>NC_053023.1:352041115-352791018 GCF_003073215.2 Triticum urartu
GAAGATTCAAGTATTGTTCATAGATAGACTTGATCGTAAACCCACAATTCATCAGTCTCAACAAACACACCGCAAAAAGAAGATTACATCGAATAGTTCTCCACAAGAGAGGGGGAGAACATTGTATTGAGATCCAAAAAGAGAGAAGAAGCCATTTAGCTAATAACTATGGACCCGTAGGTCTGAGGGGAACTACTCACGTTTCATCGGAGGGGCTATGGTGATGATGTAGAAGCCCTCCGTGATCGATGCCCCCTCCGGTGGAGCTCCGGAACAGGCCCCAAGATGGGATCTCGTGGATACAGAAAGTTGCGGCGGTGTAATTAGGGTTTTGGCTCCATCTCTGATCGTTTGGGGGTACGTAGGTATATATATATGAGGAAGGAGTACATCGGTGGAGCAACAGGGGGCCCACGAGGGTGGAGGGCGCGCCTGGGGGGAGGCACACCCCCTACCTCGTGGCCTCCTCTTTTGTTTCTTGGCATAGGGTCCAAGTCCTCTGGATCATGTTCGGTGAGAAAATCACGTTCCTGAAGCTTTCATTCCGTTTGGACTCCGTTTGATATTCCTTTTCTTCGAAACCCTAAAATAGGCAAAAAACAGCAATTCTAGGCGGGGCCTCCGGTTAGTAGGTTAGTCCCAAAAATAATATAAAAGTGGATAATAAAGCCCAATAATGTCCAAAAAAGTAGATACTATAGCATGGAGCAATCAAAAATTATAGATACGTTGGAGACGTATCAATGGTCTCCTCCGTTACGGAGGAGAACATTACGAAGCTCTGGGAAGCCGGATACCTGGCCGCAGACATCGCACACCGGCTCCTAGACGAGGGGCAGATAGTCCCTACCCCCGAACCCTACGAAAGGGTTGTATTCCTTACCCATTTCGTCCGGGGGCTGGGATTTCCCCTCCACCCATTTGTTCGTGGGCTCATGTTCTACTACAGTTTGGACTTCCACGATATGGCCCCAAATTTCATCCTCAACATCTCGGCGTTCATCGTCGTGTGCGAGGCATTCCTCCGCATCAAGCCCCACTTCGGCCTGTGGTTGAAAACCTTCAACATTAAACCAAAGGTGGTTGTCGGCCAGCAAGCGGAGTGCGGAGGCGCCATGGTGGGAAAAATGCCCAACATCACCTGGCTCGAAGGCTCCTATGTGGAGATAGTGAAGGGGTGGCAATCGGGGTGGTTCTACATCACCGAACCGCACGACACCAACTGGGTGGCAGCCCCCGAATTTCGATCCGGCATCCCCACGCGGCTCACCTCCTGGAAATAGAAGGGCCTATCCTGGGGTTCATCGGTGGAGCTGACCGGACTCCAGAACTGTGTTAAAAACATGATAAGCAAGAAAATCAAGCTTGTCAACATGGTCCAGGTCATGCTCTTCCGCCGGATCCTCCCGTGTCAAAGACGTGCATTCAATATGTGGGAGTTTGACCCGGCTAAGCACCAGACGCTGCGAGAGCTTTTCGACACGACACACCAGGACATCTGGAGGGTGCTGTTCAAGTCCACCGAGGTACCTCCTTCGCTTACCGAGGATCGCGGACTCAGCGCAAAGCGCCCTGCCAATCCGGTAAGCTCCTTATATCTCATAAGATGTTTCTTTCCTCAGTATAATAATGTGGTGGATCTAAGCCTCCACGCCATTTAACAGGAATGGGTCACGACAGTGGAGCGGATTGATTGTCTCGCCCCACTGCCGAAAGATCCAGCAAGTGCTCTCTTAACAGAGATGCTGGTTCCGGCGCCCTATGAGGCACCGGAGAAGAAGGCCAAGAAGAAGGCCACGGGGACCAGTAAAGTTCTCCGGCGCAAGGTTGTATCGGAATCATCGTCCGATAACACCGAGGCGCCCTCCTCCCACGAAAAAGAGGAGGAGGAAGAGGAAAGTTCTCCCCCCCAGCCGGGGGAGACAAGAAAAGGAAGGCCGCCCCGTCAGGGGAAGCCGAAGGGTCCAAGAAGGGAAGGACTCTCCTTCCGGACTGCTCCACGGCGGCCGCTTTTAGCAAAGAGGAGTGGTTACCCAGGGACAAGCCCCTGGCGAAATCGTAAGTATACGGATACCGTAATAGTTCTTGGTATGTTTTATTCTATTACTTCTTATCATGTCGAACATGATCATGCAGCCCCTCCAAAGCTCATATCGACATATCCTCTTTGGATGAGTCTTTGGGCCCGTCGGAGATGAATAGTGATTCACTCCCGACCGCCTCCTCCCCCGCCCTATGGACGATGTCGAGGTGCTGTCTCAAAGGGTACCGAACCAAGGGGAGACAGTTCCGGAAGCACCCCAAGGCAACATTACCGACGCTGGGAGCATGAGGGGCAAGACTCCCTTGGGCTCTAATGCCGGGGGCAGCAAGTCTGTGCCGATGGCCTCTATCCATCCAGGGTCATTCGACAATTTGCTGGAAGTGCTTTGCGGCGCTTCGATTGACAAAGAGCACCACACTATCATGAGTGCGATGGTCAAGAAGATTCAGTCCGCAAAAAGCGGACTGACTGAAGCTTGTGCCAGCCTCCTAACAGGCTTTGAGGTAAGTAATCAAATTGTGAGAAAATGTTACAGCATAGACAGTAGCCCCTGATGCTCTGTTTGGTGTTCGGAAGAAAGGCCGAACAGAGGATCAAATAATAATCACAAGAGTCTAATCAGAATATGTCTATGTGAATAAGAAGGCTTCACTGCTGGCCGCTGCCGCTCACAGGGCGGAGGTCTCCGCACTAAAGCGGGACCTTGAGCGGTCCGAGGAAGAGCTTGGCCTTACCAAGAGGCAGCTCGAGGAGAACAAAGGTAAGTGATACCTCGTCTGTTTATTGATAAAGAAAAAGGAAACTGGTTGTTAGATCACAGGATCGTCATGAATCTTGCTAGGGGCCACGACCAAGGTGGCGACCCTGAAGAAGGCGCTGTCCGAGGCCGAAGGCAAAGCAGCCAAGGAGCGCGCCGAGTGCGAGAAGCAAGAGGCCCGAGTCGACGAGGTTCAGCAAGAGCTCCAGGAGTTTGTCAAGAAGTATAAGTTCTTGGAGCATGACTCTAAGACGCAAGGGTCCGAGCTTGCAAAGGCCCTTGAGAACGCACAACATGCCAAGGCCGAAGCCCAAAAGGCCCTCCAGGAAATTGAGGCGGTCAGGAAGATAGCGGCGGGTAAGGCATTCTTTATGCAAAGCAAGCATGTGAAGGAAACTTTCCTTTTACTTACCCGAATTCGGAGCTCTCCAGGAGCGTTCGCAGATCTACCCCGCAGTGTGTTAGATGCCGTGGAGTTCTACCGGGCCGAGGAAGGGAGATCGACAGAGAATTTGTTCTGGTCTCAGTATACTGGGACCGAACATCCAATGCCCTTGAGCGACCAGTTGAAGCAGCTGGTCGAACTTCACAAGGTGGCTGAACTGGCCATGAAGGGCCTCATAGTCCGGATGTGGCTTGGCGAGCCCCTGCCCGGCAGCTATTTCGGCCTGGTAAGGCGGCTTGTAAACACCTGCCCCTGCCTTGAAGGTATAAAGCGGTCCGCCTGCATTGAGGGTGCGCGCAGGGCTTTTGCCCGGGCGAAAGTGCACTGGGCGAAGATGGACGCCGAAAAGCTGGTGAAGGAGCGGCCACCGAAGGGCAAGGAGCATCGCCACCCCGAAAAGTATTATGACAGTGTCCTGAAGGGTGCTCGCCTTGTGGCAGATGAATGTGCTAAGGATGTAATATTTGAATGAATGTACTCATTGATCCTATAATATTTAACGAGTTCATGTGCGCTATGTTACGCTTGTTAATTTAAAATATTACCTTCTATGCGGCCGTTTATAAAGTTTGAGAGTTGGCCAGTCGTCGGCTTCTGCCCCCATGTAACTAGTACTGAGGTGTTCAGGATAAATCTGATCACTCTTTATCCTAGTTTTGGGTCCTTTGAAGGAGGTGTTCAACACAACAAACCAGGCAATCGGACTATAAGGCTCTATCACTCTCACTTAGCCATAGAACTCTACAATTTTAAATTTTGGCGAAGCCCCTAGTATTCGGAAGGCCGAACTTGGGGCGCTATGCACGCCTAAATCAGACAAGGCCGACTCCTCGCCCGAAGCAGAAACCATCTTTAAGGATTTGAGAACTCTCGAACAGCGACCAGCTCTCGCCGCATCATGACAGTCAGTTTTTGGCTTTCTCTACTGAGGTGCTCGTCCGGACAAACCAGGACACAGTCATAGTAGTTCTCCCAGTGCTACCTTAGCCGATATAGTGGAACGTAAGGTACCAAAACACGGGAGCCGAGAAAACCCAACTATTGACCCAAGACATGATTCGGAGTTGATGCATATAATGCTATAAGTTCGGTGTGCCGCACTGTCGAAAGTTTTCGGACTTTTCATGCCGTGTTATGGGGTAAACTGAAGCCCCTGGCGCACTGGTCGTATCAGAATGTACGGGTGCAACTTGTCATAAGTAAGCAGATAGGGAAAAAAAGAGATAAAGGAATGCAATAATGAGCTGATGCTATATATTGTTATTTAAATGATACGTCAAAGCGTATGCATACATGTAGTGCAATAAGTAAAAAATAGGACTATTTGACATCTCCTATCCAAGGTCAAGCTACGTGTGGGTATGCAAAACAGGTATATCGATCGTTATCAGAGACCACCTGAGGATTCCCTTGTACGTCAAAGCTTCTTGCTTCCTTGGTGTTTCTTTCCCGTGATGGGTCCGATAATCAGACGACCGGAGAGGGCCTTCATAGAATAGGGGCCTGAAAGGAAGAAAATGTTAAAGGTATACGGGTCCTGAAGCAGTTGAGCCACATTATGGTCCCTGCCTCCTCATATGCCCATGGTATCTTGAGTGTGTAATTATGTACGCGCGGCGCAAATTTCGCCGCTTGACTCGGACTAGGACGGAGGCCGAATTGCTAGGTGAGCTCTAAACGTGCCTGGCGATCCTTTTGCAGGGTACTCCGGACTCGCTTGAAGGTGTCCGGGGTCTTTTTCACCAAATTGGCGGTTTGCCTCATGAGGCTGCTTTGCGCTTCTGCTGTGAGGGCCGTAGTGTGCTCCTCTGTGTGGAGCGAGCGTTCTGTGTTTCCATTGACTGTTATAACCCTACGAGGTCCTGGCATTTTGAGCTTGAGGTATGCATAATGCGGTACCGCATTGAATCTGGCAAATGCGGTTCATCTGAGCAGTGCATGATAGCCACTGCGGAAGGGGACGATATCGAAGATTAACTCCTCGCTTCGGAAGTTGTTCGGAGATCCGAAGACTACTTCCAGTTTTATTGAGCCTGCGCAACAGGCCTCTACACGTGGGATGACACCTTTAAAGGTGGTTTTGGTGGGTTTGATCCTCGAGGGGTTCTATGTCCATTTTACACACTATATCCCGATAGAGCAGGTTCAGGCTGCTGCCACCGTCCATAAGGACTCGAGTGAGGTGAAATCCGTCAATGATGGGGTCAAGGACCAATGTGGCAGAACCGCCATGACGGATACTGGTGGGGTGGTCCCTGCGACCGAAGGTGATCGGACAAGAAGACCATGGGTTGAACTTTGGGGCGACTGGCTCCATCGCATAGACGTCCCTCAGTGCACGCTTCCGTTCCTGCTTGGGAATATGGGTTGCGTATATCATGTTTACCGTTTTCACTTGGGGAGGGAATTTCTTCTGTCCTCCTGTGTTCGGTGGCCGGGGCTCGTTCTCGTTGTCGCTATGCAGCCCCTTTTCCTTGTTTTCGGCATTTAACTTGCGGGCCTGTTTCAACATCCAGCATTCTCTGTTGGTGTGGTTGGCTGGTTTATCAGGGGTGCCGTGAATTTGACACGAACGATCGAGTATGAGGTCCAAGCTGGACGGGCCCGGATTGCTTCTTTTGAACGGCCTTTTCCGTTGACCGGATTTAGAGCCACTGAATCCGGCATTGACTGCCGTGTCTTCGGCGTTGTCGCTGTTGTTGCGGCACTTGTGTCTGTTGCGACGTGGCCTGCCGTTGCTATCTTTGGCATCTGAATTGCCAGGGTTTCTTAGAGTGTTGTTGCTGTGAGCCAGCCATCTATCCTCGCCCGCACAAAAGCGGGTCATGAGTGTCGTGAGGGCTGCCATGGACCTCGTCTTTTCTTGGTCGAGGTGTCGGGCGAGCCACTCGTCGCGGATGTTATGCTTAAATGCCGCTAAAGCCTCGGCATCTGGACAGTCAACGATTTGGTTCTTTTTAGTCAGGAACCGTGTCCAGAATTTCCTGGCTGATTCCCCTGGCTGTTGGGTTATGTGACTTAAGTCATCGGCATCCGGTGGTCGCACATAAGTGCCCTGGAAGTTGCGTCTTCCAAGTTCTCCCAACTGCCAATGGAGTTTGCCGGCAGGCTATTGAGCCAATGCCGAGCAGGTCCTTTGAGTTTTAGTGGGAGGTACTTGATGGTGTGTAGATCGTCACCGCGGGCCATGTGGATGTGGAGGAGGAAATCTTCGATCCATACCGGGGGTCTGTTGTGCCATCATATGATTCAATATTCACGGGTTTAAAACCTTCTGGGAATTCGTGATCCATTACTTCATCCGTGAAGCATAGCGGGTGTGCAGCGCCTCTCTGCCGGGCTATATCACGACGCAGTTCATACGAGTCTTGTCTGTTGTATTCGGCCCAGCCGGATTTGCTTTTAGTATATCCAGCGTGACGGTCGTCGTCACTCGTTGGGGCGCGCCCCCGTGATCCGTAGATCGATCTTGTACGTCCTGCTTTGTTTTCCAATACGTCTCGGAGGTCCTGCGTGTTGCCCTGGGCCTTGGTGTTTTTGTTTGACTGGCGACGGGGCGCGGGATGGACTTCGGGCTGATATGCCGCTTTTTCTCAGCCACGAGGTGGCCGGTCAGCCGCATCATACGCTGGTAGTGTTGGCTTTAATGCTTCATCCTCAAGTTGGGGTAGCAACCTGCGCTTTGGGTAACTTTTGGTTGGGCGCTCGAGTTCGTATTCCTCGGCTTCCAGTACTTCGGTCTATCTATCCGCTAGCAGATCTTGATCGGCTTGAAGATGCTGTTGATTTTTCTTTAGGCTTTTTGCTGTGGCTTTAAGCCGGCGCTTGAAGCGCTCCTGCTCGATGGGATCCTCAGGCACGATAAATTCTTCGTTGCCGAGGCTCACCTCGTCATCGAAGAGAGGCATGTAATTGTCATCCTCTGATTCTCCGTCTGCCGCCTATTCCTTAGGGCTAGCTTGCCCATCCTCCCGTTCGAAGCCTGGCTGAATGGGATTATCTTCGGCACTGTCCGCAGCGTTATTGTCTCTTGTGCCGGTATCACTGCTTTTGCTATGGCGGGGCTTAGAGTGGCGCCGATGATGCCGGTGCTTAGGTTGCTTCTCGAGGGGATTATCCTCCGTTGCCTTATTGCCATCGCTTTCTTTGGGGATGTCCACCATGTATATTTCATATGATGAGGTGGCTGCCCAGCGCCCTGTGGGCGGTGGTTCCTGTTCTTCTCCTGCATCGTCATCCATACCGTCGATGTCTTCGGAGATGAAATCCAGCATGTCGGTTAAGTCGTCGACAGTGGCTATTAAGTGGGTGGTGGGTGGGGGACGAATTTCTTCGTCATCCGCTTCCCGCTCGAGCCGGACACAGTTCGGCCAAGGGCCTCCTGACAAGGAGAGAGACCTTAATGAATTTAGCACGTCTCCCAAGGGCGAGTGCTGAAAGATATCCGCAGAGGTGAACTCCATGATCGGTGCCCAATCAGATTCGATAGGCATGGACGCGGGTGGCTCGGAGCCTGTGGCCGGGGATGAATCCAAGGGTCCGGCAACACAGGTCTCACAGGAGGTGAAGTTAGTATTCGGCTCTATCACCGCTGGGTGTGCGGCCTCCGTGGCGGGGTCCATCCACCCTTCCTCGGACGGCACGATCTGCTCCGGTTTGAGGGCCGGAGTAGCCACATGTGTGATCTCCCGAACACCGTCCGACGGTAGAGCTAAGTCTTGCTCGTCGTGACTGTGCGGCGCACCTGACATGGGTTCGAATCCGTCGAAGATCAAGTCTCCGCGGATGTCGGCAGTATAGTTCAAGCTTCCAAACCTGACCTGATGGCCAGGGGCGTAGCTATCAATCTGCTCCAGATGGCCAAGCGAGTTGGCCCGTAGTACGAAGCCGCCGAATACGAAGATCTTCCTGGGGACTGTTAACTTTTATGCCAACCTTCCTTTTGTTTTATAGTTGTAATTTGTTTTGGCGCGATACAAAATTTGTTCTTAACGTGCAGCCACCGGCTGAAGAAAATAGCAAGCCCCGGCTGAAGAAAACAGCAAGCCATTTTTGTATACTGTAGGGTGTTCCCTATATTTTCACTGGTGGTGAACTTTGATGCCCATCGGCTGTAGTTAACATGGGCCTCCTACGGGCCGTAGAAACAATGGGCCTTCTAAGGGCCGTAGAAACAATGGGCCTTCTACGTGGCGTAGAAACAATGGGCCTTATACGAGCCGTAGACACAATGGGCCTTCTATGGGCCGTATCATCAATGGGCCTTCTACGGGCTTATGATCGGTTGGCCAAACATGGGCCAATAACAGACCACATTATGGCCGTAAATGGGCTAGAGTTGAAAGCGTCCGTTCATGGGCCGACCATAACGAGTCGTCGTTAATCGGCCGTATTTTTATGACACTATGAAAACGGCCCAACATATTAACGGGCCACAAACGGGCCGACTGTAACCACGGGCTGAATTTGTCCCACAAGCAGAAAATGACAGTAACGGGCCGTAAGTAAACGAATGTGGAAATGAGCCCAAGAATAAATGGGCCCCGAGAAGGCCGAAAGATAACATGGGCTGGAAACGGCCCAACGGAATATGGGCCATTAATGGGTATAAAGTGATACACTGTTCATTACGGGCCAGTTTCACCACGTGCCGTTAATGGGTATAAAGTGATACACTGTTCATTACGGGCTAGTTTTACCACGGGCCGTTAATGGGCCGAGAGTAATAAGGGCCTCATACGGGCCGAAAGACGTCATGGGCCATACATGGGCCGGAAGTTAAAACAGACTGGAATTATATTGGACGACCCAGATGACGCTACTGGGCCTAATTCGGCTAGGCCGTAAATGGGCCCTGGGTTAGCGGGCTGTAAATGGGCTATACGCGAACTAGCCGTTAACAGGCTTGCCGTGGGCCAGCCCGCCACCTTTTGACCAAGTCAAACGGGTCGGCCTTTTCATAGGAATGGGCCTCTGTTGGGCCATGCCACGTGTCAATGTATCATAGGCGCTTTGGGTCTAATGAGTGGATGACATCTGTCCTAACGGTGAGCCGACACGTGTTTCCTCCAGCCAATGATGATTTTACATGTGGAAAATCCCCATTGGTCGGGGCTGTTAACGGGTTATCGGATCCAAAACCGGACCCGATAGCTTAACAGCGTTCCGTTACGGTGGATGCCACGTGTCGATCACCCTTGACGAAAGCACTTCTGTGATGCGCGATTTATCGTCATGGAAGTGGACACTTCCGTGATGATAATTTTGGTAATGTCATGGAACACTTCTACGACAGCACATGTATGACTATCTTGATTCTGTCATAAATTTGTCATGGACGTACATGCATGACAGAAAACGCGACCTACTGTGACAAGCACGTATCATCACGGAAGTGTATTTTTTTGTAGTACTAGAATAACACCTTAAGACACAAATCAACCAAAACCCTAATGTCACCTAGATACTCCAATTTCATCTCAAGTATCTGTGGGTATGATTATACGATATGCATCACACAATCTCAGATTCATCTATTCAACCAACACAAAGAACTTCAAAGAGTGCCCCAAAGTTTCTACCGGAGAGTCAAGACGAAAACGTGTGCCAAGCCCTATGCATAAGTTCACAAGGTTACGGAACTCGCAAGTTGATCACCAAAACATACATCAAGTGGATCACGTGAATATCCCATTGTCACCACAGATAAGCACATGCAAGACATACATCAAGTGTTCTCAAATCCTTAAAGACTCAATCCGATAAGATAACTTCAAAGGGAAAACTCAATCCATTACAAGAGAGTAGAGGGGGAGAAACATCATTAGATCCAACTATAATAGCAAAGCTCGCGAAACATCAGGATCATACCGAATCAAGAACACGAGAGAGAGAGAGAGTGTCGGATTTCGGGTTCCGGCAGACCCTTGAGGTTCGAACACTGGGATGTGCGCAAAGGTTTCGCCTTCTACCTACCTGCACCCCACCGCCACGCTAAGACCTAAGCTATGGAAAGAACAACACAAGAGACACGGGGTTTATACTAGTTCGGGCCACCATTGTGGTGTAATACCCTACTCTAGTTTGTGGTGTGGTGGATTGCCTCTTGGGCTAATGATGATGAGCAGTACAAGGAAGAACAGCCTCGCAAGGGTCTGTTCTTGGCTGGGGAGATGAACTGCTAGGAGGAGTTCAGTCACCCTTCTCTCTCTCTCTCTGTGTGTGATGCTACTCAATCCGATCCCAGCTTGTTTCTGGATTCGCCGATCCTCTCTACCCTGGGGGTGGCTAGTCCTATTTATAGGCAAAGGCCCTGGGCCTCTTCCCAAATATTGGGCGGGAAGGGCGCCAACAATTGGCCATTTTGAAGGGGAACATCTGGTACACTTATCCTGACTAAAGTTGGTCCTTGCCTGCCAAAGGCTCTGGTGGTGACGCTGGCTTGGGCTCCACAATGACTTCCTCCCTGCCGCTGGACTGGTCTTGGTCTCGTTGCACCGAAATGGGTGCCTTTGCTTGATGCTCTCGCCTGCGCTTGCTCCCTTTGCACCAAAGAGGAAAGGAGGACACTGCGCGGGCTGGCGCCCGCCTGGCGCCCTTCGTCGTCATGGCTTGCGTCACGGGCACCTCGTGAGGTACCCCGCCTTGATCTCTCCGCCTCCTCGCGAGCCAGCCTGATGAGGCCGTGCCTGAGGAAGCTCCGTGTCGTCCGCCCCGCAAGGCTTGGCCCCTCACGAGGGTCTTGGGTCTGTGTTGATGAAGATGGGCCGTGCTGGGCCCCCCTTTGAGCCACGCCGCAGGCCGCAGGCAGGCAAGTCTGGGGACCCCCGTTCCCAGAACACCGACAGTAGCCCCCGGGCCCAAGGCGCACCCGGACTTGGCCGTGCAGGGAGGAGAAAGGGCAAGAGCGAAGCGCCGCGGGCCCTAAGAGCCTGTGGCCTTGGGCGCCGTGTGGCGGTTGATTGGACGTGAGCGCCTCAGCAACCGCGCGCGTTGATAAAGGAGCGGCATCTGCCTAGGCTTTGCTTTTTTTTGCTTTCTCCGGTTGCTACTTAGATCCCCTTTCCTGCGCCTCTCCTTCCTTGCTCCAAAATTTCCAGATCTACTCCGACCGCGTGACCTAGGAAGCCATGGCGCCTTGTCAGTCCCCGGCCGGAGCTTGGTACTCGTCTACCCTGGATTTGCCAAATGTGTCGGAGGCGAGCCTCGCCCGGTTGCGCCGGATGGCGGCGGCGCAGGGCATCGACGGGGCGAAGGTGTTCAAGGCCAGCTCCGCCATCCCTGAGGGCCAAGGGAGCACCTTCTATCCGCTCTTTGTAAGCGCCATTGCTGCTGGCCTGGTGCCTCCCTTCTCCGAGTTCTTCTTCTCTGTCCTCCGTCATTATAAGCTACAGGCTCTGCATCTCCACCCCAACTCCGTCCTTCTCCTGGCAATCTTCGCCTATTACTACGAGGCTCACGTAGGGGTGCAGCCCTCAGTGGCCTTGCTGCGCCACTACTTCTACCTCCGGACCTCTCGTGGTCCTGCTTCCGCGTGCGCGAGCTTCGTCGCGTACGGTGGCGCCATTGCCATTTCGAACCCCGGGAAAAGGATTGAGGGCTTCAGGAGCAAGTGGGTCTTGGCAGATGCTGGGCGCATCCACCCTCGGCTGATCTTTCCCATGGAGCAACCCACGAGCTCCAGCGATTGGGGTCGAGTGGAGCTCGCGGACCCCCGCGCGAAGCTGGTGTTGGAGAAGATGGACGCGGATCTGAAGCCGGCCAACATGGCGGCGGCGAAGCTGACCGGCGCGTCGCTGCTGAGGGAATTCCTGGAGCACCAGCTGGCTCCGCTTCGGCAGTACTCACTTCCGATGTGGAGGCTCCATCCGAGCCCCGTGGTATTGGCCGACGAAGATCTGGCTGCGGTCCTCCAATCTCTGGTCGGGGGCGATGTGGCTAGGTTGGAGGGCGCTCCTACGCCCTTGTTCCTCCGCGATGACTGGGAGCAGATAGTGGAGTCCATGCCCGTCTTCAACGGGGACGGGCCCGTGCCCATGGAGGCTCCCGAGGAACCGGTGGACGTGTCCTTCGATGACTCCAGCGAAGAGGAGGAAGGAGGGGAGCGGGAAGAAGGGCCTGACTCCGAGGCGACTGACGGAGAGTCGAGGGCTCCCCTCCCCCGGCGCAGGTCCCGCGTTCTCCGCCTCTCTCCGAGTGATGACGACGAGGATGATGACGAGCAGGGCGGCGGGAGCTTGCCCCCGATCACGAAGAAGGACAGGACCGGGCTGATCTCCCACGAGTCTGCCTCGGCCCCGAGGAGGACCGCAGACGCGCCTTCCGCTCCCGAGCTTCCCAAGGTTGACCCTTCCAGCCAGCTTTCAGGCTTCAAACTTGGCCGGAGGCTGCCTGAGCTCACTGGCGACGACCCGTAAGCGCTTGATTCTTGTCTTTATTTCTTGTTCAGCTGCTGAGGCTTGACGTCCGCATCTCTTGGATAGGCTGGCGCCCGCAGCAAAGAAGCCGAAGGGAGCTCCTGAGGTTCCATCCAG
This sequence comes from Triticum urartu, assembly GCF_003073215.2. Classification (NCBI taxonomy): domain Eukaryota; kingdom Viridiplantae; phylum Streptophyta; class Magnoliopsida; order Poales; family Poaceae; genus Triticum; species Triticum urartu. The sequence goes on from NC_053023.1 coordinate 352,053,895, forward strand.
GGCAGCGCCTCTGCCCGTGAAGGAAGGTGACCGCGACGCACGGGCCTCTCCTGCCTGGTCGTCCTCGCGAGGCCTGGCTGAGCCGGCTGGGGCGAGCTCAGCCCCCATGGCCCAAGCGACTCCCGAGGTGCCTTTGCCTGCCGCCGCCACCACAACCGTTGGGGCGCAGCAGGCTCCGCCTCAGGATGCTGTGGTCGCGCTGCCGCCTTCTCCTCCTACTCCACCGACTGCTGTCTCTCCGACTCCTCCTCCCGTTCTGGATCGTGCTGCTGCTGAGCTGGACCGGCTGCGGCAGGATCTTCTTGGCGCCGACCCTCGCTTGGTGGCCGGGCGCTTGGAGCTGGCTTCAGGATGGATTCGCTCCGATGCTTCGATTCGGGCGGCGCTGGTCCAGGCCTCGGCGGCTTGCGATGAGGAGAGGCAGGTCATTCCTTGAGGCGAAGGCTGCTCGTGATGCAGCCCTGGGGGAGGTGGTTGACGTCCGTGGTCGCTGCAAGGTGCTGGAGGACGAGCTGCAAGGCCTGCGGGACCAGCTCTCGAAAGAGGCCCGCCTTCGCCAAGAGCAGGAAGAAGGCGTGAAGGCTCGCGAGGCTGCCGTCAAGGACAGTGAGGCCAAGCTCAGGAAGCGCCGTGACCGCCTAGGCACGCTGGAGCAGGAGTTGGGGGCGAGGAAGGTCGAGCTGGATGACAAGGCCCAGGTTCTTGCCGAGGACCGCGTGGCCTTTGCGGAGATGGAGGCGAAGGCTCGCTCCTCGCTGAGGACGCTTTACGACAGCGGCCTGGAGAGCCCGCTGGCTGGTGCCGAGGACGGCCCCGCCAAGCTGCTTCCCTTCCTGGTTCGCGCTCTTGAAGATGTCGCCCTTGGCCTTGGCCCCACGGCCGAGGCCGAGGCGCGTGTCCTATCTTCTGCAGCGCTGACGCGGGTCCTCACCCACATCTACCTTCACGATCCCAGCATCGACCTTGACAGCCTGTTGGAGCCAACAAGCGGCGAGCGTGCCGCTGCCGCTGCCGAGGCCATGAAGGGTCGCACGGAGGCTCTGTTGGGGAAGTTCCGGGCCTTCAGCACCAAGCCGAAGCGAGGCGTTGCCGACCCTGCTGCTCCATGAGGCGAACCCACTCCGCGCTGCTCCGCCGCCAACAAGTGACTCCGTTGTGGCTCTTGTCCTGCCTTCAATTCCTGCACATGTATCATGCCTCGGGGAGGCGTTTAAATTTGCGTTTGGCATTGAGATAACAATGTGGACTGTAATATTTGCTTTTGAATTCCTTGAAATTTGTGCTTTTCCTTCCTACTTGCTTATGTTCTACACCGGCAGAGCCCGGCCCCGCGCATACCTCAGCCGCCGTTAGCCCCGACCGGAAACTAGGATAGGACCAAGGAGTGAGGGGCTACGTGACAAGTTAGGCTCCTGAGTCGCGATGCTCAGGAGTCCCCCTTGGCGCACGAACAACAAGTAGGGAGGTGAGATGTGGGTGGATCAACCGTTCTACGTCTGCAGAGCCCGGCCCCGCGCATACCTCAACCGTCGTTAGCCTTTCGGAACTAAGGAGTGAGGGGCTACGTGACCAGTTAGGCTCCTGAGTCACGATGCTCAGGAGTCCCCCTTGACGCTCAAACGGCCTTCGTACCTTGGCTCCGCTCGGGGAGAGACACGCGACGAACCAGGCCCGGGGGGGGGGGGCTGGCTTGGTGGTGTGCGTCTGGGCGTGACCCAGGCGCAGCCCCCGTGCCTAGCCCCCTCGTGCGGCACTCCCGAGGGGAGGCGTTACGATGAGGCTAGACACTGAGCTCTGGGCTCCCTGAGGTTAATGCGGCCCGGGGGCCACCCTCAGTTGTATATCACCAGCGCGGAGCATAGCGCTTCCGTATGTGTACGGGCATAGCCGCTCCTCGGCAGTGTCGTCAGCCAGCACGGAGCATGGTGCTTCCACCGGTACGTGGGAGGGGGCTCCCCTCTGGGAGGAGCCCCCGGGGCGTGTACAGCCCCGCCCTGACACGTGGCTGGCACGGTAGGGCCTGGCGAGGTGTATTTGGGCACCCGTGAGCCAGCGCGGGACTCACGAGGCCCTACCTCTAGGCGGGTTGCGCCTGGCACTGGGCCTTATCTTGTGATGTGTTCCTGCAAATTTGGTTAGATGCCGGCACTCTACGTCCTCGGGTCCCGGCCCTCGAGCTGGTCTCAGCCGTCGCTGGTATGCCAGGTCGCGATGCCGTGGACAAGGCCAGAGGGTGAGGGCTGGAGAGCCAGTAAGAGCCCTGAGTCGCGATGCTCAGGTACCCACCCTTTAACGTGCAAGTGGTCGGCATGGAGAAGAAGAGGTGCCGTGGACCGGCATCAAATAATCAAGCATGGTGCGTCGAACGCATAGCCGGAAATAAACGCAAAAGGGATACGTGCCGCTGGGTCTGGCCCGAGCGACTTGGGGATGATGCAGCCCGAGGGGCGCCCCCAACAAAGTAAGCTAACAACATGAAATAAAAGGGATACATGCCGCAGGGACGGACCCACGCGGCCTGGGAATAATGCAGCCCTGGGGGGCGCTCCCAGCCGGAAATGAAACTTGAAAGATGTCACCTGATGATGTTGAGGACGAAGCAGCATTGGTGTAGCAGACTCGGTGGGCTGCGGAAGTCAATCCTCACGAGCCCCCAGGCTTCCCGAGGCCACCCCCAAGCAGACTCGGTGGCTCCTCGCGGACCATCTCCATCTACGCCAGGGCTGCGGAACGCCTGGCCTCTTGAGCCTCCATGATGCCCCTCATGAGGCGCTGGTACGCGGCAGCCGCGCTCGGCAAGCCGTAAGGCATGCGAACATAGCTGTGGGGTGGACCTTCGCAGCGCCCCACTCGCGAGGGCCAGAGGCGCTCCAGAGAGGCGACTCGATTGAGGCCTGGTATGTCGATGTAGACGCGCAGCCCACCATCCTCGCCTGGATGGGGAGCCACAGCTGGTAGGCGGCGGCCACCTCTCATGACTCTTGACTCCCGTAGCTCCTGAATGGCCTTGCTGACGAACTCCTGAGGGTCTGGCCCTCCTTGTCTTACTCCTTCTTGAGGGAAACGTGCTTCGAAACATGCCTCCATGTGGTGCCCAAGCGGCTCCCTCGTGACCTTAGCCAGGTCAGTGGCCCTCCAGGAGAGAGCCCCCGAGCCCTGCCTGAGGAGGGCGCCGGGCGCGCTTTCCTATGCGATTGAAAGAGGTTTCCCCTGGGCAAGCGCGGGCCCTGAGGGGCCTGCCTCCTTACGAGATGGGCCGGACGATGTCTTCTTCTTCTTGGGGGTGGCCTCGGGAAGCCTCCTCCTTCCGCGATCCGGGTCTTCCAGTGACGCGGCCTGAAAGGCTCGTTCCAGGGATCACACCGCGTCCTTCTCTTCACAGGGCACCGTGATGACTCTGCCACTTCCTGGCATCTTGAGGACGTTGTAGCCGTGGTGAGTTACGACCATGAACTTGGCCAGCGCTGGGTACCCAAGGATGGCATTGTACGACAGGCGAATGTGAGCGACGTCGAAGTCGATGAGCTCGGTGTTGTAGTTGTTGCGTGCCTCGAAGGTGACAGGGAGGCGGACTTGCCCAACCGGGACCGTGGAGCCGTCGGTGACTCCGGAGAAAGGCTTGGTTGGCTGAAGCTGGTTGTAGGGCACTTGGAGATTGTTGAATGTTTCCACGGACAGGACGTTGAGCCCTGCACCGCCATCGATGAGGGTCCTGGTGACCAGCACGTTGCTGATGATTGGGGAAAAAAGCATCGGGAGGACTCCGGCCGTGGCCGCACACTTGAGCTGATCCACTAAGCTGAACGTGATGGCGCACGCCGACCACCTGAGAGGGCGCGTGGCTTCGAGCTTGGGGAGGACTGCATTCACTTCGCGGGCGAACTGCTTGAAGATGCGCTGAGAGGCTGGGGCTTGAGCCCCGCCCAGGATGCAGGCGATCGCGCGCGGCTCCTGGAAGCCCCCAGCCCCCTCGTCCTGATGGCGGTCCTCGTTTCTCCTTGGCTGCGGTGGCAGCGGAGGGAGGCCTGCGTTGCCTTGCGGGCGATCCTCGCGAGGCTGATCCCTCCAGTCTCCCTCGCAAGGCGGGTCTTGCCAGCGATCCTTGCGAGGTCGATCGCGCCACCCTTGGCGCGGGCAGCGGTCTTCCCAGCGTCCTGCGTTCCTTCCTCCTCCTCGACCGTAGCCCCGGTCACCGCGGTCGGGATGACGGTCGATCCTTCCTTCTCGCACGGCTCGGAGCTCTTGACATTCGTTGGTGTTGTGGGTGTGGAGGTCGTGGTACACAGTACCGACTGCCCTTGGAAGATTCGGGCTGATCTCTGCCCCGGTTGGTGTCTGGTTCTGCCGCGAGCACGGCAGCCCCTTGCGCTTCACATCCTTGGCCTTGGGATTCTTCTCTTCTAGGTCTGCGGCAGGCAGCTCGAGGAGGGAGAGACGCCCTTCCTCAGCCCTGGCGCACTTGGTCGCCAAGATGAATAGCTCCAAGGAAGTGCACAAGTCTTCATGCATCGCCAGCTCCTCCTTCATATTGACGTCGCGCATGCCGTCGGAGAAGGCTGAGATGATGGCCTCCTCGGTCACCTTGGGAATCTTGAGGCGTGCGTTGTTGAAGCGCTGGATGTACTTCTGCAGGGTCTCTCCGGGTTGTTGCTTGATGCGGCGCATGTCGCTCACGGCGGGTGGCCGGTCGCGAGTACCTTGGAAGTTGGCGATGAAGCGGGTGCGCATCTTGTCCCAGGAGGAGATCGTGCCGGGAGCTAGGTTCAGGAGCCAGGTGCGGGCCCCATCCTTGAGCGCCATGGGAAACCAGTTCGCCATGACCTTCTCGTCTTCGTTGGCAGCTTCGATGCCCAGCTCATAGAGCTGGAGGAACTCCGCAGGGTCGGCCGTGCCGTCGTAACGAGGAGGCAGGTCTGGCTTGAACTTGCCGGGCCACGTGACACTGCGTAGCTCGGTGGTGAAGGCACGGCAGCCTGCTGTGGCCACAGGAGGCCTTGGGTGACGGAGAGCTTGGTCTTGCAGGTCCCCATACGCTGCAGCTGGGAGCAGCGTGGGGTCTTGACGTGCGGGAACAGGAGCACGGTCGCGACATGCTTGAGGAGGGAGCGCCCGGGCAGCTTCTTGCGGGCGAGGGACTTCTTGGCAGCTCTGCTCTTGTCAGGCTGGCACCTGACGGAGCGGGTTCCGCCCAGGGGCCACGTGCCTTGGAGCCTGGGCGCCTTCTTGAGGAGGAGGCGGCTGGGGCGCCCCCGGAGCTTCGTCGCCCGCGTAGGGCAGGGTGCGGTGCAGCGGAACGGACGGCGCAGGAGAGCCCCCTGCGGCGTGGACGAGCTCGGCGACGCGGTCGAGCCATTCTTCGTAGACATCATCGACGGGACGGTAACACAGGAGCTCGTTTGCCGCAATGAGCGCAGCTCAAGGCTCCATGGGTGCGCGGAGCGCGTGGGACGAAGAACCAGCTGGGGTGAGCGAGGGAGTAGCGGTCAGACGTCTTGCCACACGGACGGATGCTGAGACGATGCTTGCTGCTCGTTTACTGCCGGGCCAGTGGCGGCGTTGAAGGCAGATGACGGGGAACGGCGAGGACGCCCGCTAATAGGATCCGTCTGGGCGACGCGGGAAGCGAGAGCGGCTCGGCGCTCGGCGCGAGCCCGACGAGCGTCAGATATGGACGCGATGGTCGGAGGAGAACGGGGCGGTGGAAGACGAATCCCGGCGCACCCCTACCTGGCGCGCCAAATGTCGGATTTCGGGTTCCGGCAGACCCTTGAGGTTCGAACACTGGGGTGTGCGCGGAGGTTTCGCCTTCTACCTACCTGCACCCCACCGCCACGCTAAGATCTAAGCTATGGAAAGAACAGCACAAGAGACACAGGGTTTATACTAGTTTGGGCCACCATTGTGGTGTAATACCCTACTCTAGTTTGTGGTGTGGTGGATTGGCTCTTGGGCTGATGATGATGAGCAGTACAAGGAAGAACAGCCTCGCGAGGGTCTGTTCTTGGCTGGGGCGATGAACTGCTAGGAGGAGTTCAGTCACCCTTCTCTCTCTCTCTCTCTGTGTGTGATGCTACTCAATCCGATCCCAGCTTGTTTCTGGATTCGCCGATCCTCTCTACCCTGGGGGTGGCTAGTCCTATTTATAGGCAAAGGGCCTGGGCCTCTTCCCAAATATTGAGCGGGAAGGGCGCCAACAATTGGCCATTTTGAAGGGGAACATCTGGTACACTTATCCTGACTAAAGTTGGTCCTCGCCTGCCAAAGGCTCTGGTGGTGACGCTGGCTTGGGCTCCACAATGACTTCCTCCCTGCCGCTGGGCTGGTCTTGGTCTTGTTGCACCGAAACGGGTGCCTTTGCTTGATGCTCTCGCCTGCGCTTGCTCCCTTTGCACCAAAGAGGAAAGGAGGACACTGCGCGGGCTGGCGCCCGCCTGGCGCCCTTGGTCGTCATGGCTTGCGTCACGGGCACCTCGTGAGGTACCCCGCCTTGATCTCTCCGCCTCCTCGTGAGACAGCCTGATGAGGCCGTGCCTGAGGAAGCTCCATGTCATCCGCCCCGCGAGGGTCTTGGGTCTGTGTTGATGAAGATGGGCCGTGCTGGGCCCCCCTTTGAGCCACGCCGCAGGCCGCAGGTAGGCAAGTGTGGGGACCCCGTTCCCAGAACTCCGACAGAGAGAGAGAGAGAGATCAAACACATAGCTACTCCTACATACCCTCAGCTCTGAGGGTGAACTACTCCCTCCTTGTCATGGAGAGCGTCGAGATGATGAAGATGGCCACCGGTGATGGATTCCCCCCTCCGGCAGGGTGCCGGAACGGGTCTAGATTGGTTTTCGGTGGCTACGAAGGCTTGCAGCGACGGAACTCCTGATCTAGGTTATTTTCTGGAGGTTTCTATATTTATAGGAATTTTTGGCATAGTTCTTACGTCAGGGGGGTCTCGAGTCGTCCACGAGGTAGGGGGACGCGCCCAAGGGGTAGGGCGCGCCCCCACCCTCGTGGATGGCTCGGGACTCTTTTGTCCCAACTCTTGTACTCCGGGGGCTTCTTTTGGTCCATAAAAAATCATCAAAAAATGGCACATCAATTGGACTCTGTTTGGTATTCCTTTTCTGTGATACTCAAAAACAAGGAACAAAACTATACTGGCACTGGGCTCTAGGTTAATAGGTTAGTCCCAAAAATCATATAAAATAGAATATAAATGCATATAAAACATCCAAGATTGATAATATAATAGCATGGAACAATAAAAAATTATAGATATGTTGGAGACGTATCAGTGGCCTCCCGCACCCCTCTTTACCCTATAAATTTCCAAAAATTCCAGAAACCCTGGGGGTTAACCTAGATCAGAAGTTCTGCCGCCGCAAGGCTCTATAGCCACCGAAAACCAATCTACACCCGTTCCGGCACCTTGCCGGAGGGGGGAATCATCTCCGGTGGCCATCTTCATCATCCCGGCGGCCACCACAATGAGGAGGGAGTAGTCCACCCTCGGGGCTGAGGGTTTGTACCAGTAGCTATGTGTTTAATCTCTCTCTCTCTCTCTCGTGTTGTTGAGATGTTACGATCTTGATGTATCGCGAGCTTTGTTAATATAGTCGGATCATATGGTGTTTTCCCCTCTCTATCTTGTTGTGATGAATTGAGTTTTTCCCTTGGAGATTTCGTGGTTATCAGATTGAATACTTTTATGGATTTGAGAACACTTGATATATGTCTTGCAATTGAATACTCGTGGTGACAATGGGGTATCGTACTGATTTACTTGATATATGTTTTGGCACTCAACTCGCGGATTCCCGAGGTGACATTGGGGTAATCTATGCATAGGGGTTGATGCACATTCTTGTCTTTGTTTCTCCAGTATAAATCTTGGGGAACTATTTGATGTTCTTTGTGTTGGATTGAACATTATGGATCTGAATTTGCTTTAGTGTTATTTTAGTACGAACTCTTGGTTAGATCGATTGGAAAGAATAGCTTCGTGCTATTTTAGTACGAACTCTAGGATAGATTGATTGGAAAGAATAGCTTTGAGGTGGTTTCTTACCCTACAAACAATTTTGTCTTATGTTCTCCGCTAGATAGGAACTTTGGAGTGATTCTTCATTGCACGTTGAGGGACTGTTATATGATCCAATTATACTATCACTGTTCAGAGACTGCACTAGAGAAAGTACGAACCCTAGGCCTCATTTTCAAGCATTGCAATACCGTTTTTGTGCCCGTTTACTATTTGCTACCTTTCTGTTTTTATTTATTCAGATCAGAAAAATATATTTCTACCATCCATATTACACTTTTATCACCATCTCTTCACCGAACTAGTGCACCTATACAATTTGCCATTGTATTAGGTGTGTTGGCGACACAAGAGATTTCTTGTATTTAGTTGCAGGGTCATTTGAGAGAGAGCATCTTCATCCTACACCTCTCACGAATTGATAAACCCTAGGTCATCCACTTGAGGGAAAATTGCTACTGTCCTACAAAATTCTGCGCTCGGAGGCCCAACACGTGTCTACAAGAATAAAGTTGCATAGTAGACATCACAAGATAGTTTTGCACATGCGGAATACTCAGGTTAAACTTGACGAGCCTAGCATGTACAGACATGGCCTCAGAACACTAAGACCGAAAGGTCGAACGTGAATCAGATACTACATATGATCAACATAGAGATGTTCACCATTGAAAACTACTCCATCTCACGTGATGATCGGACATGGTTTAGTTTATATGGATCACGTGATCATTTAGATAACTCGAGGGATGTCTATATAAGTGGGAGTTCTTAAATAATATGATTAATTGAACTTAAATTTATCATGAACTTAGTCCTGATATTTTTTGCATATCTATGTTGTAGATGAATGGCCCGTGCTACCATTCCCTTGAATTTTAATGCGTTCCTAGAGAAAGCTAAGTTGAAAGATGATGGTAGCAACTACACGGACTAGGTCCATAACTTGAGGATTATCCTCATTCCTACACAGAAGAATTACGTTCTTGATGCACCTCTAGGTGCAAGGCCTGCTGGAGGAGCAACTGCTGACGATGTGAACGTCTGGAAGGCCCGATCTGATGACTACTCGATAGTTTGGTGTGCCATGCTTTACGGCTTAGAATCAGGACTTCAAAGATGTTTTGAACATCATGGACCATATGAGATGTTCCAGGAATTGAAGTTAATATTTCAAGCAAATGCCTGAGTTGAGAGATATGAAGTCTCCAACATGTTCTATAGCTGCAAGATGGAAGAGAACAGTTCTGTTAGTGAACACATACTCAGAATGTCTGGGTACCATAACCACTTGACTCAATTGGGAGTTAATCTTCCGGATGATAGTGTTATTGACAGAGTTCTTCAATCACTGCCACCAAGCTACAAAGGCTTCGTGATGAACTGTAATATGCAAGGGATGGAAAAGACTATTCGCGAGCTCTTCGCAATGCTCAAAGCTGCAGAGGTAGAAATCAAGAAGGAGCATCAAGTGTTGATGGTTAACAAGACCACTAGTTTCAAGAAAAAGGGCAAATGAAAGAAGGGGAACTTCAAGAAGAATAGCAAGCAAGTTGCTACTCCCGGGAAGAAGCCCAAGTCTAGACCTAAGCCTGAAACTGAGTGCTTCTACTACAAAGGTACTGGTCACTGGAAGCGGAACCGCCCCAAGTATTTGGCGGATAAGAAGGATGGCAAAGTGAACAAAGGTATATTTGATATACATGTTATTGATGTGTACCTTACTAATGCTCGTAGTAGCGCCTTGGTATTTGATACTGGTTCTGTTGCTAATATTTGCAACTCAAAACAGGGGCTACAGATTAAACGAAGATTGTCTAAGGACGAGGTGACGATGTGCGTCGGAAATGGTTCCAAGGCCGATGTGATCACCGGCACGCTACCTCTACATCTACCTTCGGGTTTAGTGTTAGACATGAATAATTGTTATGAATCATTTGGTGTAAAGCTCATGAAGAAACTCCATGCAGATGGACTTTTTGAATCACTTGATTATGAATCATTTGATGCTTGCGAACCATGCCTCATGGGCAAGATGACTAAGACTCCGTTCTCCGGAACAATGGAGCGAGCAATTGACTTATTGGAAATAATACATACCGATGTATGCAGACCGATGAGTGCTGAGGCTCGCGATGGCTATCATTATTTTTGAACTTCATAGATTATTTGAGCATATATGGGTATATCTACTTAATGAAACACAAGTCTGAAACATTTGAAAAGTTCAAAGAATTACAAAGTGAAGTGGAAAATTATCGTAAAAAGAAAATAAAGTTTCTACAATCGGATTGCGGAGGCAAATATTTGAGTTACGAGTTTGGTCTTCATTTAAAACAATGTGGAATAGTTTCGCAACTCACGCCACCTGGAACACCACAGTGTAATGGTGTGTCCGAACATCGTAACTGTACTTTATTAGATATGGTGCGATCTATGATGTCTCTTACCGATTTACAACTATTGTTTTGGGGTTATGCATTAGAGACAGCTGCATTCATGTTAAATAGGGCACCATCTAAATCCGTTGAGACGACACCGTATGAACTGTGGTTTGGCAAGAAACCGAAGCTGTCGTTTCTTAAAGTTTGGGGTTGTGATGCTTATGTGAAAAAGCTTCAGCTTGATAAGCTCGTACCCAAATCGGAGAAGTGCATCTTCATAGGACACCCAAAAGAAACTGTTGGGTACACCTTCTATCGTAGATCTGAAGGCAAGATATTTGTTGTGGAGAGTGGAACCTTTCTAGAGAAGGAGTTTCTCTCAAAATAAGTGAGTGGGAGGAAAGTAGAACTTGATGAGGTAATTGTACCTTCTCTTGAATTGGAAAGTAGTTCATCATAGAAAACTGTTCCTGTGATGCCTACACCAATTAGTGAGGAAGCTAATGATGATGATCATGAAACTTCAGATCAAGTTACTACCGAACCTCGTAGGTCAACCATAGTACGTTCTGCACCTGAGTGGTATGGTAATCCTGTTCTGGAAGTCATGTTACTAGACCATGACGAACCTACGAACTATGAGGAAGCGATGATGAGCCCAGATTCTGCGAAATTGCTTCAGGCCATGAAATCTGAGATGGGATCCATGTATGAGAACAAAGTGTGGACTTTGGTTGACTTGCCTGATGATCGGCAAGCCATAGACAATAAATGGATCTTCAAGAAGAAGACTGACGCTGATGGTAATGTTACTATCTACAAAGCTCGACTTGTTGCGCAAGGTTTTCGACAAGTTCAAGGAGTTGACTACGATGAGACCTTCTCACCCGTAGCGATGCTTAAGTCTGTCCGAATCATGTTAGTAATTACCGCATTTTATGATTATGAAATCAGGCAAATGGACGTCAAAACTGCATTCCTTAATGGGTTTCTTAAAGAAGAGTTGTATATGATGCAACCAGAAGGTTTTGTCGATCCTAAAGGTGCTAACAAAGTGTGTAAGCTCCGACGATCCATTTATGGACTGGGTGCAAGCATCTTGGAGTTGGAATATATGCTTTGATAGTGTGATCAAAGCATATGGTTTTATACAGACTTTCGGACAAGCCTGTATTTACAAGAAAGTGAGTGGGAGCTCTGTAGCATTTCTAATATTATATGCGGATGACATATTGTTGATTGGAAATGATATATAATTTCTGGATAGCATAAAAGGATACTTGAATAAGAATTTTTCAATGAAAGACCTCGGTGAAGCTGATTATATATTGGGCATCAAGATCTATAGAGATAGATCAAGACGCTTAATTGGACATTCACAAAGCACATACCTTGATAATGTTTTGAAGAAGTTCAAAATGGATAAGTCAAAGAAAGGGTTCTTGCCTGTGTTACAAGGTGTGAAGTTGAGTCAGACTCAATGCCCGACCACTGCAGAAGATAGAGAGAAAATAAAAGTCATTCCCTATGCCTCAGCCATAGGTTCTATCATGTATGCAATGCTGTGTACCAGACCTGATGTGTGCCTTGCTATAAGTTTAGCAGGGAGGTACCAAAGTAATCCAGGAGTGGATCACTGGACAACGGTCAAGAACATCCTGAAATACTTGAAAAGGACTATGGATATGTTTCTTGTTTATGGAGGTGACAAAGAGCTCGTCGTAAATGGTTACATTGATGCTAGCTTTGACACTGATCCAGATGACTCTAAGTCGCAAACCGGATACATATTTATATTGAATGGTGGAGCTGTCAGTTGGTGCATTTCCAAGCAAAGCGTCATTGCGAGATCTACGTGTGAATCGGAGTACATAGCTACTTCGGAAGCAGCAAATGGAAGAGTCTAGATGAAGGAGTTCATATCTGATCTAGGTGTAATACCTAGTGCATCGGGTCAAATGAAAAGCTTTTGTTAAAATACTGGAACAATTGCCTTGGCAAAGGAATCCAGATTTCACAAGAGAACCAAACACATCAAGAGACGCTTCAACTCCATCCATGATCAAGTCAAGGAGGGAGACATAGAGTATAGATCTGAATGTTACAGACCCGTTGACTAAGCCTCTTCCATGAGCAAAAATGATCAGCACCAAGACTCCATGGGTGTTAGAATCATTACAATGTAATCTAGATTATTGACTCCAGTGCAAGTGGGAGACTGAAGAAAATATGCCCTAGAGGCAATAATAAAGTTTTTATTTATATTTCCTTATGTCATGATAAATGTTTATTATTCATGCTAGAATTGTATTAACCGGAAACTTGATATATGTGTGAATACATAGACAAAACAATGTGTCCCTAGTGTGCCTCTACCTTACTAGCTCGTTAATCAAAGATGGTTAAGTTGCCTGACCATAGACATGTGTTGTCATTTGATGAATGGGATCACATCATTAGGAGAATGATGTGATGGACAAGACCCATCCATTAGCTTAGCATAATGATCGTTAAGTTTTATTCCTATTTCTTTCTTCATGACTTATACATATTCCTTTGACTATGAGATTATGCAACTCCCAAATACCAGAGGAATACCTTGTGTGCTATCAATGTCACAACATAACTGGGTGATTATAAATATGCTCTACAGGTATCTCCGAAGGTGTTTGTTGGGTTGGCATAAAATGAGATTAGGATTTTTCACTCCGAGTATCGGAGATGTATCTCTGGGCCCTCTCGGTAATGCACATCATGATAAGCCTTGCAAGCAATGTGACTAATGAGTTAGTTACGGGATGATGCATTACGGAACGAGCAAAGAGACTTGCCGGTAACAAGATTGAACTAGGTATGAAGATACCAACGATCGAACCTCGGTCAAGTAACACACCGATGACAAAGGGAATGGCGTATGTTGTCATTGCGGTTTGACCAATAAAGATCTTCATAGAATATGTAGGAACCAATATGACCATCCAGATTCCGCTGTTGGTTATTGACCGGAGATGTGTCTCGGTCATGTCTACATAGTTCTTGAACCCATAGGGTCCGCACGCTTAACGTTCGATGACGATTTGTATTATGAGTTATGTGTTTTGGTGACCGGAGATTGTTCGGAGTCCCAGATGAGATCACCGACATGACAAGGAGTCTCTAAATGGTCGAGAGGTAAAGATTGATACATTGGACGATGGTATTCGGACACCGGAATGGTTCCAGAGTGTTTCAGGTACTTATCGGAGTACGGGGGGATTACCGGAACCCCCCGGGGGAAGTAATGGGCTACATGTGCCTTGGGAGGGAGGCACACCAGCCCACAAGGGGCTGGCCCCCACATTGAAGGGGTCCGAATTGGAGTGGGGAAGGGGAAGCGCCCCCTTTCCTTCTCCTTCTCCTTCTCCTTCCCCCTTTCCCTCTCCCGTAAAAGGAAGGGGGTCCGAATTGGACTTGGAGTCCTAGTAGGACTCCCCCACTTGGGGGCGCGCCTAGGTCGACATCCTCCCCTCTCCTCCTTTATATACAGGGGAAGGGGCACCTCTAAGGACATCAATTGTTCTTAGCCGTGTGCGGTGCCCCCTTCCACTATTTACTCCTCCGATCATATTGTCATAGTGCTTAGGCAAAGCCCTGTGCGGATCACTTCACCATCACCTTCACCATGCCATCGTGCTGACGTAAGTCACCCTCGACACTTTGCTGGATCAAGAGTTCGAGGGATGTCATCGAGCTGAACGTGTGCTGAACTCGGAGGTGCCGTACGTTTGGTACTTGATCGGTTGAGTCGAGAAAGACGTTCGACTACATCAATCGCCTTAAACTAACGCTTCCGCTTTCGGTCTATGAGGGTACCTGGACACACTCTCCCCCTCTCGTTGCTATGCATCTCCTAGATAGATTTTGCGTGATCGTAGGAATTTTTTTGAAATTGCATGCTACGTTCCCCGACAATAACATGTAGGACATTCAAAATCAATTCTCAAGATCAGGAAGAAAAAAGGCACAAACATATATGTAGGACATTCAAAATCAATTCTCAAGATCTAGCCATGAATTATTAGCACGCAAGCTAACCCTAGTTGGATTATTAGAAAAAGTCATTTGTACAGAACAAACAATTAATCACTAACTCTATACGGATAACATTCAAACAATCAATACACTACGTGCATCTAACGGATCTTAATTACTCTGATTTCATGGACTGGGAGAACATAACCATAGGATTTGTATTCCAGAAAAAATATAGAGGGGCGGGGGGGGGGGGGGGGTGGGGGGTTAACCAGAGAACACACATGATATGTTTGCCGCACAAATGGCTATATAGATGACTAACTGGGTTTCCGTCGCAGTCATTGCCGGAGTTGTCGTTGACCTCCGGCTCCAGCTGGGGGGGGGGACGATGGCGCCCAAATAGTCAAGGTCGTGATGCTGCCCGCGTGAGACCTCGTTGGCAGCAATTGCAACCTCTGTGTCCAGCTTCACGCGTTGGACGGGTGCTTCACCTGCCCCGGCGTCGCCACTCCCTCCGATGGTCTGCTTCGGCTGCATCCTCGTACATTCTAGAGTGCAGACGTTGGTGACCACTATGGACCAAGGGTGCGGCCACCTATTATGGCCGGCAGCTCGGGCGTGTAATTAATACAGACCAGTGGGAGCGAGGCAAGCTGCGGTCAAAAGTTGTCTCGTCTCCCGGTGAACCTGTGCGGTGGACTTCTGCCATTCCTACCATCATTTCACACAGCTACTCGCACGCCTCCTGTCAATATGCACACCTGCACGCACGCCTCCCGGTATGCCTGCACGGTGGACTGCTCGCATGCCTCCCGCCAACTCACGCCTGCTCGCACGACACACGGGGCATGTGCCAACACGTTTATTTTTTGGTTTATTTTCTGCCGCTTTACTGCTTAACTGAAGCATGGCACAGTCTAACCCACACGGTCCAAATAAATAATCCATATGAGATATTGGTTGCCAGTTTTTAATAATCTCCGATTTGTAAGAAGATTATATCAAAACGGGTCTCGTTGATGAAAAAAATACAATATCACAGTCTACTGGTGTCCATATATGACAGCACGATAAGTTCCATGAATTTCAACTAAGTTTTGGATTTACTGAATTTACCAATATATATTCTCAATATTTTGAAATATCTTGCACAGGGAAACATACACCCAGGGACGCATATGATTTTTGCAACCCATTTTGGTGCACATGTAGCTCAAATTTGATTTTTGCATATTAAATCCCTAGGAAATCAATCAATGCATAAAAACGGTCGAATGATGTCTGTTTTTGTTTAAAAAATTAACATGACACTCCGCCTTTCGTCACATGTTCACAGAGTGGCTATGGTGGTGCGTGATGTGTGTGTCTGTCTATGTGGGGGTGGGGGGGAGGGGTTCGGCAGTACACTACAAGTCGTGAACCTCCGTGTGGGATTATTGATCATTTTTTGAGTCATATATGCCACATCAAAGTCGTGAATTGGTTATTTAAAGCATTACACAACCCTTTCGTACATAATGTTCGGGCCACATGCATGCGTTTGGTGGTCCTCTCGGACAATCCCCCTCTTGCGTTATCAACGATGTGCCGATTCGTTAGCCCGCAAAGATTTTTCGTTTCCACCGACAATGAGAGGCATTAATTTGACCAAAATGTGGATTCATCTTGGCATGTGTGTGGTGTGGATCACGGTGGGATTCCATATCAAAGTTCGAGCACGTGCATACACACTCCCGCTGGCTTGAAGTGAGGAGGCTACACGCATCGTGGTGTAGTGTGTTTCCGGTTTGCGAAGCATGTGCCACGTCAACATTGTGCATTAGGTATTCAAACATCACATAACACCCGGGCACATGCATGCGGTAGTTTTGTCCTATGACATCACTCGCGTGTGCCTCTCTCCGTGGGCCCATGAGGTCGTCGTCGACTAGTTGAACGTACAGCGAGAGAGAGATGCTAATTTGACCAACAAGGATGGTTCTTTTTTTGTTTGTGTTATGTATATGCACGGTATAGCAGTATGTACATGTCAAAGAGGGGCAACATGAATACTCTACATATATGTGCATCATAACCGCGCTCCATGTGGGGACTTTTTGGTTCCAGAGGCAGGTTCCACATCAAAGTTGCATATTATATTGGTATTCAAACATCACGGAATACCATGCAGGCGGTGGTTTCCCTATATATTGGAACTCACTCGCGTGTGGCGCTTCCATCCGTGGGCATGCGAGGTTGTCCTCCATCACTTTGACCCAATAATAGAGAGGTTAATTTGATCATCAAGGAATGATTCTTTTTTTGGGTTGTGCTATAAAGTAGAAGTACATATATACCACGCGTTGAATGGGGGCGTACATATACACTGCAAAAAAAGACACATCCGTGACATTTTGGGCCGAACGAATTTTTTTTCTGTCATACTTATGACACTTCTATGACAATAATTATGACAAAACACGGTATCATCATAGATGTGGTGGGGTCCTACTTCTATGACAAAAAATCATGACAGAAAATTGGCTTTTTGTCCTGGGCAGGCCGGAGATGCAGCTGCATGACATTCTTTGGGCCGTCCATGACGGAAAAACCCGTGGTAGAAGCGAGGGCGAGGAAAATATCGGGGTGTTCCCGGTTACGGCGGGTGGTCGGGGCCGAGCGATGCGCGTTTCTCTCGTACACGCACGCGTGTGGGTGCGAGGCGTTAGGCTCTAATTGAACCCGAGCGATTGCACTGCAGGCTATGCGTTACTGAACCCGAGCGATCGATCAATGGTTGTTAACTGAACCCGATCGAGAGATTCCTTCGCTACTGCTGCTAACTGAAGCCAATCGATGCTTCCTCTGGATGAACGGTGAGCATCGCGGGGGGGGGGGGGGGGGGGGGGGGGGGGGTGTTGGATGAATAGTTCCCGGTGGGGGTGGATGAACAGGACCCCGTGGTGTTTCCTCTGGATGAACAAGACCCCGATCGATCGAGCCAGTTGGGGCTGGATGAACAGGACCCCGTGGAGGGCAGCATGAACAGGACCACCCCGTGGAGGGCAGGATGAACATTAGACGGTGGAGGGCTGGATGAACAGTAGCCCGTCGAGGGGTGGTTGAACAGGAGCCCATGGAGAGGACTGGTTGAACAATAGCCGGTGGAGTAGTGCGCGGTGGAGGCTGGATGAATAGGAGCCCGCGGATGAACAGTCGCATGTGGAGGCTGGAGGAGGTCGACGGTGGATGAACAGTAGCCCGTGGAGGCTGGAGGGGGTTGACGGTGGATATGAACAGTATCCTGTGGAGTCCCATTTTGCGATACGCCACACCCCTCCCGATGAACAGGACCCCCGTTTCGACCGTAGCGCTCCAACACAAGTCTGTTTCCTCCGTTTTGCGGTACACCACACCCCTCCCGATCAACAGGACCCCCGTTTCGACCGTAGGAGGTCCGTTTCCTCCGTTTTGCTGTACGCCAGATCCCTCCCGATGAACATGATCCTGTTTTGAACGTGGCCGGTCGAACACAAGGCCGTTTCCTCCGTTCTGCGGTACGCCAGGCCTCGTTTCCATCGGCTGTTCCGTCCAAGCCCTCCCGATGAACACGACGACGCATTCCGTTCTGACCCAGCCGGTTGGCTCCCCATGAACACGACGACGAATATGTATCTCTGTTCCGACCCAGCCATGTACACGAGCCCTGGCCGTATGTACGCGCGAGTAGGCGTTCGAGACCCCGCCCGTATGTACGTACGTGGCCGTATTTACTGTCTTGCACCCTGGTCACTGTACGTATGTGTACATGCTACGTGCGCGCCTCTACTACGACACGTGCACGCCTCTACATCGACTAGTATGTACGTACACGTTCGCGACCAGAATGATAGTGTATGCTTCGACCAGGTGGGTCCCGACTGTCAGGCACTTCCTTACGTGCGAAGATGTAGCTGGTGGGTCCCAGCAGTCGAGGGGCGAATCATTTTTTTTGTTTTTGCCCAGACGCACTTCCTTGCGTGCGAAGATGTAGCTGGTGGGTCCCAGTAGTCAGGAGTAAACATTTTTTCGTGAAATACGGGGGCCCGTCCGATGGGTCCCCGCTATCAGGTGGAGGAATAATTATTTTGTGCGTAATAAGGAGGCACTTCCTTGCTGCGGCCGTGGACCCAGCTGTCAGCCTCTCCACGTACAGTCCACGTTCGATGGAAGCCGTTCCTTGACCACGTTGACCATGCCGCGCCGAGAGCACCAGGGCGGTGGACGAAGGCGAGGCCTAGGAAGGGGACGACGCAGAGCCGGGGAAGACGCGACAGTGGATGCCCACTCGTAGAGGAGTATGAGGGTTCACAGGTTCGCTGCGGCGTGAGGCTGTCATTGCCGCAAAATAACAGGGGGTGTGGGTGAGTAGAGGGATGGCCTGGCCAGCAGTGGGAGTAGTAGGGGCGGTGAGGCCTCCGCCGCATCGCAGCCGGCCATGGGAGGCAGGAGCACGAGGCACGACCGGCACTGGTTTGGGAGGCTGGAGCAAGAAGACC
Organism: Triticum urartu; assembly: GCF_003073215.2. NCBI lineage: Eukaryota > Viridiplantae > Streptophyta > Magnoliopsida > Poales > Poaceae > Triticum > Triticum urartu. The sequence goes on from NC_053023.1 coordinate 352,072,839, forward strand.
AGAGGTTGAAGAAGCACTACGGCCATTGGATGGACATCGTACGGTCAGTGGAGCTAGAATCGTGCATATTGACTAAGTTGACAAAGCCCTCCATCCCCGTCAACTTAGTAGGCTCACAAGTCAGCCTGCCACTATACTGGGTCCCAACTAGCAGGGAGAGTATTAAATTTTTGTGCGTAATAAGGAGGCACCCCTTGCGTGCGAAGATATAGCTGGTGGGTCCAAGCTATTAGCGGCGGTAACGTTTTTTCGCGAAATACAGAGGCCCTTTCGGTGGGTCCCAGATGTCAGGTGGAGGAATAATTATTTTCCGCGTAATAAGGAGGCACTTCCTTGCGGCTGCTGTGGACCCAGCTGTCAGCCTCTCCACATACAGTCCAGTTCAGATGCATGTCGGTCGTTGACCACGTTGACCAGGCTGCGCCGAGAGCACCAGTGCGGTGGATGACGGCGAGGCCTAGGAAGGGGATGACACGGAGCCGGGGAAGACGTGGCAGTGGATGCCCATGCAGAGAGGTGTACGAGGGTTCACTGGTTCGGCTGCGGTGTGAGGCTGCCATCGCCGCAGAATAAAAGGGGGTGTGGGTGAGTAGAGGGATGCCCTAGCCAGTGGTGGGAGTAGTAGGGGGCGGTGAGGCCTGCACGGGAGGCGGGAGCAGGCGGTCCCGCCGGCGCTGGATTTGGCGGCTGGAGCAAGAAGATCAAAGATTGAAGAAACACGATGGTCATTGGATTGACATCCAACGATTACGTCTGCTAGAATCGTTTGTTGACGTATATAATAACTAAAAAAAATCTTGCATACACATCAACTTAATAGGCCCATAAGTCAGACCATTCCCTCTTTTTTAATAATTTATATATAGCTCATTGTGACTTCTTATGCAATTTATTGCAGTCCATTTTTTTGGTTGGCCAGGGCCAATTTCGCATATTTCTGTGGGTTCCAAACTATTTTTAATACCTAAATGTCGAGCCAGATTTAAAGTACTTTAAAGATATATTTAAATTAGTTTAATGCCTATTGAAATAGGAATCCAAAAATGTGGAAAAATTCAGAAATTATAAAGGAACTGCCAATTTGTCATGTGTTTTTATATTTACAACCCATTTCATATTACTTTCAAGATTTGCACGCGTCTTGAAAGAGTTGCAACCCATCAGGGCATAGAAAAATAAGTAGGCCTGGATTGGGTATTCTTCAGAAAAAATAAACTGGGCTCATTTTCACAAAGAAAAAATAGCTGGGCTGGTCACATGGTGAACATAAAATATAAACCTGGGCTAGGCAGGCCACAGCCCAGTTCAAACCCTACTCCATCTCAACAATAACAAAAAAAGACTGCTCGAGCTGCTACGTCCTAGGTGTCAGCCGATCTTGTGTTGTTCTCTTGTCTATTGACTATATACACTCACAATGTCGTGGGTCCCAGATGTCAGGAAAACACTAGGAGGAAGCATTTTATTTTTCCATACACTGACATGGTGGGCCCTAATGTCATCCTCTCCATGTACTTTTGTTGATTCCTGTTGTTTGTTGACCATGTTGACAACGCGAGAGGGTGGCGCTGCGGGGAGCGCACCAAAGCGTGCGGAGGACGACGACGAGGCCTCGGACGTCAGTGTTAACGATTTAGGAGACGTTGGGGTGGTGATGCATGCACTGAGGCACAGCCAGCCGTGGGAGAAGGAAGCAGGCCGCCCCGCCGGCGCTGGTTTGGTTTTGGCGGCTGGAGGAAGAGAGGACTGGAGAAACACGACATACTATAAAAGCAACATGAGTACTTAAAAACCTTAACTTAAACCAGTAGGGGCACTTAACAACCATAGCTGAAAGCATTACGAGTACTTATACAGGTTCAACCGTACAAGGCACGCCTCGAACAGTGCTACTTTGCATATAGTTAACCAAGGGTGAGGCTGCCAAGCCCCAGGACAAGGCCCAGGCGCCACCCCCCACATCCACAACCTTCTGAAAGCGGCTTCATCTCGCAATGTGGTCAATAAACAGGATAGTCGCTTTAGATCAATGGAAAAGCAGGAACATAATCTTCTGACCAATTCTCCAAGATGGACGGGCCTTCATTATTGAGACCACCCATGAATAAGTATCTTTTCACCTCCAAGGGGAATGGAGTAGGTCGTCATAAACATCATGTTGTGACCGAGCGCAAGTCTGACCCGACCATGGTCAGGCATCTGTATAGGAACAATAGAACTGGGTAGTTTCTATTTCAAGAAGATCACAGCTATAAAACTGTGTATAAGCAATAGTTTATGAACAACATATATAACAGAAAATAGCTCGTACCATACGTTTCTCGACACAGTTGGACCTGTTCAACAAGTGCAGCAGTGGCACACATATCCCACGTGCTCTTCCACCATTGAAACGCCCCACAAGGACCTCAAGACGATCAATAAACTGTAGGAACTTGTGGATGTCGTCCCAGTCAACTTTAGTGCCATCAGTAACAGACGAGTTGTTACAGAATAACAAACGAGCAGCCTGCTTAACTCTGAAAAACCTATACATGCCACCAATTATAAGAAAATATTAGTTAGAAGTAGCATCTTCGTGAGAGATTCGTTGCTACTTCTAAAGTTAAATTGTGATCAGTTAGACAGAATAGGTAGATTAAGAAGTAATTGAGGCAACTAGCAAGAACCAGATACAAAACTAACATAGATGAAAAATTGGAATGACATCGGGGTGGAAGATTGCAGCGAAGATGAGACCATGTTCTGCTATTTCCATCAACATTCGTGCGCCAACTTTCAGTCCGTAACACTTGAGAAAGTTTATCCAAGTTCGGCCATAAAAAAAGCAGCGACCTTCTTGGTTCATGAACCCAACTAGAAACTTATATCCATGGCTAGTCTTCACTATTACCATTAAACTGGTGTATTCAGTTATGGCAAGGCCGAGCATCTTGAGTACATGTGTTCTGGCAGAGCAAGGAATGCACTGTAGGAAAAATAATATGAGAACACAATGTACTCCCTATATACAAATCTAGAAATACTTTCCTCCTTCACGTAAGTGTTGACCATGGTACTAGTACCTTTTATCCAAATATAGCAATCCAAATTTCCAAATTAGTCGACATCATGTTCAAAAAACCCCACCCTCCCGGATAGAAAAGAGGATTGTAGGAACATACTGTGCGCATTTTAAAATCCTGTGTTGGGATGAGAAGGAACAAGTGTGGCATCTCGCCGAGGGCGCAGAAACCTGTAGGGTCCTCGCACTTTGGGCAATGCAAATGAAACACACTAGATTCAGTAGGAAGAAAAATGCATCAACGGCGGAGGCTGCCATCCTAGGAGTACCTGCGACCAAGGGACTTGGATTTATCGGGGAAGGATGAAGAATTCGTACCGGGTTCTCCATGAAAAAACCCTATGCAATCGCCGAGCAGGGGTTTTCTCTGAACAAGCAGACGAGGGAGAAGGGATTCAGGCCGAGTGAAATAATGCCGCTTCGTCCGTCCAGCTTACTGCTAAAGTTGGAAAGGTGGTCTTTTTTGTGATTTGACGGCTCATTGGGCATTAATGTGGCGCTACGACCGGGGTGTGTCTACCGTGTAGTTGTGCACTCTAATTTGGTGCATATGGCATGTGGACCCCGTTGCCGGATGCCCCACATATCAGGGCAAGGAAGTAGAAAGACAGGAGTAACTAGTTATTACACATAAATATATTTTTTACAGAGAGATATTCCCTCTGTAAAGTAATATAAAGATCTTTTATATCACAACTTTATACATAAGAAAAATCAAGGGGAATATATATAACATATATAATTATAAAAACATAGTTTTTTTAACATGGTATAGACGAGTTGGTGATGATGGTGTGCCTGTCATCCTGCAATATAGGCCGTCCGATTTATATCTGACGGATAGGAAAGAAACTATGGCAATTTTGCAAAAAGGTACCCACACACCTCTCCGCATTTGCAAATAATGCCTTCCCTCGTTCATCCTTTTCTCTCACAAGATAAAATACGCATACAAATGCATCTTGATGTTACGTGCAACGCACGGGCATTATGGGGGTTCAGCTGAGAAATACTCAGACAGGCTCACGGTTTTGCACGTTGGGACATAGGCCGGTGGGCCTGCATGTTTTGGGGCCCATGTGTTCTACCTCAGCGCTTTTCATATTGCAAGCTGTCGGTACGGCGCTGGTTTTAGATGCTGTCGCAAGGCGAATAAACAAAATTGAATAAATCACAGAAGCTGTTGGAATGAAATCAAACGACAGTTCGTAACCAGCAATCAGAGTTGCAATTCTATCAATGATACTGTCATATTACTTATACACACATGACACTTGTTTCACCATGCCAGAGTATTACATCAAAATCTCTCGGCGGATAGATCAGTTTGGCAGTACTGAAGAATTTCAAAGTTGATTTGGACCAGCTCTCCTTGCCGAGAAAGTTCGATTTTTACATCATCCCCTACCGCAAGATATGATTTAGATTTGAACCTTTACCATACTTTAGCATCAATCATCATGTGACCATATTTTATACTTACGGTATATTGAGCAGGTTCATTCACACCAAGGCTGCGCATAGTAAGAGAAACTTGGCCGCTGTTGCCCAGATTGTTGAATGACTCCCTCGTTGCTCTAGGAATTCTCTATTTGCAAACAAGAAGACATACCCAAACAGTTAGATCAACACAGTGAATCATGCGAAACAACATGGAAATAAAAAAGAATGAAACACTTGGGCGGCCAATGCTTACCAAGAAGGTGGACATGTCTATTTTTGTAAGGACTTTCGTATATGAAGTGCGAACTGCAGCCCAGTCTGTTGCCGGTGCAACTGCTTGTTCAGTTGCCGCTGCATGGGCCGGAGCAGATGCAAGTGCAAGTGTTGTTGCAGGTGCCGAAGCCGCTGCTGCTACCGGAGATGGTGCTCCTTGTAGAGCCGGTGTCGGAGCAGGTGCTGGTGTCGATGCCCGATCCTCCGGTAGATCAGCCTGATCCGCTCATGCAGTCAGTGCCCAATCCTCAGCTGGACCAGACTGAGCTGCTGCCGCTGTCAGTGCTAGAGAAACTGCCGGTGCTCGATCCGGTGCTGAAGGTGGTACCGATGTGCGAGACAGCGGCAATCATGTCTGGTCTGCTATGATCAGCTTTCTAACTTGACTAGGCTTCGTGACCATGATCCAGTTTTTTTCATCATTTCTTTTAAACGTGAGAAGGACTAATTGTGGCGTTTTTGTTAAACCAAACTGCAGTTCATCATAGGGATTCAGCTTGTACTCAGACAATAGACTGCTCCAATTTTTTCCAGTAATATAAGTGATGGACAGTGCCTTCGTTACTGACACGACATAAGAAGTGAAACCTGCAAAAATAGCCATCGTAGAGCAAACCAAACGGTTTATTCTGTGATGAATGTCACATGGAAAAACCTGCATCATAAAATTGCAGGAAAAGAAAGAAAACATGACATTAAATCAATAAGATTTGGACAGTAAATCAATAAGATTTACTTGATGTGACACCAGTGAATCCTTACCATGAAATCACTATGTTGAAGTACTAAACAGAAGATTGATCGTCCAAATATGGGTGGCATGCAGGGGCCCCGCCTACTTCCACAAGCAGGACACTCCAAAGGTCGTGACAAATTGTATGGACCAAACATCCATGGGACTGGAAATCCTGGTGGGTGCGATAAACCCTGCAATGCATACAAATATTGGAGTGCAACCATAATTGATAAACCATCCTCACAAAAAAGATGATCTGGATACTTCAAAATATACAGACTGAATTGAGTGGACAGACATTAACATAGACCGTTCTCAGGACTGACCACACACCAAAAGCGGCAGTACTAATAAACAATACATGGTTCACAAACACAAATCAAGTACCGAACAATAGTACTTACTACAGACAAGAAAAGTTGCACTAATTAAACTCTGCAGACTATTTCTTGCTACCGACCTACGGGACGAACCCCGCATAACTGACTAGGCCATGGACTTCGTGAGAGATGTCTACATGCACCATCACTATCTTGTCCACCTTGGAGAACCTAATAGAGTGGTCTTTCCACTCATAAACATGATCATGAAGACAGGCCGCATCAGATTTGTTGGGAAGCTTTACAAGAACCACACCCTTCGTAATCGAAGGCACAACCAGGAAATTGTTGTGGTCAAGTACAGCCTCGAGAACACGCCTGACAACAATGCTACAGGAAAACACTAGTTCAGGACACGTGGAGACAAGGACACATCAGCTGGATAGTTTAGCAGTAGAACTCATCCTCAGGTCTTCTAGTTCACACGGCATGACTTTGAGAACTTCATCTCCACCGCGGACCTAGTTCTAATTCAAACAGAAACCATATTTTATTACTACCTCCGTTCAGAAATATAAGATGATTTTCGATATTATACTCCATATATGACTACATATACGCACAGAAATGAGTGAACAAAGACACTAGAACATGTCTTCAAAGGCATGAGAGTAGAGGGATTACTTGCAATATCCATAACACAAGTTACTTAGGCAAATATACCCTCTTCAAAGGTAGCATTGATGTTCATAAAGTACTCCCTCCGTCCCAAATTTTTTGTCTTAGATTTGTCTAGATACAGATGTATCAAGTCACATTTTAGATACATCCGTATCTAGACATATCTAAGACAAGAAATTTGGGACAGAGGGAGTAGTTGAAAGTAATCTATAAGAAATTAGTGTCAACCTCTCGCATGTTTTGGTCAAAAGAGGAATTTAGAACCGTCATTTGGCACACAAAAATCACATGCAAGATCACCCAGAAAGTTGTACTACTAGTACTAGTACTGCGTGGTAGTTGAAAAAACACGATCAAGATTGAGAAAAAGATCGTCAAGAAGAGATATTACCTGGACTTGCTTAATGAGGGATCCCGGAGAGGGGGGCTTGGACAGGGTGATGGCTTTGAGCTTGTCTGCGGTAGTCTCGGCGGGGTGCTTGCGCTTCTTCGTACCATGAGCCTCGACAATTTTGGTCAGAACCATAGACATCACTTCGGCCGGTGCTCCAGCGTCCATCCAGAAACTGTCAAATAGAAATAAAAGAAAAGAAACCATAATCACAAACCGAAAAGAAGAAAAGAGAGGGAGTTATAGGATCAGTCTCGGGGTTGCAAGACCGGGCCTTGGCCAGAATCAACACCATTGATTGGCTCACGTTTCCTTCTTTGGGAGAGAAGAACAATGGCAGAAGCAGGTTGGTTTTTTTTTTGAAGAAATGAGGAACAAAATGAGGGAGAAGCGAGGGTTGGGTAGATAGGAAGCTGAGAGAGAAGAGTGAAATGATGGTTGCTTCGTCCGTCTAACTTACTGCTAGAAAGGAGGGGGTTTTGTGATTTGACGGCTCATTGGGCATTACTGCGGTGCTTCGATCGGGGTAGTCTACCGTCACTCTACTACGGATTAATTTAGTGCATGGCTGGTGGACCCCGATGCTGGCTGTCCCACACGTCGGCAAAAGTGAGTAATTTAGTGCATGGCTGGAGGAGGATCCGCATGGTAGAATGTGTCCACTATTTTTCTGAAGAAAAAAAATGATTACAGCAAGCGTTTCCACTCTTACGATAGAGGAGTGCGAAACACGGCTGCCACTTGAACATACACAGTGCTCCTACTACTAGGCATGTGCAGTGGTTCATACGTCAGTACTACATAATCTTGTTGCTAGTGTAGTAAGGTATGATGACAACAAATGATGTTGTGTGCATGTCAACTATATGAACATTAATGTAGTAAAATAGTACCGCTTTCTCGACTGTCTGGTCAAGAATGAATGGTGAGATCAATGTTAACAGAACTAGGTCTACAACGCACGGAGAGTACGGTGCTACAGTACTCCATGAAACATGAACCATATGAAGCACGAATAGTGTTAGGCAGGGTGTATGAAGGGTGCACGGGATGGGAGCAAAAGTTCCCTTCTCGACCCACTTTTGGGTGTTTGGCAGAGTGCATGAAGGGTGCATGAGTCCACACTAGTAGGTTAACACAAATACACGAAGAGGAAACAACTACTCCGTCTAGGTGTGTAAGTCATCTTACGTTGTGCACTGCGACCAAGGCGGAGAGGAAAACGAGAAAACTTAGTATCTTTTTGCTAACTAATAGCATTGCATGCAATGAATTAACCACTGCATGTCATGTTTATTAGTCTCAAGTCATTGAAAGCATGCACGACCCACGTCTCTTATTGGTTGATATGTCACAAAACAAGAAACGGGAAGGGAGTTAATGTACCGTGCCTAAGTGTTTTGGGATTATTTGGTTTTCGTAAGGTGACTTACACACTATATTGAGATGAGAATGCAACCAAACACACCCACATGCTTTGTGCTACAGTGACTGATCTGCACCATCTGAGTTTGATCCAACGGTCATGTTGCACCGAGACATGGACATGCCCATGCAGAGGGTGCCTAAACACCACCGAAGTCCTTCTGCTTCTCGAGGCGCACGACGTTGGTGATGTAGGGGGCGAACGGCTGAAAGGCAATGCAATCTACGGGAAGGCGGAGGGAGCCAGCCGAGGAGCGGGGAATCTTTTGGTTTTCAGCATGGTAAAACACCAGTCGACGACTTCTCACATCAGGGAGCAGTGGGTTTTACAGGCGGAGTCATCGTGACTAATTGCTCCCGCGCCTGCTCTCCTCAATGAAAAAATTAAAAATCCTGCCGCACTTGCTCCCGTCAATCAAAAAAATTAAAAATCTTGCCGCACTCAAACACCAGAGCAACGCCGCGGTGGATGTTTAAATTTACCTGCTGGCAAGTAGATAAAAAAGGGGTGACAAACAAATGTGGCGGCGGCCTAGCTAATCGGTCGAACTAGCCCAACTAGCTAGCCACCGTGCTTCACTGATGTACTCGGCGGGAAAAGTGGTCTTTCGTGATTTGATGACTCATTTATTTACTTGCTTTTGCGAAAATGCGCGGTAGGGCGTCCCACATCAGGAAAAATATATGCGTGCACCACGCGGGAGGACCCCGAAACCGCGTGGTAGGGTGTGCCATGTCTCGGCACGGAGGAAAAATGTGCGTGTAAAAATTTACTATATCAGACGTAGTACCTATGGTTCGACCTCGGGAGCCAGCCAGTTGGTCGAAAACACCCCATTAGTCACACAGCTTCATCATGCTAACATGGTATGGAGGATAGGTGTGGTTAGCTCTGTCTCGACCAGCCACAACGTCTCTTGTTCTAGGCGATTCTTCTATTTTCCAAGCTTTTTTAGTTGTAATAACACCACGGCAAGCTAGCGCCGCTCTTCGTGTGTGCCCGTGCAAAGGTTAGACTATGGAGAGAAGAGAGAGATCGTAGACCTGGGACCCACCAGTAAGTGAGTCAATGTTCATGCACGTGTAGACAAGGCACTCCCTCTACTCTACTCAACGTAATACTATATAAAATCAAGTTATGGGACAAAGCCAACAACCGTTGTTGTTTCAGGCTATCGACTTACGCTTTGTAGTCCAGGTTGCCAGTTCGAATCTCGTCTTTCAGATTTGTTAGTTTTAGGTCCAAATTTGATTAATGACAAGTGGGACCCCCGAGTGTTGTTCCGATATTTCAGTGTAGGATGGTTTTTTTGAACAAACACTTTGAACGATTAGACAAGTAACGGCACAAGTTACACGTATTTTGCAAGTTTACGAATAAAAATGACAGCGGCATAGAATATCACATCCACCCCGCAGCTTAGATGCTATCGTGATATGAGTTTGTACACCGTTGGAAGTGAGATCCAATGGCTTGGGAGTAGTCTTTGTAATTATGCGCAATTTCCAAACTCTCCAAAGGTTTTTTTTGCAAATAAAACATCCAGGCCTCATGTGTGCTACTGCATCTTGGATCCAACGGCTCCCCATTGCTCACATTAGGTGCTCCTCGTAGCTTAATTACCCGCTACGGTGATATGAGCATCTAGGTCATATGATCAGTGATCAGATGGCACATGTGTAGTACTTGTACTTTCTGCGCAATTCCCAAACTCTCTGTCGTATATTGCAAAACATTCAAACCTCCTACTGTGGGCTGTTAGATCTCCGTGAACTCATATAACCATAGAATCTATGGTGCGGGAGCACCTCATATTCTCCCGTGCGAGAAAACATAAGGTGCTCTCGCAGCTTGGATGCTACGGTGATACGAGCTTCGAGGTTGTTTGATCTGAGATCCAATGGCATCTGAGCAGTCTTTGTGCTTGTAAGAAGTGGCCGAACTCTTTGGGGGCTTTTCTACAAAAAAACCATTCGAACCACCGAGGAGGCATTGGGTCACAAATCCAACGGCTCCAAAGAGCTTGTATCACCAAAGCATCTAAGGTGTGGTAGCACATGATATTCTTACATACAGGAGAATATGATGTCCTCCTTCATCTTAGATGCTACAGTGATACGAGCTTCGAGGTTGTTGGATATGGGATCCAAGGGCATCTGAGTAGTTTTTGTACAAATTGTGTGCAATTATCAAACTCATGAAGGTTTCCTGTAAAAATATTAAGACATCATGTGAGGTGTTATATCTCAGATCTACAAGCTCCAAGCAACTCGTATTGGCATATAGCATCTAAGGTATGGGGGCACATGATATTATCCCGGGGAGGAGGGGTGGGGGGTGCACAACCAATCGGTGGTTGGGTGGGTGGGGACAAATATATTCTAAACAACCCTAAATAGAGCTTCACAATTTTATCTAAGGTCGAGGTGGTGACCCCCGCCAACCATAGCTCCGCCTAATTAAACACAACATTTACATGTAATGTAGTACTAGACTTAATATTCATGTTTCATTTTCATGTTCGTTTTAAATATTGAATTGAGGACCATGCATGTCTTACATTTTACTCCCTTCGTTCCTAAATATTAGTCTTTTTAGAGATTTCAAGTGGACTGGCACATACGGATGTATATAGACATATTTTAGAGTGTAGATTCACTCATTTTTCTTAGTATGTAGTCGCTTGTTGAAATCTCTAAAAGACTAATATTTAGGAACAGAAGGAGTATTTTTGAATTCGTGTCATACATGCATGGTTTGGAAAAAAAGATGCACTATACTTATTGGATTGTTTTTGTGTTCGTGTGTGGGTGTCTTTGTGTGTGTGTGTGGGGGGGGGTCATATGCTTGATACATACAAAGTTTTCTCACCTCCATTTTGTTCATCTTTTAAATTTGAATTTGCATTGAAAAACATAGTAGAGATACCATGGAATGTGAAATCCACATTGAGATCACTATATCACAAACTCACTCTAATTCAACAACTCGTCATAAATCAATTACCACATTGAGATTAGTATTTGCAAGGAAAATATGGGCATTGTAATACACATAGATTTGTTCGGCAACTTAAAAGGTTCCTTTCATATTCTGGAATGGTAGGACCCAATGGCATACCAGCCAGACCTTGGCTCGTGTTGATCCTAAAAAAAATAAAAAATAAAAAACCGGGCTCGTGTCCTTCTGGTGGTGTGCGTGGTACGCACATTAGGCAACCCCAACCAGTCAAGCCTCCGCGTTTCGAGTCGAAATATCTCGTGGCCAAAATTCCAGCCCTAGGAAATTCCCCTCATGTCCCCAGTCCATAATGACTACCGATGAACAACGGAGGGATGCTTTAGTAACTAGACAATGTTGTGTTCAAAAAAAGTAATTAGACAACGTTACCTACCGTGCCTAGCACGGTTCAATTCCCTCGGTCGCCGCTCGCCAAGGTCACCCGTCAACTGCATTGCCTAGTACTACTACTACTACACTAGGATGAGCACAGAATTGAGCCCGTTTGTTCATGCCTAGTACTTGAGTTAATATATCAGGCAATGCACTGGTGCGGAGGGATTATCCTTTTGCTCTGCATATATAACTTGTCTGAAGTCTAACTAAGCAAAATGTTTCACCAAATCATTTCTTAAGAAATACAACATGACAGATGTATGGCTTGAAAATTTATTGCATGATGCAGGTTATCATATTGTTTCGAATCCTGAATCTTAAATTTCAGAAAATCCAAAAATGACCATAAATGCTTGAAACTGAGCATGGTCACGTGATATGGCACAAATATTACTTCGTAATTTTTTCTTCAATTTGAGACAAGCTGCTTATGACAAGTTGCACAAATGAAGAGCCAAGGTATTTTGGAACAAAGACCTGTCATGTTAAGGTGAACGCTTTCACTATTGAAATCATGGGCGTTTACGTGCCGCCACGAGTCCTGCTTCTCATTGGCAGGTGCCGTCCGAGCAAGCATGTGAGTCGATGGGAGGCGTGCAAGCAGACCGCTGCGCCGACTGACAGGGATGCGTGCGAGCAGACCGCTGTGCAGGCTCACCGAGAGGCGAGCCCTTTGACCAGGCTTCGCCGCCCACCTTCGTGCCAACTGCTCCCACTTTTAATGTCGCCGCCCGCAGTTTAAAATCAACCCCGCACTACCCGGTATCGCTAAAATCTTCTCTCTTCCTCTCCGATTCTCCTGTCGTCTACCTCCAACTAGCCTGACCTAAACGTACGCCATGCCGCATCATGATGGTCTGCCCTTAGTCTTCCAGTTTCTTGAGTAGGACACCTAGCCGGAGTCTCAAGAACATAAGGAACTTTGGGACGAGCTTGAACTGGCCTTGCGGGAAGACGCCGTGCCTGTCCCCGCTCCTGTTTCGGCTCCCGTCGCCCCGACTGCGCCAGCGCCCATCCCCGTGGCATTGATGGGCTGGGAGCCACACATTGTCGCCGAGCTTGATGCCACGGGGTTCCATGAGGTCCCCGCCGACTTTCACGCGCCCCGTGCACCTGCCAGCGCCTACGCCTGCACTGATGCGCACGCCCGTGCCAGTGCCCGTGCACCTGCCAGCGCATGCGTCTGTGCATGCACTGACGTGCGTGCCGGTGCCGGTGCCCGTGCACATCAATGTCTCCGCCGCGCCGTTGATAGTGCATGTCCCCGCGCGGGTGCCAGTGCCCCCCTCAACGGCATGGATGGCCGCCGTCGACCGCTTCCTTGCACCAACGCCAGTTGCCTCCTCCCGCCAGTTGACTCGCTCCTGGAGACCGAAGTCCAGAACATTGTGGGCTTCCCTGAAGCTAGGGCAACCGTCCAGGAGTACGCCAACAACGGCGCAAGACACCGCCATCGCCTTCGGTCAGTGGCCTGACGACACACAGAGCACGCCAGAGGAGCCGCTTCCCACCGCAAGACGCCCCCGCCGCCGCCACATAATCCAAATTTGCCATGAAAAACGTTCGGATTGCCATGCTTAAAATCCGAACGTTTATCATTTCCGTTTATTTTAGATCGATCATCGTATAATTTAAAGTTGGAGTCAGACTGAACGAAATCTATGGTTTGATCGATTGAATGTTCTTCTAGAGTCGTATCAAATTAAATATAAAATGTCATCAAGCCACATGTATTCCTTGTCATCCAACGACCTAGACTGCTTCAATGTCGAGCGCTCAACACGTTTAGCTTGTAGTTAATTTCATGCCAAAAATAGTGCTAATCACATAATAACACGCAAATAATATCCAACTTAATATCCGCATGCACTTAATATACTCCCAAATTAACGTGCATTGCATGTACACACTGACTAGTACTGCTAGCACGTGAAACTGGTTGCATAACTTATGAATGCATCCAAATATGGTCAAGGGCAACATCGCCCACGAGTTCTTCATGTTTGCCCGTGCGTCTAAACGCAGGGAGGAGAAAGAGAGAGAGCACACATGGAACCCACCAGTAAGTGAAGGCAAATAGTACTAAAAATAATATTACATGCTATCAACTAAATAGGCTGTGGTAATATAAAAACATTATGTGAACAAAGGGCGGTACAACAAACATTGTTGTTCTACGTATGTTGCCTATTGACGTGCGGCTTGAAGGCCCTGGTCGCATGTTCGATCCTCGTCCTTTATTTTTTAATTTGTATATGGGTCCAAATTTGTTTCATGACATGTGGGCCCCTCGGTGTGTAATTTGTAGCACTTCAATTTGTGGGTCCAAATTTGTTCCATTCCAAGTGGACTATCGGTGTGTAGTTTTGTAGCTTATTTATAATAATTAAAGAGAGCAACCAAGTTTTTTGCAATAATACCATGGTGCGACGTTGAAGGCGAGAAAGGACGTGCGAGAGAGTGATGACCGAGCCAGAGGGAAATCAACTAGGGGAGTTGCAGGGGTTGCAACGGTGTTTCGAGTAGTTGTGGGCCGAATGCTATGAAAATATAATCTAAAACGACCGGAATAAATGCCTACACAAATTGATCCAAGGTTGGAGTTCCCCTCGCAATGTAAATAGCTTTGGCTTTGCGAGGGATGGAGAGGTAGCTTCAATGTGTGGAAGATACGGCGTGAGAAAGTGAGGTCAATCGAGAGACATGTAGATAGAGAGAGAAAGTGAGTGTGGTCCGACATTCATGGAACAAATATATATATATATGCTCCGGAGAGATATTGTCTGATTATGCTTTTGGCAAGGGTGAGGGCTGTAAGATAGAGCTTGAGAGATGATCCAGTCACAGGCGTGTAGATATATTTTTTGCGTGGGAGGAAGCAAGGTCAATCGATCACATAGGGTCGTCGTGCGATCGAAAGAGTGAGATGGGTTGGAAAGAGTGACCTAGATAGACAATGTGCATGAGAGAGTATACAATGTGAATAAGTCGAATTGGGTTCAAACATGGTGATATATCGTTTTGGTCCGAGAAAGAGCGTGGTCAATCGAGACATACAAAGAGAGAGAGAGAGAGAATGGCCCGCCATGAGGTCGAAAGAGTGGGGGCGGCTTCAATGGACTGACCTAGATAGACAATCTGTGTGAGAGAGTATAGAGTGTGTCGATCGAGGCCTGAACAGGGAGATATATCATTTGTGTGTGAAAGAAAACAAGGTAGACTCAGATAAAGAGAGCGAGATTGAGAGAGTGTGGCCCGCCGTGCGGAAGAAAGAGTGAGACAGTCTCGAGGGAGTGACCTAGATAGACAACGTGCGTGCGTGCGCACGAGAGTTTGGGGGGCTAGATAGGGAATGCACGTATTTAGCACGAGAGGGTGAGAGGGAGAGGGAGAGAGAGAGAGCTCGGCATGGGGTGCAATGGCGGGTGTGTGAGGTAAATACATTTCGTAACGAAGTGGAAAAAGGGGGTTGTGTAGTTGAGAGAGTTAGAGATCGAAACATGGAGAGAAAGAATGGATGTGTGTTGGAAACCGATAGCTTCCTAAGGTGGTTAGGAGAGGAAGATTGACCGATACTTGAAGTATGTAGCGTGTGTGCGGGGGGGGGGGGAGCTAGAAACAACATTTGAATGTAGATAGTACGAGACTTAATATCGATGTTTCAATTCGGTGTACATTGTAATATTTGAACTGAGGACCATGCATATGGGTAATTATTTCGAATTCGTGCCATACTAGGTTTCGAAAAGTTGATATTGACTCGATTTGTTGTGCTATTTTGTAGGTCATATGTTTGAATCCATCCAAAAGTTTTCTCACTACCATGGTGTTCATCATATACATATGAATTTGTATTAAAAAAGTAGCATGGATACTGTGAAATGCAAAATCCACATTAGAATTGGAGATCGCTATGTGACACACACTCTAATTCAAATAACTATTTATGTGACAAACACTCTAATCCACGTTAGCGTGGATACCGTTTCGATTTTTTTTTCAAATAACTCCTCATTAATTAATTTATAGTATCTCGTTTCGAATTACTAATTATTGCAGGGAAAACATGGGCATGGTAATACATATAGATTCATTTGCAAATGAAAGAAGATTCGTTTGCTTTCTCAAATGTAGGCGCACCAGGGTCGTGTTGTGGTGGTCGCGTGTGTCAGACGGACGCATCGCACCCAGCTACCCACCACCTAAAAAAAGGACGATGACAAAATAAGTTCGCCCTTCCACGTTTCGGATTGAAATATCTGGCGGCCCAATTCCAGCCCTGCAAAATCTCCCTTCTCCACCGCCCCCTTCCGTGCCCAGATTGCTCAAATCCCTAATTTGCTGCCAACCCAAGCAAAGTTCGAATCGCCCCTCGTCTCGTCTCTTTCCCCACCTCTGTGCCGGACGACGACAACGGAGACGATGGTCGCGCTTCACCACCACACCGGAGCTACCTCATCTACGCCCTCGTCCACCGCACCGGGTGGTCCACCGACAACGTCGGCCGCCGCAATCGACGTGCCTCACAGACACCGACTTCCACCGCATCAGGTGCGCTTCACCGACGCCGTCTCCCAACTCACCGGGGCTACTTCACCAAGCACATCGTCGCGTCTCTGCCCCCCGAGGCCGCTGGGGCTTCACCAACAGTGTCGTCCATCCCATCATAGCACTCCGCTGCCACTCAAGATCTGCATCCGTGCGCGGCCGGCCAACGCCAGCGCATCACCCTCAACGGCTCTGAAGTGACCCGCACTCTAGCTAGGCGAGCATGCCCAAACGCCGGCCCGAACTAGGTATCCACACATCACTCCCTTGTGCACTATTCCGACGATGTTTGTATATACTTTCACTGCTCTCTTAGCTTACACGCCTATCCAACTTTGACTTTAACTCTTATTTCTTCTAGAGATATCATCTGAAACAAGCAAATCCATTTTTAGCGAAGCATGATGGCGCTACGGGATCTGGTACACATCCTGCACACCCGTATAACCTTGTAAGTATCTGTCCTCCGGTACAACAGCAAAGTCGATTCCTCTTATTTGATCAGCCATTTGCCGTGTCAAAAATGCAGAGTGGGATGCAGGGAGCACAAGGCCTGCACATCCAAGCAAGTGGTAACATGGACTTGTACATGGAACATCCCAAGAGCAAGCAGAGCTGTAGTGAGCCTGTACAAAGAGCTAGCGTAAGTCCCTGCATTTCATTTAATTCGTACTGGCATTCGTGTATGATTTGTGTGCAGTGGTGGATCCACGAATTCAAGTTACCAGGGGCGAACATTAAACTTAAAAAAATACGAAGGCCCTTGCACTCCGGAAATCAACATAACTTGAGAAATGTAAAGCTACATGCACTTTGAAAACCAACTAATGATACAAAGTAGTTCAGATTATAAACACTAAATTATGCAAGCACCAAAAAACACAAAATGCAACATGGTGTACAAGGACTACAAACATGGTATGTACCTGCTTGAATTATTCGTTCTCTGGCTGAAAATATCGAAGTGTATGTCGGTGTACTGGGAACGGGGGTCCCCAGACTTGCCTGCCCGTGGCCTGCGGCGTGGCTCAAAAGGGGGCCCAGCGCGGCCCATCTTCACCAACACAAACCCAAGACCCTCGCAAGGGGCCAAGCCTCGCGGGGCGGACGACGCGGAGCTTCCTCAGGCACGGCCTCATCAGGCTGGCTCACGAGGAGGCGGAGAGATCAAGGAGGGGTACCTCACGAGGTGCCCGTGACGCAAGCCATGACGACCGAGGGCGCCAGGCGGGTGCCAGCCCGTGCAGTGTCCTCCTTTCCTCTTTGGTGCAAAGGGGGCAAGTGCAGCCGTGGAGTACCGAGGCATCAGGCAAAGGTTGCCATTTCGGTGCAACGAGACCAAGACCAGGAGGAATATGAGACGGAGGTGACCGTGGAGCCCAAGACGGCGTCATCACCAGAGCTTTGCGCAGGCGAAGACTACTTTTGTCAGGATAGCTAGTACTAGCTGTCCCCCTTCAAATTAGCCCGCCATTGTTGGCCCCCTTCCCGCTCGATATTTGGGAAGAGGACCAGGGCCCCTATAAATAGGACCAGCCACCCGCTAGACAGAAGGGAGAGGACGGACGGAGAAAGAGAGAGAGAGAGAGATAGAGATAGAGAGAGAGAGAGAAGGGCGACTGAGCTCCTCCCAGAAGTTCATCGCCCCAGCCAAGAACAGACCCTCGCGAGGCTGTTCTTCCTTGTATTGTTCATCATCATCAGCCCAAGAGGCAATCCACCACACCACACACTGGAGTAGGGTATTACACCACAACGGTGGCCCGAACCAGTATAAACCCTGTGTCTCTTGTGTTGTTCTTTCCTGAGTTTAGATCCTAGCAGGGCGCAGGAGTGCAGGTAGGTAGGAGACGAAAGCTCCGCGCGCACCCCAGTGTTCGAACCTCAAGGGTCTGCCGGAACCCAAAATCCGACATTTGGCGCGCCAGGTAGGGGTGCGCTGGGATTTGTCTTCCACCACCCCATTCTCCTCCGACCATCACGCCCATGTCTGACGCTCGTCGGGCCCGCGCCGAGCGCCGGGCCGCGCTCGCTTCCCACGTCGCCCAGACGGCCCCTGTCGGCGGGCTCCCTCACCGTTCCCCGTCACTTGCCGTCAACGCCGCCACCGGCTCGGCGGGGGACGAGCGGCAAGCATCGTCCCAACATCCGTCCGTGCGGCAAGACGGCCGCACCGCAACTCCCTCGCTCACCCCAGCTGGTTCTTCGTCCCGCGCGCTCCGCGCGCCCATGGAGGCTCGAGCTGCACTCATCACGGTGAACGAGCTCCTGCGCTACCGCCCCGTCGACGACGTCTATGAAGAATGGCTCGACCGCGTCGCCGAGCTCGTCCGCGCCGCAGGGGGCTCTCCTGCGACGTCCGTTCCGCTGCACCGCACCCCGCCCCGCGCGGGCAATGAAGCTCCGGCGGCGCCATGACCGCCTCCTCCTCAGGAAGGCGCCATGTATCCAAGGAGCGTGGCCC
The DNA here is from genome assembly GCF_003073215.2 of Triticum urartu. Classification (NCBI taxonomy): domain Eukaryota; kingdom Viridiplantae; phylum Streptophyta; class Magnoliopsida; order Poales; family Poaceae; genus Triticum; species Triticum urartu. The sequence goes on from NC_053023.1 coordinate 352,091,581, forward strand.
CTGGGCGGAACCCGCTCCGGCAGGCGCCAGCGCAGCAAGAGCAGAGCAGTCAAGAAGTCCCTCGCCCGCAAGAAGCTGCCCGGGCGCTCCCTGCTCCAGCACGTCGCGACCATGCTCCTGCTCCCGCGCATCAAGACCCCGTGCTGCACCCAGCTGCAGCGCGTGGGGACATGCAAGACCAAGCTCCCCGTCATCCAAGGCCTCCCGTGGCCACAGCAGGCTGCCGTGCCTTCACCACCGAGCTACGCAGCGTCGCGTGGCCCGGCAAGTTCAAGCCAGACTTGCCTCCTTGCTATGACGGCATGGCTGACCCTGCGGAGTTCCTCCAGCTCTACGAGCTAGGCATCGAAGCTGCCAACAGAGACGAGAAGGTCATGGCGAACTGGTTCCCCATGGCACTCAAGGACGGGGCCCGCACCTGGCTCTTGAACCTGGCTCCAGGCACAATCTCCTCTTGTGACGAGATGCGCACCCGCTTCATCGCCAACTTCCAAGGCACTCGCGACCGGCCACCCGCCGTAAGCGACATGCGCCGCATCAAGCAACAGCCCGGGAGACCCTACATAAGTACATCCAGCGCTTCAACAACGCACGCCTCAAGATTCCCAAGGTGACCGAGGAGGCCATCATCTCGGCCTTCTCCGATGGCGTGCGCGACGTCAAGATGAAGGAGGAGCTGGCGATGCATGAAGACCTGTGCACCTCCTTGGAGCTGTTCAACCTGGCAACCAAGTGCGCCAGGGCCGAGGAAGGTCGTCTCTCCCTCCTCGAGCTGCCTGCCGCAGACCCAGAAGAGAAGAAGCCCAAGACCAAGGTTGTGAAGCGCAAGGGGACTATCATGCTCGCGGCAGAACCAGACACCAAGCGAGGCAGAGATCAGCCCGAACCTTCCAAGGGCGGCCGGTACTGTGTACCACGACCTCCACACCCACAACACCAACGAATGTCAAGAGCTCCGAGCCGTGCGAGAAGGAAGGATCGGCCGTCGCCCTGACCGCAGTGACCGGGGCTACGGCCGAGGAGGAGGAAGGAACGCAGGACGCTGGGAAGACCGCGGCCCACGCCAAGGGTGGCGCGACCAACCTCGCAAGGATCGCTGGCAAGACCCGCCTCGCGAGGGAGGTTGGAGGGATCAGCCTCGCGAGGGGGACTGGAGGGATCAGCCTCGCGAGGATCGCCCGCAAGGCAACGCAGGCCTCCCACCGCTGCCGCCGCAACCAAGAAGAAACGAAGACTGCCACCAGGACGAGGGGGCTGGGGGCTTCTAGGAGCCGCGCGCGATCGCCTGCATCTTGGGCGGGGCACAAGCCCCAGCCTCTCAGCGCATCTTCAAGCAGTTCGCCCGCGAAGTGAACGCAGTCCTCCCCAGCCTCGAAGCCACGCGCCCTCTCAGGTGGTCGGCGTGCGGCATCACGTTCAGCTCGGCAGATCAGCTCAAGTGTGCGGCTACAGCCAGAGTCCTCCTGATGCTTTGTTCCCCAATCATCAGCAATGTGGTGGTCACCAAGACCCTCATCGATGGCGGGGCAGGGCTCAACGTCCTGGCCGTGGAAACATTCAACAACCTCCAAGTGCCCTACAGCCAGTTTCAGCCAACCAAGCCTTTCTCTGATATCATCGACGGCTCCACGGTCCCGATTGGGCAGGTCCACCTCCCTGTCACCTTCGGGGCACGCGACAACTACCACACCGAGCTCATTGACTTCGACGTCGCTCACATTCGCCTACCGTACAATGCCATCCTTGGGTACCCAGCGCTGGCCAAGTTCATGGCCGTAACTCACCACGGCTACAACGTCCTCAAGATGCCAGGAAGTGGCGGAGTCATCACGGTACCCTATGAAGAGAAGGACGCAGTGTGTTCCTTGGAACGAGCCTTTCAGGCCGCGTCACTGGAAGACCCGGATCGTGGAAGCAGGAGGCCTCCCGAGACCGCCCCTAAGAAGAAGAAGACATCATTCGGCCCGACCACTCAGGAGGCAGGCCCCTCTGGGCCCGCGCCTGCCCAGGGGGAACCTCCTTCCACCGCATAGGAAAGCGCTCCCAGCGCCCTCCTCAGGCAGGGCTCGGGGGCTCTCCCCTGGAGGGCCACCGACCTAGCTAGGGTCACGAGGGAGGTGCTTGGGCACCACATGGAGGCATGTTTCGAAGCACGTTTCCCTCAAGAAGGAGCAAGGCAAGGAGATCCAGACCCTCAGGAGTTCATCAGCAAGGTCATTCAGGAGCTACAGGAGTCAAGAGTTATGTAAGGCGGCCGTCGCCTACCAACAGTGGCTCCCCATCCAGGCGATGATGGTGGGCTGTGCGTCTACATCGACATACCAGGGCTCAACCGAGTCGCCTCTCTGGAGCGCCTCTGGCCCTCGTGAGCGGGGCGCTGCGGAGACCCACCCCACAGCTACATTCGCATGCCTTACGGCCTGCCGAGCACGGCTAACACGTACCAGCGCCTCATGAGGGGCATCACAGAGGCAAAAGAGGCCAGGCGTTCCGCTGCCCTGGCAGGGATGGAGATGGCCCGCGAGGAGCCGCCAGCGCCTCCGGAGCCTCCCGAGGCCCCTGGGCCTAGGGACTCGTGAGGATCGGCTCCCGCAGCCCACCGAGCCTGCTACATCAACGCTCCTTCATCCACAACATCATCGGGTAACACCTTTCTAGTTTTACTTCCAGCTGGGAGCGCCCCCCAGGGCTGCATTATTCCCAGGCCGTGTGGGTCCGTCCCTGCGGCGTGTATCCCTTTTTTATTCCATGTTGTTAGCTTACCTTGTTGGGGGCGCCCCTCAGGCTGCATGATCCCCAAGTCGCTCGGGCCTGACCCAGTGATGTCCGCATTCCCAGCATCTATTTGAACGAATCCACTCCTTCGCAGCTAATGTGTTTTACCTAGTTGCCTGCTCAGCTGACGCCAACTAACGGAGCTGCTCCCAAACGGCATGACGCTTGCGCATGGGTCCGTCCCTGCAACTCCGACAAACCTGGATGGCTGAGCTCTGGCCGCGGCAGCCCCGCACAGCGTCACCTCGTCAAGCCTTCAGTGCCTCACTACCCCTCGGAAGCAACCAACGGCTGACTATTAATTGTCATGGCAACCCCTTGTTTTTTCTATGGTGGACCTGCAGGACCTCCTGAAGGAGCTGCGTCAGGCAAGGCCCTTGCGGTGTCTCTTTTGCCCTCGTCCGCGCGAACCGCTTGCACGTTAAAGGGGGGTGCCTGAGCATCGCGACTCAGGGTTCCTACCGGCTCTCCAGCCCTCACCCTCTGGCCTTGACCACGCCATCACGACCTGGCATACCAGCGACGGCTGAGACCCGCTCGAGGGCCGGGACCCGAGGACGTAGAGCAGAAAGGGGAACAAAGGCGAGAGGGGAGAGACACGCGAGGACCTCGCCGAGCAACCTCGCGCCTGCCGAAGCACGGACCCGGCGACACACCAGAGAGTGGCCCTTGATCCTCGAGATAAGTCATCACCCAGAAGCGCCAGCTACCGTGGCACCATCTCCGCACCTAATGCCATCCCGTGTTAGCGACGCCACTCTCCTTTCTCACTAAACGACAGCTGCTTGGGCGCCAAAGGGGACCTCCTAAGCATCGCGACTCAGGGGCTCTTACCAGACTCCGGGTCGCTCACCTCCTGGCCTTGACCACGGCATCGCGACCTGGCATACCAGCGACGGCTGAAGCCACCTTGGGACTGGGACCTGTCGGCGCAGAGCACCAAGCCCTCGTGAGGTTCGAAAGGGAGGACTGAGCTAAGACTGAATGAGCAACTCGCACAATTCTACGACAGGGGTTATATTAACAAAACAGGATCACAGGCATCTTACAAGCCACCACGGGACGCGTTTTTGATTCCTCGCAGGGAACAGATCCTAAAGGGACACAAACTACGCGCGTCCCAGCAAAAGACGCCATCATCAACAGTGGGCCGTCAAGCACCGACGCCAACCCCATCCAGATCAGGGTCGACGGCGGCCTGACGAGCCCGCCCTGCTCCAGGAGCGGCGCCGGCTCGGGGGCTCGTAGCTATCGTCGCTCATCTTCGGAGTCGCGAAGAGCTCGCCGGAGTCGCTGGAAACTCCGACGCCTCCACCACCTGAGGAGCCGCCAATGGAGCGGTTGGTGGGCCCAGTCCTTGTCGCGGCAGGGTCCTGGCCACCTTCCACGGGGCAGCACTCCAGCCAGTGCCCGCTCGCATCGAAGACCTTGAAGAGCATCACCGAAGCACCGTCGTAATCCAAGTGGACCGCGAAGATGCCCCTTACCCTGCAAACCCGGGCGATCTCTCTCCAGCCCCGAGTCATGTAGACCTCGCCCGGGGCAACGACCGCGACCTCTGCCTCGGTCGCGAGGGTGCTGCAGCCGGCGTGCTGCAGCCAGAGCTCCAGGGGCTCCCCCTGCGGGATGATGGAGGCGAAGAAGGGAGGAAGGCGGATCCAAGACTGAAGAGGAATGGCGACGTGAAGCACGAACTCTCGGGAGGAGCCCTCGGTGTGGACCCCAGGGGGGACGACCCACACCTTCGTGACCCGCCGGCGCCGATGGCGGCGCCGCCTGTGGTGGTCAGCATCAGCTCCTTCAGGGCCCTCGACGTGGGCGTACAATGGAAGCGGGAACCCCGGCGGTGCCCGCTCGCACAAAGGCCTCGACACCACCTGAAGGGCCCCCTCGTCCGAGCCACGGGGGGCGAGCCATTTCTTCGGCGGGAGTGGGTCTGGTTCCTCTCGGGGAGCCTTTCCCTTCTCTGTCGTCGAGAACCAGCGGATCGGAGCCATCGCAGCAAGACGGAGCAAGGATCGGGAAGAAGGAGAAGCAAGGAGGGATGGATTGGAAGGGCGCGCGCTGTTCCATACTTATGGCCGGCGGAGGCCAACCGCCTACCTCCATGATCGCAGGTTATCATGACCCACTTTGCATGCAGGGACTTGTCCAATCCGTGCAGTTGCCAAGGCGCCATGGGGAAGTGGAGGCGCCCACGTCCAATCAACCACCACGCGGCGCCCAAGGCCGCAGACTGTTAGGGCCCGCGGCGCTTCGCTCTTGCCCTTCCGCCTCCCTGCACGGCCAAGTCCGGGCGCGCCTTGGGCCCGGGGGCTACTGTCGACGTTCTGGGAACGGGGGTCCCCAGACTTGCCTGCCTGCGGCCTGCGGCGTGGCTCAATAGGGGGCCCAGCGCGGCCCATCTTCACCAACACAAACCCAAGACCCTCGCGAGGGGCCAAGCCTCGCGGGGCGGACGACACGGAGCTTCCTCAGGCACGGCCTCGTCAGGCTAGCTCACGAGGAGGCAGAGAGATCAACACGGGGTACCTCACGAGGTGCCCGTGACGCAAGCCATGACGACCGAGGGCGCCAGGCGGGTGCTAGCCCGTGCAGTGTCCTCCTTTCCTCTTTGGTGCAAAGGGGGCAAGCGCAGCCGTGGAGTATCGAGGCATCAGGCAAAGGTTGCCATTTCGGTGCAACGAGACCAAGACCAGGAGGAATATGAGACGGAGGTCACCGTGGAGCCCAAGACGGCGTCATCACTAGAGCTTTGCGCAGGCGAAGACTACTTTTGTCAGGATAGCTAGTACTAGCTGTCCCCCTTCAAATTAGCCCGCCATTGTTGGCTCCCTTCCCGCTCGATATTTGGGAAGAGGACCAGGGCCCCTATAAATAGGACCAGCCACCCGCTAGACAGAAGGGAGAGGACGGACGGAGAGAGAGAGAGAGAGAGAGAGAGAAGGGTGACTGAGCTCCTCCCAGCAGTTCATCGCCCCAGCCAAGAACAGACCCTCGCGAGGCTGTTCTTCCTTGTATTGTTCATCATCATCAGCCCAAGAGGCAATCCACCACACCACACACTGGAGTAGGGTATTACACCACAACGGTGGCCCGAACCAGTATAAACCCTGTGTCTCTTGTGTTGTTCTTTCCTAAGTTTAGATCCTAGCAAGGCGGAGGGGTGCAGGTAGGTAGGAGACGAAAGCTCCGCTCGCACCCCAGTGTTCGAACCTCAAGGGTCTGCCGGAACCCGAAATCCGACAGTGTAATTGCACCTATAACCATTGCGCAAACTGCATATCAATATATCTATCCTGCACAAGTATGCCAATAGTTTCAAACAATAGATTACTAAAGTATTTATGCTACGTTGTCATGATATGGGGACTTTCTGGTAGATGGACTCGACGTTTCCTCAAGCCATGAAAATGCAATATAATTTGCTTGTCATCAATGCGTGCAAATCTCTATGTCTCTCTCAACATAGCAGATGACACTAAATCCTTCAATGGGAGCTTGCAAAATGCTTGCATTAGATGCCTCATTAGACACTATATGTTCATCACCATGAGCATGTAAAATGTTTGCATCAAATCCTTCATTAGCAGTCTGTTCATTAGACACTTTAGGCTCAAGAATAACATGAGCTTGGATGTTTGCACCGGAAACTTGATTAGATACATCAGATTTAGTCAGTTCAGTATTGATTGGGGGAGTTATAAAATAAGTAGAAATTGGTTTTATTTTCTCATAGATTCCCTACATACAAGCAGTTTTACAACACCGTCAGGTTTAACTATTGGCCAGAAATTGAAGAGTTGAATTAGATATAATCAGGGATGTGATGTACCTGCTCGTCGCGCATGCTACTCTTGCAAGCTGCGACTGTCCGTTTGCGCAAGCTCGATGCCATGCCCGTGCTGCTGCCGCTGCCTCCCATGCAGGCTACACCTAGGGTTGGATCTTCATCTTCTTGGCCTTCCGTTTGCTTGAAGCCCGGCGACCGCCCTCCAACGAGGGCGCGAGGAAGTGTTGTGTCAGTCTGTCCAGCGGCGGCTAGGTTAGGAGCGAACCAGACTAGAGGCTGGAGCGGATGAATTGGGATTTTTCATGCTGTCGATCGATATGGGAGGCGCTCGTTTGGGCCGTGAGCCTGCTATAGGGCCCGCCTTGCACTTATGTTATTGGCCTATCCAAATTGAAACATTTTTCTTCATTTTTTACATTGCCTGCTTGTGCATTGGGATGAACAAAACTAGCCTGGGCCAACCTAGACGACTCAAACTAGGTGCACAGTTTCGAGCCACCCGAGGCGGCCGCCCATACCAGCCCTATAGTGGCATCGCCCCTTTTTGCGTGTATGATAGGGGTAGTGAAAAATATTCCAGTGGCGCTTTTGATTTACCCACAGAATGGTTGAATTGCTTGTTTATATGAACTGAGTTCGCCAATAATGTGAAGGATGCCAGTCTTTTCATCCTATTGTAGATTTCTTAGATCTTGATATGCCAAAAGTAATCGCATGAAATATACAATAAAATCTAGTGTGATGTGTGTGGCTACAACTAGTTTGACTACACGTCCTCATATAACATATCAAGGACGCACCATCTTACCAGATTAACCATTCGACTTACCAATGCAGTGTGGGCAGAAAGAAGTATTGGGACTGCATATCCAAGCAATTGATGCCATGGACTCCTTCGTACAACCTCGTAAGTGAAAAATAAGTTGAAGTGTGCCTGTACAAAGAACTAGCATAAGTTCAGTTACCTGCTTCTTGGAATTTTGGTTAGCCACTTATTGCAAAATTTTTCAATTACGTTGCTTGGCTTAATTTAGTTTGCTAGTGATTACATAATGCCACGGCCTGTTAATCCTATTATAGACTGCACCTATCTATGTGTTTGATACTTACTGTTAAGAATTACCTGTTTGCCTGAACTTAAATAGCTACTTGTTTGTTTAACTGCTTTGCTGCTGCAACAACGGGTTACAATGATGTTAAGAACTACTTTTCAGCATCGAATTGAAACTCTTTAATTCCTTGTTTGTTTAACTGGTTTGCTGTTATAACTTCCAGTTGAGATGTTTTGCTAACTACAACTTTTTTGAATCCAATCAGAACTTTAATGGCAAAACAGGTTAGCCCAAGATCAAAGAGCGAGGTCCCCATGGACGTTGTATCATCCCACAGCAGTGGCACCGGCCCAATCATGCATTATGAATTGCCAACTGCTGATGCTCTAGAGGCTAAACTAGTGGTAGAAAGAGATTCTGCTTTTGCACTTAGAGATGAAGTTGACATGTTGAGGAAGCAAACAACACAATCAGTAGCCGTACTCAAGACAACCATTAAATATTTGGTGGATTTCAAAATGAAGCAAGCTGAGACTGACCACATTGTTAAGGTCCTGAAGGAAAAAAGGAAATTAAATTCCCACTTGGTAAATCATAGGTGAAATGTTCTTTCCATCGTTGAATAACCTTTGTGTTGTTTCTTCATGTAATCAATCAAACCATTTGTTTTAGAGATGATGTAATAATTGTTTTTTGTTTTTTTGGTTTGTAAGTTTATTTGAGCACAAGTCTGTATTAATTGGTAAGACTCGGAGACATTTCATTTTGAGAGTAACCAATCGGGCTGAATGTGCATTCATCAATAATAGTAGTATAGATGGACCATAAGTGGCACGCATCGGAAAGGGACAAGATGCTGTAGTAGCTTGGCTAAAAAAAGGATGCTGTTGTAGCAAAGAAAAGTACAGCGGCCTGGCTTATGTATGTTAGTTGATATTATTGATCCATATACTCTATAAGTGTTTATATGTCTGTTAGTTCTGTACATTCTTGGTTGATTCACTCGGTATTTGAATCTTGATACATCGCTTGTGTACATATCTAAATGGGAGTACACATTATGCTGCGTGTGACATTTGAGTTGGACATGAAGTGTTCCAAATATTCGAATTCACCTTAAACTGGATTCTAGCTTCTGATTTGAGTATCGGCATTTGTAAACCATATTCATATATGACAGTGGAATACATCTTTGTCATCCTTTTGAAGATATATAAAAACACATAGAATGATTTATAAAGATTTGTATATGAAAAGAAAATGGATTCGAATTTAGTTGCCAGGGTAAACGTGGATGCTTATTGTCCCAAAATTCGAAAGAAGCAGCAAAATGTCCACTCCCACGCCGGCTGCCCGAAGCCAAGTGTTCGGGAGATGGAAATTACTGTCTACCCATTACACAGACAATCCATCGGCCCGATTTCCACTGCTCTAAATAGGGGTAGGATAGTAACTTCAATAAGACATGACACGATCGCCTCTGAGCCCATTCCGACACGGTGGGTGCCAAACATGGGTGGCAAAACACATTTGATTCAAGCTTGTCCGAATGACCTCTGTTTCTCCCTCCATTTCCCCATTCATACACGATGGGCGGCAAAACAAACTCGACTCGGCCGAAATCGATGTAGGTAAATATTTTCAATAGGGGCAGGTTTGTGACTTCGCTCAGACATGACACAACCGCCCTACCTGTCAGCCCCGTTCATACACCATGGGTGCCAACCACCCTCTCCTCGCCCGAAACCGCTCTGGGCAAATATTGGCAAGATGCGAGATTACCGCCGTATCCCCAACCGGCGAGACATCCAAATTTTAAACGGGGGCTAAATTCGTAACTTTCCCATATTTCAGACAGGCGCGTCCCAAAAACATGGTTCCCCATATCTCTCCCTCCATTTTCTCATTCATACACTGTCCGCGCTAGAACACCATCCCCACACCAGTCTCCGTCCGCTACCCCATCCATGGCCGCCATCCTCCACCACATCCATCGCTGCTGTCCTCCAACACATCCATCGCCACCGTCCTCCACCATGCCAGAGCGCCTACCAAGACCGCGTCGTCCACTGCTAGAGATGGACGTTTCTCATCCACGGCGACGGACCAAGAGCCTTGCATCACGTCCTCTCGCTTCATCGGCGTCGTCGTCCTCTTTGCCGGGGCCGCTCACACGACCTTCTCTTCCACCGCAATGGGACTTATCCCCCGATGCACCCGTCTACCGTCGCAGATCTGCTTCAACGCCACCAATAGCCATCGCACCCCCGATGCCTACACGGCGCCGCAAGAGAGGTGGTACTTCATATCTCCTCAACTTTTTGATCTCAACCAGAAAATAGATCTTAACTTGGTTACTCTACTTTCTTTTCAGCTCTTAGAATTTAGTTCTTAGTTCGAAGCAAACAATGGCTGCTAGATATCATTTCTCCGGTTCCCCCCTTTTATGATCACTATACGATCAAAATGCGTGCTTCGTATCATAATAGCACTGCTCGACCCATCAAGCTAAACAAGCTTAGTTGTTCAAATACGAATATGATATTATTAAAATAGATTCATTTAATTGGTCAGGTAAATGTTCCAAAATTAGTTTTGAAAATGCATGTTCACTGCTCGGGTGTGTATATCTACAGGGTGCCCACGGTGGGCCGGCCCACCCTGGGATTTTGGGTCGTCCTAGGCCCCGATTCCCCTTTGTTCTGCTGTGCGCTTCCGATCTCTACTCGACCCCAGCCGCCTGCCTCGCCGGCGACTTGCCGTCCCCGGACAACATGACTCTAGGAGGATACGCTGGACTACAGGAGGTCAGGAGCCGCTCACCCAGCAGCTTCACCGCTGCCCGGGCACGCCGCCGTGCCTACCTTCCTAGTCCGTTCAGGGCTCAGGCGTGCAGCACCCACTAAGCCAACCCGATTTATCCTGAGATAAGTCCTCAACACTTAGTGGCCACTCCTCATCACCCATTTTCTAATCGATTCATTACTCATTACACATGACTGTCATTAGGGTTTGTTGTGTGCTTAGTGCTACCTACACTTAATGGTTCAGATGTATTTCGGTAATCTTTAGTACCTGTAAAGTTCACAGGGTTTTCAAATTTCCGGCCCTAGGATCAGACACTAGTCATTTTGGATTGTTGGCCGTAGTGACATTGACCCAGATTACTACTGCAAGCCAGGTTTTTTGAAAATTTTACTTGCCTTTCTTACTCACTCGATATAATATCCAATTATTCACGTCGATTAGTTGCAAACAATAAGTGCTAGACAAACTTCTTGATTCAAATTTTGTACGGTCTCTTACTGCAGTTACAATTCTGCATACTTGTCCTAGTGAGCTCACAAGTAAATGATTGATTCACTACATCTATGCTTGCCTTGTCATATTTGTTGTCAATATTCTTTTAGGGTGGACCACCCAATTTCTAAATACTGCAACCGTAGACATGAGTGAATAGTATTTCTCTATGTGATCTCTTCCATCATGTGTGGACAACGAACACTACATTGTATAGAAAGAAAGTGCCATTTCCAGCTTTTACAAAGGCTTCGATCTTTTACATGGAATACAATCTACCTACTTGCTTTGTGTCGCACTACCAACACTCCACCCTTGAAGCTAAACATTATGCCACTCAAAATTCCTTAATTTATTTTTTCAAATACGAATTTCATATAATTCTAATGTTCCTACTTCAGTTTTGAAATGTGTGTCTGCCTGTTATAGAGACATAAGGGGTTTGTATTTCTGTGTGTGGTCTGGTAAGCACGGTTGGGGAGTGAACTTTGCATATGCAGGGGTTTATAGTGAGACACTCTTCGAGTTGAATCCGCAATGCATTCCATATATAATCTGACTACTTTTTATGTTTTCATGAATCTCAGATTCTGAACAGCATCATAATGATTATGAGCTTGAATGCATGAAAAGAATAAAGCAGAACAATGCCATGGTTGTCAAAATTGGCATTAAGGGACTGAAATCAAGTCTGGATGCAATGCAATGCAAACGCTCTCCACCTATAGATTCATGCTCAGAATATGATCCTAACAGTGATTATGAGCTAGAGGGAGACCTAAGTCAATGTAGCTCCCTAGTGGAGGAGTCAGATGAAGATGCCCTATCTTATTCACCTATCAAGGTGCTTGCTCTAACTTTCCAAGGTTATATTTGTCGCACATATCTTGCAATTGATGCTTTGCATTGCTTCTATTTTGTTGAACTGCCATTTGCTTAGTTTACAAATCGTGTATGTGAATACGGCCTGCCTATCCATTTTCAGTACATATTCCATCTGTCATCATACCATATTTATCCATTCAAATGCTGCTCTTGTGTATTAGACATTCAAAAGGAAGACGGTGATTGCTGATCGTGGAGGAGCACAAGCAAAGTATTTGGAAAAGGTAGTGGCACCTGATAAATCAAATAGCCCATTAAGTGTAGTTGCAATATCACCTGACCCACAAAACACCCCATGTCGGTGTCAAAACCGGCGGATCTCGGGTAGGGGGTCCCGAACTGTGCGTCTAGGCCGGACGGTAATAGGAGGCAGGGGACACAATGTTTTACCCAGGTTCGGGCCCTCTTGATGGAGGTAAAACCCTACGTCCTGCTTGATTGATATTGATGATATGGGTAGTACAAGAGTAGATCTACCACGAGATTAGAGAGGCTAAACCTGTAACGCCCTCGATGCGGCTATATCTCCCACGTGTCGAAGCACGACTTAGAGGCATAACCGCATTTAAAGCAATGTCGCAAGTGAGGTAATCTTCACACAACCCATGAAATACATAAGGGAAAAAGATACATAGTTGGCTTACAATCGCCACTTCACACAATTACATGAATAAAGCATTACATCAACCAGATACAACCAACGTCCGACTATGGAACCAAAATAAACGAAGACTACCCCAAAAGCTACATAGATCCCCGATCGTCCCGACTGGGCTCCACTACTGATCAACTGGAAACGGAACAACATAAAGGACAAGATCTTCATCGAGCTCCTCCTGAGCTTGGTTGCGTCATCTGCACGGTTCAACGGCACCTGCAAGCTGGTTTTGGAAGTATCTGTGAGTCACGGGGACTCAACAATCTCACACCCTTGCGATCAAGACTATTTAAGCTTACAGGAAGGGTAAAAGGTATGAGGTGGAGCTGCAGCAAGCGACTAGCATATTTGGTGGCTAACAACGCAAATGAGAGCGAGAAGAGAAGGCAAAAGCACGGTCGAACAACTATGATCAAGAAGTGATCCTAAAACAACCTACGTCAAGCATAACTCCAACACCGTGTTCACTTCCCGGACACCGCCGAAAAGAGACCATCACGGTAACACACACGGTTGATGTATTTTAATTAAGGTCAACTTCAGGTTTTCTACAATCGAACATTAACAAATTCCCATCTGCCCATAACCGCGGGCACGGCTTTCGAAAGTTCAAATCCCGCAGGGGTGTCCCAACTTAGCCCATCACAAGCTCTCACGGTCAACGAAGGATATTCCTTCTAGCGGGAAGACCCGATCAGGCTCGGAATCCCGGTTACAACACATCCTCGACAATGGTAAAACAAGACCAGCAAAGCCACCCGAATGTGTCGATAAATCCCGATAGGAGCTGCACATATCTCTTTCTCAGGGCACACCGGATTGTCCAAGGTTCCGGTAGGCCAACTCAGAGTTGCCCCTGGTGGCCACCGGCAGCTGACAGGTTGGACCAACACTAAGAGGAGCACTGTCCTGGGGGTTTAAATAAAGATGACCCTTGAGTCTGCAGAACCCAAGGGAAAGAAAAAGGCTAGTTGGCGAATGGTAAAACCAATGTCGGGCCTTGCTGGAGGAGTTTTATTCAAGGCGAACTGTCAAGGGGTTCCCATTATGACCCAACCGCATAAGGAACGCAAAATCCGGGAACATAACACCGATATGACGGAAACTAGGGCGGCAAGAGTGGAACAAAACACCAGACATAAGGCCGAGCCTTCCACCCTTTACCAAGTATATAGATGCATTAATTAAATAAGAGATATTGTGATATCCCAACAAAATATCCATGTTCCAAACATGGAACAAGCTCCAATCTTCACCTGCAACTAACAACGCTATAAGAGGGGCTGAGCAAAGCGGTAACATAGCCAAACAACGGTTTGCTAGGACATGGTGGGTTAGAGGTTTGGCTTAACAATATGGGAGGCATGATAAGCAAGTGGTAGGTATCGCAGCATAGGCATAGCAAAAGAGTGAGCAACTAGCAAGCAAAGATAGAAGTGATTTCGAGGGTATGGTCATCTTGCCTGAAATCTCGCAAGGAAGAAGAGCGAGTCCATGAAGAAGACAAATGGGCGTAGCCAACGAATCCTCACAAACGCAACGTTATCGGAACCAACCGAAGAAACACACCGGAAAGAAGCAAACAACATGGTAAACAACTATCACATAACCATGGCATGATCCACAACCAAGTATGATGCATGTCCGGTTTAACGATACATGGCATGGCATGGCAAAGTGCACAAACAATCCTACAAATTAAGTGGAGCTCAATATGCAACCGAGTTGCATATTGGAGAAAACACCACATGACTTATTTAATTCTCTCTCGTTTATGTACCCAACAATATTAAATTTTGTTAAACATGGCAAGATGGTGAAGCAAAGAAAACTACCTATCTAGTCAAGTTTAAATGAGGCCGGAAACAACAAACAACAATTCTAGAAAATCCTCATGTGCATTTATTAGGTTTGGTACTATTCTGCCCTAAACACAATTTTAGAGTTGTTAAACATGCAAAGTAAGGCCACCATGTTAAACTAGACAAAATCCTACCCCATTTACATATAAAGTTTATTTAAAACCGAGCTACAGTTATTTAGTTATGATTTAAACCGTTTTAGCAAGTTATTTAAGAAAATTAAAACAAACAGCATTTTAAACATTTTAAACATAGATGAAAGTTGCATATTATTAAACTAGATTAAAAACTAAGCAAGTTTCATATACAAAGTTTTTACATATGATGTATGGTTGTTGAGTTTAAATATGCATGAAGTTCAAGGGTGTTTCTGCAAAACTGGCACTCTCTGGGAAAAAGCTAAATTCACTGGACAGGAAAAAAACATGATGGGCTAGAACTGAATTGGCCCAGCAGCAGGATAAGAAAGGTGGGGCGCTGGGGGTAGCCTGACCCATGGGCCGGGCCCAGTTTGTGGAGGAGCAGGGCAGGCCGGATCTGGCTGCTAGGCGCGCAGCTGGGCCTCGGGCGCTGGCAGGCCGGCGCACTCGGGCACTGGATGGATCGCCCCTACCGATCCCACTGGATTGAGGCAGGGACGGGCGCGGTCAACAGGCGTGTTCTGCACGCTCGACTCTGAAGAAAAAGGAACAACAGCAGGCGCAGCGAGCCTTGCAGCGTCGGTGGACCTCCGGGAAGAAGATGGCGGCGACTGGGCGGAGCTGTGGGCGAGTAGCGGTAGCGCGACAGCGGAATCCGGCCAGGAAGGGCCTGGAGGCGGCGGATCCGACGGAACTCAAGGCGGGATGCTCGCTGGCGAGGTCGGACAGCATCGGGAAGATGCGAGGCGAGGCCGCGGTCTTGGCGCAGAGGAGGCGCGTGGCTGCACTTGCAGGCGAGCAGTGGCGCAAAGATGGGGCCGTCCCTTGTGACAAGTGGGGTGCAGGCGCGGCGGCACTGCCGGAAGAGAGGCAGACGACGGGGAGGTGTTCATGGTGATGGTAGAGACTGCACAAGGGCATCGACCATGACCTCGGGCGCTGTGAAGAAAGAGAACAAAGGGCGACGAACATGAGAGAAAATAGAGAGATTGAAAGGGAAGGAGAAGAAGGGAACGGGCCAGGGGAAGCCGCCTGATGGTTGAGTTCCCTGGTGGTGGTGCTCCGGTGGCGGTGAACTCCGGCGAGGCGAGTTGCGGGAGGAGAGCACGGGAGGGGCTCCAAGAGAATGTCCTCTTCTCTGGGACGAGAGGAGGCAGAAGAGAGCGATGGTTGGTTGGTAGCTAAAATCGAGGAGGAGGGGATCGGTGGCTGGTTCGAGTGGATCAAGGGGAGGATATGGTTGGCCCTTTGCTGAAAACAAGGGAGATGGTCAGCTCGGCTGGATCGGGAGGGATCCCGAGGAAAAACAAAGTGGCGGCGGCGCGAGGGAAGGGAGGAAGGGACAAGCTAGGAATAGGGTTTAGGAATATATATATATATATATATATATAGCAAGGGGATTAGGGTAGGGTTAACTGGAACCTCCGATTTAGATCGGGCGGTCGAGAAAAAAAAGGTTAGGAAGTCTAATAAACAAAACGGAGATGTTTTGTAGATGTTAGGGGATGATCCGGATCCAACGGTGACGGCAGTCCGAGTCGGGTCCGGGACAGCTTTCGGGCGCGCGCGAGGAGGGTGGCGGGCTGACAAGAGAGGTTAGGTAGGGCCTGGCGGTGAGTAGTGAGCTATGTAGACGGTCTCGAGCTGAGAGAAGAGCAGAGAGGGAGGCCCGGCGACTATTTTCGGAGACCGAAAACGTCCGACGTGTGCCCGACTATAATGCGGCTATAGTTTAACGGTTGGTCTATCAGACGAACTCCGAATGCGATGAAACTTGGCAAGCGACCTACTAACAACAAAACAACACCGCATGCCAACTTTCACCCCATTACGAGAATATTTTCTGGCCACTTATAAAATAATATTTCGGATGTGCCGCGGGCGCGTGCAAGTGTGTCTGGACTCAGAACGGACAACAGACGAAACTGGGGAAACCCGGACGAATGTAAGATTTGAAAACATGATGATGCAATGCACATGATGACATGACAAGACATGCATGACACGCAAGCAATGACATGGCAACAACAGCGAATAACTGGAGGACAACTGGCACATCGGTCTCGGGGCGTTACAACACTCCACCACTACGAGAGGATCTCGTCCCGAGATCTAGAATGGCACCGGAGGGAAAAACGGAAGAGAAAGAGAAGAGGTAAAACTAAGTTGCTCCTTTGACAAATGAGTGAAACCATGAACCTTGAGAGGTTGAACAAATTGAAAGAAAGAATGAAACAAAGAAGAACAGAGTTGAAAGCACTCCGGTAGGGAAGAGTAACAAGGAAGAACGAATTCGGACAGCACTCCGGTTGGAAACTGATATGAAACTTGATAAGATGGAAAGAACTTGAGCAGAGGTCACAACACTCCGGTTAAATGGATAAACCAAGAAAAGAACACGATCCTAACAAAACAAGAAGATGGGCTGAAGAGAGCAACATCACAATGCCTCTGGAACAAAAGTAAGAATGGAATGGAATGAACAAAGGGAAACAAGATCTTGAGACAGCACGCTTACAACAAATGCTAGAACGGAGTTGCTGGATTATCAACAACGAAAAGGATTAGCTTGATATGGACTTATAGAGGACATCTCAAAATTATGAGGTGACAACTTGCCACTCACGAAAAAGATTTGATTGGATTGATATCAACAAGGAGACGAGAAAGCTATTTCACCGGGAGGATGAAAGAAGAACTTGGGTCACTTATGAGCATCATAGATAGCAACAATCCTTAGGGTAGGCTTTAGGTGAAACATGACACAAGATGACTCCAACAAAGAGGTTGATGGATTTAAAATACCTCATTCTTAACAACATGTGAAACATGAAGCATGAACTCAAATTATCAAGAATGACGTAATACCACCTCCGATGATATGGTAGAAAGAATTGCACTCCGGATTGCCAGATGAAGAATGCTTGAGCTCCTATGAAGAGAATCTCGATGAACCACTTCGAGAAAGAATTAAATCCTTGATGACCCATCATGTAGAACCTTCATGAAGAACTCTGGTAAACAAAGAATGATCAAACGGAAGGAGAGAGAGGTTGAAAACACAAGGCGAACCCTTGTAATGATTTATATGGATCTTCACGATGAAATAATTGAAATAACTTTGAGCTCCAGAAAGAAAGATGGACAACTTGAATCGAGAATTTGATGAACCTCCGGAATAGGGAATTAATCACTTGGATGAACAAGAATAAGAATTAGATTATGCTTATCCTTCACCAATTAAATTGATGACAACCAACGGATTTGGCATATTACTTATTCTCATAGAAAAGATTAAGAGAGATATAGCATAAATTTGGGAAAACCTTCAACGAACCACCGGTAGAATTTGAAAGAACGAAAGAATTGATATGATAACCAAGGAAGAGAGATCTTGAACGAACCACCGTAAGAATTGAAAACGATTGAAGAAAAGATAAAGAGACACCGGGAAAAATTAGAAAACAAATGGAAATACTTAACAAAATTTAGATACCAGAGAACGAAGAGAACACGAGCTGATTAGAGGATATTTCATCGATGCACCGATAAGATTTCGAGAATGAAAGCTGAAAGCTGAGAATGAATAAATCTGAGATAATGGCCTTTGGGTGAAACAAACTGAAAAGACTCCTGAATTGCTCCGGATGGATGAAAAGATTTCCCATAATCGAAATAATTATGAGAGGATGGCCTTGAACTAGAATCATGAATCTTGAAGAGAATGGACCAAGATATGGAGGAAAAACTCTTCTTCGATCCTCAAATGCAGAGAATGATGATGAGAAACACCACCATGAATTGTTGAGGCACTCCGGAATGAAAAATTGGAAAGGTTGAGCCAACAATGAAAAGAATTTCACAGATCTTGGAGAAGACATTTGACTGATGACAATTCATTCTTACATCAAACTTTGAAAAGAATTTGATGGAGGCTCCGGGAAAATAGAAGAGTTAGGTAAGATCCTAGGAAAATACATGTGTGTTAGGGCCCACTCAAAAGAAACACCATTGAAATGATTTAAAATAGAGGTTGCACCGGTTGAATTAAATGTCTTGAATGAGATAACAACCTCGAAAGAGCTTGAAAGGATTACGAAAGCAGAGTGGAAACACGAATCTTCGAGATATCTTGAGCACTCCGGAACAATAGAATAACGAGCATGGAATGACTGAATATAAGGTGCACCGGCATGAGAAGGCATTTGAAATACGGAAAAGAATATTGTCGGTGTCAAAACCGGTGGATCTCGGGTAGGGGGTCCCGAACTGTGCGTCTAGGCGGATGGTAATAGGAGACAAGGGACACGATGTTTTTACCCAGGTTCAGGCCCTCTCGATGGAGGTAAAACCCTACTCCTGCTTGATTAATATTGATGATATGGGTAGTACAAGAGTATATCTACCACGAGATCAAGGAGGCTAAACCCTAGAAGGTAGCCTATGGTATGATTGTTGTATGATGAAGTTGTCCTACAGACTAGAACCCTCCAGTTTATATAGACACCGGATAGGGTTAGGGTTACACAGAGTCGGTTACAATGGTAGGAGATCTTGAATATCCGCATCGCCAAGCTTGCCTTCCACGCCAAGGAAAGTCCCATCCGGACACGGGACGAAGTCTTCAATCTTGTATCTTCATAGTCCTGGAGTCCGGCTGAAGGTATAGTCCGGCTACCCGAACACCCCCTAATCCAGGACTCCCTCAGTAGCCCCTGAACCAGGCTTCAATGACGACGAGTCTGGCACGCAGATTGTCTTCGGCATTGCAAGGCGGGTTCCTCCTCCAAGTCCTTCAAGAAGATTTTAAACACCAAGGATAGTGTCCGGCTCTGCAAAATAAGTTTCCACATATTGCCATAGAGAGAATAATATCAACACAAATCTAATCTGCTGACGTATTCCGCAGCGTGACATCACACTACGGCCAAGTCCTTTACTCGAATCGTTTTTACTTTTCCACCTCAGCACGTTTAGCGAGGCGGTTTCCTTGGCATGTCTTGTCAAAGCAGAGATTGTGTCCCCCCTTTTACGGGATTCTCATCAATATGGACGTGGGTAACCCAATCATGCCTGTTAGCATGTTTCCTCGATTAAAGGCGAGTCCCAAACGGTTACGGGGAGGGCTCTTGGTATTCAACCTCTTATAAAGAGACCAGGGCCTTACTCCTTTTCCCCAATCTCAAAATAAGTTCGCCCATCGCCTCGAGTTCCAACACCC
The DNA here is from genome assembly GCF_003073215.2 of Triticum urartu. Classification (NCBI taxonomy): domain Eukaryota; kingdom Viridiplantae; phylum Streptophyta; class Magnoliopsida; order Poales; family Poaceae; genus Triticum; species Triticum urartu. The sequence continues at coordinate 352,111,267 of NC_053023.1, forward strand.
TAGGCTCTAGATTCCAGGCCCTTCGGACCTTCGACAATGTACGGTTCCGACCTTCAAGGCCGGAGGACGTGCTAAAGTTGAGAGAGGCTAAGTTCTTGACCGCCGAAATTTCGCATAGGTTGCCTGCTCAAAGGCAGGCTATTCCCAGTCCCCATGCCGGTGAGAGCGTAGTGTTCATGTCTCACTTCCTTCGGGGTTAGGCTTTCCGATGGATCCCTTCGTGAGGGGGCTGCTATTTTATTACGGGATGGAATTTCATGACTTAGCTCCGGAGTCCATCCTCCACATTTCCTCATTCATCGTTGTGTGCGAAGCGTTCCTCCGTGTTACTCCTCACTTCGGATTATGGATCAAGACTTTTGGAGTGGAGCCGAAGATGATCGAGGGACGGCATGCAGAGTGCGGAGGCGCTGTCATAAGTAAGAATGCTGATGCTCCATGGCCCGAGGGCTCCTTTCAAGAGGAGCTCGGCTTGTGGCAACGAGAGTGGTTCTATATCACCGCTCCCAGGAGCGCCAAGTGGGTGGCGCCTCCTGCCTTTCGCTCGGGTCCCCCATCACGGCTAGCGTCATGGGTCAACAAAGGATTAAATTGGGGGTTATCCAAAGACGTGCCCCTGTTACAGGGGCGCATCAGGGATCTCTTAGAAAGAGACCTCAACCTGGTCAAGGTGACGCAGGTCATGCTGATTCACCGAACACTGCCCGGCAAACGTCGCTCCCTTTGTCTGTGGGAGTTTAATTCGGAGGGACCACGAGCTCTCTAGCATTTTATGGGCCCAACGCCCGTGGAGATGTATAAAATGTTCTTCGGATAACAAGAAATGTGTCCGGATTGGACCGAGGACGCAGGCCTAAGCCGCAATCGCCCAGATACCCAAGTAAGTAACCTTATGCCCAGACTTACTATCCATATAATCGTCATAAACTTGCCCCTTAAAAGAGCTGTCCTTTTAAACAGGAGTGGATAGCGAAGGCAAAGCTGATCAGGTGTCCGGCTCCCCTTCCCGAAACCAGGCCGGATCCCGTGCTTGTCAGGATGTTGAAGATAATGCCTTTGGAGGGAAGTAAGTGGGAGGACAAGGGAACTATGGCCTCCTCGAAGGAGGCTGCTCCGAAGGGAGGAACCGACAATTCCTCTCCTAAGGGGAAGAAGAGGGCCGCCTCTGACGACCCGGAGACCATGGCCTCGAAGCGGGGGAGAAAATCCTCGTTAGAGGGTCCGACGCCGGGGAGTTCCTCGGCCGAACTACGCCCTCAAAGGGATCAGCCCTCCAGCGAGCCGTAAGTAGAGAGAGGTTTTCCTTTTGAGGGATGAGAGAAATCCTTGATTTATATCTGAGAAGATTAACCTAAATTTTACCTTGTAGCTCGGACCTCAGCCCTTCTCAGCAAAGCTCGTCTTCGGGGGATCTTCTTCCGGAGATGATGGAGAGCGGGACGCCTCCCCCTGTCGTACCACCTAGCGAGGCGGGCGACCCTGAGGTGTCGTCGCGGAGGTTTCTCTGAATCCGGTAGGGGCGGAAGATAGCTATGTGTCCCCCCAAGGTTCTCCATGTCTGGCCTTCGAAAGAGGCCATAGGACAAGTGCGGCACCGTCTGGTGCTCGGTCGGAGGAGCTAAAGATTCTGCTGGGGCAAGCTTCTATCTCAGAGGAGCACCGTGCATTGATGGGCACGGTGATTGAAAGGATTTCATCCACAGAAAACGGATTGCATGAGGCCGTCAAAAGTTTACTGACGGGTTTTGAGGTACGTTAGATATTGTAAGCTTTGGTCAGTTGCGCATAAGTATGATGCGCCCTGTGTAGATAGTAGCCCCTGAGACTCTACGCGTTGTCAAGAAATGACGGCACACAGAGGATCATAATCCCAGGTCTAAGATGTCGCCTTTGAATGTAGGTGGCGAGGTGTCCGGAATCAAGCCGAACTGGTGATGTGGCCGAACTAAAGCGGCAACTGGACGTGGCAGATGCCGACATCGCACTTGTCAACAAGCGGCTTGATGAGGGTCAAGGTATGTAATTCTTCGGGCGGCATCAGGTAAGAGGAGCTTCATGCCAGTGTCTTACAATGTGTGTGCTTGACGCAGATGGTACGACCACCGTGGAGAATCTTAGGGCAGAACTTGCCCGAGCTAAGGAGCAAGCCAGAAAAAGCGATGCGGCTGCCGAGAAGGCCCTTGAAGAGCTGAGAGCCGAACAGGCTGCTCACTGCCGAAGCAAAGAAGAGATGGTAAAGAGCGCTGCAGACCGTTGCAAACTTCTTGAGAAAGAAGACTGGGCGAGACAGACGGACTTAGAGAAGGCCGTTGCCGATGCCAAGGACGCTTGCTCTGCGATAAGAGCTGCGAAGGAGGAGCTGCGTCAGGCCGAACAGATTGCGGCTGGAAAGCCCTTTATGCTGCGAAGGAAGTTTTGTGATCCGAAGTTTGCTTCATTGGACCAGATGTGGAGTGTGGAGGACACCTATCTGGATTTGGCAGGAAGTGCTGCTGATGCGACCGAACACTTTCGAGATCTAAAAGATCGCGAAGTGGAAAAGCTTTTCTGGTCACAGTTCCACAATCCAGAGCGTCCACTAGCAGTGGACGATCGCCTAGCTCAATGGGCCGAACTGAATAGATTGTCCGAACTCGCCATGAAGTACGTCATGGGTCATCTGTGGCCTGGGAGATCGGAGCCGAAGAGTTATTTCAGCTTGGTGCAGCAATTCTTTGACGCGGTGCCGCGTATCAATGCGATGAAGAGGTTAGCATGCATAGAGGGCGCACGGATGGCTCTTGCCCGTGTCAAGACATACTGGGCAGAGATGGAGACCACCGTTGTTGCGTCCCGAGATTCGGACAAAAGACGAGTACCCTCCGAGCACTATTTTCAGGAAGTCCTTGAAGGCGCTCGTGTAATAGAGACGCAGTGCTCGAAGGATGCTATGTTATGATAGCATATGTAATTATAAAGCAATATTTTGATAAATTGTAGTGGCCTTTTATACTTGTGCCTTCAAGTATTGGGAACACCTCCTGTGCGGCCGTTTTAAGATATATATATATAAGATCTGAAAGATGGCAGTCATTGGCTTCAGCCCCCACGCACATAGTGCGGGGGTGCTCGCAGAAGATGCATTTTCACACTTAACCCAACGTCTTGGTCCTACAAAGGAGGTGATAGCGCAGCGGGCCAGGCAACCAGACTATAATGCTTTAACACTTTCACTTAGCCATAGGAGCTTGACTGTGGGACTATTTAGGTAGCCCCTTGGTGGCGACTGCGCTCGCCCGAGTTCAGGGCGCGTATGTGCCTGGCCGGGTAACGGCCCTTCGTTAAAACGGAGGAATCCTATAGATTCCGATAGGTCATCGGGTGGCTGACCAGTCTCACGCTACATCATGACAGTCAGTTTTCGGCTTTCTCTACTGAGGCGCTCGCCCGGCCTAACCGGGGCAGAATCGTAGTAGTTCTCCTGGTGCTACCTTAGCCGATAGAGCGGAACATAAGGTAGCCGAACTTAGGAGCCGGGCAACCCAACATTTGACCAAAGACATGATTCGGAGCTGATGCATATAATGCCAAAACCCGCGACGCGGAACACTTCCTAAGGTGTTCGGTCTTTATGAGTGCGGGCAAAACAACACTCTTTATTAAAAAGCCCCTAGTGTCCAGGTACACGCAAAAATTCTGACGTGGCCACATGCCAAGACGCTAGCCTCCTCCTTGGTTACATCAGAGAAAACCAGGGGATATGTAGCAACAAGAGACAGTAAAAAAGGTTTACGCAGGGTCTTAATCTAAAAAGAATCCTTAGGACAAGTCCCTACTGCACGTCTGCGCCTGTGTCTCCGTTGTGCCGTATCCTGGACGGGCGCCGCACGACGTTCATCTGCGAAAGAGAGGAACTGAGATGAAAATGGGTCGTGCTGAACAAAAGTTTAAAATAAGCAAAGTATAAAGTAAAATATATAGAACTGAGCCCCTAGTGCGGGGGTATATGGCCACTAAGCCTGCATCAATGATGATTTTGTACCGAACTCGTCTATCCGCGTTCGTGGTCTTTAATGACCTATTCCGAAATTTTTGGCCCGTGAAGCCATTTTACTGTGGGGCTGTCAAAGCGGCCGCACAGTCCTGCGCTTGGGGGAGGGGCACATCAATGCTTCCCCTTCAAAGAGATGATGCCTCGTGGACCAGGCATCTTAAGCGTTAGAGATGCATAATGCGGTATTGCGTTAAAGAGGGCGAAAGCTTCACGTCCCAGTAGTGCTTGATAGCGACTGGAGAATGGGACGATGTGGAAGGTCAGATTTTCGCGGCGGAAGTTATCGGTAGAGCCGAATATAACTTCGAGCCTGAGAAAACCCATGCAATGGGTGTCCGGACCAGGCGTGACCCCTTGAAAGGCGGTTTTGCTGCGGCGGATTCTTGCTGGGTCTATCCCCATGTGGCGGATTGTGTCCTGATATATCAGGTTTAGTCCACTGCTGCCGTCCATAAGGACATTTGAAAACTGGAGTCCGCCAATTATTGGATCGAGTACCAAGGCAGTCCAGCCTGCGTTCCTGATACTTCTAGAATAATCCAGCTGATCGAAGATGATTGGTTTTGACAACCAATGGCGGGACCCCTTTGGGATAGGTCGTATGGTGCGTACCTTTATGGGCACCGCAGGTTTTGTTAGGTGAAGTAAGTTTACTGTTTTTACTTCTTGTGGGAAGTTCTTTTGTTTCCTGGTGCTCTACTTTTGGGGTTCATCCTCGTCTTCTCTTGGTGTGTCGAGCCCCTTGTGTTTGGTGTTGAGTCTGCCGGATTGTTTGAAAACCCAACAATCTCTATGGGTATGGTTAGCAGGCTTACCGGGGGTACTGTGTATTTGACATATCCTGTCCAGGATTTTGTTTAAGTTGGATGGATCATCCCTGTTATCCTGGAGGGGTGGCTTTGTCTGATTCTGTCGTGAGCTTTTGAATCCGGCGTTGACTGCCGTGCTCTTCGGACTTTTTTCCTTAGTCCGGCGACGGTCCTTGTTGCGTCGCGGTTTTCCATTTCCATCCCTAGTTTCGGATGTACTTGGGTCACTCGGCCTGCATCTTGCCAACCAGCTGTCCTCTCCTGCACAAAAGCGGGTCATGAGGCTTGTTAGTGCGGCCATTGTTCTTGTCTTTTCTTGGCCAAGGTGTCTGGCGAGCCATTCGTCTCGGACGTTATGCCTGAAAGCTGCTAAGGCTTCGGCGTCCGGACAGTCGACTATATGATTCTTTTTAGTGAGGAATCTATTCCAGAATTGCCGAGCTGATTCTCCGGGCTGTTGAGTTATGTGACTAAGATCGTCTGCATCCGGAGGGCGGACATAGGTCCCTTGAAAATTTGCTCGGAAAGCGTCCTCGAGTTCTTCCCAACTTCCGATTGTGTTTCCAGGAAGGCTTTTAAGCCAATGCCGGGCTGGCCCTTTAAGCTTAAGGGGTAAGTATTTTATGGCGTGGAAGTCATCTCCTCTAGCCATATGTATGTGGAGGATATAATCCTCGATCCAGACTCCAGGGTCTGTTGTTCCATCATATGCCTCTATGTTTACGAGTTTGAATCCCTCTGGAAATTCATAGTCCTGGACCTCATTGGTGAAACATAGGGGGTGTGCGGCGCCCCTGTATTTGGGTGTGCCAGATTCTGATGATGGCTTTATTGCAATGCTTACGAGAGCTTGCTTTCTTGGCCCGTAAATGGACCTGACTGGGCCCTGATGCGAATCCTTAAGTGGGTCGCATGCCGATTTAAGTGCGGCGCCGCTTGCCGCTTTATGCTGGCCATGGGGTCGTCTATCCGACCATGTGGCTTTCTTATTTTTTGAATGCGAGGGCTCTAGGGCCTCTTCGTCGAATTCAGGCAGTAGCTTTCTCTTCGGATAGCTTGTAGTGCGGCGGCTGTCGCCGTATTTTATCTGCGGTATTGATTACTTTGCTCCATCGGATCCCGAGTGCATCTTCCGCCGTTTTTAGCTTCCGCTTCAGCTTTTTCAGGCTGTGTGCTGTTGCAACGAGCCTCTTGTGGAGATTCTTCTGCTTTGTGGGTTTATCTGGCGTAAGGTCGTCCGGAGTGCCGTTTTCGCCGGGGGAGGGATGTTCGGTTTCTCTATCCGTGTTGCCCTGTTTGGACGGTTGCTCTAAGTCCTGCCCGTCGTCTACCGGCTCATCCTGCTCTATGGCTGGGTCTTGATCGAGGCGGGGCTTGGGTCGGCGTTTACGCCGACGCTTTGATTGCTTTTCGAGGGATCGGTCCCCCCTTCCATCCCCTTTTTCCTCGTTGTCGTTTCCTTTAGGGGTATCCACCATGTACACATCGTGAGATGGGGTGGCTATCCAATGCCCTATGGGCATTGGCTCATCTGTATCTCCTGCATCGTCGTCCATGTTGTCGATGTGTGTGGAGTCGAAGTTGAGCACGTCGTTTACATTGTCGACAGTGGCTACCAAGTGGGTGGTGGGTGGGCTTTGAATTTCTTCATCGTCCGTATCCTATCCTCGCTGACCGTAGTCCGGCCAGGGCTCTCCTGATAAAGAGAGAGACTTTAGAGAATTCAGGATGTCGCCAAAAGGCGAGTGCTGAAAGATGTCCGCGGCGGTGAACTCCATTATCGGCGCCCAATTGGGGGGTTCGGAGTTCGGAGAGGAATCCAGCTCCTTGGAGTCACGGGCCATGCGGAACGCAGGGCTGACGTTCGGCTCGATCGCCTTTGAGATCATAGCCCCTGAGGTGACGTCCAACCGCTCATCCTCGATTGGTGCAATAGGCTCCGAATAAAGGGTCGGAACCGGTGCTTGTGCGGCCTCCAGGGCACTGTTCGGCGGTAGAGTTAGATCATGCCTCTCGACACAGTGCGGCGCGCTCAGCTGTGGCTTGAATCCGTCGAAGATCGAATCCCCGTGGGTGTCTGCCGTGTAGTTTAAGCTTCCAAACCTGACCTGATGGCCAGGGGCGTAGCTTTCGATCTGCTCCAGGTGGCCAAGCGAATTGGCCCGCAGTGCGAAGCCGCCGAAGACGAAGATCTGTCCGGGGAGAAAAGTCTCACCCTGGACCGCATCGTTGTTGATGATCAGAGGAGCCATCGGGCCTAAAAGTGACGACACAGAGGAACTCTCAATGAAAGCACCAATGTCGGTGTCAAAACCGGCTGATCTCAGGTAGGGGGTCCCGAACTGTGCGTCTAGGCGGATGGTAACAGGAGACAAGGGACACGATGTTTTTACCCAGGTTCGGGCCCTCTCGATGGAGGTAAAACCCTACTCCTGCTTGATTAATATTGATGATATGGGTAGTACAAGAGTAGATCTACCATGAGATCAAGGAGGCTAAACCCTAGAAGCTAGCCTATGGTATGATTGTTGTATGATGAAGTTGTCCTACGGACTAGAACCCTCTGGTTTATATAGACACCGGATAGGGTTAGGGTTACACAGAGTCGGTTACAATGGTAGGAGATCTTGAATATCCGCATCGCCAAGCTTGCCTTCCACGCCAAGGAAAGTCCCATCCGGACACGGGACGAAGTCTTCAATCTTGTATCTTCATAGTCCTGGAGTCCGGCTGAAGGTATAGTCTGGCTACCCGAACACCCCCTAATCCAGGACTCCCTCAAATATGATTTAACACCGAAATCTTGAATTGAATCCATCGGAGAAGAAAAGAATGAAGAATGACGAACATGAAGCTCCATTAGAATCTTCATTAGAATAGCCGGATAAGAACATTGACGAAAAAAGAATGGAGAGGCTTCTCATCAATAAGATGATACTGGATTACAAAATCTTAGTCCTTGAAGAAAAAGGGGTGGGTGGGCGGGAAAACAAAGACAATTTGGGATGGATGAAACAAACACCATTGACAAAGATGAGATTGAATCTTGCAAATGTTGAAAATGAACGGATCCACTTGAAGAGAGACACACCGGTTGAAAAGGATTGCCATGACAATCTCGATGATCAAGAAGGATTAGTATTCACATGGGAACATGAGAACACCATTTGGGGAAGGTATGGAATCAACATTTGACTTCGAAGAAACTCGAATGCCACATCTCAAAACAAAACAAAGGATTGGTTAGCAAAATAAGCCAGAACAAACATATGATAAAGATTTCGTCCGAAGTTTTTGTGGTGGGGCCTACATGGGCTTGATCGTACAACACCATCATGTAAAAGGCAGTGCACATGACATACGAAGCGTCCCCGAGTCGGCATAGCCAAGGACTCTCTAAGACACAAGGAGACCACTGTAAAACCAACCGGGAATAAGCGGACCACTAGACGTCCAACCCCAATTTCATATCATACATCTGTCGGAAAGATATCCTAAGAGCTACTTGAATTCCCACTTATAAACTCCCGAAATTTTCCGGTTATGCGCAATCGGTGTTGGGGATACAGGGGAAGCATAATATCTCACCCAAAACTAGCAAATCCTACATCCAGCTGTATCCATCCTTCAACACATAACCAAGAAAACTTCGGAAATCGTCTACCTCAACCTTCGAAAAGCATCCGTTATACGAGTTATGGCAATACTCCTGAACTCCCGCCACCAGTACTGGGTGGCGTCGAGGTTATCTCACCAACAACTGCATAAAAGAGATTTTCGATGTCGGTGAACTAAACTCAGGTATTCCAGAACTGCAACGATAAAATTGTGACGACAACACCTCGGAGCTCAACTCCTCGGGACACTGCCACAACCCCTAAATGTTAGGAGGCACCAAGAATAATGTTCTCGTCACAAAACCATCAGGAACGATTCCAAGATACCCGCATGATCCTAAAAAAATTTAGTGAAATTTGAGAAGAGAAGAGTCAAAACTCTACATCAGGATGCCTCACCAGAGTGACGAAGGGACTGAGGAGTAAAAAGAAGTTCCTAAACTCTCCGATATATATAATTCCTAAATGACTCAAAACATTTCTAGACTCAATAACGCCAGCGATTCGATCAAGCAGGGAGCTCATAAGGCCGGGGAAGGCTCTGATACCAACTTGTAACGCCCTCGATGCGGCTATATCTCCCATGTGTCGAAGCACGACTTAGAGGCATAACCGCATTGAAAGCAATGTCACAAGTGAGGTAATCTTCACACAACCCATGTAATACATAAGGGAAAGAGATACATAGTTGGCTTACAATCGCCACTTCACACAATTACATGAATAAAGCATTACATCAACCAATACAATCAAGGTCCGACTACGGAACCAAAATAAAAGAAGACTACCCCAAATGCTACACATCCCCGATCGACCCCAACTGGGCTCCACTACTGATCAACTGAGGAAACGGAACAACATAAAGGACAAGATCTTCATCGAGCTCCTCCTGAGCTTGGTTGCGTCATCTGCACGGTTCAACGGCACCTGCAAGCTAGTTTTGGAAGTATCTGTGAGTCACGGGGACTCAGCAATCTCACACCCTCGCGATCAACACTATTTAAGCTTATAGGAAGGGTAAAAGGTATGAGGTGGAGCTGCAGCAAGCGACTAGCATATTTGGTGGCTAACAACGCAAATGAGAGCAAGAAGAGAAGGCAAAAGCACGGTCGAACAACTATGATCAAGAAGTGATCCTAAAACAACCTACGTCAAGCATAACTCCAACACCGTGTTCACTTCCCGGACACCGCCGGAAAGAGACCAGCACGGTAACACACACATTTGATGTATTTTAATTAAGGTCAACTTCAGGTTTTCTACAACCGGACATTAACAAATTCCCATCCGCCCATAACCGCGGGCATGGCTTTGAAAGTTCAAATCCCTGCAGGGGTGTCCCAACTTAGCCCATCACAAGCTCTCACGGTCAACGAAGGATATTCCTTCTAGCGGGAAGACCCGATCAGGCTCGGAATCCCGGTTACAAGACATCCTTGACAATGGTAAAACAAGGCCAGCAAAGCCACCCGAATGTGTCGACAAATCCCGATAGGAGCTGCATATATCTCTTTCTCAGGGCACATCGGATTGTCCAAGGTTCCGGTAGGCCAACCCAGAGTTGCCCCTGGTGGCCACCGGCAGCTGACAGGTTGGACCAACACTCGGAGGAGCAGTGGCCCGGGGGTTTAAATAAAGATGACCCTTGAGTCTACAGAACCCAAGGGAAAGAAAAAGGCTAGGTGGCAAATGGTAAACCAATGTTGGTCCTTGCTGGAGGAGTTTTATTCAAGGCGAACTGTTAAGGGGTTCCCATTATGACCCAACCGTGTAAGGAACGCAAAATCCGGGAACATAACACCGATATGACAGAAACTAGGGCTGCAAGAGTGGAACAAAACACCAGGCATAAGGCCGAGCCTTCCACCCTTTACCAAGTATATAGATGCATTAATTAAATAAGAGATATTGTGACATCCCAACAAAATATCCATGATCCAAACATGGAACAAGCTCCAATCTTCACCTGCAACTAACAACACTATAAGAGGGGCTGAGCAAAGCGGTAACATAGCCAAACAACGGTTTGCTAGGACATGGTGGGTTAGAGGTTTGGCTTAACAATATGGGAGGCATGATAAGCAAGTGGTAGGTATCGCAGCATAGGCATAGCAAAAGAGCGAGCAACTAGCAAGCAAAGATAGAAGTGATTTCGAGGGTATGGTCATCTTGCCTGAAATCCCGCAAGGAAGAAGAGCGAGTCCATGAAGAAGACAAACGGGCGTAGCCAACGGATCCTCATAAATGCAATATTATCGGAACCAACCGAAGAAGCACACCGGAAAGAAGCAAACAACATGGTAAACAACTATCACATAACCATGGCATGATGCACAACCAAGTATGATGCATGTACGGTTTAATGATACATGGCATGACATGGCAAAGTGTACAAAAAATCCTACAAATTAAGTGGAGCTCAATATGCAGCCGAGTTGCATATTGGAGAAAACACCACATGACTTATTTAATTCTCTCTCGTTTATGTACCCAACAATATTAAATGTTGTTAAACATGGCAAGATGGTGAAGCAAAGAAAACTACCTATCTAGTCAAGTTTAAATGAGGCCGGAAACAACAAACAACAATTCTGGAAAATCCTCATGTGCATTTATTAGGTTTGGTACTGTTCTGCCCTAAACACAATTTTAGAGTTGTTAAACATGCAAAGTAAGGCCACCATGTTAAACTAGGCAAAATTCTACCCCATTTACATATAAAGTTTATTTAAAACCGAGCTACAATTATTTAGTTATGATTTAAACCGTTTTAGCAAGTTATTTAAGCAAATTAAAACAAAAATCATTTTAAACATTTTAAACATAGATGAAAGTAGCATATTGTTAAACTAGATGAAAAAATAAGCAAGTTTCATATACAAAGTTTTTACATATGATGTACGGTTATTGAGTTTAAATATGCATGAAGTTCAAGGGTGTTTCTGCAAAACTGGCACTCTCTGGGAAAAAGCTAAATTCATTGGACAGGAAAAAAACATGATGGGCTGGAACTGAATTGGCCCAGCAGCAGGAAAAGAAAGGTGGGGCGCTGGGGGTAGCCTGACCCATGGGCCGGGACCAGTTTGTGGAGGAGGCAGGGCAGGCCGGATCTGGCTGCTAGGCGCGCAGCTGGGCCTCGGGCGCTGGATGGAAAGCCCCTGCCGATCCCACTGGATCGAGGCAGGGATGGGCGCGGTCAACGGGCGTGTTCTGCTCGCTTGACTCTGAAGAAAAAGGAACAGCAGCAGGCGCAGCGAGACTTGCAGCGTCGGTGGACCTCCGGGAAGAAGATGGCGGCGACTGGGCGGAGCTGTGGGCGAGTAGCGGCAGCGCGACAGCGGAATCCGGCCAGGAAGGGCCTGGAGGCGGTGGATCCGACAGAACTGAAGGCGGGATGCTCGCTGGCGAGGTCGGACAGCAGCGGGAAGGCACGAGGCGAGGCCGCGGTCTTGGCGCAGAGGAGGCGCGTGGCTACACTTGCAGGGGAGCGGTGGCACAAAGATGGGGCCGTCCCTTGTGACAAGTGGGGTGCAGGCGTGGCGGCACTGCCGGAAGAGAGGCAGACGACGGGGAGGTGTTCATGGTGATGGTAGAGACTGCACAAGGGCATCGGCCATGACCTCGGGCGCTGTGAAGAAAGAGAACAAAGGGCGACGAACATGAGAGAAAATAGAGAGATTGAAAGGGAAGGAGAAGAAGGGAACGGGCCAGGGGAAGCCGCCTGATGGTTGAGGTCCCTGGTGGTGGTGCTCCAGTGGCGGTGAACTCCGGCGAGGCAAGCTGCGGGAGGAGAGCACGGGAGGGGCTCCAAGAGAATGTCCTCTTATCTGGGACGAGAGGAGGCAGAAGAGAGCGATGGTTGGTTGGTAGCTAAAATCGAGGAGGAGGGGATCGGTGGCTGGTTCGAGTGGATCAAGGGGAGGATATGGTTGGCCCTTTGCTGAAAACAAGGGAGATGGTCAGCTCGGCTGGATCGGGAGGGATCCCGAGGAAAAACAAAGTGGCGGCGGAGCGAGGGAAGGGAGGAAGGGACAAGCTAGGAATAGGGTTTAGGAATATATATATATAGCAAGGGGATTAGGGTAGGGTTAACTGGACCCTCCGATTTAGATCGGATGGTCGAGAAAAAAAAGGTTAGGAAGTCTAATAAACAAAACGGAGATGTTTTGTAGACGTTAGGGGATGATCCGGATCCAACAGTGACGACAGTCCGAGTCGGGTCCGGGACAGCTTTCGGGCGCGCGCGAGGAGGGTTGCGGGCTGACAAGAGAGGTTAGGTAGGGCCTGGCGGTGAGTAGTGAGCTATGTAGACGGTCTCGAGCTGAGAGAAGAGAAGAGAGGGAGGCCCGGCGACTCTTTTCGGAGACCGAAAACGTCCGACGTGTGCCCGACTATAATGCGGCTATAGTTTAACGGTTGGTCTATCAGACGAACTCCGAATGCGATGAAACTTGGCAAGCGACCTACTAACAACAAAACAACACCGCATGCCAACTTTCACCCCATTCTGAGAATATTTTCCGGCCACTTATAAAATAATATTTCGGATGTGCCGCGGGCGCGTGCAAGTGTGTCTGGACTCAAAACGGACAACGAACGAAACTGGGGAAACCCGGACGAATGCAAGATTTGAAAACATGATGATGCAATGCACATGATGACATGACAAGACATGCATGACATGCAAGCAATGACACGGCAACAACAGCGAATAACTGGAGGACAACTGGCACATCGGTCTCGGGGCGTTACAAAACCCTAGAAGCTAGCCTATGGTATGATTGTATGTTATGGTTGTTGTCCTACGGACTAAAACCCTTCGGTTTATATAGACACCGGAGAGGGTTAGGGTTACACATGGTCGGTTACAAAGGAGGAGGTATCCATATCCGTATTGCCTAGCTTGCCTTCCACGCCAAGCATAGTCCCATTCGGACACAAGACGAAGTCTTCAATCTTGTATCTTCATAGTCTAACAGTCCGTCCAATAGAGATAGTCCGGCTGTCCGGAGACCCCCTAATCCAGGACTCCCTCAGTAGCCCCTGAACCAGGCTTCAATGACGATGACTCCAGCGCGCGGTATTGTCTTCGGCATTGCAAGGCAGGTTCCTTCTCCGAATACATCAAAGAATTATTTGAACACGAGGATTGTGTCCGACCCTGCAAAATAAGTTCCACATTCCACCGTAGAGAGAATAATATTTTCACAGATCTAATTTGCTGGATTGTTTTGGCAGCATGACGTTATGTCATGGCCTGGTGATTATTCGAACCGTTTCCTTTAACCAGCCCCGCACATAACGCGAGGCAGTTTTTCGACACGTCTTGTCAAGCAGAGATCGTGTCCCCTTATTACGGGATTCTCATCAATACGGGCGTGGGTAACCCAACCGCGCCATCAATTACGGCGTTTGGGGGATAAGCGAGTTTTACCAGGCAAGTGGGGACGCTTAGCTTCGTCCGCCCATATAAAGGGATAAGGCTTCACCTTCCTATCCACGCCTTCTTCCTCCTTTGCTCATCCGTTTTTGCACACTCGAGCTCTAGCGCCCAAGTCCACACTTCCCACCTCAACCTTCTCCAACCATGTCCAGAGCGGGAGGCAGGTGGATGGTCTCCTCCATCACGGAGGGAGACATCAAGAAACTGAGGAGAGCCGGATACCTGCCCGACGACATCGCGCACCGGCTCCCAGATGAGGGGCAGCTCATCCCCACCCCCAGGCCCCATGAGAGGGTAGTATTCCTCACCCATTTCCTCCGCGGACTGGGATTCCCTCTCCATCCATTCGTCCGGGGTCTCATGTTCTAATACGGCCTGGATTTCCACGATCTGGCCCCGAACTTCGTCCTCAACATCTCGGCGTTTATCGTCGTGTGCGAGGCCTTCCTCCGCATCAAGCCCCACTTCGGCTTATGGTTGAAGACCTTCAATGTCAAGCCGAAGGTGGTGGGCGGCCACCAGGCGGAGTGCGGAGGCGCCATGGTGGGCAAGATGCCCAACGTAACATTGCTCGAGGGCTCCTTGGTGGAAACCATAAAGGGGTGGCAATCGGGGTGGTTCTACATCACCGAGCCGCGCGACCCTGTATGGGCGGCGGCCCCCGAGTTCCGATCTGGCATCCCCACGCGGCTCACCTCCTGGAAAGAGAAGGGCCTGTCCTGGGGTAGTTCAGAAGAGCTGACCGGACTCCAAACATGTATTCAAAACATGGTGAACAAGAAGCTCAAACTTGTCAATGTGGTCCAGGTCATGCTCTACCGCCGGATTCTCCCGTGCCAACAACTTGTGGGAGTTCGACCCAGCGCGGCACCAAACTCTAAACAGGCTTTTCGACACAACTCACGAAGATGCCTGGAGGGTGCTGTTCAAAAGCGCCGAGGTCCCCCCTCCCATTACCGAGGATCGTGGATTCAGCGCGAAGCGCCAAGCCAAAGCGGTAAGCTGCTTTACCTCTCGCAGGATACTTATTTTTTATAGGTTGACTCCATGCGGGATCTAAACTCCCGTACCTTTGATAGGACTGGCAGGAGACGGCCGGACAGATCGATTGTCCGGCTCCTTTGCCCGAAGGCCCAGCAGACGCTCTTCTGGCGAAGATGCTGACTCGGGCTCCTTATACGGTGCCGCAGAAGACCAAGAAGGCCAATGGAACCCAAAAGAGTTCCCGACGCCAAGCGTCGTCGGACTCACCGTCCGATGACTCTGCGGCGCACTCCTCCCCCGAAGATGATGAAGAAGAAGAAGATGCTCCCCCTCCTGCAGGGGAAGATAAGAAGAGGAAGGCCGCCCTAACTGGGGGGCCGAATGGTCCAAGAAGGGAAGGACTCTCCTTCCGGAGAGCTCCACCGCTGCCGACAAAGACGAAGACGAGTGGTTGCCCAGGGCCAAGCCCCTGGGGAGATCGTAAGTACTCGGATACCAGAGTAACTCGTAGCATTCCTTTTTCGCACTGCTTCCCCTAACGCCGAACATGGTTATGCAGGCCGCCGCGAACCAGCATCGATGTATCATCGGACGACGCCCTGGGCTCGTCGAACATGGATAGCGATCCAATCCCGACCGCCACTTCCCCTCATCCTGCCGACGACGCCAAGGTGCTATCTCAAGGGGCACTGGATCGAGGGGATACAGTCCCGGAGGCGCCTCCAGGCGACCTTCCGGACTCCAGGAGTCGAGGGGACGGGGCCCCTGAGAGCTCTGAGTTCGGCCCTCAGCCGAACACCGCACCGGAACCTCCAGCGCTTCTAGGCTCGGGCAGGCGGCCTCCTCCTAAGAGGGGCAAGACGCCTGTGCTGGTGACCTCTGTCCACCCAGAGGCGCCGAACAATCTGCTGGAAGCGCTTCGCAGCGCTTCCATTGACGAGGAGCACCACACTATCATGAGTGCGGTGATCCAGAAGGTTCAGTCCGCCAAGAGCGGATTGACTGAAGCCTATGCTAGCCTTCTAACAGGCTTTGAGGTAAGTGTTTTAAAATGTAGTAGAAATATTACCGCATAGACAATAGCCCCTGATGCTTTGTTCGGTGTTCACGAAGAAAAGCCGAACAAAGGATCAAATAATATCGCAGGAGTCTAATATAAGTATGTCAATATGCATATGCAGGCTTCGCTGTTGGCGTCCGCCGCACTGACTGCAGAGGTTGCCGTACTGAAGCAGGACCTCGAGGGGTCTAGGAAAGAGCTCGGCCATGCCAAGAGGCAGCTCGAGGAGAACAAGGGTAAGTAATACCCTATCTATAGATATGTATATATATATATAAAAGAAGATATGATTGCAAAATGACAGGATCATTGTATATTTGCCAGGGCCACGACCGAGGTGGCGGCCCTGAAGCAAGCACTAACCAAGGCCGAAGATAAAGCGGCCAAGGAGCGCGCCGAGCGAGAGAAGCACGAGGCTCGGGTAGGCAAGGTGCAGCAAGAGCTCTAGGCTCTTGTGGCGAAGCACGAGGCATTGGAGCTTGACTCAAAGACGCGGGAGTCTGAGCTTGCCGCGGCCCTCGAGAGCGCAAGAAGTGCCAAGGTCGATGCCCAAAAGGCCCTCCAGGAGATCGACGCAATGAAGAAGATAGCGGCAGGTAAGGCTTTCTATATGCAAAGCAAGCATGTAAAAGTAAATTACCGATTACTTACCCGAATCCGGAGCTCTCCAGGAGCATTCGCAGATTTGCCCCGCAGTGTGTCCGATGCCGCACAATTTTACCAGGCCGAGGATGGAAGCTCAACGTAGAAGTTGTTCTGGTGTCAGTATGCTAGGGCCGAACACCCGGTGCCAATGAGCGACCAGCTGAAGCAGATGGTCGAGCTACATAAGGCGGCCGATCGGGCCATGAAGAGCTTTATAGTCCGGCTGTGGCCTGGCGACGCCCTTCCGAATAGCTTCTTCGGCCTGGTGAGGCGGCTTGTGGATGCCTACCCGCGGCTGGAGGTTGTCAAGCGATCTATCTGCATTGAAGGTGCACGCCGGGCTTTCGCCCGTGTGAAATTGCAGTGGGTCAAGCTAGACGCCATGAAGAAGATCAAGGAGGGGCCGCCGGAGGGTAAGGAGCACCACCACCCCGAGATGTACTACGAGGGTGTTCTGCCAGGTGCCCGTCTTATTGCAGACGAGTGTTCAAAAGATGTAATATTTGAATGAGACTTGCTCGTTTTATCCTGTATTTATGAAAACTTGTTTCATATGCGCTATGCAACGCTTGTTTGAATTTAAAATATTACCTTCTGTTTGGCTGTTTATAATCTGAGAGATGGCTAGTCCTCAGCTTCTGCCCCCATGCCACGAGTGCTGCGGTGTTCAGGGTAAACCTGAGCACTCTTGTTCCCATGTTTGGGTCCTTCGAGGGAGGTGCTCAACACAACGAACAAGGCAACCGGACTAATAATGCTTTATCACTCTCACTTAGCCATAGAATTCTATAATTTTAAATTTCGGCGAAGCCCCTGGTATTCGGAAGGCCGAATTTGGGGCGCGATACACGCCTTTAAGCCGGACAGGGCCGACCCCTCGCTCTAAGAGGCATAAGTCTTTAGGGACTCGAAAACCTCGCCAAACAGCGACCAGTCTCTCGCCTTATCATGACAGTCAGTTTTAGCTTTCTCTACTGAGGTGCTGAACCCAACAGAACCGGGGCACAATCGCAGTAGTTCTCCTAGCGCTACCTTAGCCGATAGAGTGGAACGTAAGGTACCAAAACATAGGAGCCGGGCAAACCCAACATTTGACCAAAGACATGATTCGGAGCTGATGCATATAATGCTATAAGTTCGGGGTGCCGCACTTGTGAAAGTGTTCGGACTTTTCACACCGTATTGTGGGGTACGTAAGCCCCTCGTGTATTGGCCGTACCAGAGTGTATGTTTTCAAGGCATCATTAATGAACACACACACACACACACATATATATATATATGACAAGAATGCAATAATAGTCGTAATGTCATGCATTGTTTATTCAAAAAATTGCGTTAAAGCAGAATGATATAGATAGTGCGGTAAGCAAAGAGTAGGACTATGTCCCTTCCAAGGGCAAGCTGAGGAATGGTATTAAATCGAATATTTCTCTCGTTACTGTAATCCACCTGTGAATTCCGTGGTATGATGTTGATGTCTGCCTCCTTGGTTGTTGCATCATGTGTTCGGTGATAGTGCTGCCGGACAGTGTTTCCAGAGATTTAGGCCCTGAAAAAAAAGATAACCAAACGAGGAGCCCCTAGTGCGGTTTAAGCCGCATATTGGGGCGTGCCGCAGTTGTGCCCCCCTCCCCATCTGTGCCCATGGTATTTTTAATGGGTAATTATGTACGCGCGGCATGAGTTTCGCCGTTGGGCTGGGATTGGGGTGGCCGCCGTATTTCTACGCGAGCTTAGATCACGCCAGGTGGTCTATTTGTCGATTGCTCTGAGTGCGCTTTTAGGTGTCCGGGCTTTGGAGCGCCGAACTGGTTGATTGCCTTGAGAGGCTGCTTTGCGCTTCTGCTGCGAGGGTTGCGGCGTGCTCCTCTATTCGGAGAGAGCGCTCTGTGTTTCCATTGACTGTAATAACTCCGTGAGGTCCTTGCATCTCGAGCTTGAGATATGCATAATGTGGTACCGCATTGAATCTAGCAAATGCGGTTCGCCCGAGCAGCGCGTGATAACCACTGCGGAACGGGACTATATCAAAGATTAACTCTTCTCTTCGGAAGTTATCCGGGGATCCAAAGACCACTTCCAGTGTAATTGAGCCTGTGCAATGGGCCTCTACACCTGGAATGATGCCTTTAAAGGTCGTTTTTGTGGGTTTGATCCTTGAGGGGTCTATACCCATTTTGCGCACTGTGTCCTGATAAAGCAGGTTCAGGCTGCTGCCGCCATCCATAAGGACTCGAGTGAGGTGATATCCGTCAATGATTGGGTCTAGGACCAATGCGGCGAATCCGCCATGACGGATACTAGTGGGGTGGTCCTTGCAATCGAAGGTGATCGGACAGGAGGACCATGGGTTGAACTTTGGGGCGACTGGCTCCAACGCATACACGTCCCTGAGTGCATGCTTCCGCTCCCTCTTGGGGATCTGGGTTGCGTATATCATGTTCACCGTCCGCACTTCTGGGGGGAAACCTCTTCTGTCCTCCAGTGTGCGGCTGCCGGGGCTCCTCCTCGTCATCGCTATGCGGCCCCTTGTCCTTGTTTTCGGCAATTAACTTGCCGGCCTGCTTGAACACCCAACAATCCCTGTTGGTGTGATAGGTTGGCTTGTCTGGGGTGCTGTGTATTTGACACGAGCGATCGAGTATACGGTCCAAGCTGGACGGATCCGGCGTACTTTGTTTGAATGGCTTTTTCCGCTGACCGGGTTTAGAGCCTTTGAATCTGGCATTGACTGCCGTATCCTCAGTATTTTCGCTGTTAATGCGGCGCTTATGTTTGTTGCGACGTGACCTGCTATTGTCGTCCTAGGTATCTGAGGTACCATGGTCCTTTGATATGTTATTGCTGCGAGCCAGCCAACTGTCTTCTCCCGCACAAAAGCGGGTTATGAGCGTCATGAGAGCTGCCATAGATTTCGGCTTTTCCTGACCAAGGTGCCGGGCTAGCCACTCGTCTCGGATGTTGTGTTTGAAAGCCGCTAAGGCCTCCGCATCCGGGCAGTCAATGATTTGATTTTTCTTTGTAAGGAACCGAGTCCAGAATTGCCTGGCCGACTCTTCTGGCTGCTGAATTATGTGGCTCAAGTCGTCGGCGTCTGGTGGTTGCACATAAGTGCCCTGAAAGTTGTCGAGGAATGCGGCTTCCAGATCTTCCCAACAACTAATGGAGTCCGCTGGCAAGCTGTTAAGCCAATGCCGCGCTGGTCCTTTGATCTTTAGTGGGAGGTATTTGATGGCGTGTAAGTCATCACCGCGGGCCATGTGGATGTGGAGGAGGAAATCCTCAATCCATACTGCGGGATCTGTTGTGCCGTCGTATGATTCAATATTTACAGGTTTGAAACCTTCTGGGAATTGATGTTCCATTACTTCGTCTATGAAGCATAAGGGGTGTGTGGCGCCTCTGTCTTGCCTGCTGTGTTCGGCCCGGTCGGATTTTCTTTTACTATATCCGGCGTGACGTTTATCTTCTCGCAGAGTGGTGCGCCGTCGTGATCCGTAGATCGATCTTGCATGCTTTGCTTTGTCCTCCAATATGTCTCGCAGGTCTGGCGTATCTCCCCATGCCTTTTTATTTGAATGGCGTCGGGGTGGAGGCTGAGCTTTTGCCTGGAATGCCTCTCTATCGCGGCCACGAGGTGGCCGATCAGCCGTATCATACGCTTCTTCCTCCAGTCGGGGTAGTAACCTGCACTTTGGGTAATTCTTGGAGGGGCGCTCGAGTTTATATTCCTCGGCCGCGAGGACTTCAGTCCATCTGTCAGCTAGCAGATCTTGATCAGCTTGAAGCTGCTGCTGCTTTTTCTTCAGGCTATTTGCCGTGGCCATAAGATGGCGCTTGAAGCGCTCTTGTTCGACGGGATCCTCTGGTACGGTGAATTCATCGTCCTTGAGGCTTGCCTCGTCATCGGAGGGGGGATGTAATTGTCATCCTCCTCTTCGTCTGCCGCTCTCTCAGGAGAGCTGGCTCCTTCATCCTCCTGCTCTAATTCTTGCTGGAGGGGATTGTTGTTGTCTTTGGCACTATTCGAAGTGTTATTATCTCCTGTGCCGTTATCACCACTTTTGCTTTGGCGGGACTTAGAGCGGCTCCGCTGACATCGGCGTTTGGGATGCTTCTTGGAGGGGTCATCCTCCGCTATCTCGTCGCCACTGCCTTCGTTGGGTGTATCCACCATGTATATGTCATATGACGAGGTGGCTTTCCAGTGCCCTATAGGTGCTGGTTCATGTTCGTCTCCTACATCGTCGTCCATACCGTCGATATCTTCGGAGTCGAAGTCAAGCATGTCGGTTAAATCATCGACAGTGGCTATGAAGTGGGTGGGATTCGAATTTCTTCGTCGTCCGCATCCCAATCCTGTTGGCCATAATCCGGCCAGGGCTCTCCTGACAGAGAGAGAGAGACCTTAGTGAATTCAGAATGTCGCCGAAGGGCGAGTGCTGAAAGATATCCGCGGCGGTGAATTCCATGATCGGCGCCCAATCGGATTCGATTGGCAGGGGCACGGGAGGTTCAGAGTCGGAAAAAGAGTCCGGCACCTTGGAGTCATGGGCTGCGCAGAGGGTTTGGCTGGTGTTCGGCTCGATTGCCGTTGAGATTGCAGCCCCTGAGGCGGTGTCTAACCACCCGTCCTTGATTGGTGCAGTTGGCTCCGAGCTAAGGGTCGGAGCTGATGCGGGCGCGGCCTCTGGGGTACTGTTCGGCGGCAGAGCTAGGTCATACCCATCGTGACAGTGCGGCGCACCCGGCTGTGGCTCGAATCCGTTGAAGATCAAGTCTTCGTGGATGTCGGCCATGTAGTTCAAACTTCCAAATCTAACCTGATGGCCAGGGGCGTAGCTTTCAATCTGCCCCAGATGGCCAAGCGAATTAGCCCGCAGTGCAAAGCCGCCGAATACGAAGATCTGTCCGAGGAGAAAAGTCTCACCCTGGACCGCATCGCTATCGATGATAGTAGGAGCCATCAAGCCCAACGGCGACATCACAGAGGAACTCTCAATGAAAGCACCAATGTCGGTGTCAAAACCGGTGGATCTCGGGTAGGGGGTACCGAACTGTGCGTCTAGGCCGGACGGTAACAGGAGGCAGGGGACACAATGTTATACCCAGGTTCGGGCCCTCTTGATGGAGGTAAAACCCTACGTCCTTCTTGATTGATATTGATGATATGGGTAGTATAAGAGTAGATCTACCACGATATCAGAGAGGCTAAACCCTAGAAGCTAGCCTATGGTATGATTGTATGTTATGTTTGTTGTCCTACGGACTAAAACCCTTCAGTTTATATAGACACCGGAGAGGGTTAGGGTTACACAAGGTCAGTTACAAAGGAGGAGGTATCCATATCCGTATTGCCTAGCTTGCCTTCCACACCAAGTAGATTCCCATCCAGACATGAGACGAGGTCTTCAATCTTGTATCTTCATAGTCTAACAGTCCGGCCAATAGAGATAGTCCGGCTATCCGGAGACCCCCTAATCCAGGACTCCCTCACCCCAACTCTAGCAGACTCTAGCCCTAATGCACTGGTCATTTCTGATGCCCCAACTCAGCAGACCCCAACTGCCGCAAACATTATGATTATGCCAGTTGACATAGCACCAGCTCTATGATGCAAAACCCCCATTCCAGCAAAGAGCACACCAAATCCAGTTGCCAAATCGCTTTTCGAACCATAGAGAGCCCCAATTGCAGCAAATAGGACCCCTGTTCCATTTCTTACCACTTTAGAAGACAAAGCTTATATTGTTGTCAGGAACTTTGTGCGCATCTTTTCTCCATGGAAAGATGATACCGCAGACACAGAACAATTTCTAGTCTTCCTCCACAACTTACGCGTAAGTAATGTACTAATGTTATTCATGGTCATTACTGCATATGTTTCTGCTAACAGAAGACACAAGATTTCATTCTTTTAAATAGGCGAGGATCAAACTGGATTGTGAAGACGAGCAAGGGTTGGTTGGGCTTTTCCAGCACTCGTTGATGAAGTACCATTCCTACCTGAGGCAAGTGCACTTCGATGGCAAGCCTCTAAACGAAATTTCTGTAAATTCTCCGGTGCTACATTTATCCGACGATGACTGGAATAATCTTGTTACACATTGGTCTCGACTGCGGCGTAAGGTACTATCTATGATATCACATCACAATTTGAACTACGTTTCTGCATTTGCCTTAACGTCTCACTTGTACGAAAACTGTTAGCAGAAGAACATTCGTTCTCAAGGGACCACAGAATCTCGCAACTATACTGCACACTGCATTGCTCTTGTGAGTACCTTTTGCCCTGTATGACCATACTTACTTCCATAGCTATTTGGTTATGTAGAATCACTGCACATGTTAGCCTCGTTATCGTCCACTCGGTGGACATTATAAGATCTGTATGGACTCTTACATAAATTTAGAATCAACCCAATGCTTTTGAAGAGGTTTAGCTCTGCAGTCCTCTTGTAAGGACTGAACGTCGTCCATCACTGTACTTACATTAACAGCTACTCCCTCCGTCAAATAATATAAGAACGTTTTGTACAGTACACTAGTGTTCAAAACACTCTTGTATTATGGGAAGAGGGATTGGTTCATTGTGTAGCATTCTGCATATTATCTCCCTCGCCCACCATTTAATAAAAAAGATCAGATCTATATTTAATCTGACCAAAAAGTAGAATACACAGACAATGCCAGTGCAGAAGTGTAGCCCATTGCTCTTGTCCGTACATTTTGTCCTGTAATACTTGTACTTCCAGGGATTGGTAGTTCATTATGTAGCATCAATCTGCATCTTATCTTCATTATCCTCTATCCCTTCCAGTATTATCATATCTATAATTATTCTCTACAAAATGTAGAGTACAGGCAATGCTTATGAAGAAGATTCTGTGCTGAAATTCTTGAGTTATCCTTCCCTTGACATGGAGAAGGGCATTATAAATCCGGTGTTAACTGTTAATGTAAGTCAGTCCTTCTAAAGCCTTTATCCTCAACTGCTGTTTAATTTTCTCATACTCCCTATCGTTTACTGCTGTTTAGTTTGCTGTTTCTACCAAAATGCATGTTCGCAAGAACCGTAAGTTCTATTTTTACTTGTAAAACCAAATTCCTTATTCATACCATGCACATTACTCAATACTCCCTATATGTATGCTTGTTTTTGTGGATCTATAATCCAGTGTGTGGTGAAGCAGCCCACGTTTGCACCTTGTCATCTCCTGTTTTATCTTACTGATGTGGCTGATGATATGAACAACATGTCATGCAGATAAACCAAAATAGATACAATGATTTTCTTTGCCCTTCATCTATGCTTGTTATGTTGACATGGTAATCCAGTAGTCTGGTGAAGCTCCCCGCATTATGAACAATGACAAATTATGCTATTGATATTTTGAACTTACTCTTTATTTTGTAATTTGAAATTGGATGGAATTGACAGCACAGTTATCATCTTTGTTTATACGCGTGCAAAACCTATCATCTCTGTGCTGTGTTTCAGGGTGATATGCCTGATGGCATGCACAAGTCTGTTGTAGGCTGTTCGACAAACCCAACATATATTGTAGCAAAGAAGGCAAAACATCTTGAAGATAGCGAGACAACCCCAAAGTCTTGTCTTGATGCAGTGTTCAAGTTACTTGAGACTAGCAGTCAGATAAGCTCACAGAATTCGTTGTCTGAATCTGTTCGACTTCTTCAGTCCCAACTTCTAGCAAAAATGCATTCTGCAACTCAACTTCGACTTGAAGTCCTATCTCTAAGAAAGATTGCGGAGAACACCAATGAGAACCTCATCGCTAAACAACTACACATGGAAGCTATGACTGACATGCTAGGCCGGTCTCACAGCCTTGCTCAGCAGCTTGCGCAGTAGTTCCTGCGCAAGGCTAACCTTTCTTGAACTGTCTTGGAAGTGGTCTCGGTTTAGTATTATTTTGTTACGCTGCAATGGTGCGCAATTTTTGTAATCTTCTTCTTCGTTGCGCTTTATGATCACTGGTGGTGAACTTCGATGCCCAGTGGATGTAATATACCATAAATCCTTTATTGTATAGTGTATGTTTATTCTTAGTTACTATGCCATAATTTCTTTATTGTATAGAGTGGGTTTGTTCTTAATTCCAACTAGTTACTTCCATCATTCGCTATCTGAAAAAAAATCAGATGTAGTCGACCGGGCCGAAACATTCGCCTCTAACGGGCCTGGTGTTTAGCGGGCCACAATTGGGCCGGCCTGCATCTTTCTTGGGCCCAGATGATTGGGGCCTTCACACTTTGCGCGAGGCCCACAACTTACACTGGCCTATATTGTAGTTGGGCCTTTTGTGGACCCAGTGCTTAGTTTGGCCCAGGTTGCGTTGGGCCATTAACAGGCTGAATATTGTACTGGCCTGTTACGGCCTAGATGAAACCATGGGCCTTTAGCAGGACGAAATGCATATTGGGCCTCAATTTTCACTAGTCTTCGACGGGCCTTCAGCAGGCTGAAATGTAGACCGGGCCTTTTTGGGGCCCAGCTATATTACCGGCAGTTACCAGGCCGAAACATATCTCGGGCCTTAGTTGGACCACCGATATCATGGGCCTTTAAGAGGCCGAACGCTTAGTACAGACATCAAGGGGCGAATTATGCGACATGCCTTTAATAGGCCCAAAGTCACGTTGGGCTTAACTGTTGCCACCTTTATCATGGGCCATTAGTGGGCCCGATGTCCCATCGGACCATATATGGCCCATGGGCAGCACGGGTCATTCCCAGGTTGAAAGTCACACCGGGCTGAAATGGGCCCATGTCTACATCGGGCCTCTAACAGGCCGAAAGTAACTGGGCTGTAATTGGGCCCAAATATTCGGCGAACAATTAACGAGCTAGATCTGGCTTCGGGTCGTAAATGGGCCCAAATATTCAACGAACAATTAACGGGCCAGATCTGGCTTCGGGCCGTAAATGGGCCTTTATTAAGCAGGCTGTTATTGGGATGGCCCACTAGTACCTGAGTAAGTACTACGGGCCTTTGACTGAGCCAGCCTTTTTAACCTATATGGGCCTCTGTTGGGTCGTGCCACATGTCGACGTATCATAGGCTCTTTGGGTCCAATGAGTGGATGACATCTATCCCAACGGTGAGCCGACACGTGTTTCCTCCAGCCAATGACGATTTTACACGTGGAAAATCCCCATTGGTCGGGGTTGTTAACGGGTTATCGGATCCAAACCGGCACCCGATAGCTTAACGGCGTTCCGTTACGGTGGATGCCACGTGTCGGTCACCCTTGACGAAAGCACTTCTGTGACATGCGATATATGGTCATGGAAGTGGACACTTCCGTGATGATAAGTTTGATAATGTCATGGAACACTTCTACGACAACACATGTATGACTATCTTGATACTATCATAAATTTTTCATGGATGTACATGCATGACAGAAAACGTGACCTACTGTGACAAACACGTATCATCACGGAAGTGTATTTTTTTGTAGTGATAGCACATGCCATGCGTCATGAACCTCATGCTCTCTGTGGGGACTTTTTGGTTTCCTATATACGTGGTGCCACATCAAAATTGTGCATTGCGTATTCAAACATCAGACAAACATCTCTTTGGGACACATGCATGCAGATAGTGGTACGTAGTCCTATATAGGATGATCACTCGCGTGCGACATACGCTTCGCTTCTATGTTGGGCCCATGAGTTCGTCGTCCATCACTTTGACCCAACGAGAGAGAGGTACGCGTTTGACGAACAAGGAGGAGTAATTCTTTTAGGGCTGTGTTACTAGGTGTATATATAGTACGTGTCGAGGGGGTGTGACCAGCTTGGTCCATCACTTTCACCGACAACGCGAGAGAGGTTAACTAATTTGACTTAGGAGGGGATTAATTTTTTGTTTTGTCTTGATATAGATCATGATGTGAGATTACATACATATAATAGCACATCTGTACACATGAATCCATCCCGCTGGATCGAGGGGGGGGGGAAGCACACGACACATCATGAACGACCTCTTGCTCTGTGTGGGGACATGTGCGATTTTCAACGCATGCACCACATCAATGTTGTGCATTGGGTCGGGTATTCAACACATATGCATGCACTCCATCAATATGTTCGGGACACACGCATGCAATAATGGTTGTCTTTGGACACACTCTCACTCGCTTGGTTATGGGTGGCAAGCCTATATATATTCGTGGGCCCACATGGACGTCCATCATTTCGACCAACGACGAGAAACGTTACCAGAGTGTATATATTCTTCTTCTTTGCTTCGAGTTACCGTATATTAGGTCGACCCATTCCAAGCCTAATTAAGTTTGAGTGCATGCTACGCGTCGTGAACCCTTGCTCGGTGTGGGCGTCCATCACTTTGACCAACAACGAGCGGGGAGAGGTTGTACGACCAAGTTGGATTCTTCTTGGTCCGTATTATAGTATGTCTTGGTGAGATGCCGTCCCCCCGACGTGTGTGTGTGGGGGGGGGGGCTACTTCGCGCTACCTACAACCTCCGTGGGGTCGGGGAAGTCCGGTTAATTTGTGAGGCACACGTGCCACATCAAAAGTTATGAATGCTAGTTAAATATCACACACCACACCCTTTTCATACATATAGTAGGGCCACCCGCATGTGGTCTAACCCTTCTCGCGCCACAAGCACGCATTTGTGGGTCGGCACACAGCCCACCTTTGTCGGGAAGCAAAAGGGGAAGTTTGACCATGTATATATGATGGACTCCTATAGGTTTTGTGTTACGGTAGGGTGAGATTTTAGACCTAGCTATTTGGGGGCATGCATTTGTAGCTAGGATTCCCTTAGCGCTGACACGAAGTGGGGTTCGTAGGGGGGGGCTGACTAGCAATACTATGATTTTGTGCGACAGGTGCCACATCAAAGTTGTGCATTGGGTATTCGAACATTAAACCACCCTTTTCATACATATATTTGGTCCACATGCAAGTGTGTTGGTGTTCTGACCCTCTCCTGTGTTATTCTTTTTGCCAAATTTATAGACAGCACACAAGTTGGATGTAGAAACCGTCTGCGATTGGGTACGCAACAAACATGGTTCGGTCAGACTACCCGTGTGCCACACCCGTGCCCTACAGTCCCTCACATCATCACAGTAGATTGGGATCCACGAGGCTTGCCTCCCGGTCTTGAAAATATCTACTGCCTCGTAATCTCAAAAATATCTACCGTTTGGAATGTTTTAATGTTTGATAGCACACGATTAGTATGTGCGGACCGTGTGCGATGTCTGTTACTCCCGCTCTCCTTCATTCCCTTGATTCAAATTTTCAGTAGCCCCGGCCCCTGACATTTTACTCCCGCCTCTGCATCCCTCGCAATCACAAAAAAATCTGCTCACCCTTGATCCAAATTTTCAGTAGCCCTGCCTTGTTACTCCCGCCTAGTAAAGTTTTTAGTTGCCGCGGTCTTTCCTCAAACACCACCTTGCCCCCCTCCACACACACCACACACTCCCCAAACCTCCGCTCACACTGACACACACCACCCCCGAAACCATTGGTAGGTCGCCGCCGCCTCCATCCTAAACCTCTGCCTATGTGCCGGGGAGCTCGAGGAGCCAATGGCGAAAAAGAGTTTTATCGCGACCTCTTCGCCCGACGCAGGCAAGGTGGCCACCGAGGTCTCCCCGTCGTCATCGGCGGGTTGTTTATTGATTCGCTGTCGCCGGTCTCCCGATCTGCCCGCCGTCGCGCCCCTATGCCAGTTCGATGACTTCCCCGTCCTCCCTCCTACCCAGCAGCCGACAAGGTCCTACCTCATGGTCTGGCAGCGACGGTGGGGGACGTGGGTGGCCAAGATTACAGATCGGGAGACCCACACCTGCCGGTGGCTCGGTAGCTTCCACACGGCCGAGCTCGCGGCCATAGAGTACGATCGCTCGTAGGTCCGCTACCATAGCACGGTGTCTAGGCTTAGTTTCTCCTTCGGCACACGTCTGGTGAATCTCGTTCCGCCGGAGCTAGGGTGGTGTGCTCAGCTATGGCACGGGAGGACTGCGAGGCATGGGAGCGCCTCAAGGCTGTGGCCGCCGACGAGGCCTACATGCAAGAGCTCCGTTGGCAGTACCCGGAGCTCGTGGAGGCAGAGCAGACGATCTTTGCCGGCACGGAGAGTGGCGAGGTTATCACGCTCTCCTCCGATTATGAGGTCAAAGGCGGCGAGTATGGCGGTGCGGAGGGCGTCGAGGTGGGTGGCGAGGACGAGGAGATCGACATCGATGAGTGGAGGAGTGTCTTCCCCAATGGCCCCGATGATGGCACTGGCCTGAAGCCGGCTCGCGGCACACTGTACCTGACTAGGAAGGATTGGCTCGACCTCTACTTCGACTGAAAGTAGTTTAGCTTAGTTTAAATTTATGTTTTATGTTCGTTTATGCAAAACTATCTATGTTTATGTTTGAATGCATGCTAATTTCGATTGAACCTGTTTGAACTTGATCAAATTGAAGTTTACAACATTAAGTTTAGGGGCTCAACTAGAAACAGCAAAAAATTGCTGGAGTATATATATATATATATATATCCACTAAGGGTTTTAGTCCTTTAACTTTTAAAGGATCGGCTAGAGATGGCCTTATGCCTTGTTTATTTCAGTTCTTCACAATTTGATCACTATATGTGCAACTATTTGCCGTGCAGTTCAATTTCATCAATAATAGTTTCAACAATACCACTATGAATTACGATATTTGGTTGCTGTTAAGGATATTGTAGTTAACATGCCTTTTCATTTTTTTAACAATAACTAGTGTACTTTAGACCTTCACAATACCAATTTGAATGACTATTTGCTTGTTTTTAAATGTTATGCTGAATGCAGTTAACACACCTTTCCACTTCTTGTTTTGCTTAACTAGCGTGCTTAAGCCTGCACACTGAAGCTATCGTTTGTAGATTATGTTGTCTACCATGGATATATTTGGTTGATGTTTAGCCTGTTGTGCTTAACATGCCTTTATATGTACTCATACAGGACAATATTTAGAACAATGCTATTTTCCATCGAGGTTAGTTTCATCGCATTGCTTATATGTACTCACTGTTCAGGATCTCGGTAGCTGGTACCATATAACCTGGGGGCTGATAATGGATTAATCGTTGAATCAGACATTTCACTGAATATATCTGTAACCCATTTATCAGTAGGTTAACTAGGGCCATATTTAATATATCTGAGGCTACATTGCAATATGCATTGTACTAAATGACTAAATATGCGATCCCAGGCTACATAGCAACAAGGAAGAGTGTTACCTTAATGTTCTGATGATGTCTAGATATACATATAATAAAATCATATATAATGGGATGGAGGGAGTGTTGTACTACATCATTTTGCAATTGTTGTTTAGCTTCTAATATTTACTTGGTGCTTTTAGGTACATATGTCATTGCCAAAGATCCACACTTCGACCCTTTCTGCATATGGGGCAATGAGATATTCATGAACCAGCATCAAGTGAGGAAACTAATAAAGATTGTTATTAAAATGGGTCAAAAGATGTCAATCGAGCAATTTTTTTACACTTTATGCAAGACAACAGTGAACTGCAGGATGGTAAGTAAGAACCCCGTAGCCTTCTTTTTACTGCCCGTAATGAGTTGTGTTAGATGACAATGTCTGAATCTTTTTTCCTTCGTAGTGGATCTTGAAGAAGTTTACTCAAGATTACCTCTCAAACTACATGATTGGCGGCCGCCATCACAAGGGGTTGGACTAGAGTCGTGCGTGCCTTCTGCATCCAGGAGAGCACAATAGGGCCATTCCGCTACACCTTGTTCAGCAACCAGAATGTCTGTCGCCTCTTTCTTTACCATCTGTAATAGTACAAGTATAGAACCCTGGTTCATCATTCTTTATTTAGTGTTTATGTAATTCCTAAACATATGTACCTATGAATCGAATAATGCATTGGTTGTTTGAACCTGATGGATATGAATAAAGCTATAGCCTACTTTCAAGTTTAAATTAGGTATAATTTTAAATAGCAGCAATTAAATTAGGGAGAAATTACGGTGGGCAGGTCATTACAACGCACACGGTTATTAAAGGATAGCGTGTGCGATATACATCATAATCTGACATAGTTCATAGAGAGGAAACATGTGTAACAATGCACACATTTGTCGTTTGCAAAGCGCGTGTGATGTCAGACACTATCACATACAGTGCGGGAAAACTAAATGTGTGTGATTGTATACCTATCGTACACAGTTTATATTCATGAACTGTTTGTGATGTGCCAGGCATAGTAAACGTAGAGCCAGTTTGGTACGTTCCTGGAAAACTCCCGTGCCTGGAATCTGCCCGGTTTTAGGTAAAACCACAAAACTCTGACTGCGATGGCAATGCGAGCACAAATGAGTAGCAAGGATGAAGTATTTGGGATATTCGAGATATCGGAAACGGTTATATAGGGACAACTTATGCACCAAGGCCCCCTATCCCTGATGGTTTCTGGGTTGTGTGGAAAGGACCCCCCTATCGCCCACACTCACTTGGCGACGGTTCCAAATGCCGTCGTGGAAAGGGGTTAAAAACCGTTTGTATAGCACCGACGCGTACCAGTGAAACCTTAACACCAATATTCTTAGTAAAGCATAATTACTCACCAACATGACTCACATATCACTATCATCATATCTCAAAACTATTACAAGGAATCAAGTTTATATTGTCCAGTGATCTTCAGGAAAGTTTTTATTATATCCGTCTTATATATCTATCACTTTGGGACTAATTTCATATTTTACCGTTGTAATAACAAGCTCTCGAACAAATTTAAGTGAAAAACATGAGCATAATCTTTTTCATCATCTCTCAAAATAATATAAGTGAAGCATGAGAGAATTTCTTTAAAAATTTACTAACTCTCAAATTAATCTAAGTGAAGCATGTGAGTATTTCTTCAAAAATTAAAGCACCACCGTGCTCATATAAGTGAGGCACTAGAGCAATTCCATAGCTCAAAAAAAAATGAAGTGAAGCACATATAGCAATTCTAACAAATCATAGCATCATTATGTCTTTCTCAAATAGGTGTGTTCAGCAAGAATGATTGCGACAAACTAAATGGCAAAACAAGCAAAGACTCATATGATACAAGACGCTCCAAGCAAAACTCATGATATGTGACGAATAAAAATATAGCTCCAAGTAAAATTACCGATGGTTGGAAGAAAGAGGGGATGTCTTCCGAGGCCCCAAGCTTAGTTTCTTGGTTCTCCTTGAATATTACCTTGGGGTGCCATGGGCATCCCCAATCTTAGGCTCTTTTCACTCCTTATTCCTTCATCCATCGTGATCTCACCCCAAACTTGAAAACTTAAACCACACAAAAATTAACAAAACCTTTGTGAGGTCCGTTAGTGTAACAAAGGAAATCACCACTCTAAGTACTATTGGAAACCCATTCATATTTTATTGCTGCATTATACCTACTGTATTGTAACTTTACCATGGCTTATACCCCCCGGTACAATCCATAGATTCATCAATATAAGCACACAATGCAACAAAAACAGAATTTGTCAAAAAGATAACAATCTATTGTAATCTGGACTTTGACCATAATTACATAAGTCCAACAATTCTAAAAAATTAGGACAATGTAGGAAATTTGTATATCAATCTTGTGTAAAAAACAGAATTTTTCGTCACTTCTGTGATGTTTAAAAATTCTGCAACTGTACACAAAAATTTCTATTTTTCAACAAGATCAAATCAACTATCACCAAACATGGTCCTAAAGGCTTTACTTGGCACAAACACTAATTAAAACATAAAAATACAATCATAACAGTAGCATAATTGTGTGAACACACAAATACAGAGAAATATAAAAAATATTCTATTCATTGTGTTGCCTCCCAACAAGCTCTTTCTTTATAGCCATTAAGATAGGCTTTGAGATTTGAACGATGCTCACATGATAGATAAGAACTGAAACACAAAGAGAGCATAAAAAATGTGACAAACAAATTTAAGTCTAACATACTTCCTATGCATACGTATTTTATAAGCAAAAAAATTATCAAGGCTAGCAAAAACTAGCATATGCAAGGAAGAAGAAAGAAACAATAGCAATCTCAACAAAACGAGAGGTAATTTTGTAACATGAAAATTTATACAACCATATTTTCCTCTCTCAAAATAATTTCATGTAGAATCATAATCAAATTCAACGATATAGCTACCATATAAAATTTTCTCTTCAAGATCCACATGCATAGTTTTATAATCTTCCAAGATAGTGGGATTAACATCAACTAAAGTCATGACCTCTCCAAACCCACTTTCATAAAAAATTTCATAAGATGAACACTCTCCAAATATGTGGGATTATTTTTACCTAAAGTTCACGCTCTTCCAAACCCACTAATATTATTGCAAACATTATTATCAATGACATATTCATCATAAGGCTCAAATAAAATTTCAAGATCATAAGAATCATTATCACCCAATCTTGATCATTGCAATAAGTAGTGGACATAACAAAATTAGCATCCCCGAGCTTAGGGTTTTGCATATTATTAGGACAACTGACATTAGTAGAATTTACAGTAACATCATTACAATCATGCTTTTCATTCAAGGATATATCATGAATCACTTTATAAATTTCTACTTTTAACACTTCATCACAATTTTTAGATTCATGAATCTCAAGAAAAACTTCATAATGATAATCTAGTGAACTCAATTCACTAGAAATTGGTTCATCATAATTGGATATTTTAAAAAGATTAGCAAGTGGATGAGGATCCATATCTATAGATTTTTAGAAAGCAAATATGCAAGCGAATAGAAGGCACATGGCAACACAAGCGAACAAAAGATCGAACAAGAAAAAGGCAAACGAAAAATATTTTTGGATTTTTGCAAAAACATTTCAAAAGTGGGGGAGATGGAAATGAGAGGCAAATGGAAAATAAACTAATTGCAAGGAGATGAGATTTGTGATTGGGTACTTGATAGATGTTGATGATTGTTCCCCGGCAATGGCGCCAGAAATTCTTCCTTATTGCTTGTATCTGCGTTGGTATTTCCCTAAAGAGGAGAGGATGATGCATCACATCAACGGTAAGTATTTCCCTCAGCTGTGAAACCAGGGTTACCAATCCAGTAGGAGAACCAAGCATACTTGCAACCCAACGCGTAAGAGGGGTTGTCAACCCCTCCTAGGAATTGAGATAACTAAAATCGTGGTAGATTGGATAAATAGATCTTGCAAAAACACAAAATAAAATAAATAAAGAAAAAGTTCAGCAATGTAAGTTTGGGTTTTTGGAATAACAGATCTGAAAACAATATGATAAAAGATAGACCCGGCGGGGGTAGATTTCACTAGTGGCTTCTCAAGAAAATATCATACAGTGGGTGAACAAATCATTGTTGGGAAATTGATAAAAGAGCAAATAATTATGATGATATCCAAGGCAGTGATCGTGTATATAGGAATCACATCCAAGATTAATAGACCGAAATGATTCTGCATCTACTACTATTACTACACACATCGACCGCTATCCAGCATGCATTTAGTGTATTAAGTTCATGGAGAAACAGAGTAATGCAATAAGAACGATGACATGATGTAGGCAAGATCTATTCATGTTGGAATAGACCCCATCTTCTTATCCTTAATGGCAATGATACATGCGTGTCACTTCTCCTTCCGTCACTAACATTGAGCACCGCAAGATCGAACCCATCACAAAGCACCTCTTCCTATTGCGAGAAAAAATCAATCTAGTTGGCCAAACAAGTTTTGGAGAAGAAATATGAGGGTATAAAAATCATGCATATAAGAGATCAAAGAAGACTCAAATAATATTCAAAGATAGATCTGATCATAAACTTGCAATTCATCGGATCCCAACAAACACACCGCAAAAAGTCATTACCTCAAATAGATCTCCAAGAACATCGAGGAGAACATTGTATTGAGAATCAAAAAGAGAGAAGAAGACATCTAGCTACTGCCCATGGATCTGTAAGTCTATGATGAACTACTCAAAAATCATCAGAGGAGCACCAATGAGGATGATGAACCCCTCTGTGATCGTGTTCCCCTCTGACAGGGGGCCGGAATAGGGCTCTAGATTGGATCTCGTGGTTCTGGAACTTGCTATGGCTGGAATTGTGTTTCGTTGACTCCCCTATGGAATTGTGTTTTTGGAATATTTGGGTATTCATAGAGCTGAGAGGTGGCGGAGAGGACTCCCATGGGCCCCACCACCCACTTGGGCGCGCTAGGGGCCTCTGGCACGCCCTGGTGGGTTGTGGGCCCCACGGGCCTCCCCTCAGATACTTCCTTGGCTCCTAAGCTTGCTTCTGGGTAGAAAAAAAATCTCCAAAAAGTTTCGTGGCACCTGGACCTCGTTTGGTACTGATATTCTGCGAAATAAAAACAGGCAAAAAACAGCAACTGGCACTCGGCACTATGTCAATAGGTTAGTCCTAAAAAATGATATAATGTTGCTATAAAGTGAATGTAAAACATTAAAGAATGATAATATAATAGCATGGAACAATAAAAAATTATAGATACGTTGGAGACGTATCAGATGGAATCCTTGTTTCTCTTAATATGCCGCTTGCAGTTTGGACAAGGATTCAAATTAGCAAATTCAAATTAACAATTGTGAAAACTTATGCATGGAACACAAATTTTGTCCAACCTTCATTGTCCAAAATTAATCCTCTACTGATGTTTGAACGACAAGTGTGTTATCTTAGTGATGCTGGCTCGAGAAACTTTGGCTTGAAACTGATCGATATTTGTGCTCCTAAAATATCCTGTACCAAGCGTGCCTCACCAAAGGAGCGCTAAACCCTCCGTCGATGGCCTCCACGGATCATTCGCTACCGGTCACCCCA
Source organism: Triticum urartu (assembly GCF_003073215.2). Classification (NCBI taxonomy): domain Eukaryota; kingdom Viridiplantae; phylum Streptophyta; class Magnoliopsida; order Poales; family Poaceae; genus Triticum; species Triticum urartu. The sequence continues at coordinate 352,146,791 of NC_053023.1, forward strand.
GCAAAACCCCTCCCAGATAGACACCCTTCCTCAATATGCTCGTGAGTTCCACATCATCGCACTACCCCCCTTGCCGACAGGATTTTCCACCAAGGCTCGGCAACAACCGACCTGATGTTGTCGCCCCCACCACCCTGCTCCCCTCTCTACCACCCTGCTCCCCTTCCTATCCAGTCCCTCCATTGAGCAACTCGCATGGTGCGGAAAATTCATAGCTTGGCGAAAAGACTGATAAAAATAAGTTTACTCAAAATAGATATTTCTAAGAAAAACAGATAGTTTGTTTAAACGGAGAAGGAGAGATTTGGTTTGATCCCAAATTATCGCATATATTAGGGAATAAATCATCAACTCATGATCTAAAATAGATCTAGGAATAAATGTAATCCCATATTGAGGAACCAAAACTATAGATCTGGGAATCAATATAATCCCATATGCATAAACTACTCTTTTTAGGGGGGCATAAACTACTCTTTATTGCAACATTGCAACACATGAACAAAACACATGGGAAGAAGCGATGGATATTCAAAATAACTTCTCGTACATCAATTGTTTTAAAAGAATGCGTCATGACCAATTCTGGGTTGTTTCACATAAGCACACATCTCTTCATAGTACAATGTTGCTCCAAAATCAGAAGTCTGATAGTGAAGCTCTAAATTTATTACTGAATGAAAAAAGTTAAACATAGGTATACTATATTGATGATGTAGTTGCAAATACATGAGAAATCTTCATCTCGCTTACAAATATTGTACCATTAACAATACGAAGCATCTCACTATGCGGTAGAGGTTCCTATATTTTGGCATGTCCAGGAATGGCAACACCCTTGATTATTTCCATAGATATAATTCTTATAGAGAAATTGACTCAAATAACACCGAAATCAAGCCACGATAAACATGAATGCACAAATTAGATATGCTTATTTAAGGAACGATTGTGATGCCCCGACTTAATTGTGCACTAATCATACACGTAAATGCACATGATCAAGATCACAGACTCACGCGAAGATATCACAACACAACTGTAAACACAAATTAAAGTCATAAGGCTTTATATTACAAGTCAGGGGCCTCGAGGGCTCGAACACACAATCGTCAGCGGAAGCAACAATATCTGAGTACAGACACAAGTAAACAAGTCTGCCTTAAGAAGGCTAGCAAAACATCGATGACTGGATCAAAAAGGCATAGGCCTCCTGTCTGGGAGCCTCCGAACTACTCCTGGTCATCGGAGGTCTCCACGTAGTAGTAGGCTCCGTTAGGGTAGTAGTAGTCATCAGTGGGATCAGCTGGCTCTTGGGCTCTGTCATCTGATTGCAGCAAACGGGTAGATGGGGAAAGAAGTAGCAAAGCAACCGTGAGGACTCATCCAAAGAACTCATAAGACTTGCATCAGATCTATACTAAGTATGCATTTGTATCAAAGGAATGGGGCTATATCTTTGGACTAGACTGCAGAAATGCCAAAATAGAGGGGACGGCCTAGCCTATCGAAGACTAGCATCTTGCAGCAGTAGAAGAGTGAAGATTAGTATATTATAAAGTAACAAGTATATTTTAGTAACGCCTAGAGATCCTTCCTCGACTCGCTACGAGAAAACGATCCCGGAGCCATCATAACCATTTACTGTCTCCAGTGTCTAGTTCTAGTTGTAATAGATGAGGATACAACTCCGAGCGTCCGTTACTGTGGACAAGGCTATTTGAATAGATATACTTCCCTGCAGGGGTGAACCAACTTACCCAACAAGCTCGATTAACTTTTGCCGGACACACTTTTTTGGGTCATGCCCGACCTCAGCTGATCACACACCATAGTCCTACCTAGGCTTGACAGAGAGGCCAGCATGCCGGTTACATCCTAAGCGCTCAGGGGTCTTGGGCCCATCGCCATTTGCACTCTCGCGCGTTGCGTATGCGGCCTGGAGTAGACTCACCTCCTTATACAAGCGCAGGCAGTTACCACACAACCGGGTGCACCCCACTCAATTGCTGACCCCCGAAGAGCTTTCGAAGAATCGTACAACGCCGAGTGCCCATAATTATTCCTGCGTGGTGGTTAGTGTGAAAAGGCCAGAGGCCTACTCAGATCACATATCCAAACCCGTTAGTGACTTGGGAGCGTGCGGAGACGATCAATGTTCTCGTCGCCCCGTCTCGAGGACTTACAGCACAGGCCAGGCCCATCCCTCTCTAGGGAGTTCTGCCTGCCCGGCCGTGCATCCCAAATTATCGCATATATTAGGGAATAAATCATCAACTCATGATATAAAATAGATCTGGGAATAAATATAATCCCATATTGAGGAACCAAAACTATAGATCTGGGAATCAATATAATCCCATATGCATAAACTACTCTTTGTTTAGGGGAGCATAAACTACTCTTTATTGCAACATTGCAACACATGCACAAAACACAAGGGAAGAAGTGATGGACATTCAAAATAACTTCTCATACATCAATTGTTTTAAAAGAATGCGTCATGACCAATTCTGGGTTGTTGCACAGAAGCACACATCTCTTGCTAGTACAATGTGGCTCCAAAATCAGAAGTCTCATAGTGAAGCTCTATATTTATCACTGGATGAAAACAGTTAAACATGGCTATACTATATTGGTGATGTAGTTGCAAATACATGAGAAGTCTTTATCTCGCTTACAAATATTGTACCATTAATTATATGAAGCATCTGACTACGCGGTAGAGGTTGCTATATGTCGGTGCAACAGACCCCGGGTATGTTGCCCAACTATGCACATGCACAAGATCAAGATTGGAGCACCAGCTTAAGCCAGAGATCGAAGAGCCAAGAGACTTGAAGAACCAACATGCAGCTTAGAGAGATCGAGATCGAGGCAAAGGAACATGATATTGGCAAGAGAAGGGCCTCCCTCGCCGGGCACGCGAGCCCGGCAAGGGGCCAGGCCACCACCAGAAGCAAGCAACCAAGACTCCCCGGTAGCGCCTGCCGGGGCTTGCGGGGCCTGAATCACCCTGCCAACCATGCAAGTACGACCCACATCGTCAATCAGTGCGGTGTCAAGCTGCAAGGTGATTAAGTGACAGCATTTTCCACATGGCAGCCATCTTCTACAGAAGAAACCCATAGGTGACACCCGTCCAGCGACGTGTCAAGAGAACATATGTGGAGCTGGCGAGATAAGCCCGGCAGGCCTTGCCAGGCAACTAATGATGTGACACTAAGCGGTGCATTTAATGCACCCTGTCAGCCCACAGAGTTAGGTGTGATAGCAATGTTTGCTATCATATCAGTGGGTAATGACTATTTTGCCACTGTGGTGACCCCTTAATCTATAAAAGGAGGCCCATGGCAATCATAGGAGGGGGTTAGAGGGCTGGAAACTTGACAAACCCAAGCCACCATACGCTTGTGGTCACCGTAGCCCTGAGGCAGGTCTTGCCGGGAAAGTGTACCACGCACCACCATGTTGATTTCCACCATCAATCCACCAAAGCAAGAGTAGGGTCTTATGCCTCGCGGCGGCCCGAACCTGGGTAAATTGCTTGTGTGCTCTGCACCGTGCTTCCGTGCGCTGGTTTGCTCTTTGTGCAATGTGACGTCCCCCGCCGAACCAGCATGGGGCTGCTCGGTCCCATAGGTGGCCGCGGATATCCCGCAACATCTTTGGCGCTAGGTAGGGGGCTCTCTTGTGCGAACCTGAAAGCACGCGCATCACGTCATCTTTGTCGCCATCTTCATCTTCGATGACGCCATCGACCATGGCACCCAAGAAGAAGAAGTCCGGCCCTTCGGCCCAGCCATCCACCTCGAAGGCTCTACCGCCCGTGGCCTCAGATGTCGCGGGGGATGCGGGGACAAGTGAGGCCATGAGCGCCGCTGGGGGCGTGGCAGGAGCAGGTGGCTCCGTCGCCACTCCCCTTGCGGCAGGCATGGGGGCTGAAGGCGTCGGAGGAAAATAGCTTCAACAACGTTTCCATGGTCAAGCTCCGCAAGGTATGGATGGGAGGGTGACTCCACTTACATCCCTTCCTCCCACCAACGGGCTGCTACTAAGGTCCCCGCCAGCAGCCGAGCAAATGGATGAATGTCGTGCCACCATCTAGAGTATGCTAGGTTTCGCTGAGGCTGGGGGCTCGCGACGCGCTGGCCCACCGTGACCTCCCCAAGTGATGACAACTGCTCGTACTGCCGACCGAATGGAGGGGGCTATCCCTACTGTGTAGTCCCCACCACGGAAGCAGGCACGGGCGCAGCAAGATCCAGATCCCGACGATGTCTCGATGGCCTCTTCTGACCCTCGAGCACGTCCGAGCCAATGACGGACCCCGGAAGATAGGTGGCGGGGAGACACGTGCGTCGTCATGGGACGGCCTCTCGACGACCCCCGCCAGACCGACGGGTGCGGCGGCCTCAACATTGACGAGCCTGCATTCGGTGTTGGTGGGTTCCTACCTTTCGAGGTCAGCTGCCCTGCCTTTACGCGCGAGCTACGACAAGTCTGTTGGCCGTCCGTCTGCACGTTCAAGTCGGAGATACCCGAGAAGTACGATGGGAGACTGAACCCGGCAGAGTTCCTGAGCATCTACACCATTGCTGTTCAGGCGGCCGGGGGAAGAGACGAGAAGGTTTTCGCCAACTACTTCCCGTTGGCTCTAAAGTCCAATGCGAGATCTTGGCTTATGCACCTGCCGGAGAACTCCATTTCATCATGGGTAGACCTGTGCCAGAGTTGATCGGTGCCTTCACCGGTGGCCACCAGGAGCCCGGCAGGCCCAGCGACCTATAACTTGTCCAACAGGAAGAAGGAGAAACTCGCCGTAAGTATTTAAAAAGATTCAGTAAAGTCCACAGGAATATTTTGATCATCCATCCTACAGTTATTATAGCAGCCTTCCACTCCAATGTGCGCAACCGTCGCATTCGTTCTAAGATGAATGTGCGGTTGCCCAAGACTATGAAGGAGCTGTACACACTAGTGGATAAGTGTGCTCGGATGGTGGAAGGAAGAAAGTTGCCCGGAGAGGAGGATTGCATCAATGTTGATTCAGAGGAGGAAGATGAATCAACCAGTCAAAGAAAGGGCAAGAAGCGCAACAAGAAGCCAAGAGATAAGACAGTGATGACTATGGAAGGTTCTTGCACGCCTAGTACCGGTAAGTAGGCCAAGCTAAGGCCCCCAGCAAGGAAGTTGCCGCGTGCACTGCCTGCCGGGAAGCCACTGCCACAGAGAAAGCCAGGAAAGGTGAAGGGCCGTACTGCAAGATCCACTGGACCAAGGGCCACGACCTCCATGTATGTTATCAAGTTGAGCAGCTTGTCAAGAGACAGAGAGCAGATTACGATAAGCGTGATATGGAGAAAGGTCAGACTGTTGCTGGCGGAATGGCCAAGGCAGTGAAGCAAACTGTCCCGGCAAACCCTTTCGGAACCAAGGAAAACCAGCCAAGGGCCAAGAGAAGGAAACCTATGATGATTTGAGTGATGGAGGGAATGAAGAGGAAACCAGCGAGCAGGAATTTCAGAGGGTCACTGATGCCTTATGCATTGATGGGGGTGCATCCTTGCACTCCTCCCATCGCCAGCTCAAGCGATGGGCATGAGAAGTCAATGTTGTGGAGCCAGCGCTAGGGGACCGGAAGCCGCTCAAATGGTTCCGCACCACTGCGATAGGGTGTTTGCCGCTGTTGGTTTCCCTAGCAATTCGCAACCTCAAGGTCACAAAGATGTTAGTGGATGGCGGGGCCGGGTTGAATCTGATTTCCCCAACAGTCATTAACAAGCTTCAGATAGGAGAGGAAGAGCTAGAGGTTACCGACACGTTTCAAGGAGTCAATCCCCGTAGGAGCCGTCCCAAGGGAAAAATTACATTGCCAGTGACGTTTGGGGGAGAGCTGAACTATAGGACTGAGAAGATTGTGTTTGATGTGGTTGAGCTCCCCCTGCCGTATAATGGGATTATGGGACAACCGGCCTTGGCCAAGTTCATGGAAGCATCCCATTATGCTTACAACACCTTGAAGATGCTTGGGCCGTTGGGGGTCATCACCATCCCATCAGATGAGAAGGATGCGATTATTTGTGTGGACATGATGTATCAGGATGCCGTCGCAGCAGAGGCTGCAGCAGCAACGGTCCCCGCCAAGGAAAGAAAAGGAAAGAAGAGGGATTGTAGGACCTCTGACAAGGAGTCCGGGAAGCATGCCCCCTCCGAGTGCACAGTGTCCGTTGACGATGTGCCGGAGTGTTCCAAGAGCAAGAGATCCAAGGTTGTAGCACCCCAAGTGAAGAAGGTCCCGGCAGGGCTGGCTGGTGTTGATGGTACTTTCACCATCAATGCCACCCTTGATGACAAATAGGAAAGCGTGCTTGTTGCCTTCCTGCGAGCGAATATCGATGTGTTTTCCTGGCAACCATCTAGTCAGAGGAGTACTGCACCCTACATGGTTGGCAAACCCAATGGTAGTTCGGAAGGCGTATGGGAAATGGAGGCTTTGCATTGATTTCACATATCTCAATAAGGCTTCCCCAAAGGACCCATTCCCCTTGCCGCACATCGATCAGATTGTGGATTCTACTTCAGGGTGCGATCTGCTCTCCTTTTTGGATGCATACTCCGGATATCACCAAATCTTCATGTCCAAAGAAGATGAGGAGAAAACATCATTCATCACTCCATGTGGTACATACCATTTTGTCCGCATGCCTTTCGGATTGAAGAGTGCCGGGTCTACTTTTGCAAGAGCAGTCCAGATTAGTTTTGAGCCACAACTACACAGAAATATAGAAGCATATATGGATGACATTGTGGTAAAAACCAAGGATAAGGACACCCTTATCCAGGATTTGGAGGAGACATTTGCTAATTTGTGCAAGATCAACCTGAAGCTTAACTCGGAGAAGTGCGCATTTGGTGTTCCCTCCGGAAAGCTACTTGGATTCTTCGTGTCCCATCAGGGGATCGAAGCTAACCCCGACAAGATCAAGGCCATTGAGCAGATCCAAGCGCCAAGGACAGTTAAAGATGTGAGGCGCTTGACGGGATGCATCGCCGCGCTAAGCATATTCATTTCCAAGTCTGTCGACCGTGCCCTGCCGTTCCTTAAAATTTTGAAGAAGGCATGGCCTATGAAGTGGACCCCGAAATCAGATATAGCCTTGCAAGAGTTGAAGGCTTACCTGTCATCTGTTCATACCTTGGTTGCACCCAAACCTCAAGAGCCGTTAGTGCTTTACTTGGTAGCAACCAAACAAGTGGTCAGTGTCGCCTTGGTAGCACAGCGAGAAGTGGATGAAGCAGAGAGCGGCCAGACCGCGGCAGAGTCAGAAGAGGATCAGAACAGTAGTGAGCACGCCAACGAGTGCAACCCCAAGGACGCGGCAAGGAAGAAAGTGGTGCAGCGCCCAGTGTACTTCGTCAGCTCCTTATTGCAAGGGGCTAGATCGAGGTACTCTGGTGTTTAAAAGTTGATCTTTGGCCTCGTCATGGCCTCAAGGAAACTATGCCACTACTTCCAAGCCCATGAGATCACGATTGTTACTCATTTTTCATTGTAGAGGATACTCCGAAACCCTAAGGCTACTAACAGAATCGTGGAGTGGGCTTTGGAGTTATCCAGTTTTGGTTTGAAGTTTGAGAGCACTTCAACCATTCAAAGCAGGGCGCTAACAGAGTTTATTGCAGAATGGACGCCAACCCATGATGAGGAAGCAACAGAAACAGCTCTCCCCAGTAAGGAATCACCCAAGAATGGATTATGTATTTTGATGTTGCTTTTTCCCTACAAGGTGCAGGAGTTGGCGTGCTTCTTGTTGCCCCCTCTGGGGAGCACCTGGAGTACGTCATCCAAATGCACTTTGCCCAGGAAGAAGCCACCAACAATACAACTGAGTATGAAGGGCTCCTTGCCAGGCTCAGGATTACGGCAGAATTGGGAATCAAGAAGCTGAACATTCGAGGAGATTCACAGTTAGTGATGAGGAAGTCAGCAAGGATTACCAAAGCCCATTGATGGGAGCATACGTTGAGGAAGTAAGGAGGTTAGAGGAGTGCTTTGACGGCTCGCAAACAGAGCATGTACCCCATGCGGAAAACAACATAGCTGATCACCTGTTAAAGTGTGCTGCACATAAGCTTCCTATGGAACCAGGAACTTTAGTTCTCCACCTCTCTCAACCCTCCGTATCACCAACCACAATGGCCCGGAAAAGGAGAAAGTTGGACTACGGTAAGCCTCTCCCGATCAAGCCACCCGCTCCCGGCGAAGACCCTGCCGGAAACAACTCCTCACAGCCCGCCGGACCACCCCCTCCAGCAGGGCCTATGGACCCCGCGAATGAGGCTGGTGCTCCCGCAGCCGAGGAGGCGCCATTAGTGCTCGTTGCCGAGCCTCGGGCTCCAACTTGGGCAAGGCACATCGTCCGCTTCCTCCAAACCAGAGAACTCCCAGGCGACCCAGATGAAGCTGAGAAAGTAGCCCGGAGGGCCAGTATGTATCAGTTTGTCGATGACACTCTGTACAGAAGGAGGCCCAATGGTGTGAAATTGAAGTGTGTCTGCTGGGAGGGCGGAAAGGAACTGCTGGCTGAGATTCACAAAGGAATGTGCGGCTCACACATTGGATCAAGGGCATTAGTTGGGAAAGCATTCCAGCAAGGATTCTATTGGCCCACAGCCCTCCAAGACACGGTTGAGATCGTCACGACATGTGAAGCCTGTCAGTTCCATTCCAAGAAAACACACCTGCCTGCCCAAGCTCTTCAGATAATCCCTCTGTCATGGCCATTTTCGGTCTGGGGGCTCGATATCCTAGGCCCCTTCCCCCGAGCAATCAGGGGCTTTGAATTCTTGTTCGTTGCCATCGACAAGTTTACAAAGTGGCCGGAAGTGACTGCCGTGAGGAAGGTGACTGCTCAGTTAGCTATCAAGTTCTTGAAAGAATTGGTGTGTCATTTCGGAGTTCCGGTAAGGATCACACTGATAACGACACCCAATTCACGAGCCACGCCTTCATGCAATATGTTCAAACCCTCGGATGCAATATCTCATTTGCCTCTATAGCACAACCCCGGAGCAATGGACAAGCTGAGAGGGCGAACACTGAAGTGCTTCGTGGACTCAAGACAAGGACTTTCAATACGCTACAGAAGCACGCCAGGAGGTGGATCGAGGAGCTGCAGGTAGTTCTCTGGTCCCTCAGAACGACACCTAATCGAGCTACCAAGTAGACTCCCTTCTCCCTGGTCTACGGGGCAGAAGCAGTTATCCCCATAGAACTCATTTATGGGTCTCCATGGGTGCTTGCCTACGATGAAGTAGCGCAAGATCAGCACCGGCGTGACGATGTTGTGTTACTCGAGGAGAACCGTCTCTGGGCCGCTACGCGTGTTGCATGCTATCAGCAAGGCCTGCGTCGCTATCACAGCTTTAGGGTTCGTGCCCGGTGTCTTGAGGAAGGTGACATTGTCCTTAGGCGCGTTCAGTCCACCTAGGGTACACACAAGTTATCAGCGAAGTGAGAAGGTCCTTACCGGGTAGTACGAGTCTCCAGACCCGGCGCAGTCCGTCTGGAGACCGGAGATGGCACAACATTACAAAACACATGGACCATTGAGCATCTCCATAAGTTCTACCCGTAAGGCGCAGAGGCTGCCGGGCCCTGCCTGGCATCCACCCACTGTACATGGTAGTGCCGAAGTTGCATGTAACCCCTTGTACGAGCCGGGGCGCTGACCCCGTGCAAGAGAAAATAAAGAAGCGCTATAGGGGGGCCCAACTGAGATTGCATGCATGCACAAGCACACCCAGATCATTGCATAAGCACTTTCATGAGCATTTGCATATGCATATAGATAGGATTGCATCCTGCATTCATTCTCATCCACATAGTGTTGCAGGTTCTTGTCGTGAACCTGGCTTCAACAACGGAGAAGAAGATTGCACGGCACGGGGATCCTAGACAAGCCAAATAGATAAGTTCACCTGTTGTCCGTTAGTATTCTGTAAAGCTACAACTTTGCATAAGAAAACCTCGCCCCCTCTTTGAAACTTAGGTGCTCCCATCCATGACTTGAATGCTGCTTCGGTCAGGGTAGTCGCTGTGGCCTTTGGGAAAAAAGAGTTGGCGGGGGGCTGGCCCCTCTGTCTGTTCCCCGACAGACGAAGAGGGTGCCCGCAGGATATCCTGCCAGGGAAAACTCATTTATTCTGTTAAAGAGGCACTTTGCCTCTGCATGGACATACACATGCACGAGTTCCCAACAAGATTCATATTTTTCACTCGTATGCAGTTGCAAGTACAAGCATTACAGAATACAAAGATGGACTCGAGAGATTACATTATTTGAATTAAAATTTGGCGATCGCCTGTAGATTTAAGATTGAAAAAAGATAAGTGCTCCGTGATGCCCTTTCTTGTCCCTCTCCTCCTAGGTGCAGCCGCCGCAGGCGAGAAGAATCCACGGGCCATGTTCCATGTTTTCCACGACACTGCGCACCGCACGCGTGGAAATTGGAAACCGCCCCCCAAGATCAAGACGAATGAAGCAGCAACGGAAAACTTCAAAGGGGCCAACCCCTTCAGCAGCCCTGCATGTGCACTTATTGGGCCCTACCCCGCCAACGCTCCGCAGCACGATCAGGGCAGGCCCAGGGGCTTCTGTCGGTGCAACAGACCCCGGGTATGTTGCCCAACTATGCACATGCACAAGATCAAGATTGGAGCACCAGCTTAAGCAGAGATCGAAGAGCCAAGAGACGTGAAGAACCAACATGCATCTTAGAGAGATTGAGAGCGAGCCAAAGGAACAGGATACCGACAAGAGAAGGGCCTCCCTCGCCCGGCAAGGGGCCAAGCCACCACTAGAAGAAAGCAACCAAGACTCCCTGGCAGCACCTGCCGGGGCTTACGGGGCCTGAACCACCCCGCCAACCACGCAAGTACGACCCACGTCGTCAATCAGTGGTGTCAAGCCGCAAGGTGATTAAGTGGCAGTATTTGCCACATGGCAGCCATCTCCTATAGAAGAAACCCACAGGTGACACCCGTCCAGCAACGTGTCAAGAGAACAGATCTGGAGCTGGCGAGATAAGCCCGGCAGGCCTTGCTGGGCAACTAGTGATGTGACACTGAGCGGTGCATTGAATGCACCCTGTCAGCCCACAGAGTTAGGTATGATAGCACTGTTTGCTATCATATTAGTGGGTAATGACTGCATTGCCACTATGGTGACCCCTTAATATATAAGAGGAGGCCCATGGCAATTGTATGAGGGGGTTAGAGGTTTGTAAACTTGACAAACCCAAGCCACCATACGCTTGTGGTCACCGTAGCCTGAGGCAGGTCTTGCAGGCAAGTGTACCACGCACCACCACGTCCATTTCCACCACCAATCCACCAAAGCAGGAGTAGGGTCTTACGCCTCGCGGCGGCCCGAACCTGGGTAAATTGCTTGTGTGCTCTTTGCCATGCTGTCGCACGCTGGTCTGCTCTTTATGCAACACGCCGTCCCCTGCCGAACCAGCAAGGGGCCACCTGGTCCCATAGGTGGCCGCGGATATCTCGCGACACTATATTTTGGCATGTCCAGGAATGGCAACAACCCGTATTATTTCCACAGATACAATTCTTATAGAGAAATTGAATCAAATAGCACCATAATCAAGCCACGATAAACATGAATGAACAAATTATATATGCTTATTTAAGGAACAATTGTGATGCCCAACTTAATTGTGCACTAATCATACACGTAAATGCACATGATTAAGATCAAAGGCTCACGCGAAGATATCACAACACAACTGTAAACACAAATTAAAGTCATACAACTTTATATTACAAGCCAGAGGCCTCGTGGGCTCGAATACACAAGCGTCAGCGGAAGCAACAATATCTGAGTGCAGACATAAGTAAACAAGTCTGCCTTAAAAAGGCTAGCAAAACATCGATGACTGGATCAAAAAGGCACATGCCTCCTGCCTGGGAGCCTCCTAACTACTCCTGGTCATCGGCGGTCTCCACATAGTAGTAGGCTCCATCAAGGTAGTAGTACTCGTCGATGGGATCAGCTGGCTCCTGGGCTCTGTCATATGATTGCAGCAAACGGGTAGATGGGGAAAGAAGTAGCAAATCAACCATGCATACTCATCCAAAGTACTCACAAGACTTACATCAGATCTATACTAAGTATGCATCCGTATCAAAGGAATAGGGCTATATCTTTGGACTAGACTGCGGAAATGCCAGAATAGAGGGGAAGACCTAGCCTTTCGAAGACTAGCATCTTCGAGCGTCTTGCAGAAGTAGAAGAGTGAAGATTAGTATATTATAAAGTAACAAGTATATTTTAGTAACGCCTAGAGATCCTTCCTTGACTCCCTACGAGAAAGCGATCCCAGAGCCATGATATCCATTTAGTGTCTCCAGTATCTAGTTCTAGTTGTAATAGATCAGGATACAACTCTGAGCATCCGTTGCCATGGACATGACTATTTGATATACTTCCCTACAAGGGTGCACCAACTTACCCAACACGCTCGATTCATTTTTACCGGACACACTTTTTTGGGTCATCCCCGACCTCGGCTCATTGAAACACCATAGTCCTACCGAGGCTCGACAGAGAGGCCATCACGCCGGTCTACATCCTAAGTGCTCAGGGGTCTTGGGCCCATCTCCCTTTGCACTCTTGCGCGCTGTGTACGCGGCCTGGACCAGACCCACCTCCTTATACAAGTGCATGCAGTTACCATACAACCGGGTGCGCGCCGCTCAAGTGCTGACCTCCGAAGAGCTTTCGGAGAATCTTACGACACTGAGTGCCCACAATTATTCCCGCGTGGTGGTTAGTGCGAAAAGGCCAGAGGCCTACTCAGATCACATATGCAAACCTGTTAGTGACTTGGGAGCGCGCGGAGACGATTAGTGATCTCATCGCCCCGTCTCAAGGACTTACGACACATGTCAGGCTCATCCATCTCTAGGGCGGTCTGCCTGCCCGGTCGTGCCTCATAATTATCTTGGGGTACCCCCCAGGTCAACCCGACTTCAGTAACTCTCGCGGGTACCCCTTCGGGGCCGACCCAACTTCAACATGGTTTTGAGGTAAAGTCAAGGTAACCATGTGTCCATAACATCAAGGGGGAAATCCACGGAATCACCCTCAATGGATTCCCACTTGATGTAACCGCCATGGTGACCTTCGAGGAATCACCCTAGAAGGATTCAAGCTTGAGGAGTTGCATGATAGAGTCACTACACTACAGAGCTATCATCAGGAGTGAGGTAGGAGGTATCACCCTCGGCACTCGATATTAGCTCAGCAAAGTCATACAACTAAGGGGGTGTGTGTGTGGTGATGTATCGGTCTCTGCACATCGATCGCGTTGATCGAGTCATCGGTAACAAAGCGGGACAACAAGGACAAGGGTGAGGGGTAACTGATGGATCACTAACCAACCTATACTAAGCATATAGGAAATCAGGTAAATTAACAACAGCAAGTTATGAAAGAAGGCTATGCATCATAATAGGAGCTATCGAACAATAGTAGCCAAATCTAATGCAAGCATGAGAGAGAAATAATGGGTAATATAGGAATGATCAAGGGGGTTTTGCTTGCCTGGAAGCTCTATTGAGAGTGGTTGGACGTCAGGGGTGTAGTTGAACTCAGGACCAGTGTCGGTCTCGGTGTCTACTGGAGAGAATAGGGAGAAGGAATAGTAAATATAAAGCAATGCATGACATGGCAATATGTTGTGCTGGGGGTGACCTAACGTAGTGCTACACGTTTTCCCGGCTTTAGGCAGTTTTCGGGCAGATGAAACAAAGGGGAAGGTGATACGTCTCCAATGTATCTACAATTTTTTATTGTTCCATGCTATTATATTACCAATCTAGGATGTTTTATATGCATTATTACACTATTTTATATCATTTTTTGGACTACCCTATTAACCTAGCGCCAAGTGCAGATTGCTATTTTTTCCTTGTTTTTGCCTTTATAGAAAATCAATACTAAAGGGAGTCCAAATGGAATGAAACTTTATGATGATTTTTCTTGGACCACAAGACACCCTGCAAGCTTCGGGAGGAGGCCAGATGGGCCGCGAGGCAACGACAAGCTAAGGGGGGCGCCCTAGGGGTGGCCAAGCTTGTGGCCGCCCGTGTCTCCTCTAACCCTAATTCTTCTTCTACAATTACCCAAATATTCCCCATAGACCAGAGGGCACACCAAAAAATACTTCTCCGTCGCCACAAGTTTCTATCTTCGTGAGATCCCATCTGGAGTCCTTTTATGGTACTTTGTTGGAGGAGGATTTGACCACGGAGGGCTTCTACATCAACCTTGTTGCCCTTTCGATGATGTTTGAGTAGTTTACTATAGACCTACAGATCCATAGCTAGTAGCTAGATGACTTCTTCTCTCTCTTTGATCTTCAATACATTGTTCTCCTCGATGTTCTTGGAGATCTATTTGATGTAATATTATTTTGCAGTGCATTCGTTGAGATCCGATGAATTCTGGGTTTATGATCAGAATATCTATGAATATTATTTGAGTCTTCTCTGAACACGTTTATGCATGATTAAGATAGCTTTGTATTTCTATCCGATCTATTGATTTGGTTCGGCCAATTAGATTGATTTTTCTTGCAATGGGAGAGGTACTATGTAATGGCTTCAATCTTGCGATGCTTATTCCCAATGACAGAAAGGGACATGATACATATTTGTATTGTCGCCATTAAGGATAAAAAGATAGGGTTTGTTCATATTGATTGCATCTATCCCTCCGCATCATGTCATCTTGCTTAAGGTATTACTCCGTTCTTGTTAACTTAATACACAAGATGCATGCTGGATCGCGGTCGATGTGTGGAGTAATAGTAGTAGATGAAGGCAGGGGTCGTTCTAGTTGTCACAAATGTTATGCATATATACATGATCATTGCCTTAGATATCGTCATAACTATGCACTTCTCTATCAATTGCTCAACAGTAATTTGTTTACCGATCGTATGCTTTCTTTCAAGAGAGAAGCCTCTAGTGAAAACTATGGCCCTTGGGTCTATCTTTTATCATATTATTTTCATATCTATAAAATCAAAAACACAAAAATACCTTGTTGCAATTCATTTACTTTTATCTTATTTAGCACTATTACTTATCTTTAATATCTATCACTATCAGATCTCATCCTTGCAAATAACCGGGAAGGGATTGACAACCCCTTTATCTGTTGGGTGCAAGTATTTGTTTGTTTGTGTAGGTGCAACCATTGGTGACTTGTGCATTCCTCCTACTAGATTGATACCTTTGTTCTCAACTGAGGGAAATACTTATCTCTACTTTGCTGCACCACCCTTTCCTCTTCAAGGGAAAAACCAACGCAAGCTTAAGAAGTAGTAGGAAGAATTTTCTGGCGTCGTTGCCGGGGAGTTGAGTGCTTGAAGGTATATCTTTAGATCTTGCAATTGAATATTTTAGTTTCTTGTTTTATCACTAGTTTGGTTTTAAAAAGAAAACCAACAAATGGAATTGAGGTTGGCACCTATTATTCATCTTTCTAATGTCTTTCGTGAAAATGATCGAAAGGAAAATTGTGCTCAATTGATAGAAGAAGAATTCAATAAAATGTTTGGCATAAAATCTTTGAATGACGAGCATGATTGCAGTGTTGTTAGTACGGTTTGAATATCCATGCTGTTAATGATATGCAAAGCCATAAGCTTGGGGATTCTATGTTTGATGAAGATGATATTTTTAGTCCCCAAGTTTTGATGAGAAAATTTATTATGATGAAAGAATGCCTCCTATTTATGATAATTATGTGGATGAAAGTGGGTTTGGAAGAGTGTCAACTCTAGGTACTAATGATCCTACTATTTTGGAGGGTGTCGAATCTTATTTTAGTAATTATGTAAGTGGATTTGGAGAGGTCATAACTTTATTTAATGATGAATCCACTATTTTGGAAGAGGTTTCAGTTGACTATGATAAAAACTTGTTATCTACGATGATTATTGTGATGATATGTATGCTATAAAGAGTAATGATATCCATGAAACTTCTCATCATGATTTTAATGCTCAAATTGAGTATACAAATCAAGTATCATATGATAGTTATTTCATTGAATTTGCTCCCACTATTATCGATGAGAAGAAATTTGCTTAAGTGGAGAGTAATAAAAATTTATGCACATGGATCATGAAAAGAATGATTTATGTGATAGTTATATTGTTGAATTTATTCATGATTGTTAGGACCAAGAGTATAGCGACCAGAGGGGGAGATTCAAAATTCTTGTGAATGTTTTGAATCAAACCCAAACATAGCAGCGGAAATAAGGTTTGATAGAAAAGGACGTAATCAAACTCAATATTGAGGATCATTTCCATCGAGATAGCGAGCAATAGTAGATCGAGCATAGGCTACCACAGGTTTGACAATAAAAATGGTACGTAATGCAATATGCAAACATATACATTAATCATGAGAGAGCACAAGGTATGAACTATGAGGGAAACATGCGAGAGATAACTATGACGAGGTGAATGAAACATGGCATGGGGACAACACTCCTGATATGACAAGTACAAATGGAAATGAATGATACTGAAAAGATTACACTAAATGATGAGAATGCATTAGGATAAGCAACGAAACATAACAGATGGGAACGACAGAAATGATTGACACGAGTGATATGCAAAGATCATAAACAGATTAGATAAACCACCATCACCGAGCACAAAAATAAACTACTGAATGTAATGTAGTAAGGTAGATTGAACCAGTGGTGCTCGATGGCGACAAAGAGAATTGGTAGACCGGTTCGCCCTTCTGCCAAAGGACTATGTCTGGTTGGAGGGGTTGTGATTTAACACAGATGATAAACTCTCTTCGCCCTATTCTCCTTCAACTCGGAGCTGGTCAGACTCTAGTTGATTTCACTCGTGGTAGATACTTGTCGGCGATCTCCAAGCCTTTGATCGATCTTTGCGAACCACAATCACTCTTGGTTGCTGAAGATCTTGCTCGGTGAAGATAACAACTCTTCAACGCTCTAGCCGACACCTATTCGTCTAGAGATTGTGCAGCTCTCAAGAGTAATAGCTATAAGAACTATCACTCGGAACTACTGTGATGCTCAACCACTGTCTAAGTTCGGGCTCTTGATTTTTCTCTCAATGGATCTTAAACTCAAATCACTCGGAGAGGGGATGCTCAATCAATCTTCTCAGAAATCTTAAGCGGAGCAGCCAATGGGCAATGTTGGAGCGGGTGGCTATTTATAGCTACAGCCTTCCCTGAAGGGGAATGATGAAATTGGACATGTGGAACAGCCACACTACAAAAAAAGAGACATCCGTGACATTTTGGCCCAAACAAAAACATTTTTATCATGGTTATGACACTTCTACGATGATAATTGTGACAAAACCACTTATCATCATAGATGTGGTAGGCTCACACTTCTATGACAAAAAATCAATACATAAAATGGGCTTGTCGTCCTGGGCGGGCCAGGGACGCACCTGCATGACATTTTTGTGCCGTCCATGATCAAAATAGTCATGGTAGAAGCGAGGGGGAGGAGAATATCGGGGAGTTCCCGGTTACGGTGGGTGGTCGGGTGATGGCTCGTGTCCGCGTGAGTATTTCCCCGAAGATGAAGGGATGATGCAGCACATCTACAGTTGGTATTTCCCTCAGTGATGAAACCAAGGTTATCGAACCAGTAGGAGAACCAAGCAACACTATGTAAACGGTACCTGCACCCAAAGAACAAATGCTTGAAACCCACGCGTAAGAGGGGTTGTCAATCCCTCTCGGGAAAAAGATAGATTGGTTTGTATGATTTTGGATAAATAGATCTCGCCGAAATGCGAAATAAAATAAATAACAAAAAAAATTCAGCAAGGTATTTTTTGGTTTTTGGAATAATAGATATGAAAGCAAAAGCAAATAAAAATAGATCTCAAAGCAAATATGATAAAGAATATACCCGGGGGCCGTAGATTTCACTAGTGGCTTCTCTCGAGAAAAATAGCATACGACGGGTAAACAAATTACTGTTAGGAAATTGATAGAACTTCAAATAATTATTATGATATCCAGGCAATGATAGTTATATAGGCATCACGTCCAAGATTAGTAGACCGACTCCTGCCTGCATCTACTACTATTACTCCACACATCGACTGCTATCCAGCATGCATCTAGTGTATTAAGTTCATGGAGAAATGGTGTAATGCAATAAGAACGATGGCATGATGTAGAAAAGATCTATTCATGTAGGAATAGACCCCATCTTGTTATCCTTAATGGCAACGATCAATACATGTCTTGCTGCCCCTTCTGTCACTGGGAAAGAACACCGCACGACCAAACCCATCACAAAGCACCTCTTCCCATGGCAATAAAAATCAATCTAGTCGGCCTAACTAAACCAAAAATTCAAAGAAGAAATACGAGGCTATAAGTAATCATGCATATAAGAGATCAAAACTCAAATAACTTTCATTGATAAAATAGATCTGATCATAAACTCAAAGTTCATCGGATCCCAACAAACACACTGCAAAAAGAGTTACATCAAATACATCTCCAAGAGACCATTGTATTGAGAATCAAAAGAGAGAGAGGAAGCCATCTAGCTACTAACGGCGGACCCGTAGGTCTACAATGAAGTACTCATGCATCATCGGAGAGGCACCAATGAGGATGATGAATCCCTCCGTGATGGTGTCTTGATTGGATCCGGTGGTTCCGGAACTTGCGGCGGCTGGAATTGTGTTTCATCGCCCCCCTATGGTTTTTGGATTTTCAGGGTATTTATAGAGCAAAGAGGCGGTGCGGGAGGCGGCCGAGGTGGGCACAACCCACCAGGGCGTGCCTGGGCCCCCAGGCATGCCCAGGTGGGTTGTGCTCCCCTCGGAGCCCCTCTGGTACTTCTTTGGCCCAACAGGCATCTTCTGGTCTAGAAAAATTCTCCAAAAAGTGTTGCTGCGTTTGGACTCATCCAATGCTCAGGTACGATCATAGTGCCCCTTAATTGGTGCTTGATAAGAGAAGATGGAGAGTCAAATAAAAATAAAAATTACCTAAAGTAAATAGAAAGGCCCTTCACAGAGGGAAGTAGGGATTTGTAGAGGTGCCAGAGCTCAAAGCGAAAAAATAGAGATACATTTTTGTTGGGGTGGCATGCTTTTCCTGTCAACAAAAATGATCGAATGGTTCCCAATACTTTCCATGCTAGATATATTATAGGCGGTTCCCAAACAGAAAATAAAGTATATTCCTTTTTCCACCATACTTCCACATTGCGTGGCTAGCCGTATCCACGGGTGTCGTCCATACCAACACTTTCCAAGGAATTTATTATTTGACAACATAAAGTAAATTCATTTTTCATTTTGGGACTGGCATCCCTAATACCTTTGTCGTACTCTCATGCAATGACAAGTGAATAAACACTCATCTTGAGAATAACACATCTAGCATGGAAAAATATCAGCCACCCCCTACCGTTTCATGAGCGGTACGAGCACACAAAAAGGAATTTATTTTGAAAAATAGAGATGGCACATACAAGTTTGCTTAGAACGGCATGGGAATACTACATATAGTTAGGTATGGTGGACTCATATGGCAAAACTGGGTTTAAGGATTTTGTATGCACAAGTAGTATTCCTACTTAGTACAAGTGAAGGCCAACAAAAAGATTGAGAAGCATCCAACCATCAAACGAAAAATCACATAAGCGAGCATTAGGGATAAGTAACACCGAATAATGCACCAGAAGTAGGATGTAATTTCATTGCATAACTATTGACTTTCGGCTTGCATAGGGAATCACAAACCTTAACAGTAATATTCTTACTAAAGCATAATTACTCACCAACACGACTCACATATCACTATCATCATATCACAAAACTATTAGAAAGAATCAAATTTATTTTTTACAATGATCTTCATGAAAGTTTTTATTATATCCCTCTTCAATATCTATCACTTTGGGGGTAATTTCATATGCTGCTTTTGATAAGCTCAAACAAATTTATGTGAAGAACATGAGCATAAAAAATTTCTCCTCCTGAGAGGATTTCTTAAAAAATTTCTAAATCACAAATAAATCTGATTGAAGAATGAGAGCATTTCTTCAAAAATATTAAAGCACACCATGCTAAAAAGATATAAGTGAAGCACTAGAGCAATTCCACAACTCAAAAAATTTGAGTGAAGCACAAAGAGAAATTCTAACAAATAGGTGTGTCCAGCAAGGATACTAGTGACAAGCTAAAAATCAAAACAAGCAAAGACTCATATGATACAAGACGCTCCAAGCTAAACTCATGTTATGTGACGAATAAAAATATAGCTCCAAGTAAAATACTGATGGTCGTTAGAAGAAAGAGGGGATGCCACTCGGGGAATCCCCAAGCGTAGTTGCTTGTTCCTCTTTGGATAATAACTTGGGGTGCCATGGGTCACCCCCAATCTTAGGCTCTTCTTACTCCTTATTCCTTCATCCATCGTGATCTCACCCAAAACTTGTAAACTTCAATCACACAAAACTCAACAAAACCTTCGTGAGATTCGTTAGTATAACAAAGCAAATCACTACTCTAACTACTGTTTCAAACCCATTCATATTTTATTTTTGCATTACATCCACTGTATTCTAACTTTACCATGGCTCATACCCTCCAATACAAAACATAGATTCATCAAAATAAGCACACAACACAAAGAAAACAAAATCTATCAAAAACAGAATAGTCTGTAGCAACCTGTAAACTTAGAATACTTATGTAGCTCCCAAAACTCTGAAAAATAGGACAACGTAGGCAATTTGTATATCAATCTTTTGTAAAAATTTCAGAATTTTATCAAGCTTTTCTGCATTTTAAAATTGTTTTACTGGTCACAAAAGTTTTTGTTTTTCAACAAGATCAAATCGACTATCACCCAACATGATCCGAAAGGCTTTGCTTGGCCCAAACACTAATTAAAACATGAAATACACAATCATAGCAGTAGCATAATTGTGAAAACACTCAATACAAGAAAGAGAAAAAAGAAAAATAAAATTTATTCATTGGGTTGCCTCCCAACAAGCGTTATTGTTTTGTGCCCCTAGCTATGCATAATGCATATATCTAAGTATTATCATCTTTGGTTTTATTTTCCTTAGATGTGTTTTTGTCAGGAGATTTTGCAAAAATAACTTGAAATACTTTATCCATAGAAACTTTAGCATTATCAAGTTTCTTATCAACATACCCCTTTGATTTCCGGCAACAATCCAAGAATAGTGTTGATTAACATCATAGAAAACTTGTTGAATTATATCTAAAATGGGGATTTCCTTTTTAAGATTCTCATCGAAAATTTGATTATTTCCAGGCAAGTGTCTCAACATATAATCTCTATTATAAAGGATCTCATCTATCACCGATTTTTCAGTGTTCATACCATAAAAAACAAAAATTTCCCTGGCTTCTCGAATTATGTAATCAAATTCATTCATAAGAACAAGGGTAGCCAACTTTTTAGCTTTGAAATTCTTAATAATGGGTAGCTCATAAAACAATCTTTGCAAGGTAGGATGGGTACGGATAAATCTATTTTCAAGTTTCAGAACTAGTGCCGAAATAGCCTCCGCATAAGATTTAGTTCTTTTAAGTATGGGAGCGTCATCAAGAGTCAAATTTCCAACACAATTGAAAAATTCTTGGATATGTTATTTTCCCATAACATTACCTTGACCCAAAAAAGGTTTTAGCATCCAGATTGACAGCTCGTCCAATTTTAGGAGTTAGGCCATCAACTGTTTCTGCCGTACCAAAATCACTTATGGTGACAAGTTCAAGCAGAAGATAGTTCTGACGAGAAAACGACAAATGAAAAGAGGGCGAATAAAACGACAAATTTTTGTGAAGTGGGGGAGATGAAAACCAGAGGCAAATGGCAAATAATGTAAACTGCAAGGAGATGAGATTTGTGATTAGGAAGCTGATATATGTTGATGATGTCTCCTAGGAAATGGCACCAGAACTCCTTTCTTGATGGCTCATTTCCGCGTATTTCCGTGAAGAGGAAGGGATGATACAGCACAACTACGGTAGGTATTTCCCTCAGTGATGAAACCAAGGTTATCGAACCAGTAGGAGAACCAAGCAAAACTATGTGAATGGTGCCTACACACAAAGAACAAATACTTGCAACCCGACGCGTAAGAGGGGTTGTCAATCCCTCTCGGGTAAAAGATAGATTGGTTTATACGATTTTAGATAAATACATCTCGCGAAAACACAAAATAAAAAAATGCAGCAAGGTATTTTTGGGTTTTTGGATTAATAGATCTGAAAGCAAAAGAAAATAAAAATAGATCTCAAAGCAAATATGATAAACAATAGACCCGGGGACCGTAGATTTCACTAGTGGCTTCTCTCGAAGAAAATAGCATATGGTGGGTAAACAAATTACCGTTGGGCAATTGGTAGAACTTCAAATAATTATGACGATATCCAGGCAATGATCATTATGTAGGCATCACGTCCAAGATTAGTAGACAAACTCCTTCCTGCATCTACTACTATTACTCCACACATCAACCGCTATCCAGCATGCATCTAGTGTATTAAGTGTTGGGGAACGCAGTATTTCAAAAAAATTCCTACAATCATGAAAGATCTATCTAGGAGATGCATAGCAACAAGAGGGGAGAGTGTGTCTATGTACCCTCGTAGACTGAAAGCGGAAGCGTTTAGTAACACAGTTGATGTGGTCGAATGTCTTCACGATCCAACCGATCAAGTACCGAACACACGGCACCTCCGCGATCTGCACACGTTCAGCTCAGTGACGTCCCTCATACTCTTGATACAGTTGAGGCTGAGGGTGAGTTGTGTCAGCATGATGGCGTGTTGACGGTGATGATGAAGTTATCGACGCAAGGCTTTGCCTAAGCACTATGACAATGTGACCAAGGTGGAAAACTATGGAGGGGGGCACCGCACACGGCTAAAGATCAACTTGTGTGTCTATGGGGTGCCCCTTCCCTCGTATATAAAGGATGGGAGGAGGAGGTGTCGGAGTCAAAACCGGAAGATCTCGGGTAGGGGGTCCCGAACTGTGCGTCGAAGGATCGAAAGTAACAGGAGACAGGGGTCACGATGTTTACCCAGGTTCGGGCCCTCTTGATGGAGGTGATACCCTACTTCCCGCTTGATTGACTTTGATGAGTATAGGGGTTACAAGAGTTGATCTACCATGAGATCGTAATGGCTAAACCCTAGATGTCTAGCCTATATGATTATGATTGTAATTGCCTCTACGGACTAAACCCTTTGGTTTATAAAGACACTAGAGGGGGCTAGGGTTTGTACAAAGTCGATTTACAGAAAAGGAATCTTCATATACGTACGCCAAGCTTGCCTTCCATGCCAAGGAGAGCCACATCCAGACATGGGGGATAGTCTTCCATCTTGTATCTCCACGGCCCATTAGTCCGGGCCATATCACATAGCCCGGACGCCCGAGGACCCCATAATCCTGGACTCCCTCAGTAACCTGAACCAGTCTTCAATGACGATGTGTCTGGCGCATAGATTGTCTTCGGCATTGCAAGGCGGGTTCCTCCTCCGAATATTTCAAATAGTTGATCGCCAGTA
Organism: Triticum urartu; assembly: GCF_003073215.2. Lineage (NCBI taxonomy): Eukaryota > Viridiplantae > Streptophyta > Magnoliopsida > Poales > Poaceae > Triticum > Triticum urartu. The sequence continues at coordinate 352,170,485 of NC_053023.1, forward strand.
CTATATCCGACTCTGTACAACAGTCATACCTCTGAATCACAAGGGCATAATACATATAAGTTCTGTCTTCTGAAGATTTCACTGGTGAGACGTTACATCCAGCCATTTTATTATTTGAAACCATTTTTGGCCTCCCGTTTCGCGTTTCAAGACGCAACCACCGATGACACGTCTGGTCAAAGCAGAGATTGTGCTCCCTTATTACGGGATTCACATCAATACAAGTTTGGGAAACCCAACCATGCCTTTTCGCATGACACCTTGGAAATAGGCAAGCTTCAAGGCTCGTGGGGGACGCATGATATTCACTGCCTTTATAAGGAGATAAGATTCCCCCTTTTACCCCACGCCCCCCTTCCTCAGCCCATCTGCCCTCAAGATCCATCGCCCAAGCTTCAATCCTCTCCATTCCCAGAAAGTACTCCAACCATGTCCGGATCTGGAGCGCAGGGCAAGTGGTTGGCTTCCTCCTCATGGAGAAAAACATCAAGGAACTCCGGGAAGTGGGGTACCTAGCCAAGGAGATCGCCCACTGGCTTCCAGCCAAAAAGCAGATCATCCCCACTCCAAAGCCCGACAAGAGGGTAGTGCTTATCCCTCATTTTCTTCACGGACTGGGGTTTCCCCTTCATCCTTCCGTCTGCGGCCTCATGTTGTACCACGGGCTAGATTTCCATGATCTAGCCCCAAATTCTTTCCTCAACATTTCGGCATTTATCATCGTATGCGAGGCATTCCTCCGCATTCCCCACTTCGACCTATGGCTCAAGGTCTTCAATGTGAAGCTGAAAGTGGTGGACGGCCAACACGCGGATTGCGGTGGCGCTACGGTGAGCAAACTGCCCAACGTCACTTGGCCCCGGGGCACCTTTGTGGAGACTGTGAAGGGATGGCAGCAGGGGTGGTTCTATGTCACAGAGTCCCGTGACTCCACATGGGCTGCACCTACGGAGTTCAAGTCCTGACCCACAATGCGGCTGGCATCCTGGCTCAACAAGTGCCTGGACTGGGCGTCGTCTGACGAGGTAACGATGTTGCAGAAGCATATCAAGAGCATGGTAGATAAAAACACCAGCCTCGCTAGCGTGATCCAGGTGATGCTCTTCCGCCGGATTCTCCCCTGTTAAGCGTGTCAAGAGCCCATGTGGAAGTTCAACCCGACCAGTCCCTAGACCCTGAAGTGGTTCTTTGGCACGAAGCACGAAGACATGTGGAAGTTGCTCTTCAAGACCCAGAAATCATGGACGGAGACAACCGAAGACGTCGGCTGCGGCAGCACCCACGCTGCGACCCCTATAAGTTCTTTGATAACCTTACTTTGCGAGTCGAAGGAGCACACGAAACTCTCCATTTTCTTTTCCAAGGCTGGAAAAGAAAGCGGAACGGATTCACTGTCCTACTCTGTTGCCTGAAGACTCGGCTATTCCCTTGTTGACGAGGATGCTGGTCCCGGTGCCGTACCAGGCGCCGTAAAAGAAAACCAAGGAGAAGGGCAAGGAGGCCAAGAGTGGCCTGCGCCGTAAGCGTGCTTTGGACATAGCGTCCAAGGACACGGGAACCCTCTCTTCCCCTGAGGAAGTGGAGGAGGAAGAGAGCAACCCCCCCTAAGGGGGAGAAGAAGAAAAGGGCAGCCTCAGTTGATCTAGAGGAAGCCCCTGGCCGCATCGTAAGTACTCAAAGGTATATATATGTCCGGCTTTTCTGGCTTATAGTTATAACACGCTTAAATTGCATGCTGCAGTTCGATTCTTGTCCCCCCCAGCGATCTTCCTCTTTTGGGAATTCGCTGGGTCCGAACATGATGGAGAGCGATTCACCTCCACCAGTTTCCTCCCCCACTACAGTGGACAACACTGAGGTGTCGTCCCAAAGGACCCTTCCAAAACAAGGAGAGGTGCTAGAGGCTGCCAAGACGGTGCCGAAGGGTGACACCTCAGCTACCGAGAACATGGGGGAATCAACCCCCGTGGAGACTAGAGACGGGGGCCATGTCCAGTTTGGCCCCCAACCAAATGTTGCTCCGGAAACCCACACGGTTCCGGAAATAGATGAGCGGCCCTCTTTGTGAGAAGGTGGCACGCCTACTACACCGGCGACCTCTGTCAATGGGGAGGCGCCGGACACTCTGGTGAGAGCGCTTCAGAGCGCCACCATTGTGGAAGAACATCGTACCCTGGTACGGTGATTGAAAAGGTTCAATCCATGAAAAGTGGATTGAGCGAAGCCTACACTAGCCTTTTAAGAGGCTTTGAGGTATGTGCTTTCCAATGTTTTTTAGCTCTATAAAAAGAATGCATGTGTATAGATAGTAGCCCGTGAGACTCCGTTCAGTGTTCAGAATGAAAAACCAAACAAAGGATCTAATGACTCACGCAGGAGGTTAGCGTGCATATCGTTTGAACAAACAGGCTATGAAACAGGCGTCAGCTGCCCATGCTGCCGAAGCTCCCGAGCTAAGGAGAAAGTTAGAAGAAAAGCAAGGTATGTAATACTGAAACATGTCTGAAATGATGTCAGCTATGATGTGGTATCTCAATGAGTTTCATAATTATGTTTGCAGCTGACACGTCTGAGGTCGAGGCCCTGATGCGCCAACCAAGGCCAAGAAGGAGGCGGAGGAGGAATGGGCCTCCCGCCTTAGAAATGAATCGCGGGTGGAGGAAGTCCAGCAAGGGCTCAAGGATGCCATAGGAAAATGCGAGTCCTTAGAGCGTAAGAGTTTGGAGCAAAATTCTAAACTTGCAAAGGCACTCCAAAGTGTACAAGAAGCCCGGGCTGAAGCCCAAAATGCTGTCCAGGAGATCCAAGAGGCAAAGCAAATTGCGGCGGGTAAGGCCTTTAACATGCAAAGCAAATTTGTGAGGAAAAGGTACATTTTGCTAACCCAGATTTAGAGTTCTCCAGGAGTGTTTGCGGACTTGCCCCGGAGTGTTGCTGATGCCGCGGAGTTCTTCCGGGCCGAAGAGGGGAGCTCAACAGTGAAGCTATTCTAGTCGCAGTACCTTGCGCTAGAGCATCCTGTGCCCCTCATCGATCAGCTGAAGTAATGGACCGAACTGCATAGGGTGGGTGAATTGGCCATGAGGGATTTGATAATCAGTCTTTGGACCGCCGAACACATGCCCAGTAGCTACTTCGGTCTCGTGAAGCGGCTGGTCGGCACCTGCCCTCGGCTTGATGCTGTGAAGCGGTCGGTCTGCATTGAAGGTGCGCGGATGGCCTTCGCCCGTGTCAAGGTGCACTGGGCGAAGATGGACGCCGTCAAGCTTGCAACCGAGGGACCGCACTCTGGCAAAGAGCACCGCACACTGGAGCGGTATTTCAATGATGTCCTGAAAGGATCCAACATTGCAGAGGGCCAATGTTTGAAGGACATCATTTTTGAATGAATGTATCTATGTTTTTTTCGACCGTAAGAACTGCAGGGCTTACACCCCACAGCAATTTATTAAAACTTAAAATAGCAAGTACAACAAAGAGTTCCTTAAGAAAAGGAACTGAGTAGGAAAGGAAGGAAAAAAGAACACTGTACAAACTATTCTAGACAGCGAAAGAAAGATCTAACTAGAAAAGAAGAAAAAGATTACAAATCCAGGGCCCCTCAAGGAGGCAGGAAATCAATCCATTTGATCAAAGCATCTCTGTGTTTTGACTTGATTCTGTGAGCCAAGAGAGAGATGTCTTGGACAAAGCCATTCCTCCACTACCTGAAAGTAGGTCTGAGATACCTGAAGACTTTGTCATTCCTGACTTTCCATATATTCCACCAAGTGAGGAAGACCACCTCAGAGAAGAAAGGCTTGTTGAAATCCCTCCTAGCATGATGCGCAATCTCCACCATATCTTGACTGTTGAGCCATGTAATTTGTAGATAGTTCCACACTCTCGTGCTGAAGTTGCACTGGAAAAATAAATGATTCCTGTCTTCAAGTGCTCCTGTGGGACAAAGTACACATTCAGGCCCATCATTAATCTTCCACTTCCTGCGCTGAATCATATCCTTGGTGTTTACTCTGTCCATAATGACAAGCCAGGCAAACATTTTAATTGGCATAGTACAACAGGATTTCCATATCCAACTGAGAAGAGGGTTGGCAGGAATTGGCTCATGAACAAAGTCATAGTATTTCTTTGCTATAAACCCAGCTTTCTTCCCATATTTCCATTGCCAGGAATCATTAGAAGCAACATCAAGGGAAATCCCAGTCATAATTCTTGACAGATGATTGAACTCCCTATAGGCCAATTCAGATAAGGGCAAGGAGAACATGCTCTGCAACTCACCAGTCTGCAACACATCCATAACAGAGGAGTTCTTTTGTAAGCAGAAGGAAAAAATCCTGGGGAATCTATCTTGGAGTGGGATGCATGAGTTATCTATTTCCCAAGAATCAAACCAAAAACGCAAAGAGTCCCCTCTTCCAACAGTGACTGAAGAAATAGCCCTGAATTTATCCATTAGTTTACAGATGTCCCTCCATCAAAAGGAGCCACACAAAACAGTGTCATGAGGACCTCTCTGATAATAGTAACTATCCCGGATCAAATGAACCGATGGCACATCTACTTTGTTATAAAATTTACTGAGGAATTTCATTAACAAAGCTTCATTTTGTAGACCCAGGTTGAGAATGCCAAGCCCACCCTTAAGTTTGGGCCTACAGACCAAAGGCCAAGCAGCCAGAGAATTCCCCTTCTCCTGACCATATTTTCTCCAGAGGCATTGTCTTTGAATTCTTTCCAGCTGTTTTAAAATCCCTTGTGGTATTGATAAACTACAAAGGAAAAAGATTGGCAATGAAGAGATAACAGAGTTTACTAGCTGCAGCCTGCTACCTTCGGGCAGAAACCATGAACTAGCAGTTAATCTTCTTTCCATACAATCAACTAGTGGAAGCAGATCCACAATTTTGGGCCTAGTTGTGCCCACTGGCAAACCCAAATATGTGAATGGCATAACCCCTAATTGGCACCCAAACTGTGCAGCAAGAGCATTGGCATTAGTGGCATCCACATTGATTGGGTACATTGATGATTTGTGGTAGTTGATCTGCAATCCAGTTGCCAGGGAGAAAGAGTTTAGAACAGACTTAAGCACCTCCAATTGAGCAGAGTCAGCAGTCACAAACAGCAGTGTATCTATGTTGTCTAATCATGTATCATGAAACAAGGCTTATGTATGATATGTTGCTTATTTTACTTTAAAATATTGTAACACCCCGGATGTAACCTTCCCTATTTGTACTCCAACTCTTGCCGTTTCCGGCGTTAAGTTATATTTATTTTCTCGGGTTCGGGTCTTTGTCTCCATGTGTTGTTATCGTTGTCATGCATCTCATATCATGTCATGATGTGCATTGCATTTGCATACGTGTTCGTCTCATGCATTCGAGCATTTTCCCCGTTGTCCGTTTTGCATTCCGGTGCTCCGTTCTCCTCCGGTGGCCATTTCTAGATTTCTTTCGTGTGTGGGGATTAAACATTTCCGGCTTGGACCGAGACTTGCCAAGCGGCCTTGGTTTACTATCGGTAGACCGCCTATCAAGTTTCGTGCCATTTGGACTTCGTTTGGTACTCCAACGGTTAACCGAGGGACTGAAAAGGCCTCGTGTGTGTTGCAGCCCAACACCCCTCCAATTTGGCCCAAAACCCACCAAACTCTGCTCCATCACCTAGAGCATTCGATCACGATCGCGTGGCCGAAAACCGCACCTCATTTGGACTCTCCTAGCTCCCTCTATGCCTATTTAAAGACCCCTTCGTTTTCGGATCTCCCCTCTCCCCGAAACCCTAAAAATTCATCCCTCCGCCGCCGGACATGTCCGCCTCCTAGCGGACGAAATCGTCGCCGCCGCCCCGTGCCAATCGCGCGCCAACACGTGGCACTCGTCGCCTCCCACCGCCGCCGGCCCGCGGAGCCCGATTCGGGCCCCAGCGAGCCCACGTCGCCCCGCCGCCTCCTCCCAGCTCCGCGCCGCCTCTCCCTCACGGCCGGCCGCCGGCGCCGCCGCGCGCCATTACTGGCCTCGGCCGCCGCCCGCAACTCCGGTGGCCGGAGCCTCAAGTCCCGCGCTGCCCCGTCCTTCGACTCCGGTGGCCGGAGCCGCAAGCCGCGCCACCGCGGCGTCCTTCCCCGCTGGCGACGTCCTCCCCGGCCGCCGCCCGCGTCCGGTCCAGCGAGCTCCCTCCTCTCCGGCGAGACCCCAACGCCGGCGACCTCGGACCCACCTCCCGTGAACAGTGCAGCGCTGCGCCTCGGTTTCCGTGCGAACCCTAGATCCAGATCCAGAGGTTGTTTTTTTTGCCAAGTCCCGGATATTTTTATTCCATATGCTCCTGTTCGAGGTCCCGTAACTTTGCATCCTTAGCTCCGATTTGGGCGTGTAGCATATCAAAATGTTCGCCTCGATGAGTACATCATTTCATTCCATTGCATCATTTTCATTTGAGTTCATCTTGATGCCCTAAATGCTTCTAGAAGGAGGCTTCGTGAGTTAATTGTCAGATCTGCTAGTTCATCTTAGACTTTTGTCATTTTTGCTATGATTATTGTGTGCATGATATGCCTATGAGTCATTCATATGTTTTGTTAAGGATTTTGTCTTCTTTCCAGAGGTGCAACCCATGCATTTTTGTGATGTGTGTGGTGACTTGTGCAAGCTTGCAAAGTGAGGCACCCAGTAAATCTGTTTTCAGGGACTTGGTAGTTTTCACTAAGTCTGGGATTATTTAGTTCATGATGCCATATGTTCATGTTGTTTCCTAGTGATCCGTGCCTCTTTTTAGGACGATCAGTAAAGGAGTTTTGTTAATCTTGTTATGCTATATCCATCCCTGTCTTTGTTTGCAATTATGGAGCAGCCTAGCTTGAGTCAGTCGAGCTCTACTTTTGCTTCATGGTGAATCTGGGAAGATCGTCAACTTGTTTGCGATTTTGCCGATGCTATTGTAGTTGATACGTGCATGCTATGCCATTGTTCTTGCCATGTCTAGCTAGCATTTTGTGCCTTCTTAATGGATGTATGCTTGCCTTGCCATGAGTTGCACCGTAGTGCTCGTTTACAGGCCTTCGTGAGTTATATTTCAGCATGTCTCAGTTTTCACTAAGTCTGCAAACTGATTGCGTTTTAGCTATGTTCGTGGGCTTGTTAGTATATTTTGTGAACCCTTTTGGCCCCAGGTCACTTTGGGTATTTTGTTAAGCTTGTTGAGTAGCTCCATGCCATGTTCTTCCTTGTCATAATCAATTCATGTATCATGTTGTTTTGCTGCTCCGAAGAGGGCTTCGTGATCTGAAATTTCAGACAAGTGTTAATTTCACTAAGTCTGGAATCTGTTTTGCATTTGCGTTTTTGCCATGCTTGTTTGAACCTCATAATGGATGAATTAGCCGTGGCTCAGTGCTAGTCTTCTGTTAAGAATCTTGTGTGCATCCCTACCATGTATTTTTTTGTCATGTTTGGTGGCTGTAGCATGTTCGTTTCATTGCATTTAGATGCCTACTTGCTGTAAATTGTAGACCGGTGTCATTCTTAAAACGCTTGCCATTTCTAAACCGTAACTCCGATTCCAATGATATTTATATCATTTTCAAGCGATTCCATCTCATCTTTCCAGTGGCACACTTTGTTTTCCAAGTTGAGGCCAGGTTCATGCATTTCCTGTCATATCTTGCATTTTGCATCCCGCATCGCATCCCGCATAGCATGTCATCATTGCATCTTATTGTTTGAGCTTGCACGTGGTTGATTGTATCCTTGTTGCTTGTTTGTCTTGTTTGGGTAGAGCCGGGAGACGAGTTCGCTAACGAGGAGCCCGTTGAGTTTGCTTTTGAGGATCCAGTCAACTCTGACAACTGTGCAGGCAAGATGATCATACCCTCGAAATCACTACTATCTTTGCTATGCTAGATTGCTCGTTCTTTGCTATGCCATTGCTACGATGCCTACCACTTGATTGCAAGCCTCCTAAATTGCCATGTCAAACCTCTAACCTACCATTGTCCTAGCAAACCATTGGTTGGCTATGTTACCGCTTTGCTCAGCCCCTCTTATAGCGTTGCTAGTTGCAGGTGAAGATTGGAGGCCGTTCCTTGTTGGAACATTTATTTACTTGTTGGGATATCATTATATTGCCATGTTATCTTAATGCATCTATATACTTGGTAAAGGGTGGAAGGCTCGGCCTCTCACCTAGTGTTTTGTTCCACTCTTGCCACCCTAGTTTCCGTCATATCGGTGTTATGTTCCCGGATTTTGCGTTCCTTACGCGGTTGGGTTATAATGGGAACCCCTTGATAGTTCACCTTGATTAAAGCTTTTCCAGCAATGTCCAACATTGGTCTTACCATTTGCCACCTAGCCCTTTTCTTTCCCTTGGGTTCTGCAGACTCAAGGGTCATCTTATTTTAACCCCCCCGGGCCAGTGCTCCTCTGAGTGTTGGTCCCACTGAGCGATGTCCGAGGCTACCAGGGGCAACTCTGGGCTGGCTTACCCGACGTCTGGCTCATCTGAGTGTGCCCTGGGAAAGAGATATGTGCAGCTCCTATCGGGATTTGTCGGCACATTCGGGCGGTGTTGCTGGTCTTGTTTTAACCTGTCGAAGTGTCTTGAGTTACCGAGATACCGAGTCTGACCGGAATATCTTGGGAGGAGGTCTATTCCTTCGTTGACCGTGAGAGCTTGTCATGGGCTAAGTTGGGACTCCCCTATAGGGATTGAACTTTTGAAAGCCGTGCCCGCGGTTATGGGCAGACGGGAATTTGTTAATGTCCGGTTGTAGATAATTGGAACCTTAATTAATTAAAATGAATCAACTGAGTGTGTTGCCGTGATGGCCTCTTCTCGGCGGAGTCCGGGAAGTGGACACGGTGTTGGAGTAATGTTTACCGCAGGATTTCCCTCTTTAGTTATGCGCTCGTGCTTTGCCTCCTCTTCTCGCTCTCCTTTGCGAATAAGTTAGCCACCATACTTGCTAGTCGCTTGCTGCAGCTCCACTCATATTTTACCTTGCCTTACCCATAAGCTTAAATAGTCTTGATCGCGAGGATGCGAGATTGCTGATTCCCTGTGGCTCACAGATTACTACTATACCAGATGCAGGTCCAGGTGATTCCGCTCCAGGTGACGCGTACGAGTTGAAGTGGGAGTTCGACGAGGACTCTCAGCGTTACTATGTTTCCTTTCCCGACGATCAGTAGTGGTGCCCAGTTGGGGGTGAACGGGACCGTTGTCGCATGTTGGGTTCTCTTTTATTTTGGCACCGTAGTTGGGCCATGAGTGTTTGGATGATGTAATGTTATTTATGTTCTTGATTGACGTGGCGAGTGTAAGCCAACTATGTTCTCCCCTTTATTATTCATATTACATGGGATGTTGTGAAGATTGCCTAACTTGCGCCATATGCCTTCAATGCGATTATGTCTCTAAGTCGTGCCTCGACACGTGGGAGCTATAGTCGCATCGAGGGTGTTACAAATATCTCCTCCTGTGCGGCTGTTTATGACATCTGAGAGTTGGCCAGTCGTCGGCTTCATCCCCTACGTAGGTAGTACGGGGGTGTTCGGGATAACACTTAAACACACTTGACCCAACGTACTGGTCCGTGAAGGAGGTGTTAGTGCGGCGAACCAGGCAATCGGACTATGCGGCTTTATCGCCCTCACTTAGCCATAGGAGTTTTATAATGGGAGTGCGGGCGCAACCCCTAGTATTGTTCGATTATCCGAACTTGGGTGTTGTGAATGCCCGTTCGGGCGGAGGCCAGCCTATCGCATAATGCGGAAAAAATCGCAAGAGATTTACACTTAGTCACCGAATAGCTGACCAGCTCTTGTCGCATCATGACTGTCAGTTTTCGGCTTTATCTACTGAGGTCTTTGTCCGGGTGAACCAGAAACACAATCGCAGTAGTTCTCCCTTTACTACCCTAGCCGATTGGACGAAACGTAAGGTAGAAAGCACAGGAACCGGGCAACCCAACTATTGACCAAAGACATGATTCGGAGCCAATGCATATAGTGTTATATTTGGGACGCTGAATTGCACTGTGAAAGTGTTCAGACTTTATTTTAGTATTTAAAAGATGTATGCGGATTTAATAGAGCCCCTGGCAATTTAGGTCATACCAAGGTGTACATGACAATCGGACAAAAACAGGGAAACATATGTTAAGAGATAAGCCAACACCACGTAGGGTTGGGCTAAAAACTGCTTCCATTGTAGTCTGATTGATACATCAAAACGTATTGATACAGATAGTGCAATAAGCGACAAGGCTATTTTACATGCCGAACACAAGGGGAAGCTGTGCATGCATCCTGAAAGCGGACGAGGTGATCTTTAAGGATCCTTTAGGTGCTCTGGCACGCGTCTATGCTGCTTTTCTCCTTGGTATATTGTCCTTTGAGAGGATCATCGACCGGTGTTTTCATAGTAGGCCACGGAAAGAGGCTTTGGTACCGTCGAAAGGGTGGTGTGGTTTGAGGGAACCTAGAAGAATAAAAAGAAAGTAAAAAGGGAAATGTGAGTGTCTGATAGGGTCTTCCCGTATTGCAAACATTGTCCTTATTATGCCTCCATCCTTTCCCATGGTATTTTTAGTGCGTAATTATGTACGAGTGGTACATATGCCACAATTTGTTAGGGGACGAGATGGAGGCCGAATTGCTAATCGAGCTCCTGACGAGCTAGACTATCGTACAATGGGGTAGTCCAGACTCGTTTGACAGTGTCCGAGGACTTGGCCGCCGACGTAATAGTTGGCTTGATGAGATCACCTTGTACTTATGCTGCCAGGGCCGCGGTGTGCTCCTTGCGGAGGGAGCGTTCCATGTTTCCATTCACTGTTATAACTCCGCATGGTCTGGGCATCTTGAGTTCGAGATAAGTGTAGTGCAGGACTGCATTGAAGCGAGCAAATGCGATTCGTCCGAGCAGTGCATGGTAGCCACTTCAGAAGGGGACGATATCGAAGATCAAGTCTTCGTTGCGGAAGTTTTCCGATGAACTGAAGGCCACTTCCAATGTGATTGAGCTCGTGCAGAGGGCCTCTACACCGGGTATCACTCCTTTAAAGGTAGTTTTAGTGGGCTTGATTCTTGACGGATCAATACCCATCTTGCGGACTGTATCATGATAGAGCAGGTTAAGGCTGCTGCCGCCGTCCATGAGGACTCGCGTAAGGTGGAATCCATCGATGATTGGATCGAGGACTAATGCGGCCTAACCTCCGTGAAGGATACTGGTCGGATGGTCCCTGTGACCGAAGGTGATCGGACAGGCCGACCATGGGTTGAATTTTGGGGCAACTGGCTCTATCACATAGACGTCCCTTAGTGCATGCTTGCACTCCCTCTTGGGGATATGGGTGACATATATCATATTCACCGTTTTGACTTCGGGGGGGGGGGGGGGGGAATTTCTTCTAAACCCCTGTTTTCGGTGCGTGAGGTTCCTCGTCGTCATCCTCTCTGGGGACCCTTTCTCCTTATGTTCGATATTTAACTTGTCGGCCTGTTTGAAGACCCAACAGCTTCTGTTGGTGTGGTTGGTAGGCTTATCAGGAGTGCCGTGGATCTGGCAGGGTCGATCAAGTATTTGGTCCAGGCTTGATGAACCGTCTTTGTTTCGTTTGAATGGCTTCTTCCGTTGATCAGATTTTGTGCCACTGAATCCGGCATTGACTGTAGTATTCCTTGTATCGTCATTGTTGCTCTGACGCTTATGTTTGTTGCGTCGGGGCCTTCTGTTGCCGTTTCAGGCTTCGGAAGTGTCGGGGTCACTAGTACTGTTACCACTATGGGCTAGCCAGCTATCCTCGCCCGTGCAGAAGCGGGTCATTAGTGATGTAAGGGCTGCCATGGACTTTGGCTTTTCTTGGCCGAGGTGTCGGGCGAGCCATTCGTCGCGGATGTTGTGTTTGAAGGCCGCTAGGGCTTCGGCGTCTAGACAGTCGACGATCTAGTTCTTTTTAATTAGGAACCTGGTCCAGAATTTCCTGGCCTACTCTTCGGGCTGTTGGACTATATGACTGAGGTTATGGGCATCCGGAGGCCGGACATAAGTGCCTTGGAAGTTGTCTCTAAAGGCATCTTCCAAGTCTTCCTAGCTTCCAATAGAGTTTTCTGGGAGGCTGTTTAACCAGTGCCTAGCAGGCCCCTTAAGTTTTAGGGGAAGGTATTTGATGGCGTGTGGATCATCACTACGAGCCATGTGAATGTGGAGTAGAAAATCTTCAATCCATACCGCGGGATCTGTTGTGCTGTCGTATGATTCGATGTTCACGGGTTTAAACCCTTCAGGGAACTCGTGCTCCATTACCTCATCAGTGAAGCATAGGGGGTGTGCGGCGCCTCTGTATTGGGCAAAGTCGCGACGCAGTTCGGATGAAGTCCGTACGCGGTATTTGGCCCGGGCGTGGTTATGCTTGTCGCGCCAGGCTTGATAGCCGTCTTCTCGCGTCGGTGCACGCCCCCGCGATCTATAGATCGATCTGGTCTGACCTGTTCTATTTTCCAGGTCCTGTTGTAGGTCATATGTGTATCCCCGGGCTATTGTTTCTCTGCTTTTGCAGTGAGGTGGTGCAGGTTGGTGTTCGTCTTGAGTTGTCGTTCTGTCCCGGCCACGTGGTGGTCTATCGGGTCCGTTAGCCACATTACGCATGGGTGGTATGGGCTCCAACGCCTCATCGTCGAATTAGGGTAGCAGCTTACGCTTCGGGTAACTCTTTTTTTGGTTGCTCAAGGCCGTATTCTTCAGCTGCCAGGACATTAGTCCAACTTTCATTGAGCAGGTCTTGGTCAGCTTGAAGCTTCTGCTATTTCTTTTTTAGGCTTCTAGCCCTGGCTATTAGCCGGCGCTTGAAGCGCTCATGTTCGAGGGGTTCCTCTGGCACGATAAAATCTTTGTTGCTGAGGCTTATGTCATCCTTGGAGAGTGGCAAATAGTTGATGTCCTCCGAGTCATCGTTCCATGTTTGTTCGTCAGGGTCAACTTGCCCGTCCTCCCGATCATCCTGTTCGGATGTTGGTTCGATTGGGTCTTCTTGGTCTTCGGCATTGTCCGGAGTATCATCGTCTTCGGTGCCGGTATTACTGTTCTTACTGCGACACGATTTAGAGCGGCGCCACTGACGTCAACGTTTCGGTGGTATCTCAGGAGGTTCGTCCTCGACTGGGTTTTTCTCATCATCGTCGTCGCCGTTTTTAGGTGTATCCACCATGTATACGTCATACGAGGAGGTCGCCGTCTAACGTCCGATGACCGATGGGTTTTGGGCCTGCTCCTCTCCGGCATCGTCGTCCATACCGTCAATGTCTTCGGAGGCGTAATCAAGCATGTCGGTTAGGTCCTCGACAATGGCTATGAAGTGGGTAGCGGGTTGGAAGTAAAATTCCCTATTTCCAGCCCCTAGTTCGGGCCGGGCGTGATTCAAAAGAGGTTCCTCTATAATGACGAGGGATCCCATTAAGTCTAGATCCTCGTTTAAGAGCGGGGTTTGGACGGGGTCGGAAGTTTCTGGGCCAAGCTCGCATGACGCGGGCCTCCAGGGTTCCGAATTAGTGTCTGGAGAAGAGTCCGACTTTGCAATGATTGCCAGAGACGCTATTCTCTCTGGTTTTCCGGTGTTGAGCTCTAATGCCGCAAAGAGAATGGTGGGTTCTAGCCTCCCGTCTTTGGACCTGATGACATGCTCTGGATCTAAGACCGGAGCGGTCATTGGGGCCGCGAACCCTTGGAAGATCAAGTCTCCTCGGGTATCAGCAACATAGTTTAGATTTCCAAAACTGATCTGGTGACCAGGGGCGTAGCTGTCGATCTGCTCCAGGTGGCCGACCGAGTTGGCTAGCAGTGTGAAGCCGTCGAATACAAAGATCTGGCCAGGGAGAAAAATCTCCTTCGCGGCAGCATTTTTATAGACGATTGATGGAGCCATCAAGCCTTTTGATGACGGCAGAGTGGAACTCTCAATGAAAGCACCAATGTTGGTGTCAAACCGATAGATCTCGGGTAGAGGGTCCCGAACTATGCGTCTAAGGATCAAAGGTAATAGGAGACATGGGACACGATGTTTCTCAGGTTCGGGCCCTCTTGATGGAGGTAATACCCTACTTCCTACTTGATTGACTTTGATGAGTATAGGGGTTACAAGAGTTGATCTACCAAGAGATCATAATGGATAAACCCTAGATGTCTAGCCTACAAGATTATGATTGTAATTGCCTCTACGGACTAAACCCTCCGGTTTATATAGACACCGGAGGGGGCTAGGGTTTGTACAGAGTCTTTTTACAGAAAAGGAATCTTCATATCCGTGCGCCAAGGAGAGTCCCATCCGGACACGGGGGAAAGTCTTCCGTCTTGTATCTCCACAGCCCATTAGTCCGGCCCATATCACATAGCTCGGACACCCGAGGACCCCATAATCCTGGACTCCGTCAGGAGGGCCGGCCTCAAGGGGAGCGCCCAAGATGGGATTCCTACTCCTAGCAGGACTAGGTTCCCCCCTTTCCTAGTCCAAGTAGGAGAAGAAGGAAGGACAGGAAGAAGCGAAGGAAAGGGGGCCTGACCTCCCTAGCCCTAGTCCAATTCGGTTTGGGCTATAGGGGGGGCCACCTCTTGGTCTGCCTCCTCTCTTCCACCACTAGGCCCATAAGGCCCAATAACTTCTCGGAGGGGGTTCTATTAACCCCCGGTACTCCGAACTTATACGAAACGACCCGAACCATTCCGGTGTCCGAATGTAACCTTCCAATATATGAATCTTTATGTCTCAACCATTTTGAGACTCCTCGTCATGTTCGTGATCTCATCCGAGACTCCGAACAACCTTCGGTTCATCAAATCACATAACTCATAATACATATCATCATCGAACATTTAAGCGTGCGGACCCTACGGGTTCGAGAACTATGTAGACATGACCGAGACACATCTCCCGTCAATAACCAATAGCGGAACCTGGATGCTCATATTCGTTCCTACATATTCTACGAAGATCTTTATCGGTGAAATAGCATAACAACATACGTTGTTCCCTTTGTCATCGGTTTGTTACTTGCCCGAGATTTGATCGTCTGTATCATCATACCTAGTTCAATCTTGTCACCAGCAAGTCTCTTTACTCGTTCTGTAATGCATCATCCCACAACTAACTCATTAGTCACATTGCTTGCAAGGCTTATAGTGATGTGCATTACTGAGAGGGCCCGGAGATACCTCTCCGACAATCGGAGTGACAAATCCTAATCTCGATATATGCCAACTCAACAAACACTATCGGAGACACATGTAGAGCATCTTTATAATCACCCATTTACATTGTGACGTTTGATAGCACACTAAGTGTTCCTTCGGTATTTGGGAGTTGCATAATCTCATAGTCATAGGAACATGTATAAGTCATGAAGAAAGCAATAGCAATAAACTAAACGATCATAGTGCTAAGCTAACGGGTGGTTCTAGTCCATCACATCATTCTCTAATTTTGTGATCCCGTTCATCAAATGACAACACATGTCCATGGCTAGGAAACTTAACCATCTTTGATTAACGAGCTAGTCAAGTAGAGGCATACTAGGGACACTTTGTTTGTCTATGTATTCACACATGTACTAAGTTTCCGGTTAATACAATTCTAGCATTAATATTAAACATTTATCATGATATAAGGAAATATAAATAACAACTTTATTATTGTCTCTAGGGCATATTTCCTTCATTAAGTTCATGGTGAAACGGAGTAATGCAATAAGAACGATGACATGATGTAGAAAAGATCTATTCATGTAGGAATAGACCCCATCTTGTTATCCTTAATGGCAACGATCAATACGTGCCATGCTGCCCCTTTTGCCATTGGGAAAGAACACCGTACGACCGAACCCATACAAAGCACCCCTTCACATGGCAAGAAAAATTGATCTAATCGGCCTAACTAAACCAAAGATTCGGAGAAAAAATACGAGGCTATAAGTAGTCATGCATATAATAGATCAAAACTCAAATAACTTTCATGGATAAAATAGATCTAATCATAAACTCAAAGTTCATCGGATCCCAACAAACAAACTGCAAAAAGAGTTACATTGAATAGATCTCCAAGAGACCATTGTATTGAGAATCAAAGGAGAGAGAGAGGAAGCCATCTATCTACTAACTACGTATCATCGGGGCCGGGCGATGCATGAAGGTTTATGCGTTTCTATCATAGATGTACGCGCGTGTGTGCGAGGCATTGGGCTCTAACTAAACCCGAGCGAGGCGTTCACTTACTGAGCCCTAGCAATTGCACTAGCTACGTTACTAAACCTGAGCAATCGATCCCTTGGCTGTTAACTGGACCCGAGCGATTCCTTCACTACTGCTGGTAACTGAAGCTGCTCGAACCTACATCTTGATGAACAATGACCGTCATTGGGGGTTGGATGAACAGTTCCCGATGGGGGTTAGATGAAGAGGACCACGATCGAGGAGGCTGCCACACCTGAGCCGGTTGGGGGTGGATGAACAGGACAGCGTCGAGGGTTGGTTGAATACTAGCCGGTGGAGGCTGGACGAACAGTAGCCCGTGGATGAACAGTATCAGGTGGAGGCTGGAGGAAGTCGACGGTGGATGAACGGTAGCCCGTGGAGGCTGGAGCGAGGTAGTAAACGGTGGATGAACAATAGCCCGTGAACTCCCGTTTTGCGGTATGCCACAGTCCTCCCGATGAACATGACCTTGTTTCGACCGTAGGCGCTCCAACACAGGTACGTTTCACCCATTTTGTGGTATGCCACACCCCTCCCGATCAACAGCACCCTGTTTCGACTGTAGGAGCTCGAAAGAAGTCGGTTTCCTCCGTTCTACGGTACACCGGGCCTCGTTTCGGCTATTCCATCCAAGCCAGGTGGCTCTCGATGAACACACACATTCCATTGCCTCCCGATGAACATGACACAATTTTTCCGTTCCGACCCAGCCAGTTGGCTGCCGATGAATAGGACACTGTTGCTGCCATCCGCTGCCTCTTCATATACACGAGCCCTCGCCGTACGTATGCGGGAGTACGCGTTCGAGACCCCTCCCATATGTACGTACATAGTCGTATTTATTTTCTTGCACCGTTCCTGTACATATGTGTACACGATATATATAGACGGGACTGCGTGGCATGCTATGTCCGCGCCTTTACTACGACACGTGTCACACCTTACTCGACCACGGTTCATCGTTGTAGAGAGACCGATCGACTAGTATGTATGTACATGTTCGCGACCAGATAGACAACCCTACGTATGGTTCGACCGGATGGGTCCCAACTGTTAGGGAGGATATGGAGGCACTTCCTTGCGTGCAAAGATATACCTAGTGGGTCCCAGCTGTCAGGGGGGAGAATCATTTTTATTACCCGTAATATGGATGCACTTCCTTGCGTGCGAAGACGTAGCAGGTGGGTCCCAGCTGTCAGGGGGGACTTTTTTGCAAAATACAGTGGCCCTTCCAGTGAGTCCCTGTTGTCAGGTGGTGGAATCATTATTTTGCGTGTGATAAGGAGGCACTTCCTTGCTGCGGCCGTGGACCCAGCTGTTGGCCTTTCCACTGCTACTTCTTGAGCTTGCGTTGGTTTTTCCGTTTTAAGAGGAAATGGTGATGCATCAAAGTAGAGATAAGTATTTCCCTCAGTTAGAGAACCAAGGTATCAATCCAGTAGGAGACATTGCACAAATCACCAATACCTGCACGAACAATCAAACAATTGCACCCAACGCGATAAAGGGGTTGTCAATCCCTTCACGGTCACTTGCAAAAGTGAGATCTGATAGAGATAGATAAAACTGAACAAAAGATAAAGTAAATATTTTGGGGGTTTTTGGTTTATAGATCAAAAAGTAAAAGATTGCAAAATAGTAGATCAGAAACTTATATGATGGAAAATAGACCCGAGGCCATAGGTTTCACTAGAGTCTTCTCTCAAGATATCAAATAATACGGTGGGTGAACAAATTATTGTCGAGCAATTGATAGAAAAGCGCATAGTTATGACGATATATAAGGCAATGATTATGAAATAGGCATCACGTCCGTGTCAAGTAGACCGACTCCTGCCTGCATCTACTACTATTGCTCCACACATCGACCGACTCCTGCCTGCATCTAGAGTATTAAGGTCATGAAGAACAGAGTAACGCTTTAAGTAAGATGACATGATGTGGAGGAATAATCTCAAGCAATATAATGTAAACCCCATCTTTTTATCCTCGATGGCAACAATACAATACGTGCCTCGCTACCCCTACTGTCACTGGGTGAGGACACCGCAAGATTGAACCCAAAGCCACGCACTTCTCCCATTGCAAGAAAAACCAATCTAGTTGGCCAAACTAAACCAATAGTTCGAAGAGAATTACAAAGATATCAAATCATGCATAAAATAACTCAGAGAATATTCAAATAATATTCATAGATAAGCTGATCATAAATCCACAATTCATTGGATCTCGACAAACACACCGCAAAAGAAGATTACATCAGATAGATCTCAAAGAACATCAAGGAGAACATTGTATTGAGAATCAAAGAGAGAGAAGAAGCCATATAGCTACTAGCTATGGACCAATAGGTCTGTGGTAAACTACTCATGCTTCATTGGAATGGCAATAGAGTTGATGTAGATACCCTCCGTGATCGAATCCCCCTCCGGCAGGATGCCGGAAAAGGACCCAAGATAGGATATCACGGGAACAGAAGGTTGCGGCGATGGAAAAGTGTTTTCGTGGATGCTTCTGGCGGTTTGGGAATATATGTGAATATATAGGAGGAAAATTAGGTCAGGGGAGTCACGAGGGGCCCACAAGGAAGGGGGCGCGCCCTCCTGCCTTGTCGCTACCCCGTGGCTCTTCTGACTTGATCTTCAAGTCTTCGGGGTGTCTTCTAGTCCAAGAAAAATCATGGTGGCGAAGGTTTAATCCTTTTGGACTCCGTTTGCTATTCCTTTTCCGCGAAGCTAAAAAACAAGGAAAAAAACAGAAACTGGCACTGGGCTCTAGGTTAATTGGTTAGTTCCAAAAATAATATAAAATAGCATATTAATGCATATAAAACATCCAAAAAAGATAATATTATAGTAAGGAACAATAAAAAAATATAGATACATTGGAGACGTATCAAGCATCCCCAAGCTTAATTCCTATTCGCCCTCGAGTAGGTAAATGATAAAAATAGAATTTTTGATGTGGAATGCTACCTAACATATTTATCCATGTAATTTTCTTTATCATGGCATGAATGTTCAGATGCATAAGATTTAAAATAGAAGTTTAATATTGACATAAAAACAATAGTACTTCAAGCATACTAATAAGGAAATTATGTCTTCTCCAAATAACATGGCCAAAGAAGGCTTATCCCTACAAAATATACTCTGGCTATGCTCCATCTTCATCACACAAAATATTCAAATCATGCACAACCCCGATGACAAGCCAAGCAATTGTTTCATACTTTTGGTGTTCTCAAACTTTTTCAACTTTCACGCAATACATGAGTGTGAGCCATGGACATAACACTATAGGTGGAATAGAATATG
This sequence comes from Triticum urartu, assembly GCF_003073215.2. Classification (NCBI taxonomy): domain Eukaryota; kingdom Viridiplantae; phylum Streptophyta; class Magnoliopsida; order Poales; family Poaceae; genus Triticum; species Triticum urartu. The sequence continues at coordinate 352,190,056 of NC_053023.1, forward strand.
GTGGTTGCGGAGAAGACAAAAAGAAGGAGATAGTCTCACATCAACTAGGCGTATCAAAGGGCTATGGAGATGCCCATCAATAGATATCAATGTGAGTGAGTAGGGATTGCCATGCAACGGATGCACTAGAGCTATAAGTGTATGAAAGATCAAAAAGAAACTAAGTGGGTGTGCATCCAACTTGCGTGCTCATGAAGACCTAGGGAAATTTGAGGAAGCCCATCATTGGAATATACAAGCCAAGTTCTATAATGAAAATTTCCCACTAGTATATGAAAGTGAAAACATCGGAGACTCTCTATCATGAAGATCATGGTGCTACTTTGAAGGATGAGTGTGGTAAAAGGATAGTAACATTGCCCCTTCTCTCTTTTCTCTCATTTTTTTGGTGGGCTTCTTTGGCCTCTTTTATTTTCTTGTAAAGTTCGGAGACTCATCCTGACTTGTGGGGGAATCATAGCTTCCATCATCCTTTCCTCACATGGTACAATGCTCTAATAATGAAGATCATCACACTTTTATTTACTTACAACTCAAGAATTACAACTCGATACTTAGAACAAAATATGACTCTATATGAATGCCTCCGGCAGTGTACCGGGATGTGCAATGAATCAAGTGTGACATGTATCAAAAATTATGAACGTTGTCTTTGCCACACATACTATGTCAACAACATGATCGTGCAAAGCAATATGACAATGATGAAGCGTGTCATAATAAACGAAACGTTAGAAAGTTGCATGGCAATATATCTCGGAATGGCTATGGAAATGCCGTAATAGATAGGTATGGCGGCTGTTTTGAGGAAGGTATATGGTGGGTGTATGGTACCGACGAAAGTTGTGCAGTACTAGAGAGGCTAGCAACAGTGGAAGGGTGAGAGTGAGTATAATCCATGGACTCAACATTAGTCATAAAGAACTCACATACTTATTGCAAAAATCTATCAGTCATTGAAACAAAGTACTACGCGCATGCTCCTCGGGGGATATATTGGTAGGAAAACACCATCACTCGTCCCCGACCGCCACTCATAAGGAAGACAATCAATAAATAAATCATGCTCCAACTTCATCACATAACGGTTCACCATACGTGCATGCTACAAGAATCATAAACTTTAACACAAGTATTTCTTCAATGCACTTTATATGAAAGTTTCTATTATATCCCTCTTGGATGTCTATCATATTAGGACTAAATTAGTAACCAAACCAAATTACCATGCTGTTTAAAAAGACTCTCAAGATAATATAAGTGAAGAATGAGAGTTCAACAATTTCTATAAAATAAAGCGACCACCATTCTCTAAAAATATATAAGTGAAGCACTAGAGCAAAGTTGCCAAGCTCAAACGATATAAGTGAAGCACATAGAGTATTCTAATAAATCATGATTCATGCGTGTCCCTCTCCAAAGGTGTGTACAGAAAAGATGATTGTGGAAAACTAAAAAGCAAAGACTCATATCATACAAGGCGCTCCCAGCAAAACACATATCATGTGGTGAATAAAATATAGCCTCAAGTAAAGTTACTGATAGACGAAGACGAAAGAGGGGATGCCTTCCAGGGCATCCCCAAGCTTAGGCTCTTGGTTGTCCTTGAATATTATCTTGGGGTGCCTTGGGAATCCCCAAGCTTAGGCTCTTGCCACTCCTTATTCCATAGTCCATCAAATCCTTACCCAAAACTTGAAAACTTCACAACACAAAACCCATTAGAAAATCTCATAAGCTCCGTTAGTATAAGGAAATAAATCACTTTGGTAATGTTGTGAACTCATTATTTATTTATATTGGTATAATATCAACTGTATTCCAACTTTTCCATGGTTCATACCCCCCAATACTACCCATAGATTCACCAAAATAAGCAAACAACTCAAAGAGAACATAATCTGTCAAAAACAGAACAGTCTGTAGTAATCTGCAATTCTCGAATACTTCTGTAACTCCAAAAATTCTAAAAATTAGGAAAACCTGGGTAATTTGTATATTCATCTTCTGCAAAAAGAATTAGTATTTTTATCACGCTTCTGTTAAAAATGAGAATTGTTTTCCTGAGCGCAAAAGTTTCGGTTTTTCAGTAAGATCAAAACAACTATCACCGTAAGCCATCCCAAAGGTCTTACTTGGAACAAACACCAATTAAAACACAAAAACACATATAATCAGAGTCTAGATGAATTATTTATTGAAAAAATAACCAAAAAGGAAAGGGCAAAAATAAAATTGGGTTGCCTCCCAACATGCGCTATTGTTTAATGCCCTTAGGTAGGCATAAAACACATAGATAGATCTAGGTATTGTCATCTTTGGTATGCAATCCATAAGTAGCTCTCATAATAGATTCATAAGAAAATTTAATTACTTTCTAGGAAAGTGTTCCATGCCCCTCCTTAACAGAAATTGTAATCTAATGGTTCCTTCTTTCATATCAATAATTGCACCAATCATTCTAAGGAAAGGTCTAGCAAGAATAATAGGACTTGTAGGATTGCAATATATATCAAGAACAATGAAATCTACGGGCACATAATTCCTATTTGCAACAATAAGAACATCATTAATCCTTCCCATAGGTTTCTTTATAGTGGAATCTGCAAGATGCAAATTTAAAGAACAATCATCAAATTCATGGAAACCTAGAACATCACATAAATTTTTTGGTCATGCAAACGCTGGCACCCAAATCACACAAAGCATGGCACTCATAATATTTGATATTAATCTTAGTAGTATGTTCCCACTCATCATGAAGTTTTCTAGGGATAGAAACTTCCAATTCAAGCTTTTCTTCAAAATATTGCATCATCGCATCAACGATATGTTTAGTGAAAGCTTTGTTTTGATTATAAGCATGAGGAGAATTCAACATGGGTTGCAACAAGGAAATACAATCTATTAAAGAACAGTTATCATAATTAAAATCCTTGAAACCTAAAAGACATTCCTACTTAAAGTTTTGACCTCTCCAATCCCACTTTTATCAATTTTTGCATCAAGATCTAAAAACTCTGAATCATTGGGACACCTTTTAACTAAAGTTGACTCATATCCAGTCCCATATTTCTCAAGATTTATATTGGAAAATAAATATTCAATAGGAGTCACATCAATCACTTTAAGATCTTCATCATTCTTTTCACAAAAAACTAGAAGAACACGCTTTTACAAACCAATCTCGTTTAGCATGCATCTTAGCGGTTCTTTATTTGCACTCATGAATGGAGATTCTCATAGCCTTTAGAGATTCATTGATATCATGCTTGGGTGGAATAGATCTAATTTTCAAAGAATCAACTTCAAGAGAAATTCTATCCATGTTCCTAGCCAAACCATCAATCTTAAGCAATTTTTCTTCAACCAAAGCATTGAAACTCTTTTGCAAACTCATAATTATTTAAAACTATTCTCAAAATCAGAGAGCGTCTTATTATAATTTCCATAAGAATTGTTGTAGTGATTTCCATAATTATTAGAGGAATTACTAGGAAACGACCTAAGATTAAAATTTCCTCTATACGTGTTAGTACCAAAATTGTTCCTACCAACAAAATTCACATCCATAGATTCATTATTATTCTCAATCAAAGTAGACAAAGGCATATCATTAGGATTAATAGGAGCACTCTTGCTAGCAAATAATTTCATAAGTTCATCCATCTTTCCACTCAAAACATTAATCTCTTCAATCGCATGCACTTTTTTACTAGAAGAAGATCTTTCGGTATGCCATTGCGAATAATTAACCATAATATTATCTAGGATTGTAGTAGATTCTACTAAAGTAATTTCCATAAAAGTACCTCCCGCAGACGGATCTAAAAGATTTCTAGAAGCAAAATTCAATCCGGCATAAATTTTTTTATAATCATCCACAAATTCAAACCATGAGTACGAAAATTTCGTATCATAAATTTCATCCTCTCCCAAGATTGTGCAACATGTTCGTGATCAAGTTGCTTAAAATTCATAATATAGTTCCTAAGGAATATGATCTTAGCGGGAGGAAAATATAACACATCTTTACACTTATTCCATAAATCAATACTATTTTTAGGCAAAGATGAAAACCAAGTTTTAGCACGATCTCGAAGTGAGAACGAAAATAGGTTCAATTTAACAATATCATTATCCACATCTTTATTCTTTTGCATATCACACAACTCAACGAAATATTCAGATGGGATGCGGCATCTCACTAAGAAGGCCAGAAAATTGATCTTTCATAACAAGATGTAGCAAAGCGGCATTAATTTCATAAGATTCCACACTAGTGGCGGGAGCAATCGGAGTACTAATAAAATCATTGTTATTAGTATTGGAGAAGTCACACAATTTGGTATTCTCTTGAGCCATCGTGACAAAGCAAGCAATATAACACATGAGCAAAAAAAAGCAACGAAGAAGACGAATGGAAGAGGGCCGAAGAAAAAGGCAAATCATTTCAAAAATCGTTTTAGAAGTGGGGCGAGGAAAACGAGAGGCAAATGGCGAATAATGTAATGCAAGAGATGAGAGTTTTATGATGGGTACTTGGTATGTCTTGACTTGGCATAGATCTCCCCACCAATGGCGCCAGAAATTCTTCCTCCTACTTCTTGAGCTTGCGTTGGTTTTTCCCTTGAAGAGGAAAGGTTGATGCAGCAAAGTAGAGATAAGTATTTCCCTCATTTAGAGAACCAAGGTATCAATCCAGTAGGAGATAACGCACAAAAAATCAAACACTTGCACCCAATGTGATAAAGGGGTTGTCAATCCCTTCATGGTCACTTGGAGAAGTGAGATGATAGAGATAGATAAAACTAAACAAAAGAAAAATTAATACTTTGGGGTTTTTTGTTTTATAGATCGGAAAGTAATAGATTGCAAAATAGTAGGTCAGAAACTTATATGATAGAAAATAGACCCGGGGGCCATAGGTTTCACTAGAGGCTTTCTCAAGACAGCAAAAAATATGGTGGGTGAACAAATTACTGTCGAGCAATTGACAAAAAAGCGCAAAGTTATGAAGATATCTAAAGGCAATGATTATGAAATATAGGCATCACGTCTGTGTCAAGTAGACTGACTCCTACCTGCATCTACTACTATTACTCCACACATCGACCGACTCCTGCCTGCATGTAGAGTATTAAGCTCATGAAGAACATAGTAACGCTTTAAGTAAGATGACATGATGTAGAGGAATAAACCCAAGCAATATGATGTAAACCCCATCTTTTTATCCTCGATGGCAACAATACAATACGTGCCTCGCTACCCCTACTGTCACTCGGTTAGGACACCGCAAGATTGAACCCAAAGCTAAGCACTTCTCCCATTGCAAGAAAAACCAATCTAGTTGGCCAAACTAAACCGATAGTTCGAAGAGAATTACAAAGATATCAAATCATGCATAAAAGAATTCAGAGAAGATTCAAATAATATTCATAGATAAGCTGATCATAAATCCACAATTCATCAGATCTCAACAAACACACCACAAAAGATGATTACATCGGATAGATCTCCAAGAACATCAAGGAGAACATGGTATTGAGAATCAAAGAGAGAGGAGAAGCCATCTAGCTACTAGCTATGGACCCGTAGGTCTAAGGTAAACTAATCACGCTTCATCAGAAGGGCAATAGAGTTGATGTAGATGCCCTTCGTGATCGAATCCCCCTCTGACAAGATGCCAGGAAAGGCCCCAATATGGGATCACACGGGAACAAAAGGTTGTGACGGTGGAAAAGTGTTCTTGTGGATGCTTCTGGTGGTTTGGGAATATATGTCAATATATAGGAGGAAGAATTAGGTCAGGGGAGACACGATGGACCCACAAGGTGCCGGGGGGGCCTACCCCCTGGGCGCGCCCTCCCCCCTTGTCGCTGCCTCGTGGCTCTTCTGGCTTGATATTCAAGTCTCCGCGGTTTCTTCTAGTCCAAGAAAAATTATCGCAAAGGTTTTATTTCGTTTGGACTCCCTTTGGTATTGCTTTTCCGCAAAGCTAAAAAACAAGGAAAAACAGAAATTGGCACTAGGCTCTAGGTTAATTGGTTAGTCCTAGAAATAATATAAAATAGCATATTAATGCATATAAAACATCCAAAATAGATAATATAATAGCATGGAACAATCAAAAATTATAGATACGTTGGAGACGTATCATCCACGTACAGTCCTCTTCTGATGGAAGTCATTCCTTGACCACGTAGACCACGCCGCGTCGAGAGCACCAAGGCGGTGGACAGCGGTGAGGCCTAGGAACGGAATGACCCGAAGCTGGGGAAGACTTGACAGTTGTTTCCCACGCGGGGGAGTATGAGGGTTTACTTCTTCGACTGAAGTGAGAGGCTACCGTCACCCGAGAATAACATGAGTTTTGAGTGAGTAAGTGATGGCCAGCCCAATGATGACAGTAGCACAGCCGGCCATGGGACGCAGGAGCAGGCGGCACGGTCGGCGATGGTTTGGGCGGCTGGAGCAAGAAGACGAGAGGTTGAAGAAGCACGACGGCCGTTGGATGGACATTGTACGGTTACTGCAGCTAGAATCATTTATATTTACTAAGTTGAAAAATCCCACATCCCCGTCAACTTAGTAGGCCCACAAGTCAGCCTCCAAATATGGTGGGTCCCAGCTAGTAGGGGGAGTATTCATTTTTTTGTGCGTGATAAGGAGGCACTTCCTTGCGTGCAGCCGTGGATCTAGCTGCCAGCCTCTCCACGTACATTCCTCTTACGATGGATGTCATTCGTTGACCACGTCGCGCCGATAGCACCCAGGCGGTGGATGACGACGAGGCCTAGGAAGTGAACACCCAGAGCCGGGGAAGACTCGATAGTGGTTGCCCACATGGTGGGGAGTATGAGGGTTTACTGGTTTGGCTGTCGTTGCCAGAAAATAACAGGAGGTGTGGGTGAGTAGAAGAATGGCCTGGCCAGCGATGGAGTAGGGTGGGGCGGTGCGGCCTGCGCGGCAGCACAGCCGACCATGGGAGGCAGGAGCAAGTGGTCCCACCGGTGCTGGTAAAGGCGGCTGGAGCAAGAAAATCCGATATTGAAGAAACAGCACGGACGTTGGATTAACATCCAACCGTCACTCCTAATAGATTCATTTGTGGACTAGGTTGACAAAGCCTTTCGTACATGTCAACCTAGTAGACCCACAAGTCAGCCTCCAAATCTGTCCCAAACAGAATACAGCCTGAAATTTATAGCCAGATTCAAATTAATTTAAAAATTAAACATACCTTAATTTAAAATCCAAATGAAATTTTACCCGCACAAAAATAATGAAATTTAAAAGATAAAAATCTGAAAGAAAAAAGAAATGTGGAACTAATTGCCTATTTTCTCTATTTTTTCATTTTACAGCCCATTTCTTATTACTTATAGACCATTTTTTGGGCAAGCCGAATGCATCCCTCCTCGCATTGAAAGATTTCTAGCGGGGCATAGAAAAGCAAGTAGGCCTCCGTTGGTTATTCTGAAAGAAAACAAAATAGTTGGGCTAGCCATTTTCAGACAGAAAAAACTGGGCACGTCATGTGGTAAACATATGAAATAAAAGCCTGGGCTAGATTGGCCACAGCTTCCGCACAACCCAGTGGATGCCCTGCTCCGTCCCGAAAAAAATACTGTGTGAGCTGCTGGGTCCCAGGTGTCAGCCGCTCCTTGTGTAATTATCACGCTTATTGTCTACGTTGACATTGGCGTGCGACCCAGATATCAGGAAACCATCAGGAGGAACCATTTTTTTTCTTGTAATAAAGGAGGTACTTGCTTGCCTACTGCCATGATCCTGGAGGGTCCCTACTGTCATCCTCACCATGTACAGTCATCTCCTTATGCCTCTCGGTTGTTGACCATGTTAACAACACCGGAGGGCGGCGCCGTGGCGAGCGAACCAAGGTGGAGGACGATGGTGAGTCCTCAGACGGGAACGAACAGGAGCCGGGGAAGATGCATAGAATTTTAGGGTGCGATGTGGCTGCAATGCGTGTGCGGTAGCATAGCCAGCCGTGGGAGGCAGGAGCAGGCGGTCCCACCAGCACGGTTTGGCTTTGGCGGCTGGAGGAAGAACAGACTGAAGAAACACGATGGACGTTGAATGTCAATCCACCGGTCAAGGTTGGCACAATCGTTTATTGACGAAGCCGACACCATGTAGCATACTTATTTATAGGAAGAAAAGAAAAACTGGGCTCGTTCGCCAGATAATATTCCTGAATCTGCAACTGATTGATCTTGCGTCGCAACTAAAACTGCCAGGAACATGCGTTCGTTTGCCGTCCTCCTCCCAGGGAATGTTCGCCACATAACATTCTCGAAAATCAAAGACTTGAGAAGGCGTACAAAACAAGCTAGTGTACCAGTAAAGAGACGTTGCTGTGTTTTAGAAAAAAGAGAGATGTGCTCCTGTAGCTGGTTCGAATCCAAACCTAGACTATGACTATATATAGGTGCTATGCTACTTTGCAAGTAATGAAACTCACATATCCAATGTTCGCTTCTCTTCTCTAGTTACTCTGCCTAGCATCAAAAGCTCCACCCACAGCAACCTTGCCCGCTGGTGGCTCGTCCACCTGCTCTTCAGCAGGCAACAACCAGATATGTGCCAAGTTGCCACCCGTACCATCACATGTGGGTCTCATCACACCCCCGCCGGCACACTCACCACAGCCAGTTGTTCATTGCAACCCGTTGTCATTGGTGTGGTGCCATTGCTGCAAATCACGCAGAGTCATCCGTCGCATCTCAACTACAATCCTCAACCCTGGCCGAGTCTTCTACAAATGCCCTAATCATGGGGTAATAATATGTTTAAGTGTTGTTCGCCTGCTTTTAGTTGTTGATTTTTTAATAGTTTGGTTGATGATCTTCCAATTTTATTCATGCAGAAAAAGGGAACATTCATGTCATTTGTATTTCTGGGAAGTTGCTAATGTGGGGGAATGGAACTACGCTGATTATTTGGTTAGCCGAGGAATCCCGATACCAGTAGGTTGGGGTGTTGGGAAAGTAAATGAAGGAACAACAGAAGTGGAAGATGCAGAGCACAAGGTTAAAGATGAAGTTCATATGATCATGGCCAAGCAAGAGATGTTGAACGGCCTTGACAACAATGAGGAGATGAAAGATCTTGTGAAGATAATGGGTAAGATCGTTGTGCTCTGTAGGATGATTGTCTCTTTATTTGCAATGTATGTAGCACTCGTGATGTATTTCGTGGCTATGACATGAGCACTTTGCTGAAACTAGTAATGAATGAAACATGTTTAGAAGGATGGGCATAGTGTTGTGAACATCTAATAATTTCTATTAACGAAAACCGGGGGGTATCCCCTTTTGCTCATAAAAATGAATAGCAGAGGCTCTTTTTCTAATAAATAAGTAAATTAGCAGAGGCCCTGTCAGGTCAGCTTTGTTCCCATTCAAAGACGTAGAGCAAATTCAGTCCAACAGCAAATTATGTCATCAAATACAAGTTTCATAGCCAAATATGAGTACAACTAAACAACAATGTCATCATGTTTTAGTCGTCATACAATCACCAAACACAAATCAACATACATAATAAGTGATGTTCTCACAGCAAAAATACTAAACAACAACTTCATCAGGTTTCAGTTGTCACAGAAAACACAATTTCACATAGTAGATAAAAAGTCCTCTTCTCACAGGAAAATATGACAAAAGAAATCTAATCATCATCTACAGAAGCGGCAACATCTTCGTGTATCAGTCTGAATCGTAATCCCCCCAGGGTCATCTTCTTCTTCATCATCAATGTCCTTGAACGTTGGCGTCTTATTGATCAACTATCGTATGTCCATAGCCCGACATGGAATCATTTCGCTAGTGTTACTGACGTATTGGTTCTTAAAGATACTATAAACATATGTGGAATCTTCTACATGAGGAGCAGTGTAAGCATCACCTTGTTGTGCAACTTCATTAAATGAATTCCTCTGCTCAAACCTTTGCAATACTCTCCAGTCATCACTACATGCAAATGTGTCTTCCAAGAAAAATCTCTGTGTTGCTTGATTTGCCAAAATAAAAGGCTCGTTAGTGTGGTACGCCGCCTTGACATTGATGGATTTTAAATAATCATCAGCTTTGGGTTTTGTGATCCTAGAAAACAGGTTGTACCAACGACAGCAGAACAGAACCACACATCAACGAGCCTCAAAACAGGAGATATACTACAACTAAATAATGTCTGTTATGTTAGCATACAATTTAGTTGTCTCTCTATCGTACGTATCCATTCTCATGATGGCACTGTTCTGTGTCTTCCTGCCTTTGTCGCGTCCAAGGGTGTTATAGAGCACATCTCCAACAACACAAGATTCACTATGTCTTACCCGAGTATCAGGACCCATTGCTAGTGCGTAAAGGGCATCATTAACTGCCTACCCATCCTCCTGCATCTTCTTAACCTGTGGTTAGAAAGTAGGCAAGATGATCATCCTATGTACTCAATATATTAAAAAAAACAGACAGTGCAATTCAAAAGCTTACACAACTCTTGAACCATTTCGCAAATCCTACCACAACCAGTTTGTCAATGTTTCTTGGATTTTGCAGTAGTAACTCCTTTTTGTAGATGCTGCACTACATAGTGATCGCGTCAAACATCTAAATATGTAAGAATGTGCTACAAGTTTAGTAGATTACAATGTATAAGCTACAGTACTTAACACTTACTCGATATAAGGTAGAATCTGAGGGTAGTTATTAAACACATACCAAACCATTTTGTCCAACTCTTTAGGTTTGTCATCTTGTTGACTCTTCCCTATAACTCGAACAGAACAATAAAAAACATTGAGCTCGGGATTGTCTTTACCCACCTTTTCTCTAAGCTGATTAGCTGTTTCAATGTATTTTGAGTAGAATGTCAACGCTGCTGTAGCAATGTAGGTCTCTGCAATGGAACCCTCATGTCTAGCTCTGTTCCTAACATAGCCCTTGAAAGTGCCTAGCTGCCTTTCAATAGAGTACATCCAACCATACTGTACTGGACCTCTAAACAGTGCCTCAGCAGGTAGATGAACGCCCGAATGCACCATCACATCAAAGAAGGTTGGAGGATATATCTTCTCAAGGTCGCATAGGATAGTTGGTATCTTGTTTCTAGGACGCTCCAAAGCATCTATCTTGATATTTCTACTGCAGAGTTCCCTAAAGAATTGTCCCATCTCTGCAACTACTCTATATAAGTCAGGGCGGCCCAATCCTCTAAGGATAACAGGTAAAACCCTTTGAAGTAGGATGTGGCAGTCATGAGTTTTCAACCCTTGTACCTTGTTTTCGTCTGCACTAACTCTCCTTTCAAGGTTGGAAGCAAATCCATATGGGAATCTCACACGTGACAGGTCCTAGCAGAATTATTTTCTTTTTACCTTGTCCAAGACGTACACAGTTGGTGCCATATCCCGTGATGCACCGTCATCTTTCACCTGCAAATCGGATCTGATACCCAGGTGTGTCAAATCAATCCTGGATTTTAAGGTATCTTTTGTCTTGCCTTCAATATTAAGAAGTGTGCCGATAATGCTGTCACATATGTTTTTCTTGATGTGCATCACATCAAGATTATGCCGCAGATCCAAATCTTTCCAATACTCCAAGTGCCACAAAGTGGACCTACAGGTAAACAATAATGTCTCTTTGGCCCTGCCATGCTTCCTTTCCCTGCTACCATTATCAGGATGGTTTCCTGGTGTAATATGACTGACCTTCTTTAATTCCTCCTGCAACTCATCGCTGGTGAGCCGCTTTGGCGCATCACGATTTTCATGCTCTACATTGAACATAGGTCTTCGGTATTTTCTAGGACACGACTTGTCCTTGGTAAGGAAATGGTGGTGTCCAATGTAACATATCTTGCTAAGTGGTGCGTATGAGAGCGGATTCTTGTCAGAACGGACACATGCATTATAAACTTGTGTCGTTCGCCCTGACAAAGTGCCCAAAGCGGGATAATCATGGATGCACCAAATTATAACAACACGTAGAAAGAAATCAGCTGGTGGGCTTCTATATAGGTCTCTAGTGAGGACACCCCTCCATAGCTGTTGAAGTTCCTCCACAAGAGGCTCCATGAATAAATCAAAATCCTTTCCAAGACTTTTTGGACTTGAGATGAGCATGGCCATCATGTAGTTTGATTCTTTGGTGCAGACTTTTGGTGGCATGTTGTAAGGGATAACAAGCACTAGCCACATGCTATATGTGGCGCTCTGGTGGCCAAATGGGTTGAATCTTTCTATAGCTAAGGCGAGTTTAATGTTTCTCGGCTCAACAACAAACTCTTTGTGTTTTTGATTGAAGCTTATCCAGTCACTACCATGAGATGGATGGCTCATTACATTCTGATATATGTACTCCTGGTTCCTAGAATGCCACAATACATCTGTCGGTGTCAAAACCGGCGAATCTTGGGTAGGGGGTCCCGAACTATGCGTCTAAGGCGGATGGTAATAGGAGGCAGGGGACACAATGTTTACCCAGGTTCGGGCCGCATGGTGGCATCGTGCGCACGCGCGCAACTTCCAGCGGACTCCAGGGCCCGTCGAGCGCCAACACCTCCACCGGCACCGGGCAGCAAGTCACGCCAGCCCCCTCTCAGGCTGGCGAGGGGGTGCACATCGCGGCCTTTGGCCTCGGCGGACCGCCACGCCATCACCCCCAATACGGTGCTCCAAGCCAGGCTGAATGGCATACGAGATGCTACGGCGAGGCGCACGGGGCGGTGACCCCAGAAGCTTATGTGCCCCGCATGGTGGATCAGGGGTGTGTGTTGGAAGAATATCATGGCTCATTCCTCGGGCCAGGCTGGGGCGAGGAGATGCCAGGAGCTGAGCTCTTTCAAGAACCCCAGGAGAACCTCGACGACCACACCATCACCGGAAACTATCGGGTACCACTCATCCCTCAGGAGCAAACTTATGCTAACCATGGGTCGCAGGAGATACAGGTCTCCGCAGCAGGTGGCTGCCCTAATTCTGCAGCCTCATACCCCTCAGGAGGAGGGCGCAGGGAGCTGCAGGAGAGGGGCCGAGATTCGGGTTCGTCACCGCGGCGGTCGGAGCAAGGCGTTCTCAGGAGGTAGGCCCCCTGTCGGGGAGGTGCCCCAAGGCCTGCCCCTGGCAGGGGACCCGTGGTCGTCGGGGGAACCGCTGGCGACCGCTCTGCCTCATTGGCATCGTCCTGGTTTCCGATCGCTGTAGATGGCGGCAGAGTGTGGACAAGGCGGGGCCTTCGTCTGGCGATATGAAGCAAGGCCAGTACCTGTGAAGAAGGCCCAGTGCCTGTGAAGCTCGCCGCCCCGTGACACTCTCACATAATAATGAGTGGGGCTGTACACGCCCCGGAGTCTCCGGAGAGCCGCCCTCGGGCCTCGGGGGCTCCCGCCCACGCCCAGTGGCAGCACTTAGCTCCGCGCTGGTGAGAAGACGTCGAAGACTAGACTTGGTGCTGGACGCGACCTTTTGCTTTTGCCTTTCCTTGTTGACGAAGTTCTTCGATTTGGATTTAAGTTGGATTTGAGCTCGGTGCTTGCGTGTGTTTGGGGGAAGGGGTGTTTAGTTTCGTTCGAGCAATCTCTCGCGTTCTGGTTTTGGCTTTGCATCCAAGCTTAACATCGGCTGCCCCCCCTCGCGAGCCCCTCGCGAGCCGGGCCGAGCCAGGCACGTTCACAACCAGGACCACTGTTACCGCACCCTTTCCGGAGGTTTTCATCGCGGGATCCACAAGTTAATCAGAAGACATCCGAGGTGCAGCGGCCCCTGCAGGCCCGCTCGGGACTCGTCGGGGTCGGAAGGTACACAAGTCAGCTGACCCATCACTGGGCTAGCGGCTACGTTCACACACAACATTATGCTTACCAGAGTACTAATTGCAAACCTTTACATGAGGGGCTTCCCCTCCCAAAATGCTCTTACATCCTTCAGGGCCAAGCCCAAACTTTCTTCGTGCAGGTTAATCGGCAGTAACGCGCGGTCAGTCGGACATATCGCTCACCGCGTCTTCGGCATCCTCGGAGGCATCACTGGCGTCATCGGCATTGTCACCACCGCCGCAAGCATCTCCATCAGCGCCAGGCACGTCCACAACGTCGCCTTCATTAGCGCCCACGAACACGCCGTCGTCATCAGACGCAAAGGCCCTAACGAGGGCGTCCACGTTGTCCTCCACCTACCACGCCAGGTCGCCCCAGACGGCAATGGGCACTGGAGCGATGGCAGCGTCGAAGTCGAAGAGGGGGTCCCTGTCCTGCAGATGGCTGAAGACGCGGGAGAAGGCACGCCCGAGCAAGGCTCGGCTCCTGTCTTCGACAAGCCAATGGGACCTCTCGGACCGGTTCTGCAGAAGCGTCACCACATCGGTGAAAAATTGGAGGTTGCCGGCGTAGTTGACCTCGTGTGGCTCCCTAGCGGCAGCCTCGCAGACATAGCCCAAAGTTGTGTTGGCCCTCTCTCGGAGCGTCTGAAGCATGGGGGCATGCACATGCTCCAAAACCCGCCGCCGACGGAGCTCGTCCTCACTCCGCTGCGCGACGGCCTCGGCATCATCAACCCTCTGTTGTAGAAGAAGCTGCTCGGCCCGGGAAGAGGACAGCTCCGCCTGCGCCGCGCTGAGGGTGGCTGCGGAGGAGTCCGCGCGTCGCGTCGCTTCGGTCAGTTTGAGGGCTGCGGTCCTGCCCTCGGCCTCGACCTTGATCAGCCCAAACCTTGAAGGCCGAGCGAGCTTCCACCACGCGGCGATCGATTTCTTCCTACGCTCGGGCTTCGCGCGCGACAACGTCATCCTCCGCCTGGGCCACCAGGCGCTCCCTCGTCTCCAACCGCTCAAGGTCAAGGTTGCACTCGGCGGCCTCCAGCGTCAGCACCTCCTCGCGCTTTAGAAGCTCCGCTCGGTCAACAGAGGCCACCCCATCGACTCAACGGCCGCCTGGCGCAATTCCACTTGCTGCTCCAGGGAGTTGCTCCAGGCTTGGAGCTCTCGTGCGCGCTCCTCCGCATCGTTGCGTCGTCGGTCTGCCTCCCGAGCCTCCTCAGTGGCCAGGGAGTAGGCCTCCCGTGAAGCTGCCAGCGACGCTTCAGCCTTCACGTTGTCAAGATCACGTTGATGACGCGTGAGGGAGACGACTACCTTTAGTTTGCGCCACTCCTCAGCAAGGCGCAAACCTTCGGCCTCGAGGCGCGCATCCTCGTCAGCAAGCTCTGCCCTGATCCGGCTCACCGCATCCGCCGCCCCTGGAGGAACTCTTCACAAAGGGCACGCCGCTCCCGAGCACGTCTGAGCACATCTTCTACATCACCCTCTTCCACCGGAGCATGCGGAGGGCCCCAGGGCGGCTGGCCTCCTCTCGGCGCGGGGCTGGGGGCTGGCGCCCTAGCCATCGCCGAACTGACCTCTTTGGGAATCCGGCCTGGCGTCGGCCCGCCCACGGAGGAGGAGCTGAAGATGCACTTCAGCCATTCACCATCAATGATCAGAGGAGGAACACGGGGCAAGCCAGATGTGCCCTAGGAGGATTCATGAAGAAAGGACAGCGGGCGCGCAGGCTCGAGGTGCCCTATGGAACGGACCACTCCACCAACTGGTCTGGCAGCAGGGGTGCCGCTCGAGCTCGGCGAGCCCAGAGCCAGCAGAGAAGGCGAAGCTTGGGGGGATGGCTCCCGGGCTGGCTCGGCAGGTTCCACAGGGCAGGGCCTGAAAGGGCCCCAATCAGTCGCAGGGACAGCAAAGCGAACAAGCAAGGGAAGAAGAAGACTTACTCGTCCATGGCAAAGTACTTCCTGCGCTTCAACAAGCGGCAAGGGCGGTCGTTGCCACCCAAGGCCTCCTTCTCTTGTGGAGGGCCTCGAAGTCTACGCGGAATCGACCCAAGCGCTCAGCGCACGGGTCGGCCCCTGGTGCGGAAGTAGCGTCAAGGTGATCAGTGATGGAGGAGTCAGCCTGGGGGGCGCCGTCAGGCATCACCTCGCGAGGAACGGCTGGGGGCTCGGGAGCCCAGCCTCAGGAACCACAGGCCGCAACTATGCACCTGCCGCCACTCCAGGGCGGGCCTCGAGAGACGCCCCCTTCAAGACTTCTCGCGGCTTCGGCGCCTCGACATCGGACGCCTAACCTCTCGCCAGTTCTCCTCTCCCCGCCCTGTCGCCCGAGGAAGGACCGCTATGGGCGGCAGGAGAAGCAACCACGGAGGTTGGGTTCTCGCGGGGCCCCATGAAGCTAGTAGGGCGCAGTCCCCACTCATCGAAGCTGGGCATATGCCTCACAAAATCGGCCCTGCCGGAGCAAAGATACAAGAGGATGCCATTACTCCGAAGGCTTCCTGGGGAAGGATCGCCAATCAAGACCTTGAGCACCGTCTACAGCACTTCAGGCGCCAAGTCCTCCTCCTGAAGCCGCATGCGGTCTCTATGCCCCACAAAGTCCCACATCCGGCGAGAGTGGCGCTGAAGAGGAGCAATGCGACATTGGAGGAACTCCTTCACCACCTTGGGCGCAGTCACATTGAGCACCCTCAAACTGTGGAAGCGGCACCAGACGAAGGCGAGCTGGGGGCTGGCGAGCACCTCGTGGTCCCAACCCTCGTGAGGAACAGCAGGCGAGGTCGGGTGCGAGAGCAGAGGGTTGGGCACTCCAACGTCCATGTATAGCCACCACTCTTTGAACCTGGCCTCAGGAGGAGGAAGGCCGAAGTCAATCCTTGAAGCAGCCGTCCCTGGCACAGCATAGAAGCTCACGCACCCTGAGCACTGAGTGGGGTCGCTCATGCGCAAGGAAAAGAAGTGGAGCAGCAGGGCAACGGAAGGAGGTATGCCTATCATCGCCTCGCAAACAAAAGCAAAGACGGCCAGAAGGGTAATGGACTCCGGCCCGAGGTGCACCATATGGATTTGATAATGGGAGAGCACCGCATTGAAGAAGGTGGAAAAGGGGGGAACCAGACCCGCCCATAGAGCATCGGCGAAGAATCGGACCTCCGTGACGATCCTATCAAGGGAGGCATGGGATGCAGGCCAGGTCGTGGTCCTGCTGCACTGATTGAAGATAGTTGCAAGGGAGGAGTGGACCTTGTCCAAAGCTTCTGGACTGAGTATGATCGACCAGGCGATGGCAGGGGTCGAGGCTGGAGGTGTGCAGGGCGAAGGCGCGGGCTTCTTTCCCCTTCCCTTCTTCGTCGGCGCCATGGCGGTGAAGAGGAGGAAGAACTCGGGCCGGATTGGCCGGAGGCTGGAGCTCAAAGAAGAAGGAAAGATAGGAGGCAGGAGAGTAGCGGAAAGGAGGAACGACTGTGTGCAACTGCGGGTCCGCTTAGCCGGGCGCGCAACAAGGCGTCGTGGGGAAGCGCAGACGCCCACGTCCAATCAATCGCCACGCGGCGCCCAAGGCCGCAGGCTTTTGGGGCCCATGGCGCTTCGCTCACCCCTTCGCTTTCCTACTAGGCCAAGCCCGGGCGCGGCATGGGCCCGGGGGCTACTGTCGGTGTTCTGGGAACAGGGGTCCCCAGACTTGCCTGCCTGCGGCCTGCGGCGTGGCTCAAGTGGGGGCCCAGCGTGGCCCATCTTCATCAGCTCAAGCTCAAGACCCTCGCTAGGGGCCAAGCCTCGCGGGGCGGAGACAGGAAGCTTCCTCGGAGGCAGGCTCATAGGCAGGCTCGCGAGGAGGCAGAGAGATCAAGGCAGGGGTACCTCGCGAGGAACCCGTGATGCAAGCCATGACGATCGAGACCAGGCGGGCGCCGGCCTACGCAGTGTCCTTGTTTCCCCTTTGGTGCAAAGGGGGCAAGCACAGGCCAAGGCATCAGGCAAAGTTTTCCATTCCGGTGCAACGAGACCAAGACCAGCAGAGCGGCAGGACGGAGGTCACCGTGGAGCCCAAGACGGCATCATCGCCAGTACTTTTGGCAGCCGAAGACCGCCTTTGGCTAGGATAACTTGTACTACCGGTTCCCCTTCAAAATGGCCAATTGTTGGCGCCCTTCCCGCTCATTATTTGGGGAGAGGCCCGGGGCCACTATAAATAGAGCTAGCCACCATAGAGTAGAGAGGGCCATCTAGGGAGAAGACATCTAGAAATCTGGTAGAACCCTAGCAGAGAGAGAGGGAGAGGCGACTGAACTCACCCTAGCAGTTCATCGCACCAGCTCAAGAACACCTCTCACGAGCCTGTTCTTCCTTTGTACTGATCCTCAACAGCCCCTGAGGCAATCCACCACACCACACACTGGAGTAGGGTATTACACCACAACGGTGGCCCGAACCAGTATAAACCTTGTGTCCCGTGTGTTGTTCGTTGTTTCCAGCTCAAATCACGCAAGGGGGTCGGGCGTAGATCGGTAGGGGAGAGACCTCCGCGCGCACCCCAGTGTTCTAACCTCAAGGGTCTGCCGGAACCCGAAATTCAACAAACCCAACCGCGCCTGTTGGTATGACTCCTCGATTTTAGGCAAGTTCCGAACGGCCATGCGGAGGATGCTTGATATTCATCCCTTTTATAAAGGGGCCAAGGCCTGTCCTTTTCTTCTCGCGCTCGATCCTTCCCTTCCCCCACCTTGAGTTCCAACACCCAAGACTCAGGCTAAGTGCTTCAGACCTTCAACCATGTCTGGATCCAACCTTCCAGGCGGGTGGATAGCCTCTTCTGTCATAGAGGAGGACATCAAGAAGCTAAGAGAAGCCAGGTATCTGACCGCCGAAATCTGGCATAGGCTGCCCGCTCAAGGGCAGGTCATCCCCACTCCTGAACCCAACGAGAGTGTCGTATTTGTTTCCCACTTCCTCCGAGGGCTAGGCTTTAGTCTTGATCCCTTTGTTAGAGGGCTTATGTTCTATTACGGGCTCGATTTCCAGGATCTAGCCTTAGATTCCATCCTTCACATCTCGTCGTTTATTGTCGTGTGTGAGGCCTTCCTCCGCATCACCCCACACTTCGGCTTATGGCTCAAGACCTTCAATGTGAAGCCGAAGATGATCGATGGGCGACATGCAGAATGCGGAGGTGCCATAATAAGCAAAGGCGCCAATGCCCCATGGCTGAAGGGTTCCTTCCCAGAGGTGTCCAACTTACTGCAGCGGGAGTGGTTTTACATCACAGCTCCCCGATGTACTAAGTGGGTAGCTGCCCCCACCTTCCATTCGGTCCACCCGCCACAACTGGCATCATAGGTCAACAAGGGGCTGGACTGGGGGCCAGTTAATGACGTGCCGACATTGCAAAGTCGCATCCGAGATCTCCTTAAGAGGGATGTCAGTCTCGTTAAGGTAATGCAAGTTATGCTAGTTCATTGGGTCCTGCCATGCCAACGTCGATCTCTTCGTATGTGGTAGTTCAACCCAGAAGGACCGCGAACTATTCAGCAATTCTTCGGCATGACGCTCGAAGGTATGTATGGACTGTTCTTCGGATCATGAATAAAGTGTCCGGATACCACCGAGGATGTGGGTCTAAACTGCAATCGTCCAGATACCCATGTAAGTAATTCTGCGTCCGAACACGTCGTCTTCTCATTTGTCATAACTTCATTGTTGAAAAATTACTCTTGGCCAGGACTGGATAAGAAAGGCAAAGATGATCAGGTGTTCGGCCCCCCTTCCCGAAGGCTCACCGGATCCTGTACTAGCCTGGATGCTTGAGCACGCACTTTATCAAGTGCCATTAGGGGAAGATAAAGGGAGGGATAAAGAAGCCGAAAGCGGGCCTCACGCATTACTCATCCAAACTGGGGGGAATTAGTGTCTCTGCGAAGGAGTATAATCGGAGAGAAGAATCTAGAATCCCCTCTCCCCAAGGAAGTAAAAGGACCGCCCCTGAAGACATGGAAACAAAGGTTTCCAAACGAGGGAAGAAACCTTTGTCAGGGGGCCCTGCCCCGGAGGGCTTCCTTACCGCACAGTGCCCGCAAGGGGGCCAGCCCTCCACCTAGCAGTAAGTGAATCAAGAGTACTTTTGGTAAATATATCCTGCTTTATCTCCAAGGACAATAACCAAGACATATATCTTGCAGTCCGGCTCGCAGGCCTTCTCAACAGAGTTCGTCTTCGGGGGATGTTCTTTCGGAGATGATGGAGAGCGAAACGCCTCCCCCTGTCTCCCCGCCTCCTGGGGCGGATGACCCTGAGGTGTCATCACGGAGGGTTTCTCCTGATCCACCAAGGCTAGAAGGTAACCCTTCGGCCACCCGAAGTCCGGAGCATTCGTCTCCTAAGGAGAGCAACATAAAGAGTCCGGGACTGTCTGGTGCGCAACTGGACGCACTGATGGGTCTTTTGGAGCAAGCGGCTATCTCAGAGGTGCATCGTACTTTAATGGGTACGGTGGTTGAGAGGATTTCATCTGCCAAGAGTGGGTTACATGAAGATTTTATGAGTCTGCTAAGAGGCTTTGAGGTACGCAAAGTAATATATAATTTTTTTGACGGTACCGCACACGCTAGATGTGCTCTATACAGATAGTAGCCCCTGAGACTCTGGTTGCTGTCTAGAGGCGGCAAACAGAGGATCGTAGTCCCAGGTAATGATCGCGCTGCTTTCATGTGCAGGCGGCTGACGGTACGGTGGCTAGCCGGACTGCTGAGTTTGCCGGACTTAGCTGGCAACTTGACGCGGCAGATGCTGACATTGCGCTTGTGAACAAGCGGCTTGACGAGGCACATGGTATGTATTTTCGGGTGGTCAAGAAATATTAAGAGGAGCATGATGCTAGTATATATAATATGATGTGACTGCAGATCGAGCTATCACCGTGGAGACCCTTCGGGCAGAACTTGCCCGAGCCAAGGAACAAGCCAGGAGGAGTGATGCGGCCACCCTAAAGGCGCCCGAAGAGCTAAGAGCCGAACGGGCTGCTCATCGCCAGAGCGAAGATAAAATAGCCAAGATGGTTGTTGAGCTGAAGGATGCCTCCGGCCGGTATGAGCTTCTTGAAAAGGGAAGCCAAGCGAAATCGGCGGACCTGGAGAAAGCCATGGTAGCAGCCAAGGAGACCCTCTCTAAAATCACAACAGCGAAGGAGGAGCTTCGTCAAGCCGGAGATATCACGGCTAAGAAGCCCTTTTTGTTGCGGACGAAGTTCAGAGATCCAAAGTATGCCCCTCTGGATCAATTATGGAATGCTGCAGACGCATATTCAGACCTAGCAATGAGTGCTGCTGATGCGATTGGGTTTTTCATAGATCAAAAAGACCACGAAGTGGAAAAGTTGTTCTGGTCGCAGTTTAGTGCTCCAACGCGTCCGCTGCTGTTAAATGAGCAAATGGCCGAGTGGGCTGAGCTCCATAGGTTGTCTGGGCTTGCCATGAGGTCTGTCATGGATCATCTTTGGCCAGAAGGACCAAGGCGGAATAGTTATTTTGGTTTAGTGCAACGATTCCTTGGTGTTGTGCCGCATATCGACGCTATAAAGAGGTCAGCGTGTATAGAGGGTGCGCGGATGGCTCTTGCCCGTGTTAAGACATACTGGGCAGAGATGGATGCCACCACTATTGCAACCTGGGGTCTCGCCGCAGGCCAGGTCTCAGCCGAGCACTATTTTGAAGAAGTCCTAGAAGGCGCTCGTTTAATAGAGGCTCAGTGCTTGAAGAGTATCATGTTCAAGTGACATGTATCCCAATTGTAAAATTATGCTATTTGGCTTATAAAGGCTGTGTTTTTACTTTTGCCTGAAAGTATTGAGATACCTCCTGTGCGGACGTTTATGTATGTATATAACCTAAAAGTTTGCAGTCGTCGGCTTCAGCCCCCACGCAAATAATGCAGGGGTGTTCAGAAAAGCGTGTATTCACACTTGATCCAATGTCTTGGTCCATTAAGGAGGTGATAGCGCGGCGAACAAGGAAATCAGACTATATTGCTTTAACACTTTCACTTAGCCAGAGGAGTTTGACAATGGGGCTACTATATAGCCCTTGGTACTTCCGCGCTTATCCGAGTACGGTGCGCGTACATACATGACCGGGAAACCGGTCCTTCGTTAATGCGGAGGAATCACGAAGATTCCGCTGAGTCCCCGAGTGGTTGACCAGTCTTGCGCTTTATCATGACAGTCGGTTTTTAGCTTTCTCTATTGAGGTGCTCATCCAGATGAACCAAGGCACAATCGCAGTAGTTCTTCGGTGCCACCTTAGCCGATAGAGCGGAACGTAAGGTAGCAAAACACGGGAGCCAGGCAAACCCAACTATTGACCAAAGACATGATTCGGAGTTGATGCATATAAGGCCAAACTTGCGACGCCGAACACTCCCTAAGGTATTCGGTCTTTACAATGTATACTGGACTGAGTAACTCCCTTGATAATAAGCCCTGAATTTCCAGGTACGTGCATTAGTCTGATGTGACGAAATGCCAATACGCTAGCATCCCTCTTGGTTATGTTGAGTATCATGAGGGTGTGAAGCAACAAGAGACAGTAAAAAAGGTTTACACAGAGTCTTAATCTAAAAAGAAACCTTTGAACTGGGCCCTGCTACATGTCTGCGCCCGTGTCTCCGTTGTGCCGTATCCTAGAAGGATGTAGCACGATTATCATCTGTAAGAGAGAAAATCCCAGGTGAAAGTTTTCATGCGGCAAATTGGTTATTCTTAATAAACCATTAACATTCAATGTAAATAAGATCAAGTCGAACTGTAGTCCGTTTTACATGTCGGAAGCCCCTAGCACCACCTATGGGGGTATATCCATCGACCCGGTCTTAGGTTTATCTGAGATGTTACAGCTAGTGGTGCGCCGGACTTGTCTAGCCGTGTCCGTGGTCTTGACGACCGATTATTTAATCTGGTTGGAGAGGGCGTTCAGTGTTCGGCTGCTAAAGCCGCCACACGTTCTTCTGCACATGAGGAACGTTCTGTGTTTCCGCTAACTATGATGATGCCACGTGGACCAGGCATCTTAATCTTAAGATAAGCGTAATGCGTTATTGCACTAAAACGAGCGAAGGCCGTTCTTCCGAGTAGTGCTTGATAGCCGCTTTGGAACGGAGCGATGTCGAAGGTTAACTTTTCACTTTGGAAGTTGTCGAGAGAACCGAATACAACCCCTAGTACTAGAGAGCCCATGCAGCGGGCCTCTGGGCCTGGTATTACTCCTTTAATGGTAGTATTGCTTTGGCTGATTCTTGTCGGGTCAATCCCCATTTTGCGGACTGTGTCCTGATATATCAGATTAAGACTACAGCCGTCGTCCATAAGGACTCGGGTGAGATGGTAATCCTCCGTGCCGGATATTAGTCGAGTAATCCCCGTGATCAAAAGTGATCGGGCAGGCCGACCAAGGGTTGAACTTGGGGGTAGAGGGCTCCACGGCGCATACGTCTCGGAGTGCGCGTTTGGTCCTCCGCTTCGTTACGTGAATCATGTTCATTGTTTTGACCTCTGGTGGGATTTTTTCTGTCCCCGAGTGTTCATCTGGCGAGGCTCATCCTCGTCTTCGCTTGGTGCCTCCCTCCCCTTGTGTTCGGTGTTTAGCTTGCCAGCCTGCTTGAAGACCCAACATCTCTGTTGGTGTGATTTGCGGGTTTGTCGGAGGTGCCATGAATCTGATATAATCTGTCTAGAATCTTGTTTAGGTTGGACGGTCCATATGTGCTGCCTTTAAATGGCTTTTTCCATTGACCGGGTCCAGAGCTCCTGAATCCGGTGTTTACCGCCTTGTTGTCTGGGCTGTCTTCATTGTTTCGACGCTTGCTTTTATTGCGTCTCTCGGCGTTCTGGGAATGGGGGTCCCTAGACTTGCCTTCCTGTGGCCTGCGGCGTGGCTCAAGCAGGGGCCCAGCACAGCCCATCTTCATCAGCTCAAGCTCAAGACCCTCGCGAGGGGCCAGGCCTCGCGGGGCGGGCAACAGGAAGCTTCCTCAGAGGCAGCCTCGTCAGGCAGGCTCGCGAGGAGGCAGAGAGATCAAGGCAGGGGTACCTCACGAGGAACTTGTGACGCAAGCCATGACGATCGAGGCCAGGCGGGCGTCAGGCGGGCGCCTGCCTGTGCAGTGTCCTTGTTTCCCCTTTGGTGCAAAGGGGGCAAGCACAGGCCAGGGCATCGGGCAAAGGTTACCATTCCGGTGCAACAAGACCAAGACCAGCAGAGCGGCAGGACGGAGGTCACCGTGGAGCCCAACACGACGTCATCACCAGTACTTTTGGCAGCCGAAGACCACCTTTGGTCAGGATAACTTGTACTATATGTTCCCCGTCAAAATGGACAATTGTTGGCTCCCTTCCCACTCATTATTTGGGGAGAGGCCCAGAGCCTCTATAAATAGAGCTAGCCATCGCAGAGGGAAGGGACATCTAGAAATCTGGTAGAACCCTAGCAGAGAGAGAGGGAGAGGCGACTGAACTCACCCTAGCAGTTCATCGCACCGGCTCAAGAACACCCCTCGCGAGGCTGTTCTTCCTTTGTACTGATCCTCATCACCCCCTGACGAAATCCACCACACCACACACTGGAGTGGGGTATTACACCACAACGGTGGCCCGAACCAGTATAAACCCTATGTCCCTTGTGTTGTTCATTGTTTCCAGCTAAAATCACGTGAGGAGATCGGGCGTAGATCGGTAGGGGAGAGACCTCCGCACGCACCCCAGTGTTTGAACCTCAAGGGTCTGCCGGAACCCGAAATCCGACATTTGGTGCGCCAGGTAGGGGTGCGTCGGAGTCCTCCCTCCTGACGACCCGCTCTCCCCGACATCGCATGCCGCCCTCATGGCGGACAACGCGCCACCCGCTCCAGCAACGGATGCCGACACTGGGGCCAGGGGGCTCCGGGCCTTGGCCCCCGCCTTGCGATAGGTGCGGTGGCCGCGCAAGTTCAGTCCCGAGATGCCGCCGCGCTACGATGGCGCGACGGACCCGATGATTTTCCTGCTGGCGTACGAGGAGGCCGACCTCGTAGCCGGAGCGACGATCGTGTGATGGCCAACTGGTTACCCATGGCCCTCACCGGCATCCCGCGCGCGTGGCTCCTCCACCTGCCGACGACCTCTGTCACCTCCTAGGAGGAGCTGCTGGACCTCTTCCTCGCCCGTTTCGCCGCACCAGCGCCGCCCGTCGTCGCAGCTCTCCTGGGTGGCTCCCAGGCACCACCCTCTAGTCATCACGTCAAGCCATTCGGCCGCCAGATCAGCACCGCCTCCCTGGTGGCGCCCGAGGCTGATCTAACCTTCGACTCGGAGGAACACCCCTTCAACCCCATTGGTTCGGGCGCGCTCCCGATACTGTGCACCCCCACCATCTGCCAGGTGGCCATCACCAAAACCCTCATTGACGGTGGTGCCGGCCTCAACGTGCTCTCGGTGGAGGCCTTCAGCCTCTTCCACGTGCCGCTGGAGCGGCTCCAACCTAGCAGGCCTTTCTTGGGTGTCGGAGCCGGTTCCACCGCCTCCTTGGGACAGATCTGCCTCCCAGTGACCTTTGGCACCTGTGACAACTTCCGCATGGAGCTGATCGACTTTGACATCACCCCCATCGGCCTACCCTACAACACCATCCTCGGCTATCCGGCCTTGGCTCGGTTCATGGCAGCAACTCACCCGGCGTACAACCTCATGAAGATGCTCAGGAGCAGCGGCATCCTCACTATGTCAGGAGACACAAGGGATGCGTTGCAGGTGCTCCGGCTTGTTTTCAGGGCAGCCGCGGTGGCGCAGCCCGCTAGCATCGACGCCCCTGAGCCCAAGGGGGCTGCGCCGGTGAAAAAGAAGCAGATGTTCACCCAAGACAAGGAGGAAACCAAGCAGGTACCAGTCGACGAGGACGAGTCCACTTGCGCCACCTTCACCATAGGGGCCAACCTCGAGCCCGAGCAGGAGAAGGCCCTGATCAGGTTCCTGCGCGCGAACAAGAAGGTGTACGCGTGGGAACCAGATCAGTTAGCGGGGGTCCCTGCTACGTCTTGAGCTTGTGTTGGTTTTCCCCAAAGAGGAAGGGATGATGTAGTAGAGTAGCGTAAGTATTTCCCTCAGTTTTTGAGAACCAAGGTATCAATCCAGTAGGAGGCCATGCTCAAGTCCCTCATACCTGCACAAAATGATAGCTACTTGCAACCAACGCGATTAGGGGTTGTCCATCCCTTCACGGTCACTTACGAGATTGAGATCTGATAATATTTTTGGTATTTTTGGTATAAAGATGCAAAGTAAAAAGTAAAAGCAAAGTAAAAAAGCAAAGCAAGATTAAAGTAATGGAGATTGATATGATGAGAATAGACCCAGGGGCCATAAGTATCACTAGTGGCTTCTCTCAAGAGCATAAGTATTCTATGGTCGGTGAACAAATTACTGTTGAGCAATTGACAGAATTGAGCATAGTTAAGAGAATATCTAGGCAAGATCATGTATATAGGCATCACGTCCGTGACAAGTAGATCGAAACAATTATGCATCTACTACTATTACTCCACTCATCGATCGCTATCCAGCATGCATCTAGAGTATTAAGTTAAAAACAGAGTAACGCCTTAAGCAAGATGACATGATGTAGAGAGATAAATTCATGCAATATGAAATAAACCCCATCTTGTTATCCTCGATGGCAACGATACAATACGTGCCTTGCTGCCCCTTCTGTCACTGGGTAAGGACACCGCAAGATCGAACGCAAAGCTAAGAACTTCTCCCATGGCAAGAACTACCAATCTAGTTGGCCAAACCAAACGCATAATTCTAAGAGACTTACAAAGATAACCAATCATACATAAAAGAATTCAGAGAAGATTCAAATATTATTCATAGATAGACTTGATCATAAACCCACAATTCATCGGTCTCGACAAACACACCGCAAAAAAAAGATTACATCGAATAGATCTCCACAAGAGAGGGGGAGAACTTTGTATTGGGATCCAAAAAGAGAGAAGAAGCCATCTAGCTACTAACTATGGAACCGAAGGTCTGAGGTAAACTACTCACACTTCATCGGAAGGGCTATGATGATGTAGAATCCCTCCGTGATGATGGCCATCTTCCGGCGGAGCTCCGGAACAGGCCCCAAGATGGGATCTCGTGGATACAGAAAGTTGCGACGGTGGAATTAGGATTTTGGCTCCTGTTCCGATCGTTTGGGGGTACGTGGGTATATATATAGGAGGAAGGAGTACATCGGTGGAGCACCGAGGGGCCCACGAGGCAGGGGCGCACCCTAGGGGGGGCGCCCCCACCCTCGTGACCGCCTCTTTTGCTCACTGGAGTATGGTCCAAGTCTCTTGGATCACGTTCGGTGAGAAAATCACGTTCCCAAAGATTTTATTCCGTTTGGACTCCGTTTGATATTTTGTTTCTCTGAAACACTGAAATAGGCAAAAAAACAGCAATTCTGGGCTGGGCCTCCGGTTAATAGGTTAGTCCCAAAAATAATATAGAAGTGGAAAATAAAGCCCAATATAGTCCAAAACAGTAGATAATATAGCATGGAGCAATCAAAAATTATAGATACGTTGGAGACGTATCAGGCATCCCCAAGCTTAATTCCTGCTCGTCCTCGAGTAGGTAAATGATAAAAATAGAATTTTTGATGCGGAGTGCTACTTGGCATAATTTCAATGCAAATCTTCTTAATTGTGGTATGAATATTCAGATTAGAAAGATTCAAGACAAAAGTTTATATTGACATAAAAATAATAATACTTCAAGCATACTAACAAAGCAATTATGTCTTCTCAAAATAACATGGCCAAAGAAAGTTATCCCTACAAAATCATATAGTATGGCTATGCTCCATCTTCACCACACAAAGTATTTAAATCATGCACAACCCCGATGACAAGCCAAGCAATTGTTTCATACTCTAACTTTTTCAAGACTTTTTCAATCTTCACGCAATACATGAGCGTGAGCCATGGATATAGCACTATAGGTGGAATAGAATGGTGGTTGTGGAGAAGACAAAAAGGAGGGGAAGATAGTCTCACATCAACTAGGCGTATCAACCGGCTATGGAGATGCCCATCAATAGATATCAATGTGAGTGAGTAGGGATTGCCATGCAACGGATGCACTAGAGCTATAAATGTATGAAAGCTCAACAAAAGAAACTAGTGGGTGTGCATCCAACTTTCTTGCTCACGAAGACCTAGGGCAATTTGAGGAAGCCCATCATTGGAATATACAAGCCAAGTTCTATAATGTAAAATTCCCACTAGTATATGAAAGTGACAACATATGAGACTCTCTATATGAAGAACATGGTGCTACTTTGAAGCACAATATATGAGACTTGCTATATCATGGTGCTACTTTGAAGCACAAGTGTGGTAAAAGGATAGTAGCATTGCCCCTTTTTATTTATTTTCTTTTTTTGGGCCTTCTTTTTTTCTTTGGCCTTTTTGTTTTTTTATTTTATTTTTTATTTTTTATTTGGGACAATGCTCTATTGAATGATGATCATCACACTTTTATTTATTTACAACTCAATGATTACAACTCAATTCTAAAACAAAGTATGACTCTATATGAATGCCTCCGGCGGTGTACCGGGATATGCAATGAATCAAGAGTGACAAGTATGGAAAAATTATGAACGGTGGCTTTGCGACAAATACTATGTCAACTACATGATCATGCTAAGCAATATGACAATGATGAATGTGTCATGATGAACTAGATGGTGGAAACTTGCATGGCAATATATTTCAGAATGACTATGGAAATGCCATAATAGGTAGGTATGGTGGCTGTTTTGAGGAAGGTATATGGTAGGTGTATGATACCAGAGAAAGGTGCGCAGTATTCGAGAGGCTAGCAAAGGTGGAAGGGGGAGAGTGCGTATAATCCATGGACTCAACATTAGTGATAAAGAACTCATAAATTTATTGCAAAAATCTAGAAGTTATCAAAGCAAAGTATTACGCGCATGCTCCTAGGGGGATAGATTGGTAGGAAAAGACCATCGCTCGTCCCCGACCGCCACTCATAAGGTAGACAATAAATAAATAAATCATGCTCCGACTTCTTCACATAAAGGTTCACCATACGTACATGCTACGGGAATCACAAACTTTAACACAAGTATTCTTTAAATTCACAACTACTCAACTAGCATGACTTTAATATTATCACCTCCATATCTCAAAACAATTATCATGCTTCAATCTTTTCTTAGTATTCAACACACTCAAAAGAAAGTTTCAAAAATCTTGAATACCAAGCATATTATTATTAAGCAAATTACCATGCTATTAAGAGACTCTCAAAATAATTTAAGTGAAGCATGAGAGATCAATAGTTTCTTTAAAACAAATCCACCACCGTGCTCTAAAAGATCTAAGTGAAGCACATAGAGCAAAATTATAACGCTCAAAAGACATAAGTGAAGAACATAGAGCAAAATTATCTAGCTCAAAATATATAAGTGAAGCACATAGAGCAAAACTACTTAGCTCAAAAGATATAAGTGAAGCACATAGAGCAAAACTACTTAGCTCAAAAGATATAAGTGAAGCACACAAAGTATTCTATCAAATTTTAATTCATGTATGGCTCTCTCAAAAGGTGTGTACAGCAAGGATGATTGTGGCATACTAAGACACAAAGACACAGATAATACAAGACGCTCCAAGCAAAACACATATCATGTTGGTGAATAAAAATATAGCTCCAAGTAAATTACCGATGGAAGTGGACGAAAGAGGGGATGCCTTCCGGGGCATCCCCAAGCTTTGAATTTTTGGTGTCCTTGGATTATCTTGGGGGTGCCATGGGCATCCCCAATCTTAGGCTCTTGCCACTAATTGTTCCATGATCCATCAAAAGAATTCACCCAAAACTTGAAAACTTCACAACACAAAACTCAAAATAGAAAACTCGTGAGGTCCGTTAGCGAAAGAAAACAAAAGACCACTTCAAGGTACTGTAATGAACTCATTATTTATTTATATTGGTGTTAAACCTACTGTATTCCAACTTCTCTATGGATTATAAACTATTTTACTAGCCATAGATTCACCAAAATAAACAAACAACACACGGAAAACAGAATCTGTCAAAAACAGAACAGTCTGTAGTAATCTGTAGCTCGCGCAAGATCCGGAACCCCAAAAATTCTAAAATAAATTGGTGGACGTGAGTAATTTATCTATTAATCATATTAAAAAACAATTAACTAAATATCACTCTTCAAATAAAAATTACAGTAGTTCTCGTGAGCGCTAAAGTTTCTGTTTTTTACAGCAAGTTCAACAAGACTTTCCCCAAGTCTTCCCAAGGGTTCTACTTGGCACAAACACTAATTAAACACAAAAAACACAACCAAAACAGAGGCTAAATAATTTATTTATTACTAAGCAGGATCAAAAATCAAGGAATAAAAAAAATCGGGTTGCCTCCCAACAAGCGCTATCGTTTAACGCCCCTAGCTAGGCATAAAAGCGAGGATAGATCTAGGTATTGCCATCTTTGGTAGGCAATCCATAAGTGGCTCTCATGATAGTTTCATATGGTAATTTTATTTTCTTTCTAGGAAAGTGTTCCATGCCCTTTTTTAATGGAAATTGAAATCTAATATTCCCTTCCTTCATATCAATAATCGCACCAACCGTTCTATGGAAAGGTCTACCAAGAATAATAGGGCAAGAAGGATTGCAATCTATATCAAGAACAATGAAATCTACGGGCACATAATTCCTATTTTCAA
This sequence comes from Triticum urartu, assembly GCF_003073215.2. Classification (NCBI taxonomy): domain Eukaryota; kingdom Viridiplantae; phylum Streptophyta; class Magnoliopsida; order Poales; family Poaceae; genus Triticum; species Triticum urartu. Next base: position 352,220,692 of record NC_053023.1, read on the forward strand.
CAATAAGAACATCATTAATCCTTCCCATAGGTTTCTTAATAGTGGAATCCACAAGATGCAAGTTTAGAGAGCAATCATCAAAATCGCGGGAATCTAGTAAATCACACAAAGTCTTGGGAATAGTAGAGACACTAGCACCCAAATCACACAAAGCATAAAACTCATGATATTTAATTTTAATTTTAATAGTTGGTTCCCACTCATCATAGAGTTTTCTAGGGATAGAAACTTTCAACTCAAGTTTTTCTTCATAAGATTGCATCAAGGCATCAACAATATGTTTGGTGAAGGCTTTATTTTGACTATAAGCATGTGGAGAATTTAGCACGGATTGCAAGAAGGAAACACAATTAATTAAAGAGCAAATTTCATAATTAAGTTCCTTGAAATCCAATATAGTGGGTTTAGCAACATCTAGATTTTTATTTCTTTCAATCCCACTTTCATCAATTTCATCATTAAGATCTAAATACTCCGAATTTTTAGAACGCCTTCTAGGTAAAGGAAGATCATATTCAGTTTCATCAAGATTCATATTGCAAAATAAAGATTTAATAGGAGACACATCGATAACTTTTAGATCTTCATCTTGATTTTCATAGGTATTGGAAGAACACGCTTTAATAAAGGCATCTTTGGAAGCACGCATCCTAGAGGTTCTTTCCTTGCACTCATCAATGGAAATTCTCATGGCTTTGAGAGACTCATTGATATCATGATTAGGAGGAATAGATCTAAGCTTTAAAGAATCAACCTCAAGAGAAATTCTATCAACGTTCCTAGCCAAATCATCAACTTTAAGCAATTTCTCTTCAAGCAAAGCATTACAATTCTTTTGTGAATTCATAAACTCTTTAACACTATTCTCAAATTCAGAGGGCATCGTATTATAATTTCCATAAGAGTTGTTGTAGGAATTCCCATAATTATTAGAAGGATTACTAGGATATGGCCTAGGATTAAAATTCCCTCTATAAGCGTTGTTACCAAAATTATTCCTACCAACAAAATTCACATCCATAGATTCATTATTATTATCAATCAAAGTAGACAAAGGCATATCATTAGGATCAGAAGAAACACTCTTAGTAGCAAATAATTTCATAAGTTCATCCATCTTTCCACTCAACACATTAATTTCTTCTATCGCGTGCACCTTTTTATTAGAAGATCTTTCAGTATGCCATTGAGAATAATTAACCATAATATTATCTACGAGTTTAGTAGCATCTCCTAAAGTGATTTCCATAAAAGTGCCTCCCGCGGCCGAATCTAAAAGATTTCTAGAAGCAAAATTCAATCCGGCATAAATTTTTTGTATAATCATCCACAAATTCAAACCATGAGTAGGTCAATTACATATCATCAATTTCATTCTCTCCCAAGCTTGTGCAACATGTTCATGATCAAGTTGTTTAAAGTTCATTATATCGTTTCTAAGAGAGATGATCTTAGCGGGAGGAAAATACTTAGAGATAAAAGCATCTTTGCACTTGTTCCATGAATTAATACCATTCTTAGGCAAAGACGAAAACCAAGCTTTAGCACGATCTCTAAGCAAAAAAGGAAATAGCTTCAATTTAATGACATCATTATTGACATCTTTTTTCTTTTGCATATCACATAAATCAACGAAGCTATTCAGATGAGTAGCGGAATCTTCACTAGGAAGGCCGGTGAATTGATCTTTCATAACAAGATTCAACAAAGCAGTATTAATTTCACAAGATTTAGCATCGGTAAGAGGAGCAATCGGAGTGCTAAGGAAATCATTATTATTGGTATTGGTGAAGTCACACAATTTGGTAGTATCTTGAGCCATCGTGACAAACAAGCAATCTAACACACGAGCAAACAAAAAGCAAGCGGGCAAAAGAGGCAAATAGAGAGGGAGGATAGAGAGAGAGGGCGAATAAAACGGCAAGGGTGAATTGGGGGGAGAGGAAAACGAGAGGCAAATGGCAAATAATGTAATGCGAGAGATAGGGATTGCGATGGGTACTTGGTATGTTGACTTTTTGCATAGACACCCTGGCAACGGCGCCAGAAATCCTTCTTGCTACGTCTTGAGCTTGCGCTGGTTTTCCCCGAAGAGGAAGGGATGATGTAGCAGAGTAGCGTAAGTATTTCCCTCGGTTTTTGAGAGCCAAGGTATCAATCCAGTAGGAGGCCACACTCAAGTCCCTCGTACCTGCACAAAACGATAGCTACTCGCAACCAATGCAATTAGGGGTTGTCAATCCCTGCATGGTCACTTACGAGAGTGACATCTGATAATATTTTTGGTATTTTTGGTATAAAGATGCAAAGTAAAAAGTAAAAGCAAAGTAAAAAAGCAAAGCAAGATTAAAGTAATGGAGATTGATATGATGAGAATAGACCCGGGGGCCATAGGTTTCACTAGTGGCTTCTCTCAAGAGCATAAGTATTCTATGGTGGGTGAACAAATTACTGTTGAGCAATTGACAGAATTGAGCATAGTTATGAGAATATCTAGGAATGATCATGTATATAGGCATCACGTCCGACAAGTAGATCGAAATGATTCTGCATCTACTACTATTACTCCACTCATCGACCGCTATCCAACATGCATCTAGAGTATTAAGTTAAAAACAGAGTAACGCCTTAAGCAAGATGACATGATGTAGAGAGATAAATTCATGCAATATGAAATAAACCCCATCTTGTTATCCTCGATGGCAACGATGCAATACGTGCCTTGCTGCCCCTTCTGTCACTGGGTAAGGACACCGCAAGATCAAACCCAAAGCTAAGCACTTCTCCCATGGCAAGAACTACCAATATAGTTGGCCAAACCAAACGGATAATTTGAAGAGACTTGCAAAGATAACCAATCATACATAAAAGAATTCAGAGAAGATTCAAATATTATTCATACATAGACTTGATCATAAACCCACAATTCATTGGTCTCGACAAACACACCGCAAAAAGAAGATTACATCGAATAGATCTCCACAAGAGAGGGGGATAACTTTGTATTGAGATCCAAAAAGAGAGAAGAAGCCATCTAGCTACTAACTAAGGACCCGAAGGTCTGAGGTAAACTACTCACACTTCATCGGAAGGGCTATGATGATGTAGAAGCCCTCCGTGATGACGGCCCTCTTCCGGCGGAGCTCCAGAACTGGCCCCAAGATGGGATCTCGTGGGTACAGAAAGTTGCGGTGGTGGAATTAGATTTTGGCTCCAGTTCTGATCGTTTGGGGGTACATGGGTATATATAGGAGGAAGGAGTTCGTCGGTGGAGCACCGAGGGGCCCATGAGGCAGGGGGCGCGCCCTAGGGGGGGCCCACCCTCGTGACCGCCTCTTTTGCTCCCTGGAGTAGGGTCCAAGTCTCCTTGATCACGTTCGGTGAGAAAATCACGTTCCTGAAGATTTTATTCCGTTTGGACTCCGTTTGATATTCTGTTTCTCCGAAACACTAAAATAGGCAAAAACGGCAATTCTGGGCTGGGCCTCCGGTTAATAGGTTAGTCCCAAAAATAATATGAAAGTGGAAAATAAAGCCCAATATAGTCCAAAACAGTAGATAATATAGCATGGAGCAATAAAAATTATAGATACGTTGGAGACGTATCAGTCCCAAGGGAAGTGATTGAGCATCACCTCAACGTGTGCCCCAATGTGCACCCCGTGAAGCAGAAGGCAAGGTGGCAGTCTGCTGAGAAACAGGCTTTCATCGTTCAGGAGACCCAAAAGCTAGAGGCGGCAGGGGTTATTCATGAGGTCCGCTACCCTGATTGGCTGGCTAATCCGGTTGTTGTGCCTAAGAAGGGAGGAAAAGAGCGCATGTGCGTCGACTTCACCAACCTCAACAAGGCCTGCTAGTTTCATGCTAAGCAGATCCATCAGCCTGCGGGGAGTCTACATACTATACCCCTCTCATGGTCGTTCGCAGTTTGGGGGCTGGACATTCTGGGCCCGTTTCCTTGGGCGCCAGGGGGCTATCGCTACCTCTACGTCACCGTGGACAAATTCACCAAGTGGGCTGAGGTGGAAGCCGTCCGCACAATCTCGGCAGGCTCTACGGTCAAATTCATCAAGGGCCTCGTGAGCCGATTTGGGGTGCCCAACCGCATCATTACTGACAACGGTTCGCAATTCACCAGTAATCTCTTCAAAACGTACTGTGCTAACCTTGGAACGCAGATATGCTACGCTTCGGTAGCACACCCCCGGAGCAACGGCCAGGCCGAGCAGGCCAACGCGGAGGTCCTGAGGGGCCTCAAAGCCAGGACCTTCAAGAAGAAGCTGGAGGCCTGCGGCAGGGGCTGGTATGACGAGCTCCAGTCCGTGCTGGGGTCAATCCGCACAACTACGACCAAGCCGACTGGCGAGACCCCGTTCTTCCTCGTCTACGGAGCAGAGGCTGTCCTCCCTCACGCAGTCAGGCGTCGCTCCGCACGGGTCCTGGCGTTCGACGAGACGCAGCAGGACGCCATGCGGGGGATGGATCTTGTGCTGTGGGAGGAACACCGTCGAGAACTCTTGAGGTAGGGGATCTCGTGCTCAGACGGGTTCTCTCCAGGGAGGGCCTGCACAAGCTCTCTCCCATGTGGGAGGGCCCGTTCAAGGTTGTTCATGTCTCCAGGCCTGGCTCCACGCACTTGGAGACCATGGAGGGGGTACCCATCCAGAACGCGTGGAACATTCAACATCTCCGGAGGTTCTATCCCTGAGCGAGGCCTAGTGCCTAGGAAAGGCCCGGTGCCTGTGAAGAAGGCGAATGCCTATGAAGCCGCTACGTTTTCGAAAAAGGCCCGGTGCCTGTGAAGAAGGCGAATGCCTGTGAAGCTGCATTTTGGGAAAGGCCCGGTGCCTGTGAAGCTGCCACATTTCGAGAAAGGCCCGGTGCCTGTGAAGAAGGCCAATGCCTGTGAAGCTCGCTGCTCGTGACACTCTCACGTAATAATGAGTGGGGTTGTACACGCCCCGGAGTCTCCGGAGTGCCGTCCTCGGGCCTCGGGGGCTCCCGCCCACGCCCAGTGGCAGCACTTAGCTCCGCGCTGGTGAGAAGACGTCGAAGACTAGAATAGGTGCTGGACACGGCTTTCCCATTTGCTTTCTGCAGTTGGCTTGTTTATTCCCGTTTGAAGTTTTATTGGAGTTGCTGACGTTCCTGGCTTGTGACTCTTTGTCTTTCTCGCTCGCTCGCCTCGTTTTCTCTCGCACAAGTCTCGCGAGGGAGGTTCGCGGGCGCCCCCGCGAGTGTTTTCTGCCCCGATCGTTTGGAGCTTTCCTATCAAAGTCCTCTGCGGGAGCACCCCTCCCAGTCCGTGCCCCACGGGCATCGCGACACGAGCGCAGGACCTGGGCCGATCGTCCCCACCACTAAGACCGTAAGTTACCCCTCCTACTGATGCTTGCAGGGCACGAAGCGCACGAGGAGGCCACGGCCTCGGGAGGCGAGGACCGCGCCAAGCCCCACCGAGCTAAAATGGTTCCCGCACATGGGTGCGCGGTGCAAAAACACGGCGCAAAAATAGCGGAAACAACGCGATGGTTAAACAGCAGCAGTTCTAGTACGCCCCCGTGGGGCCCTACATTACTTTCTATTTTTGCGCAGGATAAGAAAGAAAACAAAACGGGCGCGATTCGTCCTGCGCCAACCCACAGCGAAGGCCCGAGCTGCTCCTGGGTCTCAGGCGGATCCCTCCTCTCGCTTCACCGGGGCGCGACGGCGGGCTGACCCGCTACCTTCACCTAGGCGGGCGCGACGGCGAGGAGGCTGGTCGCGGCCCCCCGTGGAGGAGCTGCTGCCTGAGAGGGGGTCGCTGAAGCTCAGCGAACCCCGAGCACCGCCGCCTGTACGCCAGTCACCATCTTCATCCTGGTTAGTGCCGGGGCTGGGCAGGCGGCTGCGGTTGTCGTCTTCAGGGCAGCACCCGGCACGACGACCGTCTTCCCCGAACACCCTCATGTAGAGGGTGGCGTCGCCATCAAACTTGAAGTACAGGGTGCACCACCGGCTCAGGCCGCACGCGCGAGCAAACGTTTGCCAGCCGCGCGTCAGAGCCCCATTCCCAGAAACGGAGACCTCCAGCGACGCCTAGGAGGCCCTGCTGCAGCATCCGTCTGCCTGGTGCCAGAAGCCGCACCGGGCGCTGGCCGACAGTTCATCTATGAAGAAACGGGGGAGCTGGAGCCTGGTGCAGGATGGGTCCGCCGACCACACGACGATCTCCGACAGCACCTTCACAGAGCGAAAGCGTGGCCCAGGGGGGCGCACACCACAGCGTGCCCCCGTTGGCAATCGGGCGCTCACCACCGCGCCGGGAACCGCCTCCATGGCCGCGGGAGGCTACCACGGGGACCATGGTATACTTGCGAGGGTGGCCTCGGCCGCGCTTGGCCGGGGGGGAGTCAGGCCCAGCCTGAGGGGCCTTTCCTTTCTCCGCGGCCGAGAGTCTTTTTGGAGCCATGGGAGCGGCGAGTAACCGATAAGAAGGAAAGGAGCAGCAAGAAGGGACGGGCCAAAGGGGCTCGCCCAGCCCCGTACTTATAGTCGGAGGAGGCCAACCGCCGTGCACCACGATCGCAGGTAATCATGACCGGATTCTCTGCATGCATGGACTTGTCAAGTCGTGCAGTTGCCGAGGTATCGTGGGGAAGCGCAGTCGCCCACGTCCAACCAATCACCACGCGGCGCCCAAGGCCACATGTTGTTGGGGCCGGCGGTGCTTCGTGCTTGCCCCTTCGCTTTCCTGCTAGGCCAAGCCCGGGCGCGCCTTGGGCCCGGGGGCTACTGTCGGTGTTCTTGGAACGGGGGTCCCCAGACTTGCCTACCTGCGGCCTGCGGCGTGGCTCAAGCGGGGGCCTAGCACGGCCCATCTTCATCAACTCAAGCTCAAGACCCTCGCGAGGGGCCAGGCCTCGCGGGACGGGCGACAGGAAGCTTCCTCAGAGGCAGCCTCGTCAGGCAGGCTCGCGAGGAGGTGGAGAGATCAAGGCAGGGGTACCTCGCGAGGAACCTGTGACGCAAGCCATGACAATCGAGGCCAGGCGGGCGTGAGGCGGGCGCCTGCCTGTGTAGTGTCCTTGTTTCCCCTTTGGTGCAAAGGGGGCAAGCACAGGCCAAGGCATCGGGCAAAGGTTACCATTCCGGTGCAACGAGACCAAGACCAGCAGAGCGGCAGGACGGAGGTCACCGTGGAGCCCAAGATGGCGTCATCACCAGTACTTTTGGCAGCCGAAGACCACCTTTGGTCAGGATAACATGTACTATATGTTCCCCTTCAAAATGGCCAATTGTTGGCGCCCTTCCCGCTCATTATTTGGGGAGAGGCCCAGGGCCTCTATAAATAGAGCTAGCCACCGCAAAGGGAAGGGACATCTAGAAATCTGGTAGAACCCTAGCAGAGAGAGAGGGAGAGGCGATTGAACTCACCCTAGCAGTTCATCGCACCAGCTCAAGAACACCTCTCGCGAGGCTGTTCTTCCTTTGTACTGATCCTCATCAGCCCCTGAGGCAATCCACCACACCACACACTGGAGTAGGGTATTACACCACAACGGTGGCCCGAACCTGTATAAACCCTGTGTCCCTTGTGTTGTCCGTTGTTTCGAGCTAAAATCACGTGAGGAGATCGGGCGTAGATCGGTAGGGGAGAGACTTCCGCGCGCACCCCAGTGTTCGAACCTCAAGGGTCTGCCGGAACCCGAAATCTGACAGCATCGTGGTTTTCCATTGCCATCCCTGACTTCGGATGTGCCTGGGTTGCTGGTGCCGCTATGGGCCAGCCAACTATCTTCGCCCGCGCAAAAGCAGGTCATAAGGCTTGTCAGGCTGCCATTGTCCTCGGTTTTTCCTGGACGAGGTGTCTGGCGAGCCATTCGTCCCGGACACTGTGTTTGAAAGCCGTTAAGGCTTCAGCATCCGGGCAGGCAACAATTTGATTCTTCTTAGTGAGGAATCTGTTCCAAAGCTTTCGGGCTGACTCTCTGGGCTGTTGAATTATATGACTTAAATCGTCTGCATCCGGAGGTCGGACATAGGTCCCATGAAAATTAGACCTAAAAGCATCTTCAAGCTCTTCCCAACTTCCAATTGAGTTTTCGGGGAGGCTCTTCAGCTAGTGCCGAGCTAGTCCTTTCAACTTGAGGGGTAAGTATTTGATGGCGTGGAGATTATCTCCGTGAGCCATGTGGATATGAAGGATAAAGTCCTCAATCCAGACCCCAGGGTCTGTCGTTCCGTCGTATGCCTCTATGTTCACGAGTCCTTTTGGAAACTCATGATCCAGAACCTCATCGGTGAAGCATAGGGTGTGCGTGGCACCCCTGTATTTGGATGTGTCATGGCATTCTGATGGTGGTAGTGCTCGGTTTTGATTCTGTGTCGGAGCGCGCTTCCTAGATCCATAGATGGACCTAGTCATACCGGCTTTTTTGGTGAAAGTCCTCACGTAAATCGTGTGCTGACTTATGTGAGACATCGTTAGCCGCCCTATCGCGGCCACGGGGTGGTCGATCCGGCTGATCGGCCGTTTTATTTTTCGGCTGTATAGGCTCTAAGGCCTCGTCATCGAATTCGGGCAGCAGCTTGCGCTTTGGATAGCTCTTTGTGTGGCGGCTGCCACTGTACTTTTCTTCAGTGTCGAGCACTTTGTTCCATCTACTATTGATTGTATTTTGTGCGGCCTTAAGCCTTTGCTTCTGCTTCTTCAGACTCCTCGCGGTGGCAATAAGACGTCTATGGAGGTCCTCTTTCTCCAAGTGCCTTCCCAGGATGATGTGTGCATCATCGTCCAGGCTATTCTCTTCTCCGGAGATAGGTTGATCAGCTTTACCCTCGGCGTCGCCGTGATCAGACTGTGGCTCCGTACTATGTTCACCGTTCGCTGGTTCATCCTGCTCTGTCGCTGGGTCCATGTGGTCGTCGTTTGCTTTGGAGTCGACTGGGGTATTATTCTTTCTTGCACTGTTATCGCTGTTTTTGCCGAGGCGGGATTTGGAGTGGCGCCTACGTCGTCACTTTGGTTGCTTCTCGAGGGGATTATCCTCCGCTGCATCATTCTGTTCCTTGTCATTGCTTTCTTTGGGTGTATCCACCATGTATATATCGTGTGAAGAAGTGGCTGTCCAGCGCCTTGTGGGTGATGGTTCCTGTTCTTCTCCTGCATCGTCGTCCATACCGTCGATGTCATCGGAACCGTAATCAAGCATGTCGGTTAAGTCGTCGATAGTGGCTATTAAGTGGGTGGTGGGTGGGGAATGAATTTCTTTGTCGTCCGCTTCCCACTCAAGCCGGACACAGTTTGGCCAAGGGTCTCCTGCAAGGAGAGATACCTCAATGAATTTAGCACGTCGCCCAAGGGCGAGTGCTGAAAGATATCCGTGGAGGTAAACTCCATGATCGGTGCCCAATCAGATTCGATAGGCACGGACGCAGGTGGTTCGGAGCCTATGGCCGGGGACGAATCCAAGGGTCCGGCAACACAGGTCTCATAGGAGGTGAAGTCAGTATTCGGCTCTATCGCCGCTGGGTGTGCGGCCTCCGTGGCGGGGTCCATCCACCCGTCCTTGGACGGCACGATATGCTTCGGATTGAGGGCCGGAGTAGCCACATGTGTGATCTCCCGAACACCGTCCGGCGGCAGAGCTAAGTCATGCTCGTCGTGACTGTGCGGCGCACCTGACACGGGCTCGAACCCGTCGAAGATCAAGTCTGCGCGGATGTCAGTAGTATATTTTAAGTTTCCAAACCTGACCTGACGGCCAGGGGCTTAGCTCTCGATCGGCTCCAGATGGCCAAGCGAGTTGGCCCACAGTGCGAAGCCGTCGAATACGAAGATCTGCCTAGGGAGGAAAACCTCACCCTGGATCGCATCGTTGCCGATGATCGAAGGAGCCGTCAAGCCTTATGGTGACGACACAGTGGAACTCTCAATGAAAGCACCAATGTCGGTGTCAAAACCGGCGGATCTTGGGTAGGGGTTCCCGAACGGTGCGTCTAAGGCGGATGGTAACAGGAGTCAGGGGACACAATGATTACCCAGGTTCGGGCCCTCTCGATGGAGGTAATACCCTACTTCCTGCTTGATTGGTCTTGATGATATGAGTACTACAAGAGTTGATGTACCACGAGATCATAGAGGCTAAACCCTAGAAGTTAGCCTATTATTATGATTGTTGTTGTCCTACGAACTAAACCCTCCGATTTATATAGACACCGGAGTGGGCTAGGGTTACACAGAGTCGGTTACAAGGGAGGATATCTACACATCCAAATTGCTAAGATTGCCTTCCATGCGAAGGAGAGTCCCACCCGGACACGGGACGAAGTCTTCAATCTTGTATCTTCATAATCCAACAGTCCGGCCGAAGGATATAGTCCGGCTGTCCGAGGACCCCCTAATCCAGGACTCCCTCAACATCCTCTATTATTTCAGCATCATGAAACAACCACTGCAATCTTGGTATAATTGGAAAATGTCTCAGAACATTATGAGGAATCCTCTTCACATCATCGCCATCTTGATGATTTCCATTTTGGGCATTCACTTAAGTTGGCATGATCCTTCCGGAATAGAACACAATTATTCTTCCAAACATGGATCATATCATATCCAGTCCAACTGCACAAAGGAAATTCTTCATTTTACTGTAGGTGTGTGGCAGCTCAGACGCATCTGGTTAAGATTTGGGGAAAGCAGCCAACATCGCATCGAATGATTTGTTGGTCATCTGCTCAGATGTATTCACCTGAAGAAAAGCGACCATAGCTAAGAATACTGGCAACTTATTTCCTGGGGTGACTGCCACGTTGCATTGTTCCAACATGTGGGCCCACCATTTTTCTTGTGCAGGTGAAAGTTCATGAAATGTGCGAGCATTTCATAGCATTGTTTCAATGTTGGTCAAACTCACTGGCTCTGCCGCCACCTCCTCCTCCTCTCCACCTATGCATCAGGCAGATCAAGATGGTGATCTGCTGCTTCCACATAGTCAGTAACATTGACATTCACAACTTCACCATGATGAACCCACCTAGTATATGTGACTGACATCCCAAACAAGTGTAGATGATTTTGCACAGTTGACTGGGGTCTTGAAACTAAATTCATAGAACTGTTGCACGGGTAGAGCACATCTGATTTCATACAACCGTACTCAGCTCTAATAAAGTTCATGAAGTTTTCGCCCCCCTCGACATATGCAGCGGAGAATCTTTGAGCATAAGTTATCCATGTCTTGTCCATTTGTTAGACATACAAATTAGTTCTTCTACTAGATATTACAGGAAAAACATATATGCCTTTTTATAAATTCCAGAAAAAATACCTAGGTCGATGTCTAAAGTTGTGGCAAGATATTTGGACAAGCACATCTAAGTAACGGAATATATGTAATGCTAATTCAGCAAACAACTTGAGTGCTAAAATATGGCAAGCTATTTCAGCAATCAATGAGGCCGAGCACACAGCCATCGAAGGCCATCTCAGCAACAAAGATCGAGTATAAAACTGTGTCGAGCTATTTCACCTAATAAATTGTGTCAGATTTCGGGTTCTGTCAAAACCCTTGAGGTTCGAACACTGGGGTGCGCACAAAGATCTCTCCCGCTCTCTAGCTCGCACACTCTACGATCTCACGGCCTAGCTCGACGAACCCAAAGAACATGATACACAAGATTTATACTGGTTCGGGCCACCGTTGTGGTGTAATACCCTACTCCAGTGTTGTGTGGTGGATTGCCTCTTGGGCTGAGGATGAATAGTTACAAGGGAAGAACAGCCTCGTGAGGAGAGGTGTTCTTATGCTTGGTGAACTTGAGTGGTTGGGGTGATATGGATCCGGTCTAGGTCTGAATCAGCTTGCCTCCTATGGTGGTGGCTAATCCTATTTATAGAGGCCCTTGTCCTCTTCCCAAATATTGAGCGGGAAGGGATCCCACAACGACCAAATTCGAAGGGAGACAACTAGTACAAGCTATCTTGACAAAAGTAGTCTTCACCTGCCAAAGGCTCTGGTGGTGACGCCGTCTTGGGCTCCACGATGACCTCCGTCCTGCTGTCCTGCTGGTCTTGGTCTTGTTGCATCGATATGCACTACAAAAAAAGGACACATCCGTGACATTTTGGACCGAACGAAATTTTTTCTGTCATACATATGACACTTCTATGACGATAATTGTGAAAAAACCCGGTATCATCATAGATGTGGTGGGATCCTACTTCTATGACAAAAAATCATGACAGAAAAATGGGCTTTTCGTCCTGGGCGGGCCGGAGACGCAGCTGCATGACATTCTTTGGGCCGTCCATGACGGAAAAAACCATGGTAGAAGCAAGGGGGAGGAAAATTTCGGGGAGTTCCCGGTTACGGTGGGAGGTCAGGGGCCAAGCGATGCGCGTTTCTCTCGTACACGTACGCGCGTGTGTAGCGTTGGCTCTAACTGAATCCGAGCGAGGCGTTGGGCTCTAACTGAACCCGAGCAAGGCGTTGGGCTCTAACTGAACCCGAGCGATTGCACTGCAGGCTACGCGTTACTGAACCCGAGTGATTGATCGATGGCTGTTAACTGAACCCGATCGAGCGATTCCTTCGCTACTGCTGCTAACTGAAGCCAATCGATGGGATGAACAGTGAGTGTTGCAGGGGGGGGTGGATGAACAGTGAGCGGTGGCGTTGCCTCTGGATGAAGAGGACCCCGTGGTGTGGTGGAGGGCTGGATGAACAGTAGACGGTGGAGGGGTGGTTGAACAGGACCCCGTGGTGTGGAGGGCTGGATGAACAGTAGACGGTGGAGGGGTGCCCGTGGAGGGGTGGTTGAACAGGACCCCGTGGTCTGGAGGGCTGGATGAACAGTAGACGGTGGAGGGGTGGTTGAAAAGTAGCCGGTCGAGTAGCGCGCGGTGGAGGCTGGATGAACAGGAGCCCGTGGAAGCTGGATGAATAGGAGCCCGTGGAGGCTGGATGAACAGGAGCCCGTGGAGGCTGGAGGACGTCGACGGTGGAGATGAACAGTATCTCGCGGAGTCCCGTTTTGCGGTACGCCACACCCCTCCCGATGAACAAGACCCCCATTTCGACCGTAGCGCTCCAACACAAGTCTGTTTCCTCCGTTTTGCGGTACGCCACACCCCTCCCGATCAACAGGACCCCTGTTTCGACCGTAGGAGGTCTGTATCCTCCGTTTTGCGGTACGCCACACCCCTCCCGATCAACAAGACCCCCGTTTCGACCGTAGGAGGTCCGTTTACTCCATTTTGCGGTACGCCACACCCCTCCCGATGAACAGGATCCCGTTTCGAACGTGGCCGGTCGAACACAAGGCCGTTTCCTCCGTTCTGCGGTACGCCAGGCCTCGTTTCCATTGCCTGTTCCGTCCACGCCCTCCCTATGAACACGACGCATTCCGTTGCCTCCTGATGAACACGACGCATTCTGTTGCCTCCCCATGAACACGACGCATTCCGTTGCCTCCCCATGAACACGACGCATTCCGTTGCCTCCCCATGAACATGACGACGACGCTGTTTCTCTGTTCCGACCCAGCCATGTACAGGAGCCCTCGCCGTACGTATGCGCGAGTAGGTGTTCGAGACCCTGCCCGTATGTACACATACGTGGCCGTATTTTCTTTCTTGCATCCTGACCGTTGTACGTACATGTACATACTACGTGCGCGCCTCTACTACGACACGTGCGCGCCTCTACATCCACCAGTATATATGTACGTAGATGTTCGCGACCAGAATGACAACGCTACGTACGCTTCGACCAGGTGGGTCCTGACTGTCAGGCACTTTCTTGCGTGCGAAGATGTAGCTGGTGGGTCCCAGCAGTCAGGGGGCGAATCTTTTTTTGCCTAGACGCACTTCCTTGCGTGCGAAGGTGTAGCTGGTGGGTCCCAGCAGTCGGGGGGGAAACGTTTTTTTCGTGAAATACGGTGGCCCGTCCGGTGGGTCCCCGCTGTCAGGTGGAGGAATAATTATTTTGCACGTAATAAGGAGGCACTTCCTTGTTGCGGCCGTGGACCCAACTGTCAGCCTCTCCACGTACAGTCCACGTCCGATGGGAGTCGTTCCTTGACCACGTTGACCACACCACGCCGAGAGCAACAGGGAGGTGGACGACGGCGAGGCCTAGGAAGGGGACGACGGGGAGCCGGGGAAGACGCAACAGTGGAAGCCCGCGCGGAGAGGAGTATGAGGGTTCACTGGTTCGGCTGTGGTGTGAGGCTGCCGTCGCCGCAGGGCCTGGCCAGCGGTGGGAATAGTAGGGGGCGGTGAGGCCTCCGGGGCAGCACAGTCGGCCACGGGAGGTAGGAGCATGCGGCACGACTGCCGCTACTTTGGGCGGTTGGAGCAAGAAGACCAGAGGTTGAAGAAGCACTACGGCCGTTGGATGGACATCGTACGGTCATTGGAGCTAGAATTGTTCATATTGACTAAAGTTGACAAAGGCCCCCATCCCAATCAACTTAGTAGGCCCACAAGTCAGCCTCCCACCATGGTGGGTCCCAGCTAGCAGGGGAGTATTCATTCTTTTGTGCGTAATAAGGAGGCACTTCCGGTGGGTCCGAGCTGACAGCGGGGGGGAACGTTTTTTCGCGAAATACACTGGCCCGTCTGGTGGGTCCGAGCAGTCAGGGGGGAAACGTTTTTTTCACGAAATAAGGTGGCCCGTCCGGTGGGTCCCTGCTGTAAGGTGGAGGAATAATTATTTTGCGCGTAATAAGGAGGCACTTCCTTGCGGCTGCCTGGACCCAGCTGTCAGCCTCTCCACGTACAGTACTCTTCCAATGGAAGTCGGTCGTTGACCACGCCGCGCCGAGAGCACCAGGGCGATGGTCTGGACGACGCCGAGGCCTAGGAAGGGGACGACGTGGAGCCAGGGAAGACACAGTAGTGGAAGCCCGCGCGGAGAGGAGTACGAGGGTTCACTGGTTCGGCTGCGGTGTGAGGCTGTCGTCGCCGCAGAATAACAAGGGGTGTGGGTGAGTGGAGGGATGGCCTGGCCAGCGGTGGGAGTATTATGGGGGAGGTGAGGCCTCCACGGCAGCACAACCATCCACGGGAGGCAGGAGCAGGCGGCACGACCGACGCTGCTTTGGGCGGCTGGACCAAGAAGACCAAAGGTTGAAGAAGCACTACGGCCATTGGATGGACATCATACGGTCACTAAAGCTAGAAACGTTTATTATTGACTAAGTTGGCAAAGCCCTTGGTACGCTCCAACTTAGTAGGCCCACAAGTTAGCCTCCGAAATGGTGCGCCCCAGATGTCTGGGGGAGGAATCATTTTTTGGGTGGCCGAAGCTAAGAATATCCAAGAATGAAGAAGAAGCACGGCATCCGTTGGATAGACATCCAACGGCCACTGCTGCTAGAACCGTGTGTTGACTATAATAAGTTGGAAAAGCCTTGCATACGCGTCAACTTATTTTTTTAGGGGACGCTTCACTCAGTAGGCCCACAAGTGTGTGGCAGAGAACTTATAGCCCATTTGCGTTTTGTAAGAATGTACAACCAATTTTTGAATTTTAATGAAATTTATTACAGCCCATTTACAGTTTGTTAAAAGTACAACCCATTTTCTAGCCAGGACAATGATTAATAATTTCAACCAACCATTGAAGACAGAATTCAATAAAATTTCCCACATTTTGATGGGCTCCAAAATATTTTATCCCAAAATTTCTAGTCAGATAAAATATAAATTTGTATTACATAAAAATCCAACGAAACATTGCGCGCGCAACAATGAAAATTTAAGATTTCAAAATCCATAAATAATATTTTATAAACTAATTTCGTGTTTGGTGCATTTTTTATAATTACATCCCATTTATTATTTTTTAAAGCCCATTTTCCTGTTAATCCTAATGCATCCCTCCTAGGAAAGATTTGCAGCCCAGCGGGGCGGAGAATAACAAGTTGAGCTTGCCTGGGTATTCCTCAAAAAGACGTATAGCTGGGCTAGCCATTTTTATCTTGAAAACATTAGTATCTGGGCTGGATATCTGGCCTGGGCTAGACGGGCCACAGCCCGCCCATTTAATACCCTGCTCTCCTCTGAACAACAACAAAATCATCGCCAAGAAAAACTCTGCAGTGCTCACGCCTCAAAAACACAAATAATGCTCGAGCTACTTGGTCCCAGCTGCCGGCCGCACCTTGTGCAATTCTCTCGTTTATATTGACTACATAGGTTGACAATGGTGTGGGACCGTGATGTCAGGGAACCAGGAGAAAGCAAAAAAAGTAGTTGTACATAATAAGGAGGCACTTGCATACGTACGGCTATGGCCCTAGTGGGTCCCTAGTGTCATCCAGTCAAAATAAAGTCATCTCCTGAATCCTCATGTTCGTTGACGATGTTAACAATGCTCAGCGCCACGGCGAGCGCAACAACTTGAAGGACAACAAAGAGGGCCTCGCGGGCCCTACGGATGGTCTGATACAGCGCCCGCTACTCATGCAGGAAGCCAGGATCATCGGACACCTATGAGCACCTTCGAGAAACTGAGACGGTATGAAACGGTAAGGCCGCGCTTGGGAGCTCTGGTTTATTTCAAACCTGTATTAACATACAAGTGTAATTTGCTCGTCATCAAAAACAACGCGTAAAATATAGGCGTAATGAAACCGAGGGCCCGAGGTCTGTAAGTAAAACCGGCGGGTTACGCGTGTAATTTGAGAGACCAGTGTATATTTTACGAGCACTGCTATATGGATGACATTACCAGACGATACATGCATGACGTGCGTATCATGCCATCCATGGGTAAGGCTGAAACAACAGCTAACGGCTGGATTAGCAATCGTCAGAGTGTCGTTCAGCGTTTTTATCGTGTGTCAAGTACTTCCGATATTTTACTAGTCGAAATCAACCAACCAAGCGCCTTCGCTCAAGACCATCTGCTTTAATTTACAAGTGTCAGTTTTACAAGCCGTTTTGGTTGGAAAACGACGATCCAATCACGGCCTAATATCATGAGTTGGTCAGAAGATCATACAGTTTCACGTCTAACCTACCCGACTTGTCGTATAGGCTATGAATGGAACATCAGACGATGAACTTCATAAGCACGGAAACAACAGAAGAGGATGATCTTCTTAACAAGTAAATCACTGGAATTAGATCGATATGCAAAACAATACGAAGCATTATTCTCAGGAGGCACGGTGAATAGCTCGTGATGCCGCATGCCACAACATTCCAACCTCAACTTTGCAATCAAACACAAGGCCTGGCATTACATAGACAATATTCAGAACAAACTCTTAACATAGGAATATCTCAGCAGAGTAACTATTTACTTGTAAACTGAACACAGGAATAGGAAAAAACACTCGACGCTGCTCATAGCAAGGGCGTCCCACTCAAAAATATCGAATGCATGTCTTATGGCTAACATCAATGAGCAAATTTTGACAAGGTTTTCCAATTCCAATATATTAAACTAACGTCTTCTTGCTAACATCAATGATTAAACTTTGACAAGCTTTTCCCATTCAAAATATGTAATGCCTATGATCGTGGATTCCTGTCGCTTCTTGCTAACATCAATGATTAAACTTTGACTAGCTTCTCCCATTCAAAATATGTAATGCCTATGATCGTGGAGTCCTGTCGCTTCTTGTACTTGTTTGGGCACTTCTTGCCCAGGGCACTCCACGTGTTGTTAAATTGCCAATGGTCTCTACAGACTAGTCATGTCACCGGTGTCTAATATTTATGGCACTGGCTGTAGCAATGGAGGGATTCGGTGCCAAACTAAGAAAAGGTGAAATTGGCACCTCTTTTGGCCTACATAGTGGAAGGCCTAATACTCTGTAAAGCTTCTCGGTCATTCCTTCTGTAATGTAGTGCAAACAATGGCAGCTTCTTTCTGCAAAGTGGAACGGCCAACTGGACCCAGTAATGCAGCAGTTTGCCTTGGACACATTGGCTCCTTTTGTGCAGTTGAACTAAAATTCATGTCGGAATAAAACCGATCTTTAATTTTGATATCCCTGTAAGCAACAAAAGGTATAAGGGAAACAATTACTGAGAAATAACGGTTGATGACTTGTACTCCCAGAAGAAAAACATCTACTGATCTACCTTATCTTAATGGGAAACAAAGCAGGAGAGTAGCAATTCTCAATCAGTGTGATTCATTCATATTAACCGAGACATTATCTTGACAATGCCTTGTTTCAAGATGTATAAAGAACGAAAAAGCAGAAAAGTATCATTCCTAAAACAATGCGACTGATTCATTTTAACAGAGACATTATCTTAACAATACCTTGGTTAAACATGTAGAAAGAACTACAAAGCAGGATAGTACCATTTGTAAAACACTGTAAGTCTGTAACTAATATATAATAACAGAGACATTATCTGAACAATACATTTCTTAAACATGTACTCCGGCCGATCCCTAACAGAAATGGTACTCCTGCCGATCCCTAACAAGTGTTTGCAGTTTTGAACTAAGATTCAGTTCCAGGGTAGAGTGGGCGCAACAACAGTATGTGCTTCCATCTACTTATAAAGGGGGTGATGCAGAGTTTGTTGTAACAAAGCAACAAGCATCATGTCCGGGTTGGTTCCATTTTTGTTCACTACTTAATGGGAAAAGATAGCAATACAATAGCTTCAATTCAACATTTATTTAAAACAGTACCAATACAAGTAGCACAACATCTCAAAGCACACTGCACAATCATGTGGATGAAGGCCTGTACCGACCTTGCATGAGACCGACAATGATAAAATACGAAACTGCCAACACGAATAGGAAACCCAATCTCGTTTTGTGCAGTTGCACTGAAATCAAGCAAAGTGTTTCGCGTAGCGAAGAAAAATGTCGCAATAGCAACAAGTTGAATAGATATCCCTGTATAAACAGAGGCAAAAAAGGAATCAATTACTGGCTAATAAGGAAGGATGAAACATGCGGCCACAAAAATGGTAATCCCGCCAATCCCTAACAAGTGTTGCAGTTTTGAAATAAGATTTAGTAGTTAATTCTGAGAGTGGCATCAATTACTGGCTTATAAAGGGGGTGATGCTGAATTTGTTGTAACAAAGAAACAAGCATCATGTCTGGGTTGGTCCCATTTTTGTTCACTACTTAATGGGAAAAGACAGCAATACAATAGCTTCAATTCATCATTTATTTAAAACAGTAGCAATACAAGTAGCACAACATCTGAAAACACACTGCACGATCATGTGGATGAAGGCAAGTACCAACCTGTCATGACGCACACAAGATCATGTACGAATCTGCCAACACGAATAGAAAATCCAATCTCATTTTGTGCAGTTGCACTAAAATCAAGCAAAGTGTTTCGCGTAGCGAAGCAAAATGTCACAATAGCAACAAGTTGAATAGATATCCCTGTATAAACAGAGGCAAGAAAGGAATCAAATACTGGCTAATAAAGGAGGATGAAACATGCGGCCACAAAAATGGTAATCCCGCCAATCCCTAACAAGTGTTGCAGTTTTGAAATAAGATTCAGTAGTTAATTCTGAGAGTGGCATCAATTACTGGCTTATAAAGGGGGTGATGCTGAATTTGTTGTAACAAAGCAACAAGCATCATGTCTGGGTTGGTCCCATTTTTGTTCACTACTTAATGGGAAAAGACAGCAATACAATAGCTTCAATTCATCATTTATTTAAAACAGTAGCAATACAAGTAGCACAACATCTGAAAACACACTGCACGATCATGTGGATGAAGGCAAGTACCAACCTGTCATGACGCACACAAGATCACGTACGAATCTGCCAACACGAATAGAAAATCCAATCTCATTTTGTGCAGTTGCACTAAAATCAAGCAAAGTGTTTCGCGTAGCGAAGCAAAATGTCACAATAGCAACAAGTTGAATAGATATCCCTGTATAAACAGAGGCAAAAAAGGAATCAATTACTGGCTAATAAAGGAGGATGAAACATGCGGCCACAAAAATGGTAGTCCCGCCAATCCCTAACAAGTGTTGCAGTTTTGAAATAAGATTCAGTAGTTAATTCTGAGAGTGGCACCAATTACTGGCTTATAAAGGGGGTGATGCTGAATTTGTTGTAACAAAGCAACAAGCATCATGTCTGGGTTGGTCCCATTTTTGTTCACTACTTAATGGGAAAAGACAACAATACAATAGCTTCAATTCATCATTTATTCAAAACAGTACCAATACAAGTAGCACAACATCTCAAAGCACACTTCACAATCATGTGGATGAAGGCCTGTACTGACCTTTCATGAGACGACCAACATAAAATACGAATCTACCAACACGAATAGGAAATCCAATCAAGTTTTGTGCAGTTGCACTAAAATCAGGCAAAGTTGCCGGTGTGACATTTAAGTTTTGTATAGCAACAAGTTGAATAAATATCCCTGTTTTAAGAGGCAAAAAAGAAAACAATTACTGGCCAATAAAGTAGGATGAAACATGCAACCACAAAAAGAAGCATCTACCTTATCTTGACGGAAAACAAAGTATAGGACAATATCATTTCTAAAACGGTTGCATTGATTCATATTAACAGAGAAATTCTTTTAAAACAGATCAGTTGTTAATTCTGAGATTAACAACAGCAAAATAGCTGCATGGGACATGCCAGCACCATGTGCGTCCACACGTATAAATGGGTGATGCAGAGTATGTAGCCAAGCAGCATATATGCGCTGGTCCCATATTTGTTCTCTTTGAACCTTCTTCCTATGTGAGGGCAGCAAATCTAGTCGTGCACAAACTACCCGACCCCCCAGTTTCTTTCCCTTTTCAACAAAGAGATCGGTTCCTTACAGATGTGTGTACTGGCTTACCCCCTTTTTCCCTTTTTGACCTACAAAGCGGCTGGATAGCCAGTCTATACTACTTTCCGCCCCTCCTTTCCTCATTGAACCACATCCTAGATTCTTGCTCCAGCCCACCGCACCCTTCTTTCCTCTTTGAACCAAGACCTAGATTCGACTACAGATCGAACAAGATCCACATGCAGCTAGAGCAACAACGGTTTCAAAGAAACTTATACCTTAGGGTCGTCGGGATGTGGCAAGGCGTGCGGCGGGAAGCCGGATCTGCACACACTACGTACGGCAGCGAGGAAGAAGGGGTCGGTGGCCCTCCCGCATAGGCGCTGGGTGAAAGAGAATAGTGCAGCTGGCAGTGGATTGCCTCCCTCGCCGAAGGCGATAGAGTGAACGCTGCACCTTCTCCCCTTCCCGGTGCGACGGGATATGGACGCCTCCTTCACCAGCTGTGAGGGGGGAGAGAGAGACAAGAGGCCAACGCAGTCTTGTTTAGATCCGGTGAAGAGAGGGTGATAGACTATGAATATAGCAAACCCTAGCAAATGAACGCTGAGCCTCCAGCGTGTAACATATATGTAGTGCGGCGAGCGTGTGGAGAGTGCAAACCCTAGCGAACAAGCACTGAGGCTCCCGCTTATATATATACTACTGTAGTACGGACTGAGCTCCGGTTCCTTCACTGCACCTGCTTTTGGCTGTATGATAGGTGAGCCAGCCACATTTTGGGCCCACCTGTCGTAGATCCAAAGGCAGGTGCACTAAGTCAATGAAGCTACGTCCATATAGTACTCTCGTGTATACGACTAAAATATAGTGGAGTGGTTTTCTTATTCTCTCCATAACAATCGTTTTAAATTGTGTAAGTATGAAAGGAAACTCTTTATTTAATGTACAGTGAAGAAAACTAGTACTACTTCCGATGAACTAACGATCCACACCCACACGTCCTGGTCACACTTCCTGTCCTTCACGTGTGGTACACTACCCTCCCTTAAGTGAATAACCACACATGCGCCAAATTATGGGAAACGTGTGAGAGTGTGTACAAATAAAGACATTTAATTTCAATTATCGGAAAGGTTTGAGAGTATTACAATGTTTGACTTCAGTCAAATCTAATATGCGGAGTAAATAAAAATGGAGGGCTACTACATCCATCCGGGTTTTTAGTCCACACCATTTTTTAAATCAAAGTTAATAGCTGGACAAATAAAATTACGGGGGAGCTGGAGACAAAGTTGTGAGAAGTCTTCGAAATCAATACAAAACTTATGCTCTTAGTACCAACGTCGATCCTTCTTCGAGGAAACATTTGGTTCATAGCCAATTGTGTGATAAAATTGCACCAACGTGAAAGAAGACTGCGTCTCCAACGCAACCAAGGTGAACTGACGAAGGATATCATCTTTGTGTGTAACAAGCAAAGAGCACTGATGGAAGACAGCTTGTTTTTCGTCGAAAATCGATCAGCTTCACCAGCCGACGCAACCGTGAGGCGCAACCATGAGCATCGATAGGTCATCGTGGTGATGTATCATCCATTTGGCATCAAGTTTGGGTGAGGCACCTAAGAAGTTTGACAAATCCTCACTATGGTTTGTTTCTTCTCAGTAATCAAGCTCGAGGAAGGAAGAACCATGTGGCAGAGGACAGTGAGGTGGAACAACAATGGCCATCCAATTTTGTGCAGTTCCACTAAAATTGAGGAAGACAAGCCCGGGTATGGAGACATGCATCGCTGTTTCCAAAAATATAAAAAAGGGTTAGCAACGACATCTCAATTGTCAATAAGAATTAATGAAAATTACACCAACAAACAGAAGCATCATAATTATCTTGATGGGAACTAAACCAGGATACCCGAGAAAAAAAGCATTTCTTCATTTAACCAGTGATAGTACTACCACCATATGGACAATGACCGCACAACCACCATGTACTTTTTGTCGAAACAACATGTATACCTCCACCGAGGCATAAATCAGGACAACTTTTTGAGTGGCATTTCCTCTATAATAGTACTAGTAGGTAATGTTGGACCAGCCGACGAACCCTAGCTACTATGCATGGGGAGCTGGGGAGTAGTCACATAGAAGAAAAACCGCACGCAGCGACCTGGGGAGCTGGACCAGTACAAGAAGTTATACCTGAGGTGGGCGAGATGTCGTTTAGGCGGGCGGGCGGGATCTGCCCACACGACAGCAGCGAACAAGGGCGCGGAGGATCTTCGTTCGTGCCAGCGCCGGCTCTGTGAGGACGGTGCGCATCGGGTTCCTCCATCGCCGACGGCGACAAAGTCAACGCTGCACCTCCTCACCTCCCGCAGCGGACGGGATTAGGCCGGATCTGTGACCACCGGTGAGGAGAGAGATAGAGTGGACACTGTCATCTTGTTTTGATATGGATAGGGTGAGAGAGCGAGACGCGAGAAACTCTATCAAACAAGAGGCTATAATGGAGTAAAAAAAATCTCTCCATAGCAGTGGTTTTAAATAGAATACACGCGTTCCCGGAAAAAAGAAACGAAAACTGGCGGACAATTTTTAAGGGTCTGTCTAGGACACATCTAGATGTGACATAGTTATGTCACATATAAGTTGATGTCCACTCTGTTTGTCGTCTTTTCCTAGTTTTTCTTTGTTTCTTGTTGCTACATTATATACTTGTGGGAGCTTAGATGTGATATCCTTAAATAACATCTAGATATGAATTAGACAAACTGATTTTCTAACGTACCAAGAAAGAAAACTCGATCAAAAACACGCCCCCTCTTCCAGGTCGCGAGAGTCGCCGCGCACACACACATAGACATAGACATGCATATCCGTGTTTACGTAAAATTCCATTTCCATCTCCATCTCCAATCATATTTGTCCAACTAGCACATTATTTACGTTGTTAATTATATACATAGCAATATTAACGTACACCATCTCTTGTTTGCGCATGTCTAGACCGCTGCCATGGCCGGTCCTGACCAACCCGAACCCTCTTCATCACCCGCGCGTGCTTCCCACCCGAAATGGTCAGTGCCGCATTCATGCCCGGCCAGAGCGGACGCGACCTCTCACTAGCGCCGGCATTGAAGCGGCGTGCCGACCGAGAGAGCGTCGCCCGCGCCGCTTCTGGGTGCACGCAGCTGCTCCACGTTCAAAGGTCGCAATAGCCAGCTACAACATGCGCGATCTCTTCCAGTAGTAAGTTCTTGGGAGTCCGTGCTACAGCTAGTTGTCCTCCCCCAACTCGTCAATCTCTTCTAGTAGTGCTAGTACTCCATGGCGCGATCCATCGACAAGCAGGCGGGAAAGTTATGGTATACTACTCGGTTTGCGGTGAGTGGCATGCCGAGCGACTGTGTGGGGTCGAGCTGTGGAGGAGGGTGAGACACGAACACGACAGATGTGATTTAAACGTTGGTTTTGCTCAATGGCGCGATCCAACGAAACGAAACGTTGGTTTCTCTCCGTTTCCATTTTTTCTCCGGAAAAACGGAAACTTTTCCACTCCATTTTCATTCCTATTCCAAGGTTGCCCAATTACAACATTCCATCAAATACAAAGGAAAACTAACACACATGCTGATGCATCTCAATGATTCACAGATCATAGCCAATATTTACTTCACAACTAAAGAAAAAAGTTGTGAGAGCATGTACGGTAGAAAAACTACTAATGGGGTCACTACAACTTAAACCGTAAACCCTAAACATGATTTAATTTCCTGGCCAGGTAGAACCTGTCGAAGGAAAGACGGCTGGCACCCTCGGATCATACGATGCTTTTGTGCAGTTCCACTAAAATCGAACTGAGCATCTCTAATGGCAAAGATATTGAAGAAGTGTGATTAGAATAATAGTACTAGCACTAGTTCATGAGACATAAACTCATCACAAGTAGAAGCCGGTAGAAGTAGAGAAATATCGACATGGAGATGGAGCTACGGCAGTGGAGCAAGCCGGCTCCAAAAGGAAGATGGACTACCTGGGACGTCGGGCTGTAGCTAGAAGGGCGGTTGGGACGCGGCATCGGCCCGCGGTGACCCCCGATTGGGACGCACCTACCGTGGGTTTTCTCCCTCGCCAATGTCGACTGCGTCTACGTAGAACATTGTTCCCTTCCCCCAGATGCGGGATCAGGCCCGTCGTTCTATGCTTGTGAAGAGAGCAACCTAAGCAAGTAGGCCTGTAGCCTAGGCTCCTGCTAGTGTATATATAGTGGTTTTCTTTTTCTCTCCATATCAACCATTTTTATTGCGTACGTGTCATTCAAGAGTGAAATGATGGTTGCTTCTTCCGACTAACTTATTGTGTGATTTGACTGCTCCTTAGTGGCCCCTACACGTACTCCCCCTACGTGTATGCAACAGTCACACGTACACATGGACAGAAAAACGCGCGCGACGCCCTAATGCGTGCATGTCCGAGCACACGACAGAACACACACGGTCACGCTCAAGTGCTCAACCTACACGTGCATGCACACACATACTCAGTCAGGTTGAGCTAGTGACTGTATGAACACCAGAAAATATATATATTGAGCGCAATGAGCGTATTATGAAGTCCACTGACCATATTTTTACAAATATACAGTGACAGATAGTGTATTTATCTCGTTTGAAATTAAGCCATATTAACTAGAGAGGAGGCAGCTGTTGGGGAACGTTGCAGAAAACAAAAAATTTCCTACGGTTTCACCAAGATCCATCTATGAGTTCATCTAGCAACGAGTGATCGGATGTATCTACATACCTTCGTAGATCGCGAGCGGAAGCGTTCAAAGAACGGGGATGAGGTAGTCGAACACGACGTGATCCAAATCACCGGAGATCCTAGCACCGAACGGACGGCACCTCCGCGTTCAACACATGTACGGTCAGCGTAACATCTCCTTCTTCTTGATCCAGCAAGAGGGAAGGAGAGGTTGAGGAAGATGGCTCCAGTAGCAGCACGACGGCGTGGTGATGATGGAGCTGCAGTACTCCGTCAGGGCTTCGCCAAGCGCTATGGAGGAGGAGGAGGTGTTGGAGAGGGAGAAGAAGGCAACCAAAGGCGTGGATGAAAAGCCCTCCTTCCCCCACTATATACAGGAGGGCCAAGGGGGGGCGCCGGCCCTAGGAGATCCAATCTCCTAGGGGGGTGCGGCCAAGGGGAGGAATCCCTCCTCCCCAAGGCACCTAGGAGGTGCCTTCCCCTCCTAGGACTCTTCCCCCTTGAAACCCTAGGCGCATGGGCCTCTTAGGGCTGATGCCCTTGGACCATGTAGGCCAAGGTGCACCCCCTACAGCCCATGTGCCCCCCCGGGACAGGTGGCCCCACCCGGTGGACCCCCGGGACCCTTCCGGTGGTCCCGGTACAATACCGATGACCCCGAAACTTGTCCCGATGGCCGAAACAGGACTTCCCATATATAAATCTTTACCTCCGGACCATTCCGGAACTCCTCGTTACATCCAGGATCTCATTCGGGACTCCGAACAACATTAGGGTTACTGCATATACATATCCCTACAACCCTAGCGTCACCGAACCTTAAGTGTGTAGACCCTACGGGTTCGGGAGACATGTAGACATGACCGAGACGACTCTCCGGTCAATAACCAACAGCGGGATCTGGATACCCATGTTGGCTTCCACATGCTCCACGATGATCTCATCGGATGAACCACGATGTCAAGGATTCAATCAACCCCGTATGCAATTCCCTTTGTCAATCGGTATGTTACTTGCCCGAGATTCGATCGTCGGTATCCCAATACCTCGTTCAATCTCGTTACCGGCAAGTCACTTTACTCGTACTGTAATGCATTATCCCGTGACCAGACACTTGGTCACTTTGAGCTCATTATGATGATGCATTACTGAGTGGGCCCAGTGATACCTCTCCGTCATACGGAGTGACAAATCCCAGTCTTGATCCGTGTCAACCCAACAGATACTTTCGGAGATACCCGTAGTATACCTTTATAGTCACCCAGTTACGTTGTGATGTTTGGTACACCCAAAGCACTCCTATGGTATCCGGGAGTTACACGATCTCATGGTCTAAGGAAAAGATACTTGACATTGGAAAACTCTAGCAAACGAACTATACGATCTTATGCTATGTTTAGGATTGGGTCTTGTCCATCACATCATTCTCCTAATGATGTGATCTCGTTATCAATGACATCCAATGTCCATAGTCAGGAAACCATGACTATCTGTTGATCAACGAGCTAGTCAACTAGAGGCTTACTAGGGACATGTTGGTGTCTGTTATTCACACATGTATTACGATTTCCGAATAACACAATTATAGCATGAATAAAGACAATTATCATGAACAAGGAAATATAATAATAATGCTTTTATTATTGCCTCTAGGGCATATTTCCAACAGCAGCATGGGCTAGCATTACTTTTTTGTGTCCTGTCAACTTGCGGGAGAAGGTTGTAGGACGGGAGAAGCTTGCGCGCGTTGGCTCGCAGGACAAGGAGAAACTTTTGACTAATGCAAGCTCTCCCGCGCTCAGGAGGTGGACGTGCAACAGTTAATTCGGTATCAGATTGCCAGAAGCATACACTATACTACTAGTGCTATTATTGTTTGACTTCCCGAACAGCCAAGTGCAAAGTTTACTAGTACTACTACTATAGTCCATAAAGGTACATACTATACTAGTACTAGGAACCAGATGGAGGAGCGTTTGCACTCTTATTATAATTTTAAAATGTGATAAAGCAATCTTCAACACATTTGGTTCTCTTCGAGGGTTCTCGCATGCGATAATGGAAGTTGATTGCATGGAACACTCGCCACAATTCTCGCTTAATTCTGGCTCATATCCTGTTACAAATAGTAGCACTCAGTAATATTTTCTCTTTTTTTGTTATTCAGCATGTAAACATGTCAGCAAACCTTGCGGCGCATCTTCATGTGAACCGTGCTTGCTACACTTTGAATGTGGCCGAGAGCTGGCTTGATGAAACACCTCGCTTCCTACTTCTTTTTTGCGGGGTACCTCGCTTCCTAGTGACAAGTGTCTTGGCTGATCGTCCTAAGAATGCTTATATGTGAATAAAGCTCTCTCATTTACCCGCAAAAAAGATTAAGCCATATTAACCAAAAAGGAGGGAGTATGGACTAGCACTACTTTTTGGTGTGTCCCGTCAACTCGCAGAACAAGGAGAAGCTTGCTGGACAAGGTGAAGCTCGCTTCGCCTTTTGACTAATGCAACCTACCCTCAGTGGACATGCATCAGTCCATTCGGTGTCAGATTGTCAGAGGCATACACTGTAGTACCCAACATGCGGAGTACCATCATTGTTCGACTTCATGAAGGGGCGAAGAGCCAAGAGCAGTAGTACGCGTACTTGGTTTTGCACCTTCATACTACTCCACCCTCCGTCATAGTTTACAGGGCGCGCTTCATTATGATGCATTTCTCTCAATGCATTTCCACCACCAGAGAGACTTTAGACGTGTTTGGTTTAATACTCAATTAATTAGGGCATGGTAACCACAATCAAGTCCACAATTTTCTCTCCATATACTGTACTACTACGGAGTGCATGCATGTGTGTACCCGGGGTGGAAGCACTGCATGCATGTGTGTACGCATTATTCCATGTAGTAATAGACGTCGTGCTATAACTACCATAGCTATTTTGCAGGCCGATCGCTAGTCGCCTTGGTCCCATAGATTTTTTTTTCTTTTTTCTGAAGCGCGCTGTATAAACAGTGACAGATGGAGTAGTAATAGCGAATTCAAATAAGAGCGTATTGATGGTTGCTTCTTCAGAGCAACTTACAGTGGGAAAGGTGGGGCTTATGATTTGACTGCTCATTACTCACTATTAATGCGGCGCAACGACCGGGCTGAGTCGCCCATGCGGTTGTGCACTACCCCCTCGGTTCTTAAATATACTCCGGAGTATTTGTCTTTCTAGAGATTTCAGCGGGTGACTACTCAAATATTTGTCTTTTCAGAGATTTCAAATGGACTGGCACATGCGGATGTATATAGACATATTTTAGAGTGTAGATTCACTCATTTTGCTCCGTATGTAGTCACTTGTTGAAATCTCTGTTAAGACGAATAGAATATTTAGGAACGGAGGGAATACACATACGAAGCAAAATGAGTGAATCTACACTCTAAATTATGCCCGTTTGAAATTTGTAAAAAGACAAATATTTAGGAACGAAGGAGTATAATTTTGTGCATGGCACATGGACCCGGATGATGAAGAGGCTTTTGGCAATGCTATCAAGCTTCCATCATTTGTTTACATAATTGACGTACTATACAAATAATTTTCCACCGACATGAAATTGTACAATGGTGTGAGCTTTCAGCTTTTGTTTCGCGTGTCTTGCCAACGATGCTCTTTCGGAAACAATAAAAAACTAACTTCCTTGCTAATGCATGTCAATTATTAGCACATCAGAGCTAATAATTACATCACAACTAAAGACAAAGTTGTGAGAATGTGTTAAATTAAAATTGATCCATGCTTTTATTGGCAGCAACGTCCCCCTAGCTCTGTCTAAATCAACAAGGCATGTTGGGAAAAAAGTAGCTATCTGGAGCATGCAACATTGCAATCATTTTGTGCAGTTCCACTAAAATAGAGCTGAGCGTCCCTGTTCCAAAGATATCAAGTGTGATTACAATAATAGAGGACTGCTGATTAAACAATAAACACACAAATAGAAGCCGGTCACCTTTGTAGTCTCTCTTAAGACTAACTAGTTGGAGAAGATTAGGCTCGGAGTTGGATGAGGAGGATAGAGAAAAACCAATCTCCCTTTGTGCAGTCGCACTGAAATGTAGAGACGTTGCCCGTGTGACATTTTAGTACAACTGCACAAAACACTCTTAAGAAAAAAGTGATTTGTGAAGTTCACCAAAAGGTCGCAATAGCAACGAGGTGAAATGGATAGCCCTGTTTGCAAAAAAGAGGTAGAAAGGAAACAATTACTGGCCAATAACAGTTGATGACACATGCGACGACAAAAAAGAAGCATATTCCTTGTCCTAAGGGAAGATAACAACATGGTTGTGTTTGTCTAAAACGGTGTGGGGACGAGAATGCAATATGGAAAGTACGCCGGACGAGCTATGTTTTGGGCAAAGAACTATGGAAGATCCACATGCAACGACGTGGGAAAACGGGCAGTGGAGCAAGGCCAGAGGGGATACCTGGAGGTCATCGAGAAGTAACTAGGTGAGCGGCAGCGGGCGGAATCTGCGAACAGGTGGCGTAGGCCCTGCCGCGTCGGAGCTTGGTCAGAGAGAACGATGTGTACCGCAGATCGGGACGTGCTGCCTCAGCGCCGTCGAACGGAGAAACGATGCACTTCCTCCCTTTCCCCCGGCGGATGGGATGTGGCTGGATCAGTGACCAACAGTGAGAGAGAGAGGCCACCGCACTCCCTTTCCCCCGGCGGACGGGATGCGGCCGGATTGTGAGAGAGAGAGGCCACCGCACTCCCTTTCCCCCGGCGCACGGGATGCGGCCGGATCAGTGACCAACGGTGAGAGAGAGAGAGAGAGGCCACCCGAGCCTTGTGTGAGATACTCTGAAGAGCGGACTACCTTTTCATCCATAAAAATAGTTTTATATTTTGTGTACGTGCCATTGAGCGCTATAACTTTATTTAAAAATAACGCGGCAACACGTCAAGTCGAACTTTGTTTCGTGCACGCGTGGTACACGACCACCCTAGTTAAACAACCGCTACAGGCGTTCAAATTAGCACGTGGGCTGCCATTTCGTAAAGAAATGAGCTCCACCGTGTACCCGCGCATGTGTGGTTGGGCACGAAGCGTGAGTACGTGCACTGTGCATCTATTCTCTTCTTGTATACGTACACCACCTACTTGGGGTTGTGTGAGAGAGATACAAATCTAGAGAGACATAGTGTGTGGGTTCTTGAGAGTTGTTTTTGGGGGGGGGGGGGGGTCAATCAAAAAATTTAACATATGCAATGTGTGTGAAATAGAGTCCTGGATATAACATATATATAGAGGGTGCAATCCATGAGAAGAGAGTGGAGGTATCATCGTCTTGAGGTGTCCATAGAATCGAAGAGAGGGATGATGTGTGTGTGTGTGCGTGCACGCGGTCGATAAAGAGTGCCATCGAATTTGTGTGTGCCCACGTCAAAGATATAGAGTGGCTGGCCTACTGGAACATGAGATGGGAAATGTGCAGTTTGTCTTTGTGGCATGGATACCTACCTGCAGCGCTCGACTATCGGTGTGTGGTGGGGGAAGAGGGAGGCCCAATTAACTATAGAGGTACAATGGCTGGTATATGTGTGGAGGAGGAGAGAGGCCTACCTCATGTATTAAGGAGATCGATCTGCCTCATGTATTAAGGGAGATCGATCGGCATCCATGCATATGTGCAGGAGATGAATAAGGTTGGGAGAGAGACAGAGCTAGAGTGTTGGAGGGGGTGGTAGTGGAGTTGCTTCTAACGAATGGTGGGATAGGCTTGCTAGACAAACGGAGGGCACGCTCGCAATATCAATAAGAGAGGAGATGGCTGCTTGTTGTCTGTGCACGTGTGTGTCAGAGACTGGTCAGGAGGCATGCACGAATGATGAGGGGGGACGATGTGGCTGTGGTAAGCAGACATAACTACATAGGAAGATTAATCACCCTTTGTAAGAGAAAGGAGAGACATAACTTGTGAGTTACGTCGATCAATGGGGGGGTAGTTAAAGTCGATCTAGGTATATGTTGGGAGATCGATCGGTATACATGCATGTGTGTGTTAGAAGCAAATGAGGCACGAGGAGAAGGATAGAGATAGAGAGGGATGCATGTAGGAGGTGGTACGAGAGGCATACTATATCGAAGGGGAGGAGTGTGCAAGTACGAGAACGATGAAAAGAGTGGTGGGAGTGAGGCATGGACGGTGACAGGAGAAGAGGGGAAGCTTGTGTTTGGGCTAGGCACACCTGGCTAGAGAGGCATATCGATCGATGTGTGCTGTAAAGAACGAGCTGGGGGGCCTACACACACCGTGGGTGAATGACCTAAAGTGAAAAGACGAATTTGCGTGATGGAGCTAGAGAATGCTGAGGGAGGGTGAGAGGGATGGGGGCGTGTGCATGCACAAGAGAAAGTTATCGCTAGCTACAAAGATAAGAGGGTTGTGTGGGTGTAAAAGACGAATAAAGATCATATATACTTCATTATAAAAAGCGAATTCGGATATTTGAAGAATTTATCATAGTGTTTCAAACTGACGGATGTGTGAATATATATAACGGTGATACACATGGTGTGGTTATGAAAATGGTATACTACATTTAATATATTTTATCTCTACTCTTATAAA
The DNA here is from genome assembly GCF_003073215.2 of Triticum urartu. Taxonomy (NCBI): domain Eukaryota; kingdom Viridiplantae; phylum Streptophyta; class Magnoliopsida; order Poales; family Poaceae; genus Triticum; species Triticum urartu. The sequence goes on from NC_053023.1 coordinate 352,252,836, forward strand.
AAAACAGAGTTGTTGATGATGGTGTGCCTACCATCCTGCATTATAGGCCATCTGATTTATATCTGGCAGATAGCAAGGAAACTATGATGGTTGAAGTTGGCAACAATCATGCTTGTAGATTCTTATTGAAATAGAGAAACAAATTCAAATTTAGTTCGAATTGCAACGGTAGTATAGACATTTGGAATGCACTAAAATGTTGGTATGAGTAGGTTACATGCATTATACAGCAAGCAAAAAAAATTAATCGGACATAACATGGATTCATACTCCCTCCTTCCATCTATATAGGGCGTAATGAGATTTTTAAGACCGCCTTTGACTATTGACAAGATTAATAGTACATGACATGCACAATGTGAAAATTATATCATTGAAATAACCTTTCACAGACGAATTTAACGGTGTGCTTTGTGTAAGTTGCATGTCATATATCATTGCTCTAATATTTGGTCAAAGTTAGCATCGAAAAACGCATTAGGCCCTATATAGATGGAAGGAGGGAGTAGCTTTGAATAGCATTTGTATAGTAAAACGGGGCAAGACTCTCTCTTTATGTGGTGTGAGTAGCTTTATTTTTTTCGTTTTCTTTTTGGTTGAGGGAAGTGCGAATTGATATGGTATGTACAAGTACATTATTACTACACGTTAGGCTTGTCCCTAAAATTCAACCCGCGTCTTGTTATATCCCAAAAATTCAAATATCGTGCTCCCAAAACTAGCGCCTTCACAACCCGCGCCTTGCTATCCCGAAATTACAACGCGTGCAAAAACTCCCTCCAGCTGCCAAATCCCGACACGCGAAATCCCCCTTCTAACCCTGAGCCGAAAGGGCTGCTAGTTCAAATCGGTGGGGGGTACTTTTGTAACACACCCTACATTTTGGACAAGTGCGTTCCTAAGTCATGCTTCACCCCCTCCCATCGCGCCCTTTTCGACATTCGAAATCGCAGGCCGCCATAACCTCTCTGCTCCAGCTGCGAAACCCCACCCTCCTCCGTCCGCCACGTCACCGCTGCCCAGCCGGAGCCTCTTCCCCGATGACGTCGTCCACCGCAACAGCTCAACATCCCTCGTCCACCTCCTCGGATGAGGATCCGTCGTCCATCTCGCTGTCCCGCCGGTTCAGCCACCCCGTCCTCCACCTCCAAGGAGCTGCTCCGACGATTTCCTCGTCTATCGTGGCTGCTCCATCCCCACAGCGCCGCCTTAACCTGCTCCACCGGAACCGCAGCATCCTCACCGACTCCTCAGACGAAGCCGAGGCCTACTCGGCGCCACCAAAGAGGTTGTACACTCATCGCATCGCACCTTCTCCTTAACTAGACCTCCCGGCGCCGACGGTGCTCCATCCCGCACCCCCATGGAGCGGCTACCTTGAAGCCGGCGCCGCGGGCGACATCTCCATGGCGCTGCGGGCGACATCTCCATGGCGCCACGAGCGTCCATACCAGCCGGATCTGCTGCTGCTGCTCCGGCTCTCGCTCGATCGCTCGCTCGCCCAGCTGCTGCTCCTGCTCTCCCCCTCGCTCGTGCTGCTGCTCTGCTCCGATTAAGCCACACTTCAGCTGACTGAATCGACTTTTGGGTCAGTCGATTTTCAGGGGTTGGGGGGGCTCGCCGGAGTTAAGGAAGAACCAGCTGTAGTGGGGATGGGGGCTCACCGGAGCGGTACTCACTATCTATCTTAGGGTTCAGGGTGGGGGGGCCTAGAGGGCTGGCCGGGGCGGCGGTGGCGAGTTGTTTCAGGGCGGCGAGGCGGCGCTGGGGCCGGGGGTTCGGCCGGTGGTGGCTGGCGGCTCAAGGGGGTGCAGGTTGAAGATGAACTACGGGCCCTCCCTAAACTACATGTCAAGTGCCTCTCTGCTACCATTGCGTTCACTTTCGACAGTAGCATTCAGTTTCGACAGTTAAGTTCAGAGTCAACAGTTTTTAGCTCATCTGTTGTAGTCAGGTGGTTTTTGGTGATGTTAATTTTACATCATCTATTGGAGATGCTATTAGAATCCCACTTGAGATTGACGATGTCTGTCTTGTGCTGCTTCAGCCTTGACGTCTTATGGCTCACCGGAGTTGCTCCAACGACAGAACGATCCATCACAACAGAGCAGTGCCCTGGACGCTGTCTACAGATTCCTCAGATCATCCTCCACACCTCCGACGGCCACTTCTGCCTCAACTTCTTTAGTGACCAACCCAATGATGCTGAGGTCGACACGGCTACGGCAAAGAGGTTGTACACTTGTTGCATCACTTATTACTATACATTCGCGTAGATCCATTAGGGCTATTTTGGTTCAACGGAAAAACATCGATCCACTCATTGTTACCATCACTCTAAATTTCTGCATGCTCTCCTTACATAATCTCACCATATTTTTTTCGTATGCATGTCAGATATTGTACACAGTCATGCTGAACATGTAGAGAAAAAGAGAAGAGTTTTGCGCGGCAATACAATGTCATGCAGACATCGCTCCATGGTGGGTTCAATGGCAAACCCTCCCCACTCCTCTCCAGATTGTAATCCAGAGGAAGATATCTATTCTGAGGCGGACTCGGACGCCGCTGACCACTCCTATTTACCCCCTAAGGTGTTTGCTCTACCTTGGCATGATGATATTAGTCATATCATGCATAAGTTGCCTTGCAGTGCCTACTTTTGACATCATATATGTCATCTGCTTAGTTTAGACATGTTCTGTAATGCCACCTATTTAGTTTCTATATCATATATGGGAATTATGCAGTCTCATGTCTTTTAGCCAGCCATAATATATGTGAAATGTGCAATGCCATCCTATTTAACCAGGCATCATATATTTGAATGATATCTTGCCCATCCTTTTCTTCATTACATTTCCATTTGTCGATAATGTTTGTACATTAAACTACTCTTCCTGTGAATCAGCCATTTGGTTGGGAGATGGAAAAATCTGGAGTGAAAACAAGGCCTTCAGAGCAGACAGTGCTACCTGTCGAAGCAGATCTCTTGTTGGGTCCCGATAGCTCCTCAGAGATGGATTCAGAGACAGATGACCAGTCCTATTCCCATACTGAGGTGTATGCTCTAACTTGGCACGGTTATACTGCTCATATCATGCATATGGTGTCTTGCATTGCATAGTTTAGGCATCATATACACAATATTCAACACCATGTTCTTAGTTCAGACATCATATCGAATGCCCTCTGTTTAGCATATAAATCACATATGTGAATTAAATGATGCGATCCTGATTACTTAGATAACATGTAGGTGAATTATGTCATGCGATCCTGTTTAGTTATTCATCATATCTTTGAATTATGTTATGCTATGCTATCCAGTTTAGATAGACATCATATATGTGAAATTATGTCATGCTATCCGTTTTAGTTAAACAATATACATGTCAACTATTTCATGCCCTCTTTTTTCCACACTATCTATTGCATATGTCTCTCATACAATGTCTGTACATTCAACTATGTTTCCTGTTTATCAGCCACTTGAATTGGAGCGGGTGATGCCAATATCTAGCGGACTAAAAACACGGTCTTCAAATGAAACAGTGCTACCTCTTGGTGGAGATAGCACCCCTGTTGTACATGCACAAGAACCAGCCCTACCACACATAACCCAAACTCTCGTAGATTGTACCCCTACTATGATGGACAGAGAACTAGCTTCACCCAATCTAACCCCAACACCAGCCGATAATAAACCAGTTCCTGTTGACACAACACCATCTCCACCACAGAGCTCCCAAACAAGAGCAGTTAGTAAGGCAGCTCCAGTGCCCAAAGGGCCAGTACTATCACGGCGAACCCCAACTCCACCAGTTAGTATGCCTATTCCTCTGGAGGAAGCATAACCAGCTAGTCGTAGTTTAGCATCTATCACATTTGATGTTGTTAAATAGTATATGCGTATCTTCCCATCTTGGAAATATTATACTGAAGATGAAGGAAAATGCCAGTTGCAGGTGTTTGTCCAGGAGTTATGTGTAAGTAATGTTATTCATGGAAATTACTTTGCTTCGTCCCATACATCCTACCTCCATGATGGTTATAATACAGCAAATTTTCCCATTTTTCTCTATAGAGAAGGACCGAATTGGAAACTCAGGATGAGGTAATCTGTGCTAATACCTCTGCTATCTTCAAGAATGCTTGGTGGCAGTATCGGAATTACCTAAAGAAAACATACTTCACCGACAAAGAAACTCATCAAATTCCCTTACGTTCTCCTGAGACACATTTACTGGACGATTACTGGGAACACCTTGTTCTGTACTGGCCCCGAACCAAGAATGTGGTAAGGTCTATGAGCTCATTTTCTATTTTCAAGTATTATATTCTTGTGTCTTACTGTACTCTATTCATGTAGAACAAGTGCCTAAACCTGAAGAACAACTGTTCTAATTTAAGATTCCATTGCTACCATAGGACATAGATATATGTTTGTTTGATGCTTTTATTATGTACTAGTACTTGGCAATAGAAGACTTGGTAGTTTAATCTTGTCCACCTTACTGATGAACTGGTTCACCAAAATGAGTTTCATATACTAGTACATGCTAAACTTGTTATGTGTCTGCTTGTTTCTTCTTTTAGAATGCTGACAGAATATTGGGGAGGAGTGTCGTATTAAGCAACAATAAAGGAAGTTGTAACATCCCAAATTTTTCTATTTGGAATGTTATACATAGCCATCCATGCATATCATATTTTATTTGCATTTCGTCTAGCGATCCTCAAAATCCTAAGAAACTCAACGACCCTCAGAGAGAGTTGGGGATTTTCCGGTTTTCAAATTTGATTTTTATCAAATTTTGAAATGAGGATTTTGGTCTTAATTATTTTCTCTCCGAAAATATTTCATACTAAAATATATGAGAGGAGATAATATGACTTCTCCAAGATAATTGAAATATTGGAGGAAAATATATATTAAAATCAAATATTTGTTTTATTTGGTTTTTATTGCAATTTTGTTTGCATTAGAAAAATTGCACGTTTTTCAAAATTGCATTTTAGGGCCAAGAAAATGTTCATCTCGTTCTACATATTTTATTTAGACGGTGAAAATTTGTTTTGTCATTTTTAGATTTTTATTTATTTTTCTAGGATTTTATTTCTGTCGGCGGAATTATTTAAAAAACAAGTTCCGCGCCCGACTGGGCCTAAGGCCCAGCCGAGCCAGGCCACCGCCGCCGCTCGGACTAGGAGTCCGAGCCAGACTCCGCCTGCCGCCGTGCCTTGCCCCCTCCTCCAAGCCGCCCCGCCCCGCCCTTACATATGCCCGCCCCCGAGCCCCAACACCACACCGCCACCGCCGCCAGCCCCGCCGCCGCCGCCCGCGCTAGCCGCCGCCGCCGCTTGCCGCCGCCGCTGCAGCCCTGCACCGCCGCTGCCCCCGCCCCGCCGGAGCCCTCGCCGGAGGTAGCCACCGGACTCCGCCGCCGGTTTTTTTAAAACCGTTCGGTTTTTTAGAAAACCCTAGATCCATTTTTTTCGGATTCGCCGGTTTTTCTCGGTTCTGCTAGTTGGCAGACGTTCATCCGTACGTTCGTTTTAACGAACGGTTTTCGCCCGTTAGTTATAGCTAACGAACGCTCGTTCGTTAGTCTGTTCGTCAGTTTTCTTTTATCGGATTTATTCCGCGATCTTTCTGATCGCGATTTCTGATCCGATCTTAGTTTCTGTTTTTCTTTTTGCTCGTTAGTCGGAATCAGGCGATTCAAGCGCCTAGATCTTCGTCTCGAGACCCTCTTTCCGTTTAACCAACTCAAATAAGTTTTTAGTACTATAAAATTTGGCCTAGGTTCAGATTAGTAAACGAAGCTTCTTTCTTTCGCCGTTTGAGTTTCGTTGCTCCGTTTGATTTGATTCTTTTTGCGAACCGGAGTTCTTAAGTTGAACCTCCTGGTCAACCCCTGTTATTTGAGATTTACCTGTGTTTCTTTGCTTGTTGCTTATGTAAGTTATTTCTTGTTTGCGATAGAACACCTGGAGTGCAAAGCGTGCTACTACGAGTCCCTAGGTTTCGCAGACCGTCAGCAAGGCAAGTAACACTTTGATCATATCCCTTTTATCACCCAGCTTTTATGCATTAGTTCCAATCCTCAAACATTGCATGATTAGGATGTCATTAACATGTGGGTTGGGAAGTAGTTGTTTAGGTAGAACCTATTACCCTTTTACATTCAAACCCTTGGGAGTTACTTCTACGCGTTGCTTATATTGCTATGCTATACTATGCTCGTAGACGTGGTTTGGGTTTGAGTGAAATCCATGACAGATGTTAGATTGTTAATTAATGGTTCAAACTTAAGGTGGCAACTTAAATTAACATCTGGGTGGATTGAGGCACCTGGAGTACCCAGTGTTGCCTGTATTTTTGGAAATCCCGGAGTACCCGTGTGATCTTCCTATGGACCGCCACCCAGGCTCAAAGGGAACTGAGATGATTCATGCAAGAAACTTCCGTGTGCAACCACAAGCTATTATGGGCTCTAGCATAGTTGAGTAAGTTAAGTGAAGCTCTTGAAGAGGCAGATCAGCAGGTAGTGGGATGTAGGTTTGGCATGGTCTGCCCGGAGTAAAGAGTTAATGTTTCTGAAAGACTATGTCTCAGTCATCCGTTTCTCAAACACCTTGAAGTGCGAGAAATCCAGGAGAGGCGATCGAGTCTTGTGGGGAAAAGTGCGCAAACCTCTCCAGAGTGTATAATCTAATCATGGTTAGTCGTGTCCCTGGTTATGGACAATTCTTGAGTATCTAGTATTTGAGTTATCACATGTATCTCATCATTCTTAATTAATATTGTTGGGTTGTTAATCACTTTAATTGGGATTGAGTTGGAGGAACCTTCTCAATGATGTTTCAACTACCATGATAGTTAAAATTAAAATCTATTCCTTTGTTGTAGGGAAAAATTGGCTTTTCACAAAAACTATAACCATAGAGCTTTCCACCAGCCAAATATGCATGTAGTGATAGCTTTATTCTATTCTTGCTCTACTGTGTTATTTTGCCAGCATATTCCATGTGCTGACCCGTTTTCGGGCTGCAACGTATTATGTTGCAGACATTTTAGGCGAGGAGTAAGGTCGTTAGGTCATTGCCGTGCAGCTCAGCTATGCCGTTGGAGTTAATGGACTCACTTTATCTTCCAAGCCTTCCGTTGTTATCACATTAGATGGCCTTAAGCCATATTATTGTATTAAGTTCTCTCTTGAGACATTCGATGTAATAAGTGTGTGATTGCCACTCGGTTATAAATCCTTCGAGTACTGTGTGTGTCAGCATTACTGATCCAGGGATGACACTGAAGCACAGAGACTTGACCATCTGAGGTCGGGTTGCTACAAGATGGTATCAAAGCACACGCTGAGTGTAGGACATGACCACTAAGATAAACCCTAGGTCACACTTCTCTTCTCATTTCTGACTTCTCTCCATTTTCTACTCTTTAGGATGGCGGGGATGAAGAACAAGTTTGCGGAACCGGATGAAGACACACCTTTTGGACGCCACTTGAAGGAAGTCACTAGGTACTTGAACATTGGAATACCAAGCTTCACCGGAACGTACAAGGCCACTTTACCTGAAGAGGAGTGCTGGATGGTTCAAGTACAAGTACCAGGAAGGACGTTCTCGCCAACTTCTAAACCCATAGAGTTTTCTTTTGAAGCACCCACCTGGAGTCTAGGCAAGAGCATGTCAGCCCACATTACCATGGGACGCATTGGAGAAGTCTACAACAGGGAGCTTAAGGACACTATCTACCAAATATGTGGGCGCCGAGACGAGCAATGGGAAGTAATCAGCACCAGGAAGGATAGATCCATTGCAGCTTTTATCCAGGAGTTAAACCAGCACATTCGACGTCAGGAGAACCAGATGTGCGCGGACATGATGGACTTGAAGAAAGCGAAGACTAGAATCATTGAGCTGGAAGAAGAACTCAAGTTTACACGCGATGGATATGAGGAGGAAATCAAGACACTACTGGAGAAGAATGACGACTTAGTCAAGAAGATCAGAGTATTCATGGGAGGACCAGCACCAGTGGAAGAAGACAAAGAAGAAGAACCCAAGGGGATACTCCCCGAGGACTACATCATCATCGACGACACCGATTCCGAACCTAGTGATGATGAATTTGAAGACGAAGCTGGAGCAGAAATCGTGGAATCTTCCACCGATCAAAATTTCTAGATGACCACCAAATATTAGTAGAATTTTCCCCATGTAATTAGTATTAGATGAGCACTTTGCGATAGTTATAGACCGTTTGTACGCCCTTGCTTGATTGATTGAGTGAAATGTTTGTGTTTGTCTCATGTGCATATGGGTAGTGTTTTCTCATTAGACCCCTTTCTATTCTAATCTCTTCCATCTAAACCCATCAGATGCCTCCGAGACGTGACCCCGGTTTTGTTTTCCCACCGAAGCTCACCCAGTTGATCCAGCAGCAGAATACTTTGATGCAACTGCTAGTACAGAACCATGGAAACAACAACAACAACAACCCGCCACCAGTGGGCAACCTAGCCCGTTTTCTAAGGTTACAGCCACCGGTGTTTTCCAGTAGCACCGAGCCTATAGTTGCTGATGATTGGCTACACCGTATTGGAAAGGAGTTGACCACCGCAGGTTGCAGGGATGCTGAGAGGGTGCATTTTGCCGCACATCAATTGGATGGACCTGAAGCCTCATGGTGGGAGAATTACACAGCCACTTTCCCCATAGCCAACGTCACTTGGGACCAGTTTCAGCAAGCTTTCCGCACGGCCCATGTCTCAACTAGAGCTATGCAGATGAAGAAGCGGGAATTCCGCAACCTACGTCAGGGGAACCATACCGTGGCACAGTATGTGGATGAGTTTAGCAAGTTATCTCGCTATGCCCCTAATGATGTGGCCACCGATGCCGCAAAGCAGGAGAAGTTTTTGGAAGGGCTGAATGATGGGATGAGCATGCAGTTGATGGTAGCAACCTTCAACAACTACCAGGAGTTGCTAGATAAGGCTCTTATGATTGAAGGGAAGCAGCAGTAGATTGAGACCCGCAAGAGAAAATATGGACAAGGGAAGTATAACTCAGGAGCTCAGCAGAGGCCTCGCCTAACCCCGAATTCGGGAGGACTTGTTCATAACCATGGAGGTCACAACCACACTGGAGGAGGATCACATAACCACAATGGTTCTAAGAATGGGAATGGGAACGGAACCAACAATAATCAGAACCGTCCCAATCCAGCCACACCCACCAAAAGAGATCTAAGTCACGTTACTTGCTTCAAGTGTGGGAAGATCGGACACTACGCCACGGAGTTCCCTGAAGGAATGAATGAAATGGAAATGGGAGCGCGGGGAAGAAACCTAATCCATTCAACAAAGTACAAGTGAACCATGTTAACGTGGAGGAAGTTGAAGAGCAGCCGGACGCGGTAATAGGTATGTTTTTGGTTAAGTCATTTACCGCTCTTGTTCTTTTCGATACTGGTGCATCGCATTCATACATATCAAGGGGATTTGTGGATAAGTTTAATCTACCAACCCAAACCCTTAGGACCCCTCTGTTAGTAAGCTCACCCAGAGCAGAATACATGGCTAGCCGATGGTGCGACCAGGTACCCTTAACCATTGGCAAACATGTTTTTCCGTCCGACCTAATTATCTTGGAGTCACAAGGATTGGATGTGATATTAGGTATGGACTAGATGTCAATGTTTGGAGGGAATATTGACTGTGCTACTAAGTCGATTTATCTTACCACCCCCGAGGGAAAAAGGATTAAGTATGTGTCTTGGCATGTGCCTAGGAGGAGTCAAGTGAATGCCCTTACGGGAGTTGTTCAGGAGGAAGTGCCTGTAGTGAAGGATTACCCAGATGTTTTTCCAGAGGAGTTACCGGGCATGCCACCCAATAGAGACATTGAGTTTTTGATAGAGCCTGTTGCCAGGAACAGGACCAATATCCAAGAGACCCTATCGTATGCCCGCAAATGACCTGGAGGAAATTAAGAAACAGATCAAGAGTTACTGGAAAAAGGATGCATTCAAAGAAGTTCATCACCTTGGGGAGCCCCTGTTCTTTTGGTGGAGAAGAAGGAAAAATCCCTAAGGATGGTTGTCGATTATCGAGCCTTGAATGAGGTGACGATTAAGAACAAGTACCCACTGCTGATGATCAACGATCAGTTTGATCAGTTGCAAGGAGCTAAGGTGTTTTCGAAGATCGATCTGCGATCAGGATACCATCAGTTGAAGATACGTGAGAAGGATATACCAAAGACGACGTTCATGACGCATGATGGATTATAAGAGTACACGGTCATGTCATTTGGACTGACTAATGCCCCTGCTTATTTCATGAGCATGATGAACAAGGTGTTCATGGAGTACTTGGACAAGTTTGTTGTGGTGTTTATTGATGATATTATGATATACTCAAAGAACGAGGAGGATCACAAGGAGCATTTGCGCTTAGTTCTCGAGAAACTCAGGGAACACCAGTTGTATGCTAAGTTTTGGTTGAAGGAAGTCGGATTCCTTGGACATGTTATATCGGGAGAAGGTATAGCAGTAGACCCCAGCAAAATTCAGTCAGTCACTGAATGGTTGGCACCCACCTCAGTTAGCGAGATCCGCAGTTTCCTTGGACTCGCAGGTTACTATCAGAGATTCATTGAGAACTTTACCAAGATTGCAAAGCCAATAACTGAACTGTTAAAGAAGGATACTAAGTTTAAATGGACAGAAGATTGCGAGGCATGTTTCCAGGAGTTGAAGGAACGGTTGACTACAGCACCAGTGCTAACACTGCTGGATATACATAAGGAATTCAAAGTGTATTGCGACGCCTCTCGCTTAGGACTTGGATGTGTACTTATGCAGGATGGAAGAGTTGTTTCGTATGCCTCACGACAACTAAAACCTCATGAGTTGAACTATGCCACGCATGATTTGGAGTTAGCAGCCGTAGTGCATGCATTGAAGACCTGGAGGCATTACCTTATTGGAAACCGATGTGATGTATACACGGACCATAAGAGTTTGAAGTACATCTTCACCCAGAAGGAACTGAACCTTAGACAGAGGAGGTGGTTGGAGCTTATAAAGGATTATGATATGAAGCTACACTATCACCCAGGAAAGGCCAATGTTGTAGCAGACGCTTTGAGCAGGAAGAGTTATGCTAATATCCTTGAAAGTAAGGGACTGCCAAGGAGTTAGCAGAGAATATCATGGAACTTCGATTGGAGATTGTTCCTAGAGGATTCGTTGCAACAATGGAAGTCCAGTAGACATTGCTGGACAAGATTCGGGAAGCTCAGAAGGATGACAAGGAGATTTGCGAGATAAAGAAGAAGATGAGCAAAGGAAAGGCCAAAGGTTTTCGTGAAGACGAGCACGATACCTTATGGTTTGAGGATTGAGTTTATGTGCCCAATAACCAGGAGATACACCCAGGAAACACCAAGATGTATCTGGATTTGAAGGAACATTTTTGGTGGATCGGTATGAAGAAGGATATTGCCGAGTATGTGGCCATATGTGATGTATGTCAGAGAGTGAAGGCAGAACATCAAAAGCCAGCAGGATTATTACAGCCTATGCCGATACCTGGATGGAAGTGGGATAAACATGGCATGGATTTTATCACTGGATTGCCCAGGACTAAAGCAGGATATGATTCCATATGGGTAGTAGTTGATCGCTTGACCAAAGTGGCTCACTTTATCCCAGTGAAAACCACTTATACCAGTGCAAAGTTGGCCAAGACTTATATGTCCAGGATCGTATGTCTGCATGGAGTTCTGAGAACCATCGTATCAGATAGAGGAACACAGTTTACTTCAAAGTTCTGGCATCAGTTACATCAGACTTTGGGAACAAGGTTAGACTTCAGTACAGCTTTTCACCCACAGACAGATGGACAGACCGAGAGAGTGAACCAAATTTTGGAGGACATGTTGAGAGCCTGTGCGCTAGATTATGGATCTAGTTGGGATGACAATTTGCCTTATGCAGAGTTCTCGTACAACAATAGCTACCAAGCCAGTTGGAAGATGGCACTATTTGAAGCCCTGTATGGACGCAGGTGCAGAACACCTTTGATGTGGGACGAGGTAGGAGACCGACAGTTGTTTGGACCAGACTTGATCAAAGAGTCTGAGGAGAAGGTTAAATTGATTCATGATAGACCGAAGATTGCTCAGTCCAGGCAGAAGAGTTATGCGGACTCAAAACGCAAAGAGCTAACCTATGAAATTGGAGACATAGTATATCTGCGAGTACCTCCCTTCCGAGGAGTGAAACATTTTGGAGTTAAGGGGAAACTAGCCCCGAGATTTGTAGGACCGTATCACGTTTTGGAGCGGATGGGAGAAGTTGCCTACAAGTTATAGTTACCCGAGGGATTGTCAGGAGTTCATGATGTGTTTCATGTTTCACAGCTAAAGAAGTGTCATGCTAAGATGGTCGATATACCGTTAAGAGATACAGTACCCTTGGAGGCAATTCAGTTGGACAGTGATTTGACCTACGAGGAAAAGCTAGTAAAGATTCTTGAGTTTGCCAGCAGAGTCACTCGCAGTAAAGTTATTAAGTTTTGCAAAGTTTAGTGGAGCCACCATACCGAGGATGAAGCCACCTGGGAACAAGAGGATGATCTTCGCAAAGACCACCCACACCTATTTTCTAGCCAACCAGAATCTCGAGGGCGAGATTCATCTTAAGGGGGGTAGGTTTGTAACATCCCAAATTTTTCCATTTGGAATGGTATACATAGTCATCCATGCATATCATATTTTATTTGCATTTCGTTTGGAATGTTATGGTGCCGAACCGGACGGAGAAAGGGAAGAAGCCCCTGTCCTCAGCCAACCCGCCTCTTGCTGTCGAGCCTGCTGTTGGCCAATCGTGGGTGCTCAATGAGGAGGCCATGGACAAGGTCCGCCTTGCGCTCGCCACCAGCTTCAACGAATGGGGTGGGACGGCGGCCTGGCCGGCATCCCGAGCTTCTGTCGATAGGTCAGCCACCAAGGTCCAGTTTTTCGTCGACGCCCTGTGGGCCGGTCTGGTTTCCCCCTTCTCCACCCTCTTCAATGTCGTGCTTTCCCATTACTAGATTCATCTGATGCAGTTAGATCCCCAATCTGTCGCCTTCGTCTACGAGGCCATAGTGGGCATCGCCCCCTCCGTGGCCCTTCTGCGCCATTTCTTCTCGCTGCACCTGACCGACCCCCGAGAATGCTCGGGGTGCCTGAGCTTCCAGGCTGTGGCGGGGACGGCCGGCTCGTGGATTGACTTCGAGCTCCCACCGTCTGCAAGCGGGTTCCGGACGCGCCGGGTGTATGTGGATGTCGGAGTGCTTAGCCCTTTGCTCTCGCCTCCGTATGCGCCCGCTGTTCCCAGCTCCGGCTGGGCTCATGAGAAGCTTACGAGCCCCCGCCTTGCCTTCGTCTGGCTCCGGATGAGGAGGCTGAAAGACCTTGGCTTGACCGCGCCCATGGTGATGAAGGAGTTCCTCCAACGCTGCGTTGCCCCACTCTAGCGCCATTCCCGGCCGATGTGGGCCTTATCTGTCGGCCCAGATCGCACGATGCTCCAGGAGTCAGAGCTTCCACTTGAGGCACGAAGAACAGTGCTCGAGGTCCTGGCGGGCAAACCCTCGCCAGCCGATATGCCACTGGTGGGTTGTCTCTTGTACGGCTGCTCAAACAGGGTGGAGTTCGCGGGGCAGATGCCCCCCTTCGACGAATAGGGGCTGCGTCCGGTTGGCCTTGAGGGGTCACGTGAGAACCCCGTCACCATGGTTCCCATCCTCACCGCCGACGCCGAACTTGCCCCAAGAGTGGACGTAGGGGGCAAGCATCACCGGAAGCTGGAGGCGCGGGCGGTGCGGCGTTGGAGCCGCCCACAGTTCCTGAGGCGTCAACTTCGGGAGCCCACAACTCTCGCGCTGAGGAAGCAGTTGAGGGGGCGACACAACCTTCTGCTCCCGAGGCCTCTGCAGGCAGTCCCGAGGCGGTACTTGATGGCTCTCCCCAGCTTGGTGCTCCTGAAGTCATCCCCTGGGCGCTTCAGTAGCTGCACCCTATGCTAGTCGCCACGCCCAATTCTTCGGCCGGCTCCGTGTAGACTTCGACGCGCTCCGCCAGAGGAAGGGCTCCCCAAGCTGCGGCAGCGGCACTTTCTGGCCGTTGAAACAGAGGAAGTACATCGCCATAGATGAGTAAGTTCCTTATCTTCGTAATTCCTTGAGTGATACTTCCATTCCTGACGGTAGCTCTTTAGGATCCCATCTACTAAGGCCGCAAAGCCCCTCGGGAAGCAAACTCCTCCTAGCTCGGATCTCCCGCTGGCCTTGAGCGTCCCAGGCCAACATGCTGCCCCCGTTGCGAGGTCAGCTGGTGAGGCAGACGCGCTAGCTTGGCGCCTTGAGCCCACGCTCCTGCCGTCTCTTCTTCGTGGCCTCATCGGGGGTGTGAAGAGCGTGCCAAGGACTCCTCCTCTGCTTATAGACGGAGACCGGATGGCTTCGGTCTTGGTTCCTTCTCTGAGCAGCGAGCCTCATCCTAACCGGGCTCCTGTCAAAGCCCAGTCGGCGTCCGGAGGGGTGCCAGCCCCCAGCCCCCTGTAGGAAGGGGGCTAGCCGCTTCGGGTCCCGTCGACGGCCCCTGTTGTGGAGGACAGAGTCGGCCACGTGCCCAAAGTTGCACACGAATGGAGCGTCGTCCGCCACGAGCTCTTCCGGGAGGCGATGTGCGCGATGAGCCGGCTGGGCGGGGAGCTCACGGATGTAGACGCATGCCTTGAGGCTGAGGGTCTTCTTCTGGTGGAAAAGTGGCATAAACTGAAGGTGGCCATCAGCCTGGAGCGCCACGAACGTGAGCTTGATAACGCGAAGACCGAGGCGTCTCCTGCGACCTTGCGCGAAGCTTGCGCCCGAGCCTTGGAAGAAGCCCGAGAAGCTGATCGACATTGTGAGATCACAGAGAAGCGCGCGTGGGAGCTCCAAGCCTGGAGTGCCTCCCTGGAGCAGCAAGTGGAGTAGTGCAAGGCTGCCCTAGTGTCGATGAAGGGGATGCCTGCCGAGGAGGTAGAGGTCCTGAGGCGCGAGGAAGCGCTAGCTGTGGAAGCCACGGAGCGCAGCCTTGAGCTCGAGCGGTTGGAGATGAGGGAGCGCCAGGTTGCCCAAGCTGAGGATGTTGTTGGCGCGCACGAGGCCATGGCCCAGGATGAAGTCGACCGCCGGGCGGCCGAGGCTCGCGTGGATCTTGTGGGCGGGTACGACCTGAAGTTGAAGCTTGTGGAAGCCGAGGCTGTGGGCAGGACTAATGACCTCAGGTCAAGGTTGGATGAGGTTAAACGTCGCGAGAAAGCCGCCGTAGCCGCCCTATCTTCGGTGCAAGCCGAGCTGGCTTCCGCACGTGCCGAGTTGTTCTCCCTTCAGCAGCGGGTCACCGGTGCCGAATCCTCCACACAACAGGGCAGGGAGGAAGCGCTCCGGCTGCGGACGCTGGAGCGTGAGCACGCCCCCATGCTCCAAAACCTTAGGGTCAGAGCCAACGCAGTGCTGGGCACCGTCTGTGATGAAAATGCACCTCATCCCCACTCGAACGACTACGCCAGTCACCTCCTTTTCTTCACCGACGTGGTGACACGCCTGGAGAATCGATCCCAGAGGGCTCGCGTGCTTGTTGAGTAGAGGAGCCACGATCTGCTCAAGCACGTGTTCTCCCATGTCTTCAGCCACCTCCAGAACACCTACCGCAACTTTAACTTTGACGCCGCCATTGCCCATGTGCCCGAGGCCATCCGGGACGACCTGGCACGCTGGGTAGAGGAGAATGTGGATGCTCTAGTCAGAGCCTTCACCTCCGAGGATGACGCGGTGGTGGTCGTTGTGGATGAAGGTGACATGGTCGGCGATGGTGCGGGCGACGCCAACAATGGTGAGGGTGATGCCCGTGATGAGGATGGTGGCGCCAACGATGGTGACGATGATGCCAGCGACGCGTCTGAGGGCGTCCCGGAGGACGCGGCGAGCGATATGTCCGATTGAGCACGTGCTCCCTCATTGCTGAGCCGGTAAGTGAAAACTTGGGCACAGCCCTGAAAGTTGTGAGAGCATTTTGGGAGGGGGAGCCCCTCATGTAAATAGATTACTGCCTCTATTCCTTAGGACAAGCTGAAGATGTGTTTTTAATAGGCCCATGAGTCATGCCGCGAGTTTACTGCTGAAATTTACCTTGGTGAGGACTGGTTTCCAGCCAGTTTGTGAGGTCATGAGCTCCTGAAGGGCCTGCTGATCCGCCCGAGAGGGCATTGTGAGGAGCAAGCGCCAGCCATGGAAGGGCGTGCGCGCAGCGCACGCGTGCCACGCCCAGCCCCCGCTCTCGAGGGGCTCACGAGGGTGGAGAGGCAGCAGGTGTGAACTCCAAGTCGGGCAAGGAACCAGATGGCAAGAAATCGATCGAACAAGAAAAGTTACCCCCCACGCATAGCAATGAAAATTCAACTTCAACTTAAATCCAAAGCCAGAAATAGGGCTACAAAAAAGAGGTTAAGAGCAAATGGCCCCGTCCGGCACCTAGTCTAGTGTTCTTGTCTTCTCACCAGCGCGGAGCTAAGTGCTGCCTCTAGACGTGGGAGGGAGCCCTGAGGCCCGAGGGTGGCGCTCCCCCCGAGACTCCGAAGCGTGTATAGCCCCACTCATTATTACGCGAGAGTGTCACGAGCGGAGATCTTCACAGGTGTGAGCCTTACTTCATATCGCCGGACGAGGGCCCCGCCTCGCCCCGCCCTCGACCACCGTTGGTTCGACCGAAAACCGGGACGAAGCCAAGGGGCAAAGGGGACGCCAGCGGTGCCCTCGGCAACCACGGGTCCTCTGCCGGGGGAAGGCTCATCAGCACCTCCCCGACAGAGGGCCTACCTCCGGGGGTCGCCTTGCTCCGTGCGATGCGGGGAGGGACCTGGCTCCCGGCCTCTCCCCTGCAGCCCCGGTGCGCTCCTCCTGGTGGGAGGGAGGCCGTTGAGCTGGGGCCGCCGTCCGCCATTGTGACCTCATCCTCCTGTGACCCATGGTTAGGATAAGCTTGCTCCTGAGATATTAGTGGTACCCTATAGCTGTCGTCGCTGGCATGGTTGGTTAGGCTCACGGCGCGCTCGGGGGGCTCCTCGAAGGCCCTAGCTTCCAGCGCCTCATCCCCCCAGCCCGGCTCAAGGAACGAGCCTGGGTCGTCTTCCAGCGCGTACTCCTGGTCTATCATGCGGGGCACGTTGGCCTCCAAGGCCGCCGCCCCGAAGACCTCGCCATAGTGCCCCACTCTCCACGTTGTGCCGCCCTGACGATAGTAGGGCGGCACTCCACCGAGGCCGAGGGTGGCAACGCTCGTGCACGCACCCATCGGAGGTGGCGCGGGCGCGAGTGGGCGCCCAACGCTTCTGGCTGCGCTAGTGTCGATGAAGCCTCCTGGCGCACCTGAGGGTGAGCGAGCGCGGCGAGGCCCGCCATGCGATCCGGTCATGGCCTAAGGCATGAGCAAGGAGCAGAAGGGCGGCGCTCCCGAGGCTGCGGCGACCAGTAGCTCGACGACGCGCTCCAGCAATGCATCCCGGCCGCTCTCCATCAACCGGCATTGCAGCAACAAGCGAGCCACCATGAGTGCGACCCTCATGTTTGCTTGTTCCCGTCGAGTGTGCGGCACCGTGGCCGCAGCGTGGCTTGAGGCCCTTGCGTCCTCCCGCACTTGTCGTGGAGTGAGGGTGGATGGTGTTTGACAGCGCCGCCCATGCCCCGTGGCGCTTGGCGGTGCGCGCGCCGCCTAGGGCGCTGGGTTGAGGTCTTCTTGGGCGGACGGCGCCGCCCGGGCCGGCCAAGCTTCCCAGCGGTCGGCGTTGGTCCTTGGGTCGCCAGACATCGCACCCATGGGGCGTCGGTGGATCAACAGCGGAAGAGAAGCTCCGGTGCGCCCCTACCTGGCGCGCCAAATGTCAGATTTCGGGTTCCATTAAAACCCTTGAGGTTCGAACACTGGGGTGCGCACAAAGATCTCTCCCCCTCTCTAGCTCGCACACTCTAAGATCTCACGGCCTAGCTCGACGAACCCAAAGAACATGAGACACAAGATTTATACTGTTTCGGGCCACCGTTGTGGTGTAATACCCTACTCCAGTGTGGTGTAGTGGATTGCCTCTTGGGCTGAGGATGAACAGTTACAAGGGAAGAACGTCCTCGCGAGGAGAGGTGTTCTTGTGCTTGGTGAACTTGAGTTGTTGGGGTGATATGGATCCGGTCTAGGTCAGAATCAGCTTGCCTCCTATGGTGGTGGCTAGTCATATTTATAGACGCCCTGGTCCTCTTCCCAAATATTGAGCGGGAAGGGATCCCACAACGGCCAAATTTGAAGGGAGACAACTAGTACAAGATATCCTGACAAAAGTAGTCTTCGCCTGCCAAAGGCTCTGGTGGTGACACCGTCTTGGGCTCCACGGTGACCTCCTTCCTGCCGTCCTGCTGGTCTTCGTCTTGTTGCACCGATATGCAAACCTTTGCCTGATGCCTCGGGACTCCTCATCTGCGCTTGCCCCTTTAGCACCAAAGAGGAAACAAGGACACTGCGCGCGCTGGCGCCCGCCTGGCTCTAGTCGTCATGGCTTGCGGCACAAAAGCCTCGTGAGGTGCCCCTCGCCTTGAGCTCTCCTCCCCTCGCGAGCCAGCCTGGTGAGGCCGCCCTTGAGGAGGTCTTGCGTCATCCGCCTCGCGAGGCTTGGCCCCTCACGAGGGTATTGAATGTTTGCTGGTGAAGATGGGTCGTACGGGGCCGCTGGTGGAGCCACGCTGCGGGCCGCAGGCAGGCAAGTCTGGGGACCCCCGTTCCCAGAACGCCGACAGATTGGCTACAAGACCATGGCAATCTACTTCACAATAAATATATGCCAGGATATTTTAGCAACTTATCAGGAGTGGCATGCCATTTCAGCAAAGCAGATTGAGTGCAGAACAGGGCAAGGAAGCTTCTTAAGCAGAGCATATTGATTGTAAACTATTAAGGCAAATAGTGAGATTAACATCGTCTATCAACTAACATTCAGCGCTACTCCGACATGCACGGGGCCTCAGTCTATAATATGTGTATCGTGGGAGAAGCTCCCGTAGTGTGTCTCCACAAGAACGTCGCCAGCGGTGGCGGCGCGTGATGTCGCTTGAAGCTACGTCGGTATTTCCCTAAAGAGGAAGGGATGATGCAACACAATGGCGGTAGGTATTTACCTCAGATATGAAACCAAGGTTATCGAACCAGTAGGAGAACCAAGCAACACAACGTAAAGAACCCATGCAAACAAATAACAACCATTCGCACCCGATGTGTTAAAGGGGTTGTCAATCCCTTTCGGGTAACGGCGCCAGAAATTGGTGTGTGACAGTAAAAAGGTTGTAATAGATTGGATAAATAGACGCAAATAAAATAAAGTGCAGCAAACTATTTTTGTGTTTTTCGATTGATAGATCTAAAAATAAATGCAAGAGAAAAGTAGATCACAAAGGCAAATATATGAGAAGGAAGACCCGGGGCCGTAGGTTTCACTAGTGGCTTCTCTCGAGAAAAATAGCAAACGGTGGGTGAACAAATTACTGTTGGGAAATTGAAAAACTTCAAATAATTGTGACGATATCCAGGCAATGATCATTATATAGGCATCACATCCGAGATTAGTAGACCGACTCCTGCCTGCATCTACTACTATTACTCCACACATCGACAAGTTATCCAGCATGCATCTAGTGTATTAAGTTCATGGATAAACGGAGTAATGCAATAAGAACGATGACATGATGTAGACAAGATCTATCTATGTAGAGATAGACCCCATCGTTTTATCCTTAGTAGCAATGATACATACATGTTGTTTCCCTTTCTGTCACTGGGATCAAGCACCGTAAGATCGAACCCACTACAAAGCACCTCTTCCCATTGCAACATAAATAGATCAAGTTGGCCAAATAAAACCCAAATATCAGAGAAGAAATATGTGGCTATAAGAGATCATGCATAAAAGAGATCAAAGAAACTCAAATACTTTCATGGATATAAAAAGATAGATCTGATCAGAAACTCAAAGTTCATCGATCCCAACAAACACACCGCAAAAGAGTTACATCATATGGATCTCCAAGAGACCATTGTATTGAGAATCAAGAGAGAGAGAGATGAAGCCATCTAGCTACTAACTACGGTCCCGAAGGTCTACAAAGAACTACTCACGCATCATCGGAGATGCACCAATGGAGGTGGTGAACCCCATCCGAGATGGTGTCTAGATTGGATCTGGTGGTTCTGGACTCTGCGGCAGCTAGATGAATATTTCGTCGACTCCCCTAGGGTTCTGGGATTTAGGGGTATATATAGAGCAAAGAGGCGGTCCGGGGGGCACCCGAGGTGGGCACAACCCACCAGGGCGCGCCTGTGCCTCCTGGCGCAACCTGGTGGGTTGTGCCCCCCTTGGGGCACCCCCCAGACGCAGCCAGGGCATGTTGTGTTTGTTCTGGCCCATAAAAATTCTCTGTAAAGTTTCGTGGCATTTGGACTCCGTTTGATATTGATTTTCTTTGATGTAAAAAAATGGAAAAACAGCAATTGGCACTTGGCACTATGTCAATAGGTTAGTACCAAAAACTGATATGAAATGACTATAAAATGATTATAAAACAACCAAGATTGATAATAAAACAACATGGAACAATCAAAAATTATAGATACGTTGGAGATGTATCAGCATCCCCAAGTTTAACTCCTGCTCGTCCTCGAGTAGGTAAGTGATAAAAACAGGATTTTTGATGTGGAATGCCGCCTAACATGTCATATCATATTTCTTTCTTTATAGCATGGACATTTGGACTTTTATATTGTTCAAAGCTATAGTCTAGTTTTGACATAATAATTTAGGTACTTAAGCATATCAACAAGAAACCATGTCTTTCAAAATATCAACGCTAAAATGAGTTATCCCTAGCCCGTCATGCTCAAACATTGGTCCATTCATGAAACACACTCGAATATTTGCTACACCCAATACTTAAGTATGATCATATTGCCTCCTAGTTGGTGCTTTTATAAGAGAAGATGGGGACTCAAATTCGAAAATAAAAATGCATAAAGTAAAAGAAAGGCCCTTCGCAGAGGGAAGTAGGGATTTGTAGAGGTGCCAGAGTTCAAAGCGAAAAACTTAGAGATAAAAACATTTGGGAGGTGTATCCATCCCACCAACGAAAATGACTTAGAGTTTCCAATACTTTACATGCTTAGATATATCATAGGTGGTTCCCAAACAGAAAATAAAGTTTATTCCTTCTTCCACCATACTTTCACTTTCCATGGCTAACCATATCCACGGGTGCCCTCCATAACACCACTTTCCAAGGAATTTATTATTTGACAACATAAAGTAATTTTTTTTGCATTTGGGGACTGGGCATCCCTAATACCTTTGCCTTACTCTCATGCAATGACAAGTGAATAAACACTCATCCTGAGAATAACACATCTAGCATGGAAAATATTAGCCACCCCTCACCGCTCCGCGAGCGAAAAAAACACACAAAAGAGAAGTTTATTTTGAAAATTAGAGATGGCACATGCAAATTTACTTAGAACGGCAAAAGAATACCACATATAGGTGGATATAGTGGACTCATGTGGAAAAACTGGTTTAAAGGAGTTTGGATGCACAAGTAGAGGTCATACTTGGTGCAAAATGAAGCCTAGCAAAATACTGAGAAGAGACCAACCAATAAACGGATAATATCATAAGCAAGCATTAAGCATAAATAACACCGAATAATGCACCACAAGTAGGATATAATTTCATTGCATGACTATTGACTTTCGTACTTGCATAGGGAATCACAAACCTTAACACCAATATTCTTACTAAAGCATAATTACTCATCAACATAAATCACATATCACATCATAATATCTCAAAACTATTACTAAGAATCAAGTTTATTTTGTCCAATGACCTTCATGAAAGTTTTTATTATATCCTTCTTGGATATCTTTCACTTTGGAACTAATTTTCATGTGTTGATTTTCATAAGCTCAAACAAATATAAGTGAAGATCATGAGCATAATTTTTCTTCTTTCTCTCAAAATAATTTAAGTGAAGCAAGAGAGAATTTCTTGAAAATTTTACTATCTCTTAAATAAATCTAAGTGAAGCAAGAGAGCATTTCTTCAAAAATACTAAGCACACCGTGCTCAAAAAGATATAAGTGAAGCACTAGAGCAAGTCCATTGCTAATAAAAATTTAAGTGAAGCATAGAGAGCAATTTTTACAAGTCATGACATAATTTTGGCTCTCCCAAATAGGTGTGTCCAGAAAGGATTGATGACTTAAAACACAAAATAAAACAAGAAAAGATTCATATCATACAAGACAGTCCAAGCAAAACACATATCATGTGACGAATAAAAATATAGTTTCGAGTAAAATACTGATGATCGTTGGAAGAAAGCGGGGATGCCACTCAGGGGCGTCCCCAAGCATTGTTGGTTGTTCATTTTTGGATAATAGCTTGGGATGTTGGGGCATCCCCAAGCTTATGCTCTTCCATCCTTCCTTCATCCATCGTAAAATAACCCAAAACTTGAAAACTTCAATCACACAAAACTCAATAAAACCTTCGTGAGATCCATTAGTATAAGAAAACAAACCACTACTATAACTATTGTATCAAACCAATTCATATTTTGTTTTTGTATTATATCTACTGTATTGCTACTTTTGTATGGCAAAAACTCATCTAAAAAACCATAGAGCCATCAAAATAAGCACACAACACAAAGAAAACAGAATCTGTCAAAACAGAACAGTCTGTAGGAATCTGACAATTTTGAATACTTCTATAACTCCAAAAATTCTGAAAAATTAGGACAACCTGAGAAATTTGTATATCGGTCTACTGTAAGTGGAATGGGTATTTTATCGCTCTTTGTTAAAAAAACTAAAATTAATTTCGTGAGCATAAAAGTTTTTGTTTTTTCAGCAAGATCAAACAACTATGACCCAAGAAAAAACACAATCATAATAGTTACATAATTGTGCTAACACTCAAAAATAGGAAGAAAAAAGAAAAAATAAATTTTATTCATTGGGTTGCCTCCCAACAAATGCTATAGTTTTACGCCCTTAGCTAGGCATAAAGAAGGGATCTAAGTTTTGTCATCCTTGTACTTTGGATAGAAAAGGGAACATTTTCTATCAATGGCATTTAATTTTCTATTTTGTGAAAGCACATGCCATTGATACCAGAAGAAAGATTAAGAATGTCGCAAAAATTCTTATCTAAACTAGCCTTCATATCTTTAATTTTTTCATTTTGAGAAAAGCACATAAGAGTGGTAGATTCAACATTTTCTCCTTCGGGGTGCCCAAATATAGCTTTCATCTTCTCATAAGTATCAACGACATGCCCTTCAAGAAAACCGTTTTCAAATATATAATCTAAAACTTGCTTGAAGGAAGAAGGTAAACCATCATAAAAACTTTTCAAGTATATCTCTATCTGGTATTGGGGCACATAGCTAGCTCGAATTCTCAACAACCTATATCAAGCATCTTTCAAAGATTCATCAAGTAAATAGCGAAAAATTTCGGGATCATCTTCATCACAATGTTTAAGATTTTCCTTAACAACTCCGGTAGATCCTTCCATAGCATCATTGTTTATGAGCTTGGAGAGGACAGAGGGGCTATCCAAAACATTAAGACTCGGGAGAAAACCCTAAGCTCTTTTAAGGTCGGTCATGGCGAGAAAACAACAAACGAAACAGATGGGTGAATAAAATGGCAATTTTTTGTGAAATGGGGTGGAGGAAAATGAGCGGCAAATGGCAAATAATGTAAATTGCAAAGAGATGAGATTTGTGATTAGGAACCTGGTATATGTTGAAGATCCTCCCCGGCAACGGCGCTAGAAATTCCTTTTGATGTTGCTTGAAGCTACGTCGGTATTTCCCCAAAGAGGAAGGGATGGTGCAGCACAACGGCGGTAGGTATTTCCCTTAGATATGAAACCAAGGTTATCGAACCAGTAGGAGAACTAAGCAACACAACGCAAACATCCCCTGCACACAAATAACAACCATTCACAACCCGACGTGTTACAGAGGTTCTCAATCCCTTTCGGGTAACGGCGCCAGAAATTGGTGTGTGATGGTAAAAAGGTTGTAATAGATTGGATAAATAGATCGCAAATAAAATAAAGTGCAGCAAACTATTTTTGGGTTTTTGTATTAATAGATCTGAAAATAAATGCAAGAGAAAAGTACATCGCAAAGGCAAATATATGAGAAAGAAGACCCGGGGGCCATTGGTTTCACTAGTGTCTTCTCTCGAGAAAAATAGCAAACGGTGGGTGAACAAATTACTGTTGGGAAATTGACAAAAAAATCAAATAATTATGATGATATCCAGGCAATGATCATTATATAGGCATCACGTCCGAGATTAGTAGACCGACTCCTACCTGCATCTACTACTATTACTCCACACATCGACCGCTATCCAGCATGCATCTAGTGTATTAAGTTCATGGAGAACGGAGTAATGCAATAAGAATGATGAAATGATGTAGACAAGATCTATCTATGTAGAGATAGACCCCATCGTTTTATCCTTAGTAGCAACTATACATACGTGTCATTTCCCTTTCTGTCACTGGGATCAAGCACCGTAAGATCGAACCCACTACAAAGCACATCTTCCCATTGCAAGAAAAATAGATCAAGTTGGCCAAACAAAACCAGAATATCAGAAAACAAATACAAGGCTATAAGAGATCATGCATAAAAGCGATCAAAGAAACTCGAATACTTTCATGGATATAAAAAGATAGATCCGATCAGAAACTCAAAGTTCATCGATCCCAACAAACACACCGCAAAAGAGTTACATCTTATGGATCTCCAAGAGACAATTGTACTGAGAATCAGGGGAGAGATGAAGCCATCTAGCTACTAACTACGGACCCAAAGGTCTACAAAGAACTACTCATGCATCATTGAAGAGGCACCAATGGAGGTGGTGAACCCCATCCGTGATGGTCTCTAGATTGGATCTGGTGGTTCTGGAATCTGCGGTGGCTGGATGAATATTTCGTCGAATCCCCTTGGGCTCTGGCATTTTTGGGGTATTTATAGAGCAAAGAGGCGGTCCGGGGGGTACCCGAGGTGGGCACAACCCACCAGGGTGTGCCTGGGCCTCCTAGCGCGCCCTGGTGGGTGGTGCCATTCTCGGGGTACCCCCCAGGCGCAGCCAGGGCCCGTTGTGTTCCCTCTGGCCCATAAAAATTCTCCGTAAAGTTCCGTGGCATTTGGACTCCGTTTGATATTGATTTTCTGCGATGTAAAAAACATGGTGAAGGAGTCCTGGATTAGGGGGTGTCCGGATGGCCGGACTATACCTTCAGCCGGACTCCTGGACTATGAAGATACAAGATTGATGACTTCGTCCCGTGTCCGGAAGGAACTTTCCTTGGCGTGGAAGGCAAGCTTGGCGATACGGATATGTAGATCTCCTACCATTGTAACCGACTTGGTGTAACCCTAGCCCTCTCCGGTGTCTATATAAACCGGAGGGTTTTAGTCTGTAGGACGACATACACAACAACAATCATACCATAGGCTAGCTTCTAGGGTTTAGCCTCTCCGATCTCGTGGTAGATCTACTCTTGTACTACCCATATCATCAATATTAATCAAGCAGGACGTAGGGTTTTACCTCCATCGAGAGGGCCCGAACCTGGGTAAAACTTCGTGTCCCTTGCCTCCTGTTAACATCCGGCCTAGACGCATAGTTCGGGACCCCCTACCTGAGATCCGCCGGTTTTGACACCGACATTGGTGCTTTCATTGAGAGTTCCTGTGTGTCGTCACCGTCAGGCTGGAGGGCTCCTACGATCATCAATAGCGATGCAGTCCAGGGTGAGACCTTCCTCCTCAGACAGATCTTCGTCTTCGGCGGCTTCACGCTACGGGCCAATTCACTTGGCCATCTGGAGCAGATCGAAAGCTATGCCCCTTGCCGTCAGGTCAGATTTGGAAGTTTAAACTACACGGCTGACATCCGCGGGGACTTGATCTTCGACGGATTCAAGCCAGTGCCGAGCGCGCCGCACTGTCACGACGAGCATGATCTAGCTCTGCCACCGAACAGTGCCCTGGAGGCCGCACCCGCATCGGCTTCGACCCTTAATTCGGAGCCAGTTGCGCCGATCGAGGATGGGTGGTTGGACACTGCCTCGGAGGCTACGATCCCAACGGCGATCGAGCCGAACACCAGCCCCGCACTCTGCGAGACTCGTGACTCCAAGGAGCCGGACTCCGAACCCTCCGCACCCTTGCCGATCGGATCCGATCAGGCGCCGATCATGGAGTTTACTGCCGCGGACATCTTTCAGCACTCATCTTTCAGCGATATTCTGAAGACACTAAAGTCTCTCTCTTTATCAGGAGAGCCCTGGCCGGACTATGGTCAGCAAGGTTGGGATACGGACGATGAAGAAATTCAAAGCCCGCCCACCACCCACTTTGTAGCCACTGTCGACGATCTAACCGACATGCTCGACTTCGACTCCGAAGACATCGACGGTATGGATGCCGATGCAGGAGACGATGAAGAACTAGCGCCTATCGGGCCCTGGAAAGCCACCTCGTCATATGACATATACATGGTGGACACCCCAAAAGAAGGAGATGGCGATGGAACAGCGGAGGATGACCACTCCAAGAAACAGCCTAAGCACCGGCGTCGGGGCGCCGCTCAAAATCCCGCCAAAACAAATACGGTGACTCCAGCACGGGAGATAATAATACTCCGGAGAGTGCCGATGAAAACCCCCTCCAGCAAGATTTAGCACAGGAGGATGGAGAAGCCAGCCCTCATGAGAGAGCAGTAGACAGAGAGGTCGAGGACGATAATTATATGCCTCCCTCCGAAGACGAGGCAAGCCTCGACGACGACGAATTTGTCGTGCCAGAGGATCCCGTCGAGCAAGAGCGTTTTCAACGCAGGCTTATGGCCACGGCAAGAAGCCTCAAGAAAAAACAGCAACAGCTTAGAGCTGATCAAGACTTGCTAGTCGACAGATGGACTGAAGTCCTTGCGGCCGAAGAGAATAAACTCGAACGCCCCTCCAAGAGCTACCCAAAGCGCAGGTTGCTACCCCGACTAGAGGAGGAAGCACTTAAACCTGCATCACCTGCACTCGATATGGCCCGATCGGCCACCTCGTGGCCGCGACAGAGAGGCCTCTCGGCCCTCCACTCAAGCCGCACCCCGTACCAAGGTACGGGAAAATGCGCCGGACCTGCGAGATATGTTGGAGGACAAGGCAAGGCAAACAAGATCGATCTACGGATCGCGTGGGCACCCCACGACTCGGGACGGTAACCGTCACGCCGTCCACAAATTCGGCAGGGCCGAACATAGTAGACAAAGCTCATTGGAGCTACATCGTGATATAGCCCAGTACAGAGGCGCCACACACGCACTATGCTTCACAGACGAAGTGATGGATCATCAAATCACCGAGGGTTTCAAACCCGCAAACATCGAATCATATGATGGAACAACAGATCCTGCAGTATGGATCAAGGATTATCTCCTTCATATCCACATGGCCCGTGGCGATGATTTCCACGCCATCAAATACCTACCACTCAAGCTTAAAGGACCAGCTCAGCATTGGCTTAACAGCTTGCCAATAGGATCAATCAGTTGTTGGGAGGACCTGGAAGCCACATTCCTCGACAATTTCCAGGGCACTTATGAGCGACCCCCAGACGCTGATGACCTAAGTCACGTAATTCAGTAGCCAGAGGAATCGGCCAGGCAATTTTGGACACGGTTCCTAACAAAGAAAAATCAAATAGTCGACTGTCCGGACGCTGAGGCCCTAGCAGCCTTCAAGCACAATATCTGTGACGAGTGGCTTGCCCGGCACCTTGGATAGGAAAAGCCGAAATCCATGGCAGCACTCACGACACTCATGACCCGCTTTTGCGCGGGAGAAGACAGCTGGCTTTCTCGTAGCAACAACATGACCAAGAACCCTGGTAATTCGGATACCAGGGACAGCAGTGGCAGGTCGCGTCGCAACAAGCAGATGTGCCGCATTAACAACGACAACGCTGAGGATACGGCAGTTAATGCCTGATTCAGAGGCTATAAATCCAGTCAGCAGGAAAAGCCATTCAAAAGAAATCCTAGGGGCCCGTCTAGTTTGGACCGAATACTCGACCGCTTGTGCCAGATGCATGGCACCCCCGAAAAGCTGGCCAATCACACCAACAGGGATTGTTGGGTGTTCAAGCAGGCGGGCAAGTTAAATGCCAAAAATACAGACAAGGGGCTGCATAGCGATGACGATGAGGAGCCCCGGCCGCCGAACAACAGTGGACAGAAGGGTTTCCCCCCACAAGTGCGGACGGTGAACATGATATACGCAACCCACGTCCCCAAGAGGGAGTGGAAGCGCGCGTTAAGGGACGTATACGCGGTAGAGCTAGTCGCCCCAAAGTTCAACCCATGGTCCTCCTGCCCGATCACCTTCGATCGAAGGGACCATCCCACTAGCATCCGTCATGGAGGATTGGCCGCAATGGTTCTAGACCCAATTATTGACGGATTTCATCTCACTAGAGTCCTTATGGACAGCGGCAGCAGCCTGAACCTGCTTTACCAGGATATAGTGCGGAAAATGGGCATCGATCCCTCGAGGATTAAGCCCACCAAAACGACCTTTAAAGGCGTAATACCAGGTGTAGAGGCCAACTGTACAGGCTCAGTCACACTTGAAGTGGTCTTTGGATCTCCGAATAATTTCCGAAGCGAGGAGTTAATCTTCGACATAGTCCCATTCCGCAGTGGCTATCATGCACTGCTCGGTCGAACCGCATTTGCCAAGTTCAATGCGGTACTGCACTACGCATACCTTAAGCTGAAGATGCCAGGCCCTCGAGGAGTAATTACGGTCAATGGAAACACCGAACGCTCCCTCCGAACGGAGGAGCACACGGCGGCCCTTGCAGCGGAAGTGCAAAGCAGCCTCTCCAGGAAGTTCTCCAGTCCGGCCATTAAACGACCGGACACCGTCAAGCGCGCCCGGAGTAACCCACAACAAGACCGCCTGGCATGATCCGAGCAGGCGTAGCAATGCGGCCCCAACCCCAGCCCTCGCAAAAAGGCGACGCCAGTGCTTCGCATACATAACTACGCTATAGAAATACCATGGGTACAGGGGGAGGGCACCATCACGGCACGCCGGAAACACGGCTTAAACCGCACCAGGGGCTGCCGATTTTTTAATTTTCTCTTACTTTCAGGACTCCATTTTTCGGAAGGCCTATTCGGCATTTCAATTGCCACACAAACGATGCAAGAACCAGGGAAGCAGACAAGCCACGCCGCATTATGGAACTCCCAGGTGGTCTCTATCACGAGCAGTATACCTCTTTCGCATACCATTCCGCAGCTTGCCCCTGGAACGGACATGTTAAATAGTCCAACCTTTTCGCTTATCGCATTATTTGTATCGTTCTGCTTTGATTGCACCCCTTTTTAATAAACAATGCATAGCTTTTGTCTATTTGTGCATTACTCTTTTTCTATAAATATATGTTCCTTAACGACATGTTGCACCCGTACACTTTGGTACGGCCAAAATACGCCAGGGGCTTTAGTATCCCTCAATATGGTGTGAGAAGTCCGAACACTTTAACAAGTTCGACACCCCGAACTTATAGCATTATATGCATCGGCTCCGAATCATGTCTTGGGTCAATAGTTGGGTTTGCCTGGCTCCTATGTTTTGATGCCTTACGTTCCGCTATATCGGCTAAGATAGCACTAGGAGAACCACTGCGATTGTGCCCCAGTTGAGCTGGGTCGAGCACCTCAGTGGAGAAAGCTAAAACTGACTGTCATGATGAAGCGAGAGCTGGTCGCTGTTCGAGAGGTTTTTTGAGTCCCTAAAGACTTACGCTACTTAGAGCGAGGAGTCGGCTCTGTCCGGCCAAAGGCGTGGATAGCGCCCCGAACTCGGTCTTCCGAATACCAGGGGCTTCACCAAAATTTAAAATTATAGAATTCTATGGCTAAGTGAGAGTGTTCACGCATTATAGTCCGATTTCCTTGTTCGTTGGGCTGAGCGCCTCCCTCGAAGGACCCAAATATGGGAAAAAGAGCGCTCAGGTTTATCCCCGAACACCCCAGCACTAGCAGCACGGGGGCAGAAGCCGACGACTCGCCATCTCTCAGAATTGATAAATAGCCGCACAGAAGGTAATATTTTAAATTCCAACAGCATTGCTTAGCGCATATGAACAAGTTTTCAGCGCACAGGACAAAACGAGCAAGTTTCACTCAAAAATTACATCCCTAGAACATTCATCCGCCACAAGGCAGGCACCATTCAGAACATCCTTATAATAATTCTCGGGCTTGCGATGCTCTTTCCCCGGCGGTGGCCCGTCCTTTACAAGCTTCTCAGCGTCCAACTTGCCCCAGTGCACCTTAGCACGGGCAAGGGCCCTACGTGCACCTTCAATACAGACAGAGCGCTTGATGACTTTTAGCCTTGGACAGGCCTCCATCAGCCGCCGCACCAGCCCGAAATAGCTCCCAGGCAGAGCCTCTCCAGGCCACAGCCGAACTATGAGGCCCTTCATGGCCTGTTCGGCCGCCTTGTGGAGCTCCACCAGTTGCTTCATCTGGTCGCTTAGGGGCATGGGGTGTCCGGCCTCAGCATACTGAGACCAGAACACCTTCTCTGTCGAGCTGCCCTCCTCGGCTCGATAGAATGCAGCGGCATCGGACACACTCCGGGGAAGATCTGCAAATGCTCCTGGAGAGCTCCGGATTCGGGTAAGTAACAAGTAATTCACGTTTATATGTTTGCTTTGCATATAGAATGCCTTACCCGCCGCTATCTTCTTCACCTCATCCAACTCCTGGAGGGTCTTCTGGGATTTGGCCTTGGCAGACTTGGCATTTTTAATAGCTGCCGCGAGCTCGGATGCTCGTGTCTTTGAGTCACGCTCCAAACTCTCATGTTTTTTCATGAGAACCTGGAGCTCTTGCTGTACCTTGCCATCCTGGGCCTCGTACTTCTCCCGCTCGGAGCGCTCCGCGGTCGCCCTCTTCTCGGCCTCGACCAACGCTCGCTTAAGGGTCACCACCTCAGACGTGGCCCCTACAATAGCCATGATAATCCTGTCATTTTTTGCAATTGCACCTTTTTATACATATATTTAAACAAGGTATCTCTTACCTTCATTGTCCTCGAGCTGCTTCTTGGCATGCTCGAGCTCTTGCTCGAACAGCTCGAGGTTCTGCTTTAGCGTGTCCACTTCCGCAGTCAGTGCGGCGGATGCAAGCAGAGAAGCCTGCATACGCATATTGACTCCTTTTTGTTAGACTCCTGCAAATTTTATTTGATCCTCTATTCGGCTTTTCTTCCCGAACGCCAAATAGAGCATCAGGGGCTACTGTCTATGCGGTAATATTATTTACACATTCTTTACTTACCTCAAAGCCTGTTAAAAGGCTAGTACAAGCTTCAGTCAGTCCGCTCTTGGCGGACTGAACCTTTTGGACCACCGCACTCATAATGGTGCGGTGCCCCTCGTCGATGGAGGCGCCTTGGAGCGCCTCCAACAGATTGTCCGGCGCCTCCGGTTGGACGGGGGTCACCGGTACAGTGGGCTTGCTCCTCTTGGAAGGAGGTCGCCCGCCGGACTCTGGAACCTTTGAAGGTCCCGGAGCGGTGTCTGGCCTGGAGCCGGACTTGGAGCCCTAGGGGGTTTTATCCCCTTTACTCCTGGAGTCCGGGAGGTCGCCTTGCGGCGCCTCCAGGACCACCTCCTCCCGGCTTGGAACCTGTTGAGACAACACTTCGGCGTCGTCCGTAGGGCGGGGGGAGGAAGCCGTCGAAAGCGAATTCACATCCGACGAGTCCAGCGAACCGCTCGACGATGCGTCGAGCCGGTCTTTGGGTGGGCTGCATAATCATATTCGACATAAGGGAAAGCTGTGCAATAAAGGAATACTATGAATTACTCTGGTATCCGGATACTTACGATTTCGCCAGGGGCTTGGCCCTGAGCGGCCACTCCTCTCCGCCATCATCGGCGTCGGTGGAGTAGTCCGGAGGAAGGGTTTTTCCCTTCTTGGACTCTCCGGCCTCCCCAAAGAGGGCGACCTTCCTTTTCTTCTCTCCTCCCGCTAGAGGGGGAGAGGTCTCTTCTTCTTCCTCCTCGTCTTCGCGGAGGAATGCGCCTCGGAGCCATCGGATGATGAATCCGACACCTCCTGGCGCCGGGCACTCTTTCGAGTCCCTGTGGCCCTCTTCGTGGCCTTCTTCTGCGGCACCACATAGGGTGCCGGAACCAGCAGCTTCGCCAAGCGGGCATCGGCTGGGTCTTCGGGCAAAGGAGCCGGACAGTTGATCTGTCCGGACTGCGCCTGCCAAGCCTGTCAAAGGTAAGGGATCTTAGATCCCGCATAGAGTCAAACTATTACCCTGTAAGAGGAACAAACAACTTACCTCGCTAGCATGACGCTGCGCGCTGAATCCGCGATCCTCGGTAGCGGATGCGGGAGCTTCGGCGCCCTTGAAGAGCACCTTCCAAGCATCCTCGAATGTCGTGTCGAAGAGCCTGCTCATAGTTCCGTGCTGCGCCGGATTGAACTCCCACAGATTGAAGACCCGTTGTTGACACGGGAGGATCAGGCGGATGAGCATAACCTGGACTACGTTGACAAGCCTGAGCTATTTGTCCACCAGGGATTGGAGGCATGTTTGCAGTCCAGTCACCTCTCCCTTGCTGCCCCATGACAGGCCCGTCTCTTTCCAGGACGTGAGCCGCGTTGGGGGTCCGGACCGGAACTCGGGGGCTGCGACCCACTCAGGGCCGCACGGCTCGGTGATGTAAAACCACCCCGATTGCCACCCCTTCAGGGTCTCCACAAAGGAGCCCTCGAGCCATAATACGTTGGGCATCTTGCCCACCATGGCGCCTCCGCACTCCGCCTTGTTTCTGCGCACCACCTTCGGCTTGACATTGAAAGTCTTGAGCCATAGGCCCAAATGGGGGCGGATGTAGAGGAAAGCCTCGCACACGACGATAAACGCCAAGATGTTGAGGATGAAGTTCGGGGCCAGATCATGGAAATCCAGGCCGTAGTAGAACATGAGTCCCCGGACGAATGGGTGGATCGGAAAGCCCAGTCCGCGGAGGAAGTGGGGGAGGAACACTACCCTCTCATGGGCCTTGGGGTGGGGAGGAGCTGCCCCTTTTCGGGAAGATGGTACGTGATGTCGTTAGACAGGTATCCGGCCTTCCTCAGTTTTTTGATGTGTCCCTCCGTAACGGAGGAGACCATCCACTTGACTCCCGCTCCGGACATGGCTGGAGAAGGTTGAGGTGGGGAGTGCGGACTTGGGCACTGGAGCTCGAGTGCGCGAGAATGGATAAGCAAGGGAGGAAGAAGACGTAGGTGAAAAGGTGGATACTTATCCCCTTATATGGGTGGACGCAACTATGTGTCCCCACCAGCCTGGTAAAACTCGCTTATCTCCAAGCACCGTAATCAATGGCGCGGTTGGGTTACCCACGCCCGTATTGATGAGAATCCCGGAATAAGGGGACAAAATCTCTGCTTTGACAAGACGTGCCAAGGAAACCGCCTCGCATGACGCACTGAGGTGGGATAATAAAATGACTCGGATAAAGGCTTGGCCGTGGTGTGTCACACTACGGAATACGTCAGCAGATTAGATTTGTGTAAATATTATTCTCTCTATGGTGATATGTGGAAACTTATTTTGCAGAGCCGGACACTATCTTTGTGTTCAGAATCTTCTATGAAGTACTTGGAGGAGGAACCCGCCTTGCAATGCCGAAGACAATCTGCGCGCCGGACTCGTCATCATTGAAGCCTGGTTCAGGGGCTACTAAGGGAGTCCTGGATTAGGGGGTGTCCGGATGGCCGGACTATACCTTCAGCCGGACTCCTGGACTATGAAGATACAGGATTGAAGACTTCGTCCCGTGTCCGGAAGGAACTTTCCATGGCGTGGAAGGCAAGCTTGGCGATACGGATATGTAGATCTCCTACCATTGTAACCGACTTGGTGTAACCCTAGCCCTCTCCGGTGTCTATATAAACCGGAGGGTTTTAATCCGTAGGATGACATACACAACAACAATAATACCATAGGCTAGCTTCTAGGGTTTAGCCTCTCCGATCTCGTGGTAGATCTACTCTTGTACTACCCATATCATCAATATTAATCAAGCAGGACGTAGGGTTTTACCTCCATCGAGAGGGCCCGAACCTAGGTAAAACTTCGTGTCCCTTGCCTCCTGTTACCATCCGGCCTAAACGCATAGTTCGGGACCCCCTACCCAAGATCCGCCGGTTTTGACACGGACACATCGAAAAACAACAACTGGCACTTGGCACTATGTCAATCGGTTAGTAGCAAAAATGATATAAAATGACTAAAATGATTATAAAACATCCAATATTGATAATATAATAGCATGGAACAATAAAAAATAATAGATACATTGGAGACGTATCAGCACGGCTGGAGGACGACAGTCTACGAGAGCGTACTATGGGAGCAACAGGATCACCGTACGTCCCCTTGACGAACCGCGGTGTCGACGTATCGACGCAGTGGGGAGGGCGGCTTTGGCAGAGCGAATGGTGTGGAGGGGGCCGGGGGGAGGGGGTTTGGGGAATATTATTGGCTAGTTGGCCGAAGGGCAGCTGAACTTTGGATTTGGGGGGGATTTTTGGCGGAATTTTCACGCAGTGGGCGGGGGAGTTTGGAGCATGGTCGATTTCTCCAAATGCGGTCCCACGTGTCAGTGAAGAGGCAAGCCAAAATGCGTTCCGTTAGGGTGAGATGTGTGCAGGACCGACCGTGTGAGGGGTGCAATGCGAACATGACAGGCGTGCTGTGAGTGTACCGCCTTTTTCCTTTTAAACTTGGTGCTTCGCACGATCCATCGATACTACTAGTAATCCGGTAATCCTGACTAAAACGGCGCAGCCGGGTCTTTTCACGTGCGATTTGCTGGGAGGTTGGCTTAGTTGGTTTTTAGGACTTTTTTAGGACAAGGCTTAGTTGGTTTGACAGATAGAGCGAGAGAAAGATGTGAAATGCGTGAATGTGTAATGGATGTACTATTGGAGTGCCTAAGATAAATTGTGTATGTAGACCCTATGTGTTTATTTACTTCGCATGTTATCTTTGACTCATGTCAAACCTTCTAAACTTAGAACAAGTTTATAGACACAAAAACAACGACAACCAATACCAAGTAAATACGATTGGAATCATCATTCAATATATTTTCATACAATGTATCTTACTATTATTGTGACAGTTCATATACATCAAACGAGATTCATGCAAACACGGGAGATTTTCATTACATTTCGAACTTTTATAGGACAAGACAAGAAAAGAAACACAACCCTAAACCTATCCTACGGCGGCTACTATCGTCACTTTCCTTTGTGCTTCTGCATCGACGACAACGCCCTCCATCTTCCGTCTCCATGAACGATGGCGGGGTTCAAAACTCGTGAAGTGAAAGTGCGGTCTCTGGCGAGGAAGAGTAGAACACAGGAGACGGACTGTCCAGTTGGAACACCATGCCCTGCCGCCTCCCGTGCCCTACTCATCCTCGGAGGAGTCCTCGACCTCGGTGGTGCCGATGGACATGAGGTCAATAATGATGGACGTGGACGGTCCGTCGCTTCAGTTGCCACATGTGCCACTAAACGTTGGATGGCGGCAAGTAGGACGTGTGGCCGGTGGTGCTCTAGTCATCAGCCGCCCGCGTGGCCACCACTTGTGTTGTCACGTCCGCGTCCAGCTACGCCGGTATTGCATTGTGAGAGGCGAGTTGAGCGAGGGCGGCGACCTTGAGCTTCATCCCCGAAGACAAGCTCTCCCGCAGAGTGTTCCCGCTCGTGGTCATGGTGGATGTGGTGCCATGTAGGAGGATGCGCTATGGTGTGGAGTTTAGCTGGGTGTTGCAGCTTTAAGTAGCGCATTCTGGTGAGGCCAAGCATCTAGGTGCGTCTAAGTCACCAGAGTTGGTTCCTCAGGCAGTGAGTCTACTTAATGATAGCATACAGACGGACGGCATGAATGCAGCCAGCTGGCGTCGTCTGGCAAGGCACGCGCGTGACTGTGTGAGGGCAGAGGGTTTTTGGTGGGCCAGGGTAGTCAGTTGCGGGCGTGGCAACGTTGGAGATGCCCTTTACTCACATGCAATCCCACATGTCATTGAAAAAGCAAGACAACCTGGCATGGTCACAGGTCCAGGGGATGCATCTAGAACACTCGGCGGACTCGGCGTGGCACGCGCGCACTTCGGCGCCCCATGCATCCTCGATGAGCCGGGTGTTGATCTGCTGGTCGTGCCACAACGGTAGCGCCACCCTTGGCAGAATGATGAATATATGCTTAAAAAAGATAGTTGAAAGGCTTGGTTAAAATGGATGCATGGTAGAGTGACCTAGGCGTGTGTCGAAGAGCGACCTGATGAGCGAGATACAATCTCGATACCTCGAGAGATCAATTAGGTGTGTGCGAGAGAGAGAGAGAGGTGGAGAGAGGGAGGGAGGGAGACCCCGAGATGAAACCGAGAGAGAACGAGTGGGTGCATGTGTGATACACAGAGATGGTGCGTCAAGGGAAAAAAGGTTTTATGCATAAGAAGACACATGGTATTTGAATCCCTAAAAAAGTTTCAAAAATTAGAAATCAAACTAAGGAGGATTCAAAATTTTGAACCAGTGATCGTAGCATCATCAAATCATATATAAAGGGTATTCAATGTTCGTTTCGCTTTTGAACATAGAATATACCCCCTCTGATCCTTTTTAGTTTACATATAAGTTTTGTGTGTAGTCAAAGTATCTCTACTTTGATCAAACTTATAGAAAAAGTATCAACATTCAACAACGCCCAATCAATATTGTTAGATTTGTACGTACTCCTAGATTTGTATTCAAACAGAAATGGTTTCCAATTTGTATTCAAACACGTGAATGCTTGTTTTCGTGCATGCTCTTCTACTAGGATTTTGCCACATATAGCCAGTCCAATAGTACAACTATTTTTAAGCTCCCTATCCAAATAGTATTAGGAGGAGTAGTACTAGAGGAGTGGAGTAGTAAATTAAGCCGACGTGGGCGGGGCAGGGGGAGGGACGTCTGACTTCGAAGAGGTTTGGTCTCAACTACGGTCCCACAAGTGAGCGAAAACGCAAGACAAAACGTGTTCCATTCGGTGAGCGACGTGCAGGGTCCATCGTGCTGGGGTGCAACACGAACGTGACAAGAGTGATGTACATCGTCCGTTCCTTATGAACTTGCATACTTACGAGTACTCCTTTTTTGAACACAGTACAAATGCAAGCGCTCATACATGCACGCATACACTCAGCCCTATGAACGCACACATGCGCACCCTACCCCTATGGCCACCTTCGAGAGACTGAGTCGGCATATCATCTTGAGATTTATGAAGTCACCGCCTCGTCGTCGACAGGAACGGTTGGGAGGTCTGGACGTCTGCCATGTGAAACTCCAAAACTTTGGTCCCATCCCACACCACAACTCTCTAGGCTCCAGCCGTCCGGCTTTGAAAACTCCACACAGTCAAAACCGATTCACCGATCGTCACTGAAACCACTATTCCCACCGGAACCTTCGCTGCTCGGCCTACGCTAGCTACTTGTCGGGCGGTCACCACCGCCCCAAAACCACACCTTCTCTCCAGCCATCCTCCCACCCCCCTTTCGATCTCCTAGTCCGCATCAGCAGTCCCCTAGTTCCCCGGAAAGCCATGATGCGCCGCAAGATCACATACTACAAGATGATAACGCCAAAGCACCGCGCAGAAATCGCGGTGGAGGTCGCCACCACATACCTCTGTTCCTAAGCTCGCTTTGCGGCGGTCCAATCACCGAGTTCTCTAGGGCAAAGCTCCGAGGAGGAGGAAGTCGATCCAATGTTCATGGGAGAGGTCGCCGCGCAGAAGGCCCCCGATGCGTATGAGATGATGGACATCGACTTCGTACCGGTGTCCGGGTCCCCCATGGTGCAGGCGGACAAGTGGTTCAACCTGGCCATCCTAAAGGAGCACTGGGAGGCGGAGGCTCAACTCGACGCGGAGCGCATGGATGCCGCTGCCATTGAGGCCCTCCTGCAGGCGGAACCGGATGTCGTGGATGTGAACTGGGCAGCAGAGGCTCAACTTGAAGCGGAGCACGTGGATTCCACTGCCATCTAGACCCTCCTGGAGGCGGAACCAGATGTCCTGGACTTGAATCGGGCGGCGGAGGCTCAACTCGAAGCAGAGCGCGGGGAAGCCGCTGCCATCAAGGCCCTCCTACAGGCGGAACCAAACATCGTGGATGTGAACCGGGCGGTGCTCGCGTCCGTGCAGAGCGCCCATGCTCCACATGAACTAGTAGCTGGAGGCCAAGGACAATCATAGTGCGGAGACACATGTCGGCAGCTATGGCTGGTTCGTGCCGGCAGCCAAAGACGATGAGGCCAGCTCGTTCCGCGAGCAGTGATAGTTTTTCTTTATGTTGTTGTTTTTAGGGATCTTTTGCTGTGAAAAACATATAGTTATGCAAGTCGTCTGACTTTCATCATTTGGGTCAGTCGACCATTTTAGGCGGTTGGATGAATATCTTATGTCTCCTAACCCTTCTTCTTCCTCACCTCTTCTTCTTCCCCAACAGACCACCACACGGGCGGCAAAAATCTTCCTCAATATGCGGTTGGATAAACATAATGTATGAATGAAAATTAGGTGTCAATGGTTGGATGGATGAGTTTGGGTTGATCACATGCGGTAGCACGTGTCAGTGAGGGTGCGTTCCCTTGGTTGGGTTTGCCGCATGCAGGAGCCACTGTGTGAGGGTGCGGTGCGACCGCGACAGGCGTGTGTAAGTGTACCTCCTTTTCATGTTGAACTTGTAACTAGCAAGATGCCCACGCATTGCACGGAACATCAAGATGTATCTTTTTATAAAACACCTGTTGTGATTGACCCATGCGGGAGTAATCCCATGTGTAAAAACTAATGATATCTCGAGAAAGAGGAGAGATAAGATGAGGAGGAGTGGGGTGTGGTGGTGATTGGTGGTCGGGCTGAGCGGAGGCATGGGGATGGATGACGCCGGCAGCGGCCACCATGCCAGGTTGTTCTAGTGGCTTCCTTTTTTAATTGCTCAACTATGAGGTTGTGGGAGATAAGGATGAATGAGGGAAGGCCTTATCTGCAAATGTGGAGAGAGGTGCAGGTATCTTTTTGTAAAATTGCCATAGTTTCCTTTCTATCCGTCAGATAATGATCGGATGGTCTATATTGCAAGATGGCAGGCATACCATCATCACCAACTCGATTTTTATAAGAAAAGAAGATAACATCTGGTTTGCGAGGGTGAGCGACTTCAATTTTAGTACGTACTATGTTAAAAAAGAAGTCATGGTTTTCCTTCACGGGATTAATCGATACAGATCCTCGTTTGACGTGTGAATTAATGCGTATTTTTTCTCCAACGCCCAATGAGCTAACTATGTCACTCCTCATTGCTTGATTAATGCAGCGCCATGCAAACCAACCTTCTCACTTCCGCATGCATGCACGGGTATATGAATGTCCTTGGTTGCTAGTATGAGGCAAACCCCATCAATTTTGCCTAGATTAGAGTTAGTGGCCTTCTACAAATTGTAATTTTGATACCGGCGTTGTATACAAGAGAAGGAGGTAGTAACTATTTGACTTCCTTCCCCATTGCGGTGACGTCGTTGATATCTCAATCATTGTGGCTTTGGCGAAGTGCGTTCGACGGAGCACACCATTGAGGCAAACCATGTTAAGTTGTTCGCAAATGCTGCTTGCAAGCCGAGACAACCACCTTATTTTCATCCAGGAAGTCCGTTGAACCAAAGGAGGCCCAAATGTACTACTAGTAGCACAATAGTGCGGTAAAGGTGGTTTCTCGAAGAAGACGATGGAGAAGCGGAGTCGGCGAAGAGTGAAATGATGGTTACTTCATTCGTACTTTGTGATTTGATGCCTCAGTTCTTTGTGAGTTGTGATAGAAGGGGCAAGTGAGTAGACTCTATGCTCTATACATGCGTCCAAACACGGGAGAAAGTGGAGAGAGGTTGCATTTTTCTAGTCTTTCAATCAATCAGTTAGGGAGCTTTGGTTCCCTCTTTTTTGGCTTTGGCGGCACCCTCCACAATGGTTCCCATTGATGCCAAAAGCTATTTTCACATTTGCCTACACATTGTGGATGCCCTTAAGCGTACCACTTCGTTTTGCTCCTTGGTTCTATCTATACAAATCTCGATTATATTGAACTAAAAAATATATCAAGATTAGTAAAAAGGAGGTGATTTTGCCGCGCAGAAGGGGGAGGTTTCTTATTTCTAGAGGAGGTTGGCCTGGCAGTTTGCTAACATGTGGTCCCACGTGTTAGTGATGTACCACGCCGATCCGCGTCCCACATGAGGTAGAAGCAACATGTGGTTAACTTGAAGAAGATGAGGGAGAAGCGGATTCAGCAAAGAGTGAAAAGATGGTTGCTTCATCCCTCCAACTTAACTATGGGAAAGTTGCAACTTCATGATTTGACGCCTCATTGCTCATTACTACGACGGCGCAAGGCCGGGCCGCGTCCCCCTGCTACTCTGCACTATTATCTCGGTATGGCACATGGACCCAGTTGCTTGATGTCCCACATGTCAACGAAAGGGACTGGAACATTTATGAAAGCGAGCACTCCACTCTTACGACGGAGGAGTACACGACACGACGGCCCAGTGAACTGTTACTTGTACTGTAGTACTACTATAGTTTTTCTATTTTGCACGATCCATAGATACAAACCCGATTAAACAGGAGAGGGCGGGATGTTCCCTGCGTGGTAGGCAGGGTAGTTCGGCATAGTCGGTTTGACACAGAGAGCGAGAGAAAGATGTGAAATGCTTGAATGTGTAACGGGCCCTTGTGTGTGTGTGCGTGTGTGTAGTCTGACCTGTCATATCACCACATGATACTAGCCATACATTTCAAAGGCAATTTTAATGTATGCAAACTGAATAATTAAGTAACAATATGAGATCTAGTAAAACGAAAAACACATATGGTTTATTGTGTTAGTGTAATAGTGTTGTATTGCATGGTTGTTAGATGTAACATGCGATAACGTGTAGAGATGTACTTTCGGAGGGCCTACAGAGTGAAATTGGGCATAAAGTGGATTCAAATATTTGTATTCATTTCGTAGCATTTGTAACTCATATCTACAGTTTGTACAGTAGACGTGAATGTGTGTTCCCTCTTACGAAACCAGTACAGCAATAATGGGGTGTCGTGCCCAATTTAGGCACTGCCATGTTGGCCTACTCGGCTCCATAGAGAGAGCGAGAGAAGTGATAAATACACTGGCGGTCAGTGTATTTCAAGGGACAAGTGTAATACGGTCACCAGACTTTAGAATATTCTCATTACGATCACTATATATGTTTTGCGGTGATTATACGGTCACTTGCTCACCGTTCAGCATCGAATTGCACTCAATTGATAGGCCAAATAGTCTGCGTGGAACTATGTTGAGTGGTTAAATTGACCACGTTCCTTGTGGGTCCCACCTGTTAGTTCGCAGAGGAAAACTATAATATAAACACAAATTTATGCACGCGCGACAAGACTCCAACCCGTGCATGGGAACCAACTGGTTGTGTATGTGTCTGTCAGGGCCTGATGTGTGTGCATGCATGTGTAAGTTGAGCACTTGAGCGTGAGTGTGTGTGTTGGTCGTGTGCTTTGTGCATGCATGCGTGCGTGTGTGCGTGTGAGTGTTGCATGTGTGTATGTGTGTGTGTTGTGTGTGGTTGCGTGTGTACGTGTGACTGTTGCATGCATGCAGTTTGTGTGCATGCGTGGGTGTGTGCATAATCACCACACTAGCTCCTGTGTATTAAAAGAGACGACTCAACATACCAATACAAGGCCACCATGTCCGTTGTGCTCGCGGTCATGACTTCGAATACCCACCGTCCAATATATTTTTATCATTTGTTTTCATTCTTATACACGCCAACAGGTGGGTCCTATGGTAGTGAGATAATGTGATGCAACACTAGATGTGCCACGTGGAGCGTTTAAATGGTCAACTAGTCGTGTCTTCAACAAATACAGAGTTGTACGGTGTGCCTGTGACTGTATAATAACCACAAGAAAATGGTGACCGTAATGAGTGGATTCTGAAGTTCTGAAAATTTTGATATATTATATGCTTATATAATATTTTAGTTGTTTTTGCTTTTATTATTTTTGTTCTCTGAAAAAAAAAATGTTAAAAAAAAGTTTCCCTCCGCCGAACTGAGCCGGCCCAGCCGAAGCCAGGCCAAGGCCCAGCTCCACGCCGCCTCCCTCTCGTCCCCGTCGCCGAGCCGGACTCCGGCCGGAGTCCGAGCCGCGCCCGCTGCCGCCTTGCCCCTTCCCCACGCCTCCCGAGGCCACCCTCCTCCTTAAATACCGGGCCACCCCGGCCCCCTCTCCCTTCTCTCTCCTCGCCGCTGCCGCAGCTCCCGCCGCCGCCACTGCTCCGCCCGCACCGCTGCCCAGCGCCGCTCGCTGCTGCCGTCGTCGCCACCACCACACCCGCCGCCCAGCGCCGCCCCTCCCCGTCCACTCCGCCCTCGCCGTAGGCCACCAGAGCCGCCGCTCCGCTCAAGCCGGTTTTCTTTAGGTTTTTTTTCTTTCTTTGGTTTTCTGTTTAAAACCGGTTTTTCTTTTAAAACTAGTTACTTAGTAAACGTTCGCTGGTTAGGTATAGAAAACGAACGTTCACCCTTTTAGTTTTTTTTCTTTTTCTGTATTTTTTTTGGCCAGGGACCTAGACGTGAATACTTTCTTCACAGATTAGTCCCTGTTCTTCAAACAGTCATAACTTTTACACCATTTGTCCAAATTCAACGAAACCAACGCTCACGTCTTCGTTATGATCCCCTCTATCCGGATAAACAACTTAAACATGATTTTGAAAAGTTTAAAATTTGAATTAGACCAGATTTGAATTCAAACTTCTTTTGATCATATCTTTTTATCCGTAACTCCGTTTGAGTTGATTCTTTTTGCAAATCGAAGCTCTTGACCTAAACATTCTAATAAGGCCAAATTCACATTATTTTGGTACTGTTAGAAATTGTTTTATGTTGCAAGAGTTAATTTGCTTGGTTTTGATGTTTCCGAATCGTCTTCTTCGATCTTTCTGATCTTTTGAGTGATTGCTTA
Organism: Triticum urartu; assembly: GCF_003073215.2. Lineage (NCBI taxonomy): Eukaryota > Viridiplantae > Streptophyta > Magnoliopsida > Poales > Poaceae > Triticum > Triticum urartu. Next base: position 352,296,271 of record NC_053023.1, read on the forward strand.
TGTGTGGTTACTATTGCTTGCTTACGATAGATTGGATCGGAGTGGTGACGAGTAGAGCTATCAAGAGGTTGGAGTGCGAATCATCTTCATACCATACAGGCAAGTTCACACTTCGATCATACTTTTTCTACAACCCATGTTTTAATGCATTAGATCAATCCTCTCACATTGCATGATTAGGATCTAATTAAATTGTGGGATGAAGTAGATGAGGTAGTACTATCACCTGTATTACTATGAAACCTTTGGAGTTACTTCTACGTTTGCTTATTATGCCATGCTATGCTAGTAGACGTGGATTGGGTGAGTGATATCCATGACAGATGTGAGTTGATAATTTTAATGGTTTATCTAAGGTGGCAACTTAAACACACATCTGGGTGGATTGAGGCACCTGATGTCTATCAGGACTTGCCTGTTTTTTTTGGACCGCCACCCAGGCTCAAAGGGATCATAAGATCTTTCATGCTAGAAACTTCCGTGTGCAGCCACAAGCCATTATGGGCTCTGGCATATTTGACTAAGTTGTGTGAACTCTTACAGTGGTGGACTAGCAGATGTAGGGGATGTAGGTGTACCGGTCTACCCGATCGTAAGGTGCTAGCGCTTCTGAAAGACTATGTCTCGGTCATCCGTCTTCTCAAACACCCTGCAGTGCAAGAAAGCAAACGGAGGCGATCGAGTCTTGTGGGGAAAAGTGCACAAACCTCTGCAGAGTGCACAAACTAATCATGATTAGCCGTGTCCCCGGTTATGGACATCTTGAGTATCTAGTTCTTGGATTATCCTGTTGATCTCATCACGTTACTTTAAATGAATATTGTTGGGTTTAATGATGTTACTTAATTGGGATTGAGAATGCTGTCAACCATTCTCAATGTTCAACAACCACCATGATAGTTAATTAAAATGTATTCCTTTGCAGTAGGGAAAAATTGGATTTTCGCAAAAACCTTATAACCATAGAGCTTTTCCACCAGCCAAATATGCATGTAGTGATAGTCATTATTCATTATTCTCTATGGTGTGAATTTGCCAGTACATTCAATGTACTGACCCGTTTCGGGCTGCAACGTCTCATGTTGCAGGATTATCTTACGACGAGTAAGTGATACGTTAGGGTTACGATTTCTACACTCAACTTTGCCGTTGGTGTTGATGGGAATCCACAACCTTGTTGCTTCCGCTATATGGATTGAGATAATAGTATTTACGTTACTTTATACATGTGATTTACCTCTGTTATAAATCCTTCGAGTACTGTGTGTGTGTCAGCATACCGATCCAGGGATGACACTTACGCACAGAGACTTGATCCATTCGGGTCGGGTCGCTACAAGATGGTATCAGAGCACATGTTGACTGTAGGACGTGACCCTAGAAATTTGCAAGCCCATAGCAAAGATTTTTCTCTACAACTTTCCCCTTTCAAAAAGATCTTTTACCTCTCTTCTCTTCTGAGCTTATTCAAATATTCCCTTTTTGTGAGACTAAACCCCTTTCCCCTTTTGACCACACGAAGATTCGACTGATGAGACCACTCCAAGAAGTACAAGATATCGGACAACTAAGACCATTTCGGAATGAAGAGTATTTTCCGTGCATCTGAATAATGGAAACTAAAACGATTGAAGACCAAAGACAAGTAGAATTTGAAGGCTCTGAAGAATCCCCAGATTTGTATGACCTAGGAAGGCTACCCTTATGGAACTTGGCAGACTATGGAAGTTGTCAATACCCGAGATCGAGGTGTATTGGAGAAAGACTGAAACAAGGAGTATGAGAACTCAAAGTTTTGTCAAGAAAACCCTAAGGCAGGAGATATCAACTATGGAAGATAGCTCATGGCAATGACAAGGGCAGAAACACGGTTATCCGTGATGTCATCGTCGTCGCTGATGCTATTGTCACCGAGCTAAGCTAAGCATGCATTCCTTCGGAAGGATTGGATGGTAGAAGGCTGATGGAGCATCTATCAGCAAAGGATGTAGTTTTAAACTTAGCTGGTGTATCACCAAGATCTGGAGTAGTACATCAAGAAGTTTAAAATGGAGCTCCAGGAAGTTGTATTAGACAAGGAAGTATTTCATGAGGAACTCAGGATCCTGAAGATGAGAGTAGCCAAGCTGGAGGAGCTACAACCTCGAGATACCAGAGGATTGTCAAGAACTGAAGGACAGTATGACCATGGTTCATGTGAAGGATGTTGAAACCAGAAGTTTGGAACGCAACTCCATAATATTAAAGGACGTCACGAGAGACTTCGCGTCATAAGAGTTGATCTGGCAAAAGAACTTGAGAAGGACAAACATGATTGGAAGAAGCCATTGGAGGCTTGAACAAGGCTTGAAGAGTTTAGCGATGTTGACCTTTAGAAGACCAAACCCCTGTTATATACCTACGTTAGATGCGACGATTGTGAGCTGACATTTTTTTGATGTTTTTCCGACAGCCACAATAAAATCTGTCTTTTCAAAACCATTGTTTGTATTGTGTGTATCCCTCTCTATCTCTCTTATCTCACCCCAAAACCCATGGACCCAATAGAGGATGAATGAAGATGAGCTTGTATTTTCTGGACCGATGAGTCAATTGGAGACAGGCCGATGGATTCAGAACATGGATGATCATATGGAGAACAACCCTATAGTCGGAAAGGATATGGCCCAGCATGCTCTTCAATGCTTTGAAAGAGGTGCTGCTACTTGGTGGAGGATGTACCAAACCATCAATGGATGGCAAGGAGTAACCACTTGGAAAGAATTTAAGTTGACTCTGCCAAAGTCTCGGTTTGTGTTCCAGATATTGAAACCTTATGGGAAGGATATGAAGAAACCTTGTGCATGTAAGCTTTGTGGAGAAATAGTACACACCCATAAAGAACACAAGGATGAATGCCCAAATTGTGAAGGAAGTCACCCAGTTGAAGAATGCCCAACTAGGCAAATTACTTGTTTCTTGTGTGAAGGGAGTACCCACTATCCTGCTCAGTGTCACATTTACCCCATGGTACAACGAACCATCCAGCAGAATAAAGAAGTAATGAAAGGAGGCCTTATGGAAATTTTAGAAGAACCTATGATGAAGGAAGAGGTGGAGGACACGCCCAAAGAAGAACCAATTAAACCCTGCACCAAGTCATGCTATTCATGTGGAGAAGAAGGACACATCTCCCAAAATTGTTTGAATGGGGATCTAGTAGAATTCCCGACAGAGGAAGTAGAATATGACCCACAGGAAATAGAAGCCATGAATGGCATGGAAAGGTCCAGGAAGAGAAGCAGATGGGATTCCAGGAAGGATCTGAGTCATATCACATGTTATAAGTGCAAGGAGTCAGGGCACTACCTCAGCAATTGCCCAAAAAGGAAACCTCGATACTTGTCAGAAGTTATATGTTTTAGTTGTAATGGAGCAGGGCACTTTGCCAGAGAATGCCCCAAGGAGAAGGAAACTTGTGCTAGATAGTTGAGTTTGCAACAAAAGAAATGGAGTAGTAGAAGTGAGAACATCTTTTTTTGAGGTGTTGAGTTGAGACATGTAATGGAGAAGAGAGAGATTGTAATCATTTGAGAGTGAATAAAGTTAGCATCGTTCGTACTGATATGGATTTTATGAGTTGTTACTCTATGAAGAAGAATTTTGGCCATTCTGAGGATAAGAGAAATATCGTCTATGGAAGATTTGTGCATTTTAGGGGTGGTAGTACCCTGTAAAGAACCGTTGACCCCTGGAAAAGTTAGGGATACTCCACTGAGTGGATTTCGGACAAAATGAATACGATTTTTGTCTCGATATGTGTGATGCCCCAAGAGTATGTGGGATGATGTTGGAGACCGTCAGTTGTTTGGACCGAATGTGATCAAGGAGTCAAAAGAGAATGTTAAGTTGATTCGAGATAGACAGAAGGTAGTTCAGTCCAGGCAGAAGAGTTATGTAGACTCAAAAACTCAAGGAGGTAGTCTATGAAATTGGAGATAGAGCATGTCTTCGTGTGACCCCTCTGCGAGGAGTTAAACGAATTGGAGTTAAGGGAAAGTTAGCCCCGAGATTTGTAGGACCATACCGAGTTTTGGATCGTACGGGAGAAGTGGCCTACAAGTTGGAGTTACTCGAAGGACTGTCAGGAGTTCAAGATGTGTTTCACGTTTCCCAGTTGAAGAAGTGCCATGCAGAGATGGCCAATATTCCCCTATAAGGACGCTTGACCACGGAAAGGATAATGATGTTCCACGAAGTGGAATATGGACTTCATAAGTATAAGTTTTTATCTCGGTATGAGGGATATCCCACGAGGATGAAGATATAAATTACTATTGGATATAAAGAAGGTATGATGTTGGTACTATGGAGCAATGGCAACCCCATGACAAGTCTGAGTACTCACATCTTGGTTTGGTGCCAATAGAAGGAAGAAAGACAGTACAATTGGATGGATTTAAGAATACTAGGAAGATGGGAGTTGGAATAATGACCAGTTGCCCGATGATAAGTTCAAGGACCACAAGTGATGAGATGTGCCATAAACCACTTGCCCCAGGACCTGCCAAGAAGCAAGCACATTCTTGCTGAAGGAAAAACCCTGGAAGTGGATATACCTTTGTCGACAGACGATTTTATAGGAGTTTACGCAAAACCTGAGAGTTGTGAAGGAACGATAGATGTTTGTCTGGCTTGCAGAATCAATGGATTATTCCGAACTTGGTTCGTCGACGAGAGAAATTCTGCAATGCTCGTGAGGATGACTGAGTGTTAGTATGCGAGATTCGCTAAACTGTATACATGGTAATGATTTGGGTGCGGGATGGATTGATCACCATACCGACTTACTCTCATTATTCGCCTTGCTATATGGAATGGTAAATCTGAGTGACTTACCTATAATAGAGAGATGACGATATTAAACCTTGTTTAACCTTAGAATGGTATAGGTATTTTCCCTTGTGCAAGGCAGCTTTGTCAACCGTAGGTTATACGGTGAGGATCAACCCAGACCCATTTCCTGCAGGAGAAACCATGAATTGTTGACCACCATGAGATAGTGATAGCTGTTTAGTTTTGGCACCAGACCCGTCAGCTAAGAAGCCCAATCTCGGAAGAACCTTACCAAGATGAAAGGATAGAAAAATTGTGGTAAGGTTACCAGAAGAACCAGAGAAGGAATTATCCTTATGATCTGAGAAGACCGACACTGTCAAGAATAAGGATGGAGCATATGAGTATTGATGGAACAGTAACGATGTTTCTAAGGGTGGTAGCACCCCAGACCCCGGAGATGATCGATGAATTTTGAGGAGACCCCCAAACCCTAACCTTTTCTTGCTAGCCTATCCGAATCTCGAGGACGAGATTCATTTTAAGGGTGGTAGGTTTGTAACATCCCAAAATTCTAAATTTTGGAATGTTATAATAAATAGATAGATTTGATTGATTGTTTGATTGATTGTCTAAAAGTGAGTGAATTCGAAACTTTTGAAAGTTAAATGAGAGAGAATAAAAGGACTTTCCCAAACTTTCATATTTTCTTTTAGGATCTCCATGAATTCAAATTCTTTTCAACACAAAACCCTTGAGCGAAGATGATATGACTTCTTCCATTTAAAAAAATTAAATGGAAGGGTATTTGAAAATAATTGAATTTCATTTGGAAATATTTCAATTCATAAACTTCATGCAGCTCAATGATTTTCATGAGAGAAGATAAAATGACTTCTTCAAATTATATGAAATATGAGTTGGGAGTTCAAAGAATTAAATTCAAAGTTCTTTTGAATTTATTTTCAATTTGGAGTTATTTGAGTTTTATTCAAATTATTTTTCTCCAAAAATAAAATATATGGAAATTAGGGTAACATGATTCCCTACAATAGAAACTTGGAGAAAAATTAATTTGAAATCATTTTGGTATTTTTAAAATGATTTTTGTTGAATTTTAATAGACCAGTAGCACTCTTTGAATTATTAGAATTTGTGTGGATTTTATTTGAAGTTAGGAAAATGTCCATGTTGTTGGAAATCTTTTTCTGAAAATTTTGATATATTATATGCCTATATAATATTTTAGTTTTTCTCTGAAAAAAATGTTTAAAAAAAAAGTTTCCCTCCGCCGACCTGGGCCGGCCCAGCCGAAGCCAGGCCAAGGCCCAGCTCCACGCCGCCTCCCTCTCGTCCCCGTCGCCGAGCTGGATTCCGGCCGGAGTCCGAGCCGCGCGCGCTGCCGCCTTGCCCCTTCCCCACGCCTCCCAAGGCCACCCTCCTCCTTAAATACCGGGCCACCCCGGCCCCCTCTCCCTTCTCTCTCCTCGCCGCTGCCGCATCTCGCCGCAGCTCCCGCCGCCGCCACTGCTCTGCCCGCACCGCTGCCCAGCGCCGCTCGCTGCTGCCGTCGTCGCCACCACCACACCCGCCGCCCAGCGCCGCCCCTCCCCGTCCACTCCGCCCTCGCCGTAGGCCACCAAAGCCGCCGCTCCGGTCAAGCCCGAGCCGCCGCCGCCGTCTTCTCGGACGCCGACGAACGCCGCCGCCGCCGCCGGGTTTTCTTCCCCCGAACCGGTAATAACCGCCCCGGTTCGCCGGTTTTCTTTAGGTTTTTTTTCTTTCTTTGGTTTTCTGTTTAAAAACCGGTTTTTCTTTTAAAACTAGTTACTTAGTAAACGTTCGCTGGTTAGGTATAGAAAACGAACGTTCACCCTTTTAGTTTTTTTTTCTTTTTCTGTATTTTTTTTGGCCAGGGACCTAGACGTGAATACTTTCTTCACAGATTAGTACCTGTTCTTCAAACAGTCATAACTTTTACACCGTTTGTCCAAATTCAACGAAACCAACGCTCACGTCTTCGTTATGATCCCCTCTATCCGGATAAACAACTTAAACATGATTTTGAAAAGTTTAAAATTTGAATTAGATCAGATTTGAATTCAAACTTCTTTTGATCATATCTTTTTATCCGTAACTCCGTTTGAGTTGATTCTTTTTGCAAATCGAAGCTCTTTGCCTAAACATTCTAATAAGGCCAAATTCACATAATTTTGGTACTGTTAGAAATTGTTTTATGTTGCAAGAGTTATTTGCTTGGTTTTGATGTTTCCGAATTGTCTTCTTCGATCTTTCTGATCTTTTGAGTGATTGCTTATGTGTGGTTACTATTGCTTGCTTACGATAGATTGACCGGAGTGTGACGAGTAGAGCTATCAAGAGTTTGAGTGCGAATCATCTTCATCAACATTGCAGGCAAGTTCACACTTTGATCATACTTTTTCTACAACCCATGTTTTAATGCATTAGATCAATCCTCTCACATTGCATGATTAGGATCTAATTAAATTGTGGGATGGGAAGTAGATGAGGTAGTACCTATCACTTGTATTACTATGAAACCTTTGGGAGTTACTTCTACGTTTGCTTATTATGCCATGCTATGCTAGTAGACGTGGATTGGGTGAGTGATATCCATGACAGATGTGAGTTTGTTAATTTTAATGGTTTATCTAAGGTGGCAACTTAAACACACATCTGGGTGGATTGAGGCACCTGATGTCTATCAGGACTTGCCTGTTTTTTTGGACCGCCACCCAGGCTCAAAGGGATCATAAGATCTTTCATGCTAGAAACTTCCATGTGCAGCCACAAGCCATTATGGGCTCTGGCATAGTTGACTAAGTTGTGCGAACTCTTACAGTGGTGGACTAGCAGATGTAGGGGATGTAGGTGCACCGGTCTACCCGATCGTAAGGTGCTAGCGCTTCTGAAAGGCTATGTCTCGGTCATCCGTCTTCTCAAACACCCTGCAGTGCGAGAAACCAAACGGAGGCGATCGAGTCTTGTGGGGAAAAGTGCGCAAACCTCTGCAGAGTGTACAACCTAATCATGATTAGCCGTGTCCCCGGTTATGGACATCTTGAGTATCTAGTTCTTGGATTATCCTGTTGATCTCATCACGTTACTTTAAATGAATATTGTTGGGTTTAATGATGTTACTTAATTGGGATTGAGAATGCTGTCAACCATTCTCAATGTTCAACAACCACCATGATAATTAATTAAAATGTATTCCTTTGAAGTAGGGAAAAATTGGCATTTCGCAAAAACCTTATAACCATAGAGATTTTCCACCAGCCAAATATGCATGTAGTGATAGTCATTATTCATTATTCTCTATGGTGTGAATTTGCCAGTACATTCAATGTACTGACCCGTTTCGGGCTGCAACGTCTCATGTTGCAGGATTATCTTACGACGAGTAAGTGATACGTTAGGGTTACGATTTCTACACTCAACTTTGCCGTTGGTGTTGATGGGAATCCACAACCTTGTTGCTTCCGCTATATGGATTGAGATAATAGTATTTACGTTACTTTATACATGTGATTTACCTCTGTTATAAATCCTTCGAGTACTGTGTGTGTGTCAGCATACCGATCCAGGGATGACACTTACGCACAGAGACTTGATCCATTCGGGTCGGGTCGCTACAGTACCTTACTGTTTTGTCATATAGTAGGAGAAACTAATCGTATTTCACATTGCTACATGTGCTCGGTGGACAATATATATAACATGTAGAGTAAAAAAGCGATGCAACAAGTGTACAACCTCTTTGGTGAAGCCATGTCGATCTCAGCGTGATTGGGTTGGTCGGTGAGGATGCTCCGGCTGATTTGGCTGTCGGAGGAGGGTAAGAAGATTTTAGGCGTCTAGAGATGGAGCCGGGGTACTACTCCGCTGTGATGGAGAGTTTCGTCGTTGGAGCAGCTCCGCTGAGTTGTACGACGGCGAGGCTGAAGCAGGACAAGAGAGACAACGTTAACCCAAGTGGATTTCTAATAACATCTCCAATAGATGACGTAAAATACATGACCACAAAGTGCTAGATGTAAAATACGTCAGCTGCTCATCTCTGAACATAACTGTCAAAACTGAATTTTACTATCGAAACTGAATTTACTGTCCAAACTGAACGCACTAGTAGCAGAAAAGCAGTAGTAGCGCCCGGAGCAGTAGCGCGTGCGAGAGCCCGGGCAACTGGTCGTGTAGCAGCATCTCGGGTAGCAGCTGCAGGGGCTCGAGTGAGAGCAAGATTTGTTGCTCATGCAGCAGCAGCGCGTGCAAGAGTAGAGAAGCACCGCAAGCAAGAGCAAGAGCAAAAGCAGTAGCGCAAGCAAGAGCAAGAGCGAGAGCAGCAGCGCGAGCAAGAGCAGACCAGGTAGGGGACCGAGAGCAAGAGCAGAGCAGTAGCATGACCGAGAGCCAAAGCAGCAACAACTCCTACTGATGTGGACGTCGCCGTCGAGGGAGCGATGCCGTGGAGGAAGAGGCTAGTGAAGCCGTCGTGGATGGGGCGATGCCATGTCGGCTCGAGGCCGAGTGCCGGCAGCACCGTGAGATCGAATGAAGAAGAAAATGCGGCGATTAGTGTAGAACCTCTTTGGTGGTGCCAATTAGGCCTCACCTTCACCCGAGGAATCGGTGACGATGTTGCTCTTCCGGTCGTGCAGGTGAAGACGGCGGTGTGGGAATGGAGGTGGCGCGAAAGACGAGGGGAACGTCTGGGCAGCTCCTTGGAGGTGGAGGATTGGGTGGCTGAACCGGCAGGATGAAGATATCAACGAAGAATCCTCATCCGATGCGGTGGATGAGGGATGTCGAGGTGTTGCTGTGGACGATGTCATCGGGGAAGAGGCTCCGGCTGGGTGGTGGACGGGGGAGGGTGTGGGGCTTCACGGGTTTTCGCGGCCTCGGTGTACGAATGGGTGGGCGGATGGGATGGGAGGGGGGACCATGGCTTAGGGACGCGCTTGTCCAAAATGTGGGGTAAGATATGAAAGTACCCCCACCAATTTGAGCTAGGCAGTTCTTTCGGTTCAGGGGTATCACGGGCATTTCATGTGTCGGGATTTCGCAGGAGGTGGGGGTTCTCACGAGCGTTGTAATTTTGGGATAGCAAGGCGCAAGTTGAGATGGAGGGAGTTTTTGGAGCACAATGAGACAAAGATATATTTTAAAATTTCGAGGTAATTGAAATTTCCGGACAAGCCTAATGTGTACTGTACCAAATCAATTCACACTTCCCTCGACGAAAAAACATAAAGAAATCAATTCGCACCACACAAGAGATTCTAGTCCCGTGTAGTGTACCAAATCAATTTGCACTACAAATGCCATTCAAAACTTTGAATCCATGTTATGTTCAATTAAAATATTTTACTACGTGTATAATGCATGCAAGCTGCTAATCAAATGAATGTTTTAGTGCATTCCAAACATATATACTATCGCTTCAATATGAACTAAATTTGAATTCATTTCTCTATTCGAATAAGATCTACAATCATGATTGTTGTCAAGTTAAACCATTTGAATTCGTTTCTCTATTTTAATAAGATCTACAATCATCATTATTCACTACTGCAAGATGCTGCTAATGCGACACTACGATCAGAGACCCTTCGAGAAACTGTGTGCGATGCAATAATCGCAAACGATGCTTTATGAAAACCGTCAGAAATGTGTAAAACATTTGCGATGACGGATGCATCAAAGACGGTTCAGGTTTTAGTTGCGTGTGCGATGAAGGGCATACAGTTCAATTCAATGAACTGTTTGCAATTTGGAGGAACAAAAGAAACGGACAACCAGATGAAGGCATGTGCGATACACAACATACGGTTCACCCAGATGAACTATTTGTGATTCGGAAACACAAGAAACGGTCAGCCAGATCAAAGGTGTGTGCGATATATGGCATGCGGTTCATTCGGATGAACTGTTTGCGTTGAGACATGTGAACAGAAATGGTTCAACTTAATAAGATGTGTGTGATACGCGGCAAACAGGTCTGTAATTAGAAATGTGTGTGAAGACCGATAATAACACAGACGGTTGCTGCTAATAAGACGTGTGTGTTGTGCGATGGGATTGCATACAGAACAATAACATATATATACACACACTTATAAGGACATACTTGCATAACCAAATTAAACATCCACTTACATAGGTGGCTACTACAACCATGGCATTTGCACACACCAAAGTAAACTATTACATGCATAATTACATAGGTGGCTACTACACACATGACATTTCCACACACACCAATAAAGTAAACTATATATTACATGCATGATTAACTAGCATAAATGATCATCTGATCATCATCTACTTCTTGTGACGCTTGCTCTTCTTGTGGCTCGATCCAGGCTCGTCGATTTGGGTAACGAGGCACTACCTCATGTCAACGATCCACCTGTGCATCTCGTATAATGTGTACATGCTCTTGGCCTCGAACCTGAGGTGAGGTTCATCCAGTTGCTGCATCCAGGCCTTGTGCCAGGATACGAGACTTGTTCTCTAGGCATCCTGCTTCTCTTTTCATAGTAGGGGTCGATAATGGCTGAGGCGAGTTCGACCAGGCAGTCCTGCTTCATGCTACCCCAGACCCTGTAGTGGTCACGGATTTCGACAAGGTTCTTGCAGGCCAAGCCCATAACACTGAGCACTTTTACATCGTCTTTGGTATCCACCACGGCGAACTTGTAGTCGGTGTTGTTGACAAACCTGTTGAAACTATCGCAAGGCTCTGTGGCCACGCAGTAGTGGTAGATGAGGACATGATGGCGCACGCACAACTGGGCAACGACCACTTTATGATCTATGCCGGGATGACCGACGATGTACTAGAGGTCGATGCCGACCACCTTGTACTTGTCTCCAGCAAGCAACTGCTCAACGCTGTTAATGTAGTCGTCCACCACGGCCGGGTCGATGGTGTACACCACTGAGAGATCCGTCTCCCTCGCATGGGTCTCCACTCTATGCTCGCCGAACTTCCATTGGAGCGCCGCCGGACATCCCCTCTCTATGTGTCATCGTGGGTGTTCTTGTTGTGTTGTGGGGCGCAATCGAAAGGTTTAAAAGACTAAGGTTATAATGGCCACGGAAATTAAAGGGGAAGCCGGACGACCAGGAATATCGGCAGGCCCTGATGGCAGTTCTAATTTGCAGCGCGTAACTCCATCATGCCGCACATAACTACATCGCGTGGCAATGTGCGCGGCGCAACCGCATGCATATGGGGCCCCCGACGTGATCGTGCGCACGCCCAACCACTGGCAGAGCACACACGGAGGGACGCGAGCAGAGCGCTCCGCGGTCGCCTCAAGGAAAACTTGTCCACAAGCCGAGCGCACTGACGGATGCGAGCAGAGCGCGCCAACAGACGCGAGCAGAGCGCGCCAACGGAGGCGACAGAGCGCGCCGTAGCACCTAACGGCGAGCACAGTGCGCTGCGGTGCCTAACGGCGAGCAGAGCTTGCCGAGGGACGCGAGCAGGGGACGACACAGTGATACGTGGCAAATAAGACGAACTGTGCGAGCGATGTCGGAGACATCAAGCACGAATCAAATTAGAGTTGCGTGTGCGATACATGGGAGACAGTTGATCCATTAGAGTTATTCGTGTTGGAATAAGCCATGTGTGTTGCGGGAAAACGCTTGTTGGTGTATAACCTTAAATTTAACCCAAAAAGTGTTAATGCATGTTACAAAAATTGTATAGATGGAAACTATGTTAAAATATGACTCCAACGATATAATCTATGATGACATGCATTCGTATTTAATTAGTTAAATCCTACTTATAAACCAGGACGAGGGTATAGTAGGTAATTAAATCGCAAACATTTTTTATTAAGTGTATGTGTATGTGTCCTCTCGTCCTCCTCTCGCATGTCTTGTCACCCTGCTGCCGTAGACGGCTTACGGCGCAAGCTTGCGCAGCGCATGGGGGCGTTCTTTTGGCCAAACGGTGGCGCCCATGAATCGTCGGTGAGCCCGTTCCCACGCAACCTCGCAGGTTCCCGCGCAAGCTTCCCGCCCGACTTGGTGAAATCCCCCAAAATCCCAATGCTTACCGTCCTGCTATAAAATCCCAATGCTTACCGACAGCCAGTGAGTCCCGCGTCGCATTTTCCCTACCCTCCCTACAGCTTATCTCGTCTGCTTCTCCCACAATCGCCAATGGCACCGGTCTGTCGTCATCGCTCAGCCACTTCGCCGTCATCAGAGGACAACTCCAACTGGGAGGCTACACCGCGGTGGTGGCGCAGTCCCGAGCGTAGTGTATGTGCAGAACACCCACCACACGCTCCACCGCCGCTGACCATCGGCAGCTCTTGCCGGCCACTGTTGCCGCCACACCTCCGTCGAAAGCTAGGGCCATCTCCCGCTCCGCCGCCGCGGCCCGAAGGCGAGAGGTGGCCGTTGTGGCCGCCACCCCGCTACCGGCCGCCGGGGCCATCACCCGCTCCGCCACCATGGCCCGAAGGCGGGAGGTGGTGGTCGTGGCTGCCACCCCATCATCGGCCGCCGTGGCCACCAGCCCGCCGTCGACCGCCGGGATCATCACCTGCTCTGCCACCGTCGCCTGAAGGAGGGGGCAGAGGTGGAGGCCCGCATGTGCGTCAGCGACCTTGCGCGCTACATCGAGTTCCTGCAGGAGGAGGAGGAGCGCCTCGTCGAGCACGCAAAGAGTCTTACCGCAGCCGTGGTCGCAGCACACACCGATGCAGAGGCAAGGAATCAGGAGATCTACGAGCAGTCCGACCGCTTCAAGAGGGATCGTCTGGAGCGGCAGTGGGCGTTTGAGCTGGCGAGCATCAATCCTTGTATGTGGTTGCATAACCGTTTGCTTATATGTGGTTGCACACGGGTCATCCAGATCAACCCATTCAAATCTTACCAAATTGTTTATACGCGGTTGCACACGGGTCATCCAGAACAACCGTTTGCGTTGAAGGGATGCACAAATCCTGCGCTACTCTCACTTTGCATACAGGTGTTCTATCTAAATCGTTTGTGATCAAGAGCTGCAGAAATCCTGCTCGACACATTTTCTCTTGGCTTCTTGGGGAAGTTGTTGGTTTGCATACGGGTGTTCTAACTAGAACGTTTGCGATGAGTGTTTTATATTTAAAAGGAGAATTAAACTGTGGCTTGGGCGCCATTAGTGGAGAGAACACGAGCAAGGTGGGCGGCCATGGAAATCAAAGGGCTCACTTCCCAGTGACCCTGTGCAGTGTACAGCTCACACGCTTCCCGATGAGCCTGCACACTCGAGGACAGCTTGCACGCCTCTCAGTCAGCCTGCGCACCGGACGGTGCTCGCACGCCTCCCGTTTAGTCAAGGTCAAGCAGCTGTCTGCACGGCACCTCCTACAGCCATTAAAACCAAGACACGTGGCGTCACATGAATGGTTAACAAAATTTTGGATTTACTAGAACTTAAAAACTAGGCATCTCAATGTTTTGCCGACAATCAACGGTGCCCTGGTGTTTGAAATTCATGCCCATTTCTTGCATGGGACACAGATTTGATTTTTCAACCAATTTATATGCACTGGAGCATGTGCATGTAGTTCAAATTTCAATTATGCACATAAATGCATTGAAAACACAGTTAATGCATAAAAATGTCCAAATAAACCCCAAAAAATCACAAAAATTCACACAACAATCCTGTTGTTCTATGTTGACACGAGAAAAAAAAAATTAAAGCAATAAGAGGCAATGGATATCGTTTCGTCCCCAAAGGTGGGACGTTCCCAACCAAAAACCATCATGCTTGTTGTGAGAAGCTCCGGTTTGTGAGAAGCATATACCCAAACCTACCCCAAATGGGACAAAATTTGTATCATGGCATGTTGATGCCGCTCCATGATATCCTGCCAAGTTTCATGAATTTCTGACGAGTTTTGGATTTACTAGTATTTAAAAACCAGGCATCTCAATGTTTCGCCGGCAATCAATGGTGCTCTGGTGTTCGAAATTCATTCCCATTTCTTGCATGGGACCTAAGCATGCACCCGAGGACACAGATTCGATTTTTCAACCAATTTATATGCACTGGAGCATGTGCATGTAGTTCAAATTTGAATTATGCACATAAATGCATTGAAAACTCAGTCAATGCATAAAAATGTCCAAACGAACCCCGAAAAATCACAAAAAATCATACAACACTCCTATTGTTCTATGTTGACACGAGAAAAAAATGGAAAGCAATAAGAGGCAATGGATATCGTTTCATCCCCAAAGGTGGGACGTTCCTTACCGAAAACCATCATGCTTGTTGTGAGAAGCTCCGGTTTGTGAGAAGCATATACCCGAACGAGCCCCAAATGGGATAAAATTTCTACCACGGCATGTTGATGCCGCTCCATGATAACATGCCAAGTTTCATGAAATTTCAGACGAGTTTTTGATTTACTAGAATTTAAAAACCAAGCATCTCAATGTTTTGCCAGCAATCAACGGTGTCCTGGTGTTTCAAATGCATTCCCATTTCTTGCATGGGACCTAAGCATGAACACAAGGACACAGATTCAATTTTTCAACTAATTTATATGCACTGGAGCATGTGCATGTAGTTCAAATTTGAATTATGCACATAAATGCATTGAAAATCAGTTAATGCATAAAAATGTCCAAACGAACCCCGAAAAATCATAAAAATTCGCACAACACTCTTGTTGTTCTATGTTGACACTCGAAATTTTGTGAAAGCAATCAGAGGCAAGGGATATCATTTCATCCCCGAAGGTGGGACGTTCCCTACCGAAAACCATCATGCTTGTTGTGAGAAGCTCCGGTTTGTTACAAACATATACCCAAACCTGCCCCAAATGGGACAAAATTTGTACCACGGCATGTTGATGCCGCTCCATGTTAGCATGCCAAGTTTCATGAATTTTCATGAATTTCAGACGTGTTTTGGATTTACTAGAATTTAAAAACTAGGCATCTCAATGTTTTGCCGGCAATCAACGGTGCCCTGGTGTTTCAAATTCATTCCCATTTCTTGCCTGGGACCTAAGCATGCACACAAGGACACATATTTGATTTTTAACCAATTTATATGCACTGGAGCATGTGCATGTAGTTCAAATTTGAATTATGCACATAAATGCGTTGAAAACTCAGTTAATGCATAAAAATGTCCAAACGAACACCGAAAAATCACAAAAATTCGCACAACACTCCTTGTCATGGGTTTGTCATGGCAGATGTCCTCGTGAAAGGAGTTAGTCATGGAGCCATCGCTATGGGTTAGCTTAAAGGGGTTTAAACCAGACAAAGGGAGACAGGAGTTTATACTAGTTCGGCCCCTTCGATGAAGGTAAAAGCCTACGTCTAGTTGTGATTGGTATTGCTAGGGGTTCGAAGGCCAGGGAGCGAATCCGCTTTGTGTGGCTCTCGAGTTGTTGTTCTCTCTCCTTGAACCGCCGCCGGGTCACCCCTTTATATACTCAGGAGGACCCCGGCCGGTCTACAAAATCCTGAGGCTGGCTCATACAAGTGTCCGCCTCGGTCTCCTCTTTCCTATGTTACAATACAAGTTTATACAATCATGGCGGTTTACTACCATGGGCCCTAAATCGCCTGCGGGCTCTGGGACTCTAAGCCTTATCCGTAAAGCGCCATCTTCTGGGTTTCCTTGGGCTTTAGTATAGGTGAAGGTGAACCGGCCCCTCCTAGACGGTTTACCCTTAGTGGTTATATCCTCAACATCAGGCCCCAGATTGATTTGAACCTGTTCATGTCAATCTTCAATCCTTAGAAAAACTACTTGAATTTCTGACAATTCTCATAAACCGCCATATTGTCTTCTCCCTGTGAACTTTGGTGAACCGCCATGACGTCATCTTCTGTCACTGCAGTAAATCATTGTGATGTCATCCCTGTATAAAAAGATTTATGAAGATTCCCTTCTCTTTAATTAATTCCTGAAGATCGAGGCGACAGCTGCATCCTCTTTTTCCGCTTCCGACTCCTCGATTTTTGCGCCTACTATTTCATCCCACTTCCCTTATAAATAAGACTGGGGCGCCTTGCATTTATCCCCTTTCCTATTCACATCGTCTTCCTCCTCGCGACCCGAAGACCTCAAGCATCGCCGCCACCGCCGTCGTCGATCTTCCAGTCTGCACCAACTAGGCTGCTGCATCACCTTGTTTGTACCAGATCTCTTGAGATACTCCGCCGCTGCGTGTCCCTGGTCAATACTCCTTTCCTTTACTTGTGAAATCTACATTAGGGTTTCGAAATTTCTTCGGTGTTCGTCAGTGTTCATCAGTACTTTTTCTGCTTTTCCTCTACCACCTTACTGAATCTAGTTAGGCCTGATAGTTTCCCCTTGCGGCTGGATCTGTAGCTTTAATCTGCCGTACTACAACATCTTACTGTTCCTGTATAAATCCTTATCTGAACCTTCTCTGTTCTGTTTAACACCATTGTAGGGCTCAGAAAAATTTGTTTTTTAAACAATGGTAGATCCAAAATTATATCACCATCTTGTGAAACTTATTTCCGCAACACTTAGCAAATTTTCAGATTGGGTTCTGCCTCCCAAGGGCGGTTTAACCTTTAGTAATTGATAATCCGTCATATGTCATTAGCCCTCTCTTATACCGCCATCTAGACTTGAATATCAATGCCTGGTTCACTTCATACGTATACCTCGAATTGCCGGTTTAACATTGACAAACACATATGAACCGTCAACCGTAAACCGTCCATTTTCCTTTTACACACTTTGTAAGATGACGAAGCAATTTGCTGCTTGCAACTGGGTTCCATCTCGGATCACAGAAACGCAAATCAATGGATATGTCACCACAGGCGCTTTAGCTTCAAAAAATGTCCTCCATTGGCGAGTTCCTAGCCCTGAGTGCCCTCCTGAGCCTCAAGATGGAGAAGTGATTGTGTTCATGCAACATTTAGCTCGAGGTTTCGGTCCTCCCGGATCAAAATTTTTCCGGGATGTTCTTGCTAGCTTCCAACTTCATCCTCAAGATATTGGACCAAATTCTGTGTCCAACATATGCGATTTCCAAGTATTCTGCGAGGTTTACCTGCAAGAAGAACCAACTGTCGATCTCTTTCAAGATCTCTTTCACTTAAACCACCGGACTAAATTTTCTGACGAACCCAATACTGAACTTGGTGGTGTGTCGATCCAAAAGAGGAAAGAGGTTGAATTTCCTCACGCCAAACTTCACAGCCATCCAAAAGACTGGAACCAAACTTGGTTCTACTATTAGAATACTGCCCCTGCTGAAGAGAATCCTTTACCAGGCTACCGTCCGCACCGGCTCAGCAATAATCACCCTTTACCTCAGAGATTGTCTGCCAAAGACCGACAAGCCTATGCACCTCAACTCGCCAAACTCCGGGCTTTCCTTGCCAATGGTTTAACTGGTGTTGATCTCATCTGCTGTTGGATTTCATGGTGCATTCTACCTTTAAGCCGCCGCCTCAGGTTAATGTTTGAATATACCGGCAACACCAATGATCCACAACGGTTTAATGAAATAGAACTGACTGATGATGAAGTCACTGAAGGTGTAAAGAAAATACTTGACGAACCGCTCACCGTATGTACTTAGATTGGTCTGTGCCCTTTTTATGCCTCCAACAAATCGCCAGCGGTAAAGACTTTAATCTTGTACTTTTCCTGATCCTTCTCTGCTTTAACACTGCGATAATAACCCTTTGTGCAATCTCGCAGGCCAGTAGCTCCTTCTGGAAAAGGAAATCTCACGACAAAGCAGCTAAGGCTCCTCGTGTTAAGACCAAGGTCATCAAGAGAGTTGCCAAAAAGAAAACTGCTGAGTCTTCGGAACCACCAGAGGATGTTGGTGACTCAGCTGAAGAGGTAAAGTTTGACTCCCTTGACTTCTATTCATATATTTTACTAATAATGATTACTCCCAGGATGATGCGGAGGCCAGCCATGCAGATCATGTTGAGGTAATTTGTCTTTCTGACTCAGAACTTGTGCCGGTTCAATGATTTCGCCGTGCAGTTCGGAAAGTGAAATGCTCTCACCCTGTTGCTCATTTGGATCAAAAACTTTCTTTGAAGACACAGCAAATCGAAGGGCGTCGCACAACCTGGCACAGTGGTCAACAGGTCACTTCTTCCGGTTTACCTCATACACCAAACCGGAGACGTCGTCTAGAGGTTGATTGTTCTCCTGAAAAATGTTATCTTTTGAAAGGTTTCTTCCGATGCCCTCTCAATCCATCTGATTCAAATTACCAGGTATCTTCTAATTCGTCTGGCGGTTCATCAACCACTCAGCTGCCTCCACTGAAAACCGTCCCTGGGTAAGCATGCATCCCTCCCTTCTCCTTCATAATTCGGTTAATCATGCTAATTCTTGTTTTAACATTAGTGCCAAAGCTCGTATGAATAAGAAGGCTAAGACCAGTGCCCCTACTGGTGAAGTTGAACCGGAGGAAACTCCTGAAAATCCTGATAAAAATCTTGATAATATCATGGATGATTCTGTCCCGCCGGAGCCAGCTAACAACGCTGATCCGTCGGAAGCTGATCCGACCACACATGAGGGCACCTCAAGTCCACATGCTATACCTGCAAGTCCGGTTGTTGATCCACTGAGCTCAACTGCTAATCCGCCAAGCCCTGCTACCACTCCTAACCCAGCCAAAGATGATGACGTTATTATTACTGGCACTGCTTATACCGCTCCGGGCAATCCAGTTATCTTGGCAAAACATACCGCCAAGGATGAGTTTACTTCTATGGGCAAGGGGAAGATGGAAGCTGACTTGTCAAAATATGCTAATCTTTCTGCCCAAGATCTTCATTCCGGATTCTTGAACCGGCTTTATACAAGCCAAGATAATGAAGCTGATCTGGTAAATCTGATGAAGGAACGCTATGATGTAAACATTTTCATCCTTATCTTTGTATTTTCACTGCCTTGTATCTTGTAGCCCCCAAGGGCCAGTTTAGCTTGTAAAGACAAACCGGGACTTTTGACCTTCCATACTGCACATTGTTGACTTTTAAGTTTTTTGAACAAATATACATTAGCCCCCAAGTGCCAGGATTGAAACTTGTATTAATCGTCGGGACTTTGAATAAGCAGTAGGAAAAAAGCAATCCGCATTAGCCCCCAAGTGCCAGGATTGAAACTTGTATTAATCCTCGGGACTTTGAATAAGCAGTAGGAAAGAAGCAATCCGCATTAGCCCCCAAGTGCCAAGTGTAGAACCAGTTGTATGCTTGGGACTTTTGATAAAATATTGATATGCTCCTCTGATTGTGGCAGGCTGATATAAACCATCAACGGACGCAAATTTCTGATCTTCAAGAGAGTATCAAATCCTATCAAGAAGAATCTTCTAAAGCCAAAGATGAGCTTCGAGCCGCTTTAACTTCCATGGAACGACTTAAGGAAGAATTCAAGACTGAACGTGCCAATTGGGACACTGAGAAGGATACATTGCTGAAACGGGCTGAAGACGCCGAGTCCGCTCTTAAACCGGTGGCAGAAGAGCTTTCTGGGTTGAAGCGTCAAGTGAACACCATGACCTCCGCAGTATTTGGTAAGTACTCCTAGCAAGGCATCTGAAATATCCATCTTGTAAGGTGCCGGTTGAAATATGAAATTCTTAAACCGTTGCAGGTAGCTGCATTACTCATCTGGGCTCAGATATACAGATGAAGCTGAAAGCAGCATATAATCTGCTTGAACAACTATACGCTGGTGCTCAACGGGTTATCTGCGTAGCATCCTACGGCAATCCGGCCCCAACACTGATCAAGGACACTCTAGCAAGGCTATCCATGGCACCAGCACAGATAGAAGAGGTAAAGCGATCTGCTGCCAGGGCTAGCGCTTTGTTGGCACTCACCCGAGCCAAAGCGTGGATAGCCGACTTGGATCCGGTTGACCTTGCCAAAGGCTTTCCAAGTACACAAGAAAACGGGGCAGATTTTGATGATGAAGCCCTTAAAAAGGTGACAAGGGAAATGCGTCCTCTGGCGAGTCAGCTGGCAGAAGATGCTAACTTTACTGTTCACCGGTCTTATTATGATGCCAACAACAAACGGGTTAATGCTGTCATGCCGGAAGCGCAAAATCTTATTTCACCAATCCGTAAGCACACTTATGCCCTTGACATTGATCCGTCGGAACTTATAAGTGAAGAAGCTATCTTTCAGGCCTTAACCCGGATTGACTGGACCACCACAAACTTCCAGCCGCTAGGTGGGGAGGAGGAGGCTGATCCGACGCCAAATGACCCATCAACTTCACATCAACATGGTAATGAGGCTTGATCCGGCAATCAGAGTGATGCTCCATAAACTTTGTTCTGTTGGAAACACCATACTTTTGGGCCTTCAAGCGCCTTGTAATAGGCTAGTGAAACTACTTTAATCCGTTGCCATCGTGCACTGGGATACACTTTGCATTGATCTGTCATGATAATTTTACTACTGGCTTATGTATTTTCACAATATTATGCAATCCCTGTGTCTGCATAACAAAAATCTGTTCGGGCGGTTTACCACCGGACGGGTCAAAACGCCCAACACAACTTGGTAAGCAACTATGGTTGCAGTAATAATAAATCATACCTGTGATACGAAACATTGCTGTTGGTTTACCAATTGTGATTTTAAGAAGGGTGAAAACCCAACTTCCACCATGCCATGCTGGTATATATGATATAGAACCGGGTTGTGTTGAACACCGGACGATTGCTGGAGACAAGGTGTCAAAGCCAGACCGGTTTGAAGGATGCCGGGTTACCTTCAATTATATGCTTTAATAGAAGATCCGTAAGCCATACCGGGTTAAGAAACACCGGTTTAACATAAACCTTACGAAAAAAACAAAAACTTGGCAAGAAGCAAACAAAAACCATGGTCAAGGCTTTTCAAGGGCTACCAGGCCCAAATCGAGGCTTTTCATGGGCTGCCAGGCCACTGAGTTAAACCATTTTGACAAAGCCTTTTAAGATGGCCCTCCAACTAACCAATCATCGTTTTAACTTTGACAAGTTCAGGGTCTCAATGAGAGTAACTGTCAAATGTTCGATGGGTCGTGCCAGGATTACCTGGATAGGAGTGGCTTACTTGATGAAGGAAGGTTAACCCGGGGTTTTAGGTGAATACACCAGGCTTCCAAGTCGTGGGTCGATACCCGACTACAAGGGTCCTTTCAAACTCTTTGGTATTTGACACAAAGAGCCCCCAAGTAACTTTGTGAGTTGTGCTCAATGGGTGCCTATGTTTGAGTCGTGCTTTGAGCAATCAAACTCTCTTTGGCCCCTTGGGTGTGAAGCTCCCAAGCTAGGTAGTGGCATGGTAGCCGGGCTAACAGGTAGTACTTCGCTTTATTAGCTGAAGCCCCCAAGTTAACATATATTTGAAGAAAAAACGGCGGAGACCCTGCTTAATAGACAGGATGCCGGTTTATTATATTCATCATAATATATACATTGTTGAAATATGTACATAAGAAAAGCCTGTGGCTTCAAGTGTAATAAGGCCGTAGGAGAGCTATGTTCCATGGCCGCCGGGTCTCCTCGTCAGAGCTACGTGAGTCTTCTCGAACGTCAATGAGGTAGTATGATCCGTTGTGCAGATTTTTGCTGACCACAAAGGGACCTTACCAAGGTGGGGATAACTTGTGCATATCAGTCTGGTCTTGAATGAGCCGAAGTACCAAATCGCCTTCTTGAAAGGTTCTTGTCTTAACCCGGCGGCTGTGATAACGCCGCAGGTCTTGTTGAGAAACCGCCGACTGAGCCAAAGCCATGTCCCGTTTCTCATCTAACAGGTCCAGCGCCCCTTGGCGTGCTTGCTCGTTGTCCGCTTCAACATAATTCGCAACCCGGGGCGAGTCATGACGAATATCACTTGGGAGGACAGCCTCAGCCCCGTAAACCATGAAAAAATGTGTATAACCCGTAGATCGGTTTGGGATGGTATTTATACTCCATAACACTGATGGCAATTCTTCCACCCAACAACCCGGCGTCCGCTTCAAAGGGACCATAAGCCAAGGCTTGATACCCTTTAGGATCTCTTGATTCGCCCTCTCAGCTTGACCATTAGACTGGGGGTGAGCCACGGACGCTACATCAAGCCGGATGTGCTCTTGTTGGCAAAACTCCTCCATCTCACCTTTAGAAAGGTTTGTACCATTATCTGTGATGATGCTGTGTGGAAAGCCAAAACGGAAAATAATCTTTTTGAGAAATTGAACCGCTATGGCTGCATCACATTTACTGATGGGCTCCGCTTCAACCCATTTGGTGAACTTGTCAACCGCCACCAACAGGTGGGCCTTCTTGTCCTTGGAGCGCTTAAAGGGTCCAACCATATCAAGCCCCCAAGTAGCAAACGGCCAAGTGACGGGAATCATGTGTAACTCCTGAGCTGGAACATGAGCTCGACGTGAAAATTTCTGACAAGCGTCACACCGCTTTACCAAGTCTTCCGCATCAGAATGAGCTGTCAACCAGTAGAACCCATGTCGGAAAGCTTTAGCCACCAAGGATTTTGAACCGGCATGGTGACCGCAATCCCCTTCATGGATTTCATGTAGAATCTCTTGTCCTTCTTCAGGAGAAACACAACGTCGGAATACGCATGAAACGCTAGAACGGTGTAACTCGCCATTGTGAACAACCATAGACTTGGATCGCCTGACTATCTGTCTGGCGAAAAGTTCGTCATCCGGTAATTCGCCCCGGTTCAGATACGCCAAATATGGAACCGTCCAATCCGGAGTGGCATGTAAAGCGGCTACCAACTGGGCCTCCTGATCAGGAACAGCTAAATCCTCCTCTGTAGGCAACTTTACAGATGGTTTATGCAAGATATCTAGAAAAGTATTGGGTGGTACCGGTTTACGCTGAGATCCCAGCCGGCTTAGAGCATCTGCTGCTTCATTCTTGCATCGGTCGATGTGTTCCACCTAATAACCCTTAAAGTGACCTGCTACAATATCCACCTCGCGCCTATAAGCCGCCATGAGAGGGTCCTTAGAATCCCAAGTACCAGAAACTTGCTGAGCCACCAGATCAGAATCTCCAAAGCATCGAACCCGGCTTAAGTTCATTTCCTTAGCCACACGAAGGCCGTGGAGTAAGGCCTCGTACTCTGCTGCATTGTTAGTACAAGGAAACATTAAGCGGAGAACATAGCAAATCTTATCTCCTCGAGGGGAAGTGAGGACAACCCCAGCCCCCGAGCCTGCCAACTGCCTGGATCCATCAAAGTGAATGGTCCAGTATGTATTATCTGGTTTGTCCTTTGGTGCCTGTAACTCGGTCCAATCATTGATGAAGTCAACAAGCGCCTGAGATTTGATGGCTGTTCGGGGCATATACTTCAAACCATGGGGACCAAGCTCAATTGCCCACTTCGCAACCCGGCCAGTTGCTTCTCTATTCTGGATTATATCGCCTAAAGGAGTAGAACTAACCACTGTGATAGGATGGCCTTGAAAGTATTGCTTGAGCTTCCTACTTGCCATAAAAACTCCATACACTAGCTTCTGCCAATGCGGATATCTTTGCTTTGATTTGATTAGTACCTCACTGATATAATGAACTGGTCGTTGAACTGGATATTCTTTTCCAGCCTCCTTACGCTCAACCACAATCGCCACACTGACCGCTCGGGCATTGGCAGCCACGTACAACAATAGAGGCTCATTATCAACCGGAGCAGCGAGGATTGGCGGTTCAGCCAGCTGCCGCTTCAAATCCTCAAATGCCGCATTGGCGGCGTCACTCCAGACGAATTTATCTGTCTTCTTCAACATCTGATACAGGGGAATCGCCTTCTCTCCCAAACGGCTGATAAACCGGCTGAGGGCTGCAATCCGGCCCACCAGATGCTGAATATCATTGATACACGCCGGTTTAGCCAAGGATGTGATCGCTTTGATTTTTTCTGGATTGGCATCAATACCTCTGTTGGACACAAGAAATCCCAAGAGCTTGCCTACCGGAACACCAAAAACGCATTTGTCTGGGTTGAGCATCATTTTGTAAACCCGAAGATTGTCGAACGTCTCCTTGAGATCATCTATCAAGGTTTCCTACTTCCTGGACTTCACCACAATATCATCCACATAGGCATGAACATTACGCCTGATCTGCTTGTGAAGACAATTTTGCACACAATGCTGGTAGGTTGCTTGGCACTCTTGAGCCCAAAGGGCATAGAAACATAGCAGAAGGCTCCAAAGGGAGTGATGAAGGCTGTCTTCTCCTGGTCCTTAACTTCCATTTTAATCTGATGATAACCTGAATAAGCATCCAGGAAACTCAGGTGCTCACAACCCGCCGTCGCATCAATGATCTGATCAATACGCGGGAGAGCGAAAGGATCTGTCGGGCAGCCTTATTCAAATCAGTGTAGTCCACACGCATACGCCAAGTGTCGTTTTTCTTAAGGACAAGCACCGGATTAGCCAACCATTCGGGATGAAACACTTCGAGATAAAACCAGCTGCCAGTAGCCGGGCTACCTCTTCACCAATGGCCTTGCATCTTTCTTCATTAAAACGGCGAAGGAACTACTTGACCGGTTTAAACTTAGGATCAATATTGAGAGTGTGCTCAGCGAGTTCCCTCGGTACACCTAGCATGTCAGAAGGTTTCCATGCAAAGATGTCCCGGTTCTCACAGATGAACTCGATGGGCGCGCTTTCCTATTTCGGATCCAGATTGGACTGATACTAAACTGCTTGGATGAATCACCAGGGACGAAGTCAACGAGTTTAGTCTCATTAGCCGATTTGAACGTCAGGGCCGGGTCATGCTCAGTTGTGGGCTTCTTCAGAGGGGTCATGTCCACCGGATCAACATTGTCCTTATAGAATTTCAGCTCCTCTGTAGCACAAACCGATTCAGCATAGGCCGCTTCACGTTCCTCGCAATCCAAAGCAATCTTTCGACTTCCATGTACTGTGATCGTTCCCTCATAACCCGACATTTTGAGCTGTAAATAGACATAACAGGGTCTCGCCATGAATTTCGCGTAAGCCGGCCATCCAAATAGCGCGTGATATGGGCTCTGGATTTTCACCATCTCAAAGGTCAATGTTTCAGACCTAGAATCATGCTCATCTCCAAACACGACTTCCAAAGCAATCTTTCCAACAGGTATGACGATTTACCTGGTACTACACCATGAAAAATAGTGTTTGACGGTTTAAGATTCTTATCTGTAACCCCATGCGACGGAAAGTCTCATAGTTCAGGATGTTGATACTGCTCCCTCCATCCATCAGAACTTTGGTAAACATATAGCCCCCCACCTGAGGTGCCACCACCAAGGCTAGTTGACCCGGATTGTCAACCCGGGGCGGGTGATCCTCTCTGCTCCACACAATGGGCTGCTCCGACCATCATAGATAACATGGCACGACCGGTTCAACAATATTAACTGCCCTCCTGTGAAGCTTTTGATCCCGCTTGCACAGGCTAGTAGTGAACACATGATACTGTCCGCTGTTCAACTGCTTGGGGTGACTTTGGTAACCTAACTGTTGCTGATTCCCTTGGTTATTCTGTTGGTTATTACCATGGTTGTTCTGATGGCCCTGATTATTCTGAAATCCAGAGCTTGAACCGCCGCCCCCATGGAAACTTGGACCTGAACCGCCCGGCGGATCCTGATCATACCGGTATAGATCAGAGTTTTTGAACTCCCTCATTATGTGACAATCCTTCCAAAGATGTGTGGAAGGGGCCTCCTTGGTTCCATGCTTCGGGAAGGGTTGGTTTAACAAACGCTCCAGATTCATCCCTCCACCGCTCTGGGCGGTTTACCTTTGCGACGCTGCATATTTGTGTTAGCCACAAAGTCTGAACTATCCGCTTTACGCTTACCATTATTCCCATGGCCTCCTTGGTTGTGGTGCTGCCCTTTTGCACCGCCGTTCTTCTTTCCCTTCTCCGGTTTGTCCTCCTCTGAATCCAGATCCTTGGTATTATCTGAATCGTCATATTTAACCAAAGCGGCCATGAGTGTTGACATGTCGTGGCAGTGACGTTTGAGCCTTCCCAACTTCTATTTCAACGGCTTGAAATGGTAATTGCCCTCTAACGTTAACACTGCGGTGTCTGCATTGATACGATCTGATGAATGCAAAATCGCCGAGACCCGCTTGACCCAATGGGTCATGGACTCTCCTTCCTCTTGGACACAAGCGGCCAGATCTACAATCGACATTGGCTGCTTACACGTATCCTTGAAGTTCTGGATAACCGGTGCTTCAGTTCGGCCATGATCCAATAGAGTTGGTCGGCAAGCTCTTCAACCAAGTGCGAGCTGTTCCTTCCAACATCATATTGAACATCCACGGTGGGTGCCAACTGTCGTGGGTTTGTCACGGCAGATGTCCTCGTGAAAGGACTTAGTCGTGGAGCCATCACTACGGGTTAGCTTAAAGGGGTTTAAACCGGACAAAGGGACACGGGAGTTTATACTAGTTCGGCCCCTTCGACGAAGGTAAAAGCCTATGTCTAGTTGTGATTGGTATTGCTAGGGGTTCGAAGGCTAGGGAGCGAATCCGCTTTGTCTGGCTCTCGAGTTGTTGTTCTCTCTCCTTGAACCGCCGCCGGGTCACCCCTTTATATACTCAGGAGGACCCCGGCCGGTCTACAGAATCCCGAGGCTGGCTCATACAAGTGTCCGCCTCGGTCTCCTCTTTCCTATCTTACAATACAAGTTTATACAATCATGGCGGTTTACTACCATGGGCCCTAAATCGCCCACGGGCTCTGGGCCTCTAAGCCTTATCCGTAAAGCGCCATCTTCTGGGTTTCCTTGGGCTTCAGTATAGGTGAAGGTGAACCGGCCCCTCCTGGACGGTTTACCCTTAGTGGTTATATCCTCAACACTCCTGTTGTTCTATGTTGACACTCGAAATTTTTTGAAAGCAATAAGAGGCAACGGATATCGCTTCGTCCCCAAAGGTGGGACGTTCCCTACTGAAAACCATCATGCTTGTTGTGAGAAGCTCCGGTTTGTGAGAAGCATATACCCAAACCTGCCCCAGATGAGACAAAATTTGTACCACGGCATGTTGATGCTACTCCATGATAGCATGCCAAGTTTCATGAATTTCAGACGAGTTTTGGATTTACTAGAATTTAAAAACCAGGCATCTCAATGTTTTGCCGGAAATCAACGGTGCCCCGGTGTTTCAAATTCATTCCCATTTCATGCATGGGAGCTAAGCATGCACACAAGGACACGGATTTGATTTTTCAACCAATTTATATGCACTGGAGCATGTGCATGTAGTTCAAATTTGAATTATGCACATAAATGCATTGAAAACTCAGTTAATGCATAAAAATGTCCAAACGAACCCCGAAAAATGACAAAAATTCGCACAACACTCCTGTTGTTCTATGTTGACACTCGAAAAACTTTGAAAGCAATAAGAGGCAACGAATATCATTTCGTCCCCAAAGGTGGCACGTTCCCTACCGAAACCATCACGCTTGTTGTGCGAAGCTCTGGTTTGTGAGAAGCTTATACCCAAACCTACCCCAAATGGGACAAAATTTGTACCATGACATGGTGATGCCGCTACATGATACCATGCCATGTTTCATGAATTTCAGACGAGTTTTGGATTTACTAGAATTTAAAAACCAGGCATCTCAATGTTTTGCGGCTGAGTGACGGTGGAAGGGTGTTTGAAATTCATTCCCATTTCTTGCATGGGACCTAAGCATGCAACCAAGGACACATATTTGATTCAACAAGTTTATATGCATTGGAGCATGTGCATGTAGTTCAAATTTGAATTATGTGCATAAAATGCCTAGAAAACCCAGTTAATGTATAAAAATGTACAAACAAACCCTGAATCATTCCAATTTTTTTGACGACACACCTATAGTTGCATGTTCACTGCAGATAAAAGTTCTAACAATTCAAATACCATCCTTTGTAGCTGTGACCCCATTACGTAATTCAAATGATAAAGGTGATAAATCAAGTAGATCGCACACAGTTTATTATCACCAACCATGTGAGAAGCGACACAAAATATCTTGGAGCACCGTCGGTCTGATGACACTTTGCGCGCTAGTTTTTCGGCTGAACCAATTCCCAATTTTCGGCTTCTGTAGAAATATCTACCTCCCCGCCCCTCCCCCTTACCAAAAGCCACATTTCCCCTCTTTCCTCCTTCCTTTCCAAGTTGAAACCTTCAATCCTTGCTTGTAGCGCCGCCGCCTCCTCGCTGGCGACCCTCCTTCATGCTGCTCGGCCTCGCCTATCCAGGCAGGTAACCCACACCCGACCCCCATCCTCCTCCTCCTTCCACATCCCACATGCCCCGACCGCCGGCGACACACCTTCCACCCAAATCACCGACCCCTCCACTAAATAAGCGTCGGCCTAAGCCATGGTGCACGCGGTATAGCCAGGACGTCAAGGAGCATTTGGCAGCGGAGAAGCAAATCGCGGCCGCACGCGCGGATGAGGTCGCGATGGCTGCCATTCGTTCCGACCCCTAGATCTTGAAGGAGCACCTTGCCATTTTCTAGCTACGCCGGTTATGCATGCTGGGTTTACCCGTTGCGTGTGCTGCTCCTGCCTTTCCTTCACAAATTCTAGTGAATTGTGCTATCTAATTTTACCATGCAATCTGTTGTTCTAGTGTATATGTTCTATATGTCGTGCAGTGTGGTGCTCACTTATTAACTATTTTGTTAATTAGTTGTCGTCTTCAGTTAACTGTTTGGTTCAATTCTGCAAATGTGATATTCAATTCTTCAGGCTGCAATTTTGTATTGTCTTCCGTGTAATAAATAAATCGAATTTATCTTTACAAAATTGTGGGTGCATTCTGTTATTGTATACCATGTGAGGAATAAATTGAATTTGGCTGTAGTAAATACATGAGAAACAAATACAATTGCTACAAGTGGTTGTAGTTTACTATTTGGTTAACTGTCTGATCTTCTATTAGGAGTATGTTATATTGTGCAATGTGGTGCTCAGTTAATGTTTGGTTCATTCATTGTGGTGTTTAGTTAACTGCTTGGTTCAATGTTATATTGTGCAATGTGGCGCTCAGTTAATGTTTGGTTCATTTTTTGTGGTGTTTAGTTAACTGCTTGGTTCAATTCTGCAATGCGATGTCCAATTGTCGCGGGTAGAATTTTGTATTGTTGTGCATGTGAGGAATAAATTGAATTTGGCTGCACTTAATAAATGAGAAACATATACAAGTGCTATATTTCCTAGTTCTCAATCATGCTTGGTTTGGATAAATGGGTTTTCCATGTGGCTTGAATTAATCTGATGAATTTGCAATGTGATTATTTTTCATCAACATATTTTACTGATAGCATGCGAACCCTTACTTAACCTGATGACTAACTACCTTATATGTGTTGCAGGAAAACAATGGGAAGCACCGAGGTTTACAATCAAGGTTAGCATGTGCATGGTCCGTTGTCTAATAGCACATTATTGTGCAATTGCAGGAACCATTCTAATATTTAGGTTTTTAAGAATTTGGTCTTGCACATGTAGGTCCTGCTGTCAGAGGTTTTTACCCACTGTTCGACCCTTTTGGCATATGGGGAAATGAGTTGTCCATGAATATCAGTCAATTAAAGAAACTTAGAAAGATTGTTAGGATAAAGAAATTAGCGACAAAAAACAACAAGATCTTTGTCTGCACAATGAAGAAGACATCAGTTCACTACAGGATGGTACCAACTATTATACCTTGCCTTTTATTATTCCTTTTCCCCATTTCCAATATAGAGAAGATATTTATGCACATCCTTGTTTTCATGCCTTTCCAGAGCAGTTCACTGATTACCTCTCAAACCACCTGTATGGTCAGGAGGCAAGGAAGGAATTCATACAACACCCATAGTTCAATATTGAAGTGTTCCTAAAGAGGATGATGGACGGACAGTCAATCATCCACAGGAATTGGCCTAAAGTTACAAAGACCTTCAACATCAATGAAGGCTCAATATTTGCCTTCTGCTTCAGTAGTTTTCCAGATGAGATACATCTGTCTATGTACCGTCTATGATGCTAATTTCGAAAGGTTATAGATGTTGCATGTGAAACTTGGTCCTGGTGTAGTTGTGTAATGGGGTAGCTGAGTGTCGAAGCTATATGATCTTGTACTCTAATGTATTTCAATTATGAAAATGAAATATATTGTGTGCTTAATATGAACTATCTATTAGATTAATAAATGGATTATGAATAATCGGATAATTAGCCTGCTAGTGGCGAATTAGCCTGCTAATTGGGTTTTGCTATTGCAAATGGTTGTTAAGAAAATACCGTGGGAGATGACCTCAGGCAACGCACACAGTTTCTAGGAATAAACCGTGTTGGAGCAATGAACAATCACACACGACTTTCTCTTGAAAACTGTTTGCGTTAGGCCACCTTGCGCAAACGTTTACCACATGAAAACTATGTGTGATGGACAACCTTTGCCACATAGTTTCTTCCATGGACCGTGTGTGATATATTCAATAATGCAAGCGATTTAACGGGAAAAATTGTGAGTGATGTACCTGTGAACGGAAACAGTTTCCTTCGAGCGACTATGTGGGATGTACATACGAACGGAAACGTTTAGCGGGGACTGACTATGTGGGATGTACTTGCGACCGGAAACAATTTCGCTGTATAATTGTATTTTCTTTAGCTCTACTATACGTATTTCCGTATTTGAGCGCTCGCCGGTCACACACGACCTCATTTTGCCGACCGTGTGTGCCCGGAGGGCATATCCCCGACGGTTTCTGGGTCGTGTGGGAAGGACCCCCTATCGCCCACATTCACTTGGTGACGGTTCCAGATATCGTCACGGAAAGGGGGTTTAAACCGTTTGTTTAGGAGCTCAATGTACTAGTGATTGTCAAGTTAAACCATCATTTGTATATTATCCTCACAATACACCACATGATTACTGTTGAGTTAGATATGAACTATGTGTACTATATAAACTCGAAGTTGATTTTTTAATCCACTTTATGTTGATTTAAAATCACAGTACATTTCAAGCTCTAGCTAGATCTTCATAATCTAAACCATGTCTCATATGTATAATGTGTTTATCACATAATGTATAGTGCCCCGCCCCCTACGCCTACAAGTATTTAGATGTGAGTTCCAAACGCCACACATTTTCACAAATTCAAATAAAATGTGAGATTGTTTGATATATAGTATGGTTTAGATTGTTTGATATTTAGTTGTGAGCTGCAAATGCCACACATTATCACAAATTCAAATAAAATGTGAGACTGTTCGATGTATAGTATGGTTTAGATTGTTCGATATTTAGCTGTGAGTTGCAAGCGCCACACATTATCACATTATGGTATAACATGTCCAAAACCACACCACACGTATCACCGCTATATTCATGCATGCATATGTTTATAATACCATGATCTCCTATTCAAATATACGAATCCACTTTCATATCGAATTATGATATTTGTTAGTCTCTTACACCAACACAATCTTCTAACCTTTGTAGCTAGCACTAACTTTCTCCCATGCATGCACATGCCCTCCTCGCCCTCCCCCTCCCTCAGCATTCTATCCATCGTGCACATTCATTTTTTCTTTAGGTCATTCTCCCACGGTCTCCATGAGGGAGTCCTGGATTAGGGGTCCCCGGGCGTCCGGGCTATGTGATATGGGTCGGACTGATGGACCGAGAAGATACAAGATCGAAGGCCTTCCCCCGTGTCCGGATGGGACTCTCCTTTACGTGGATGGCAAGCTTGGCGTTCAGATGTGAAGATTCCTTTCTCTGTAAACCAACTTTGTACAACCCTAGGCCCCTCCGGTGTCTATATAAACCGGAGGGTTTAGTCTGTAGAGGCAATCATAATCATACAGGCTAGACATCTAGGGTTTAGCCATTACGATCTCGAGGTATATCAACTCTTGTAACCCCCATACTCATCAAAGTCAATCAAGCAGGAAATAGGGTATTACCTCCATCAAGAGGGCCCGAACCTGGGTAAAACATCGTGTCCCCTGCCTCATGTTACCTTCAATCCTCAGACGCACAGTTCGGGACCCCCTACCCAAGATCGGCCGGTTTTGACACTGACATTTGTTCTTTCATTGAGAGTTCCTCTATGCTGTCGACAGAAGGTTCGATGGCTCGTTCGATCATCCACCACGATGCTGTCTCTAGAGAGACTTTTCTCCCCAGCCAAATTTTCGTATTCAGCGGCTTCGCACTACATGCCAACTCGACTGGCCACCTTGAGCAGATCGACAGCAATGCCCCTGGTCATCAGATCAGTTTCGGAAATTTAAACTATGTCGCTGATATCCGAGGAGATTTGATCTTTGAAGGGTTCACGGCCCCGACCGCCGCGCCAGCCTTAGATCCAGAGCAGACTACCAGGTCCGAAGACGGGGGTTTAGAGACCGCCGGACTCTCTGTGATTATGGAGCTTGCTACCAGAGATCTGGAGGGGGTTGCGTCATCGGCAAACCCGAAGATGAACCGGGCTCCCCTTGTCACTAAAGAACCAGACTCCCCCTCAGACTCCAGATCCGAATTCTCGAGGTCCATGTCAATCGAGCGTGGCCAAGAGGCTCTCACCCCAGCTGCCCCCGCGGACTCTCGCTTCCCTACCCAAACTTCGCTCCTAAACGAGGCTCTGGACTTAATGCGATCCCTCGCCATTATAGAGGAATTGCTACTGAATTACGCCCAGCCCGGACTAGGGGCTGAGAGCGGGGAATTTTATGTCCCACCCACCTCCCACTTCATAGCCACTGTCGAAGACTTAACCGACATGTTAGACTACGCCTCTGAAGACATCGATGACATGAACGACGATGCCGGAGACGAAAAAGGCCAAGACCCTCCGTTTACCGGAAGTTGGACGGCCACCTCCATGTATGACGTGTACATGGTAGACACACCCAAAGAGGATGATGATGACGCCAAGAAGGATCCGGTTGAGGATAAGCCTGCTGAAGCACCTCCAAAGCATCGACGTCAGCGGCGCCGCTCAAAATCGCGTCGCGAAGAAGACAGCAATATAGACACCGAAGACAATAACACTCTGGAGAATTCCAAAGACCCTGAAGCCCCTGTCGAGCCAACATCCGAACAAGATGATTGGGAGTATGGGAAAGTTAACCCCGACAATCCTGTCGGGAACGAGGACTCAGAGGATAGTAACTACCTACGATTCTCTGAAGAGGATGTGAGTGTCGGTAACGAAGACTTTATCGTGCCAGAGGAACCCCTCGAACAAGAGCGCTTTAAGCGCCGGCTAATCGCCACTGCGAGAAGCCTTAAAAAGAAGCAGCAGGAACTCCAAGCGGATCAGGATACACTCAATGACAGATGGACTAAAGTCCTGGCAGCCGAGGAATATGGCCTCGAGCACCCAGCCAAGAGCAATCCAAAGCACAAGCTGCTACCACAATTCAATGAGGAGGCCCTGAGCCAATACCGCCAAAGTATAAACCCGTTGGCGAATCTGACTGACCACCATGTGGACAGGACAGACCGGCCACTTATGCCGAACACCAGCCCGTGCCACCCCGCCGTCGAGGTAGGGAGGCAGCGGCCCCGGGCTATAACTATGACCTACGCAAGGACCTGGACAATAGAGCCGGTCAAACAAGATCAATCTATGGCTCACGGAGGCGTGCTCCAACGCGAGAGGACGGCCATCAGGCCTGGCGAGATAGGCACAGCTCCACCCCTGCTGAAAACCACATTCAGACCTCATCCGAGCTATGCCACGACATCACCCGATACAGAGGTGCCGCACACCCCTTATGCTTCACCGATGAGGTGATGGGGCACCAGTTCCCTGAAGGTTTTTAACCCGTGAACATTGAATCATATGATGGTACCACAGATCCTACAGTATGGATCGAAGATTTTCTTCTCCATATTCACATGGCCCGCGGTGATGATCCACATGCCATCAAATACCTCCAACTAAAATTAAAGGGACCAGCACGGCACTGGTTAAACAGCCTCCCAGAAAACTCTATTGGGAGCTGGGAAGACTTGAAAGATGCCTTTAGAGACAACTTCCAAGGAACCTATGTTCGGCCTCCAGACGCCGATGACCTTAGTCACATAGTCCAGCAACCCGGAGAATCAGCCCGGAAGCTATGGACCAGGTTCTTAATTAAAAAGAACCAAATTGTGGACTGTCCGGACGCTGAAGCCCTCGCGGCCTTTAAACACAGTGTCCGAGACGAGTGGCTCGCCCGGCACCTCGGCCAAGAAAAACCGAAGTCCATGGTATCCCTTACCGCACTTATGACCCGCTTTTGCATGGGAGAGATAGCTAGCTAGCTCGCAGAAGCAACAACACCAGTGACAAAGCAATAACGAAGATACCGAAGACACGACGGTTAACGCCGGATTCAGTGGCTCTAAACCCGGTCAGCGGAAGAAGCCATTCAAAGGAAACAAGGATGGTCCATCTAGTTTGGACAGAATACTCAATTAGCCCTGCCAGATTCATGGCACCCCTGATAAGCTTGCTAATCATACCAACAAGAATAGTTGGGTCTTTAAACAGGCCGGCAAGCTAAACATCAAACATAATGGGAAGGGGCAGCGAGGACGATGATGAACAGCCTTGCCCACCGAACATAGGGGGACAGAAGATATTTCCCCCCGAGGTAAAAACGGTGAATATGATATACGCTACACATATCCCCAAAGATCGCAAATGTGTACTAAGGGACGTCTATGCCATAGAGTCGGTCGCCCCAAAATTAAATCCATGGTCAGCCTACCCGACCACTTTCAATCACAGAGACCATCCGACCAGTATACGTCATGGAGGTCCGGCAGCATTGGTCCTCAACCCAATTATCGATGGGTTCCATCTCACACGCGTCCTTATGGATGGCGGCAGCAGCCTTAACCTGCTTTATCAGGACGCCGTCTACAAAATGGGTATAGACTCATCAGGGATCAAACCCACTAAAACTACCTTCAAAGGAGTAATACCCGGCGTAGAGGCCTATTGTATAGGATCAATAGCGCTGGAAGTAGTCTTCGGATCACTGGATAATTTCTGTAGCGAAGACTTGATCTTCGACATTGTCCCCTTCTGCAACGGTTATCATGCACTGCTCGGACAGACAACTTTCGCCCGTTTTAATGCAGTCCCGCACTACGCTTATCTAAAGCTCAAGATGCCTAGACCACGTGGCGTTATAACAGTCAATGGCAACACGGAGCGCTCCCTCCGTACTGAGGAGCACACCACGGCCCTCGCAGCCGAGGCGCAGGGTAGCCTCATTAAGCCGAATACTACATCGGTGATCAAGCCCCCGGACACTGTCAAACGAGTCCGGTCTACCCTACAGAATGATAGTCCGGCTCATCCTGAGCTAGATTAGCAATATAGCCTCCGTCAAAACCCCAACTTGATAGCGGCATATGTACCGCGCATACATAACTATGCACTAAAAATACCATCAGCAAGGACGGAGGCCTACTAAAAATAAGGTCCACAATACGGTTCGACCCTATCCGGACCATCATATTCTTCCCTTTTTTCCTTGCTTTTATTTTTCAGGTTCTTTACAACCCACACCACTCTTCGATGGTACTTAGGGCCCTTCACACTCGACCGTTGATCCTCTCAAAGGACCGTATACTACAAGGAAAAGCGGTGCAGACATGCGACAGAATGTCCAAAAGATCTTCAAGATCATCTTTTCAAATTTAGGACCTGTATACAGCTTTCCCTTGTTCTCGGCATGTAAAATGGCCTTGATACTTATGGCATCCTCTGTAAAAATATTCTTTGACGTACCAATCAGACAATAGTGGAAACAGTTTTGCCCAACCTTGCTTGGTATTGGCTTATTTCTTGATCCGTTTTCCAACTTTATGTCCAAATTGGCATATACACCTTGGTACGACTTAAATCTCCTGGGGCTCTATTTCAAACTATATATATTCTCAACAATAGAAAGTCTGAACACTCTCAGGGTATACTTTGGCGTCCCGAATACTGCATTATATGGATCAGCTCTGAATCACATCTTTGGTCAATAGTTGGGTTGCCCGGCTCCTGTGCTTGTCGCCTTATGTTCCATTTTTTCTGCTAAGGTAGTAAAGGGAGAACTACTGCGATTGTGTTTTCGGCTGGCCCGGTAAAACACCTCAGTAGAGAAAGCCGAAAACTGATTGTCGTGATGCGGCGAGAGCTGGTCGGCGATTCGGTGACTCACTAAATCTCTCGCGATTTCTTCCATATTACATGAAGGACTGGCTTTTTCCAGTCAAGCGTTTAAAAGGCATCAAAGTTCGATAGCCGCATACGCAGTAGGGGCTACTCTATAGTCCCATTGTAAAACTCCTATGGCTAAGTGATAATGATAAAACCGTATATGTCGATTGCCTGGTTCGCCGCGCGGCCACCTCCTTTACAGACCAAGACGTTGGGTCAGGTGTGGTCACACGCTATTCCAAACACCCCCATAGTATCTACGTGGGGGCAGAAGCCGACAACTAGTAAATTCTCAAGAACTAAAAAATGGCCGCACAAGAGAAAACCACTTTAAAATACAAAACATCGTAAATATATTACAAATATTTGGTTTATGCAACATCCGGGCAGTTCGGACACATTCACTCGAACATGATGTCCTTTGAGCACTGGCCCTCTATCAAGCGGGCACCTTCCAGGACGTCTTCAAAGTAGCGCTCCGGCGTACGGTGGTCCTTGCCTCCGGGCGGACCTTCGACGGCCACAATGGCGGCCTTCATTTTGGCCCAATGCATCTTGACACGGGCAAAGGCCAGCCGCGCACCTTCTATGCATGAAGATCGCTTGACCGCGCCAATACGGGCCAATGCATCAACAAGTTGCTCCACTAGGCCAAAATAGCTGCCCGAAACGGGTTCGGCTAGCCACAGCCGGACTATGACGTCCTGCATGGCCAATCCGGACATCCTATGCAGCTCGGCCCACTGCGCCATCTGGTCATTCAACAGCGTTCGACGTTCCGATGCCGCGAACTGTGACCAGAATAGCTTCTCCGTTGTATGCCCCTCCGGGGCCCGGAAGAACTGTGCAGCATCAGCGGCACTCTTCGGAAGGTTCGCAAATGCGTCTGGAGCATTCCGTAGTCGAGTGAGCAAAACATACTTCTAATTGCCAAATTTACTCTGTAGGAGAAAGGGCTTACCAGCTGCTATCCGTCCGGCCTAATTGATCTCCTCACGCGCCGCTCGGGATTCAGCCCGCACCTCCTCGGCCTCTTGAAGGGCCTTGGTAAGGTCGGTCGCCTGGGCTTTCTCCTTCTCCTCCAGGGACTCGCATCTGCTAGCGGCATCCTTGAGTGCTTGCTCCACTTCGGTCACCCACTCCTCGTATCGATGGTGGACGACCTGCTCGGACTTCAACTCCTCGGCCGCTTTATCAGCGGCCACTTTGTTCACCCGGGCGTGCTCCTTGGCCTAGGCAAGTTCACCCCTAAGGGTCTCGACCGCAGCATCACTGCCTGCAATCACACACATAGCATTGCATGATCTTCGACTCAGAATCTACAGATTAAATGCAGGCATGCACGAAATATTCTGAAACATACCTTGCGCTTTGTCAAGCCTCTTGTTGATGCGGACGAAATCCTCAACGGCCAGCCGCAGCTTACGCTTGAGCTCGGACACTTCGGCGCCTGGGCGGTTGCCGCTAATAGTGAAGCTTGCTTCTCAAAATAGAAAAAGTACATTATCTCCTGCAAGTATTGATCCTCTATTCAGCCTCTTTTCAAAAACCGAACAGAGTCTCAGGGGCTACTATCTATATACAAGCATATTTTTTATGGAAAGCGGCCAAGAATATTACATCGCCTACCCTGAAGCCTGTTAGCAGGCTAGTGAAGGCTTCATTCAGCCCGCTCTTAGCGGATTGAACCTTCTCAACCAACACACCCATTAGGGTGCGGTGCTTCTCCACAATGGAAGCACGTTGCAGTGCCTCCATTAGTATGTTCGGCACCTCCAGATTAGAGGAGGTCGCCGCTGGAGTTGGCACGGCCCCCTCCAAAGGGGGCTGCTCATTTGGTTCTAGAGCCACTTGGGTTTCCGGAATGGTGTTCGGCTGGGGGCCGGACGGGTCAAGACTCCCAGTTTCCATAGGGGCGGTTCCCCCCGTGTTCTTGGCAACTAAGGTATTACCCTCTGGTGCCAACTTCCTGTGCCACCCCATGCCCCGGAGAGGCCCTTCAGGACAACACCTCGGTGTCATCCGGGGCAATAGGCGGGGAGGCTCGCGAAGGTGACTCACTCTCCATCATCCTCGGATCTAAAGAATTCCCCTCCGATGATTGTTGGGGAAGATCGCGGGCCGGGCTACACCATACAAAAAACGTCAAATACCATAATCATCAAAATCGAACTTATGTACGGCATCTTCGGATACTTACGATTCGGCAAGGGGCTTCGGCCTGCGGCGCCACCTGGGGATGGCCTCAACGTCTGAGTCTGAGTCGTCTGGGAGGGATATTTTTCCCCTTTTGGGCACCTCCATCTCTGAGTCTTCGGAGGCTGCCTTTTCTTATTCTTCCCCTTCAGGGAAAGGTTGTTGTCGGCCTTCTCCTCCTCTTCGTCCTCATCCTCCTCGGAGGAGTGAGTTTCGGTTTCTCTAGACGCTGTGTCCGGGGTACCTTTGTGGTGGAGGCCCTCTTTGGCTTCCTTCTTTTTCTTCTGGACCCTTTTCTCCGGTTCCTGATAGGGCGCCGGGACCAACATCATCATTATAAGAGGATCTGCTGGGTTTTCGGGCAATGGAGCTGGACATCTGATCCGTTCTGCCTTATTCGTCCAGCCCTATTTTATAGGATGGAATTCTCACTGCACTCCCTCTTTTGATTTAAGAACTATGTTATGTTCGGAAATATAGTACTTACTGGGGAGGCTGGATGATTACAGTCGAGGCCGATGTCCTCGGACGTCCCTGGCCATGACTTTTGAGTCTTGAAAAGTAGCTTCTAGATTGCTTCGTGCATCGTTCCGGAGAATTGCTTCAGGATACGTGGCCCTTCTGGATTGAACTCCCACATGCGGAGAGGCCGGCGTTGGCAGGGAAGGGACTGGCGGATAAGCATCACCTGGATCACATCTGTGAGGTTGGCGCCCTTCTCTTTGATATTTTTGATGCCCTTCTTCAGTGGCAGATAACTTTGGGAAGCTTGCTCACCATGGCACCGCCGCAATCTGTGTGTTGCCCATCAACCACCTTTGGCTTCACGTTGAAAATCTTAAGCCACAGACCAAAGTGTGGAGGGATGTGGAGGAATGCCTCACACACGACGATAAACGCCAAAATATGAAGGAAGGAGTTTGGGGGCAGATCGTGAAAATCCAGCCCATAGTAGAACATAAGACCACGAACAAAGGGGTGGAGGAGAAACCCTAGCCCACGGAGAAAGTGAGGGAGGAACATGACCCTCT
The DNA here is from genome assembly GCF_003073215.2 of Triticum urartu. Classification (NCBI taxonomy): domain Eukaryota; kingdom Viridiplantae; phylum Streptophyta; class Magnoliopsida; order Poales; family Poaceae; genus Triticum; species Triticum urartu. The sequence continues at coordinate 352,336,607 of NC_053023.1, forward strand.
CACCGGGCTCTGGAGTGGGGATGACTCTCTCCTTGGACGGGAGTCTGTCTGATTTCCGCTGTCAAGTACCACACCTCCTGTCGGATTTCGGGTTCCGGTAGACCCTTGAGGTTCGAACACTGGGGTGCGCACGGAGATCTCTCCTCTACCGATCTACGTCCGATCCTCTCGTGCGAACTAAGATGAAAATGAAGAACAACACAAGAGACATGAGGTTTATACTGGTTCGGGCCACCGTTGTGGTGTAATACTCTACTCTAGTGTGTGGTGTGGTGGATTGCCTCTGGGCTGATGATGGATAGTACAAGGGAAGAACAGCCTCACGAGGGGTGTTCTTGAGCTGGTGCGGTGTGTTCTACTTAGTCTCTACTGGGTTTTCTCTTCCTGCCTTCCCTCCCTTTGTGGAGGCTAGCTCTATTTATAGAGGCCCTGGGCCTCTCCCTGAATAATTGAGCGGGAAGGGCGCCAACAATTGGCCATTTTGAAGGGGAACATCTAGTACAAGTTATCCTGACCAAAGGTGGTCTTCGGCTGCCAAAAGCACTGGTGATGACGTCGTCTTGGGCTCCACGGTGACCTTCGTCTGGCCGTCCGGCTAGTCTTGGTCTCGTTGCACCGGAATGGTAACCTTTGCCTGATACTTTGGCCTGTGCTTGCCCCCTTTGCACCAAAGGGGAAACAAGGACCCTGCGCAGGACGGCGCCCGCCCGGCCTTGATCATCATGGCTTGCGTCATGGGATCCTCGCAAGGTACCCTTGCATTGATCTCTCCACTTCCTCGCGAGCCTTCCTGATGAGGCCGCTCTTGAGGAAGCTTCCTGTCGTCCGCCCCGCGAGGCTTGGCCCCTCGCGAGGGTCTTGAGCTTGGGCTGATGAAGATGGGCCGTGCCGGGCCCCCACCTGAGCCACGCCGCAGGCCGCATGCAGGAAAGTCTGGGGATCCCCATTCCCAGAACGCCGACAGTAGCCCCCGGGCCCAAGGCGCACGCGGGCTTGGCTTAGCAGAGAAGTGAAGGGGCAAGCACGAGGCGCCGCGGGCCCTAACAGCCTGCGGCCTTGGGCGCCGCATGGTGGTTGATTGGACGTGGGCGTCTGCACTTCCCACGACGCCTCGGCAACTGCACGGCTGACAAAAGGGGGTGCCCGGGCCAGGCTTACTTGCCCTACTATCGTCCGTCTTGCCCTAGATCCCCTTTCTCGCTTTCCTCCCTATTGCTCCCGAAATCCTCCAGATCCGTCTCAATCCTTCGCATCCGGCACGCCATGGCGACTCGGAAGTCCCCGGCTGATTCTTGGTACTCACCGGCCCTGGATTCCCCGAATTTTTTGGAGAAGAATCTCGCCCTCGCGCGCCTGATGACGGTGGCGCAGGGCAGCGAGGGTGCGACTGTGCTCAAGGTCGGCTCTGACCAGCCTGAGGGCAAGGGGAGCACCTTCTACCCGTTCTTCGTGAGAGCCATTATCGCCGGTCTGGTGCCTCCTTTCTCTGAGTTCTTCCATGCCGTTCTCCGCCAATACAACTTGCAGGCCCTGCATCTCCACCCCAACTCTGTCCTTCTCCTGGCGATTTCGCCTACTATTGCGAGGCTCATGTTGGTGTGAAGCCCTCGGTGGCCTTGCTACGCCACTTTTTCTCCCTCCGGGTTTCTGGCGCTCAGTCTCCGCATGCGCGAGCTTCATTGCATATTCCAGCTCCAACGCCATCTCGAAGCCCGGGAAGAGGATCGAAGGCTACTGGAGCAACTGGGTCATGATGGATGTCGGGAGCCTCCACCCTCGTCTGGTATTGCCCACGGGGCAACCTAAGTCCGTTGACGCATGGTCCCGCGTGGAGCTCGTCGACCCTCGCGCGAAGGCGGTGTTGAGGAGGATGAACGCGGACCTGAGGCCAAGCAACTTGGGGGCGGCAAAGTTGACCGGGGCCACGCTCTTGAGGGAGTTCTTGGAGCACCGGGTGGCTCCGCTCCAGGAGCACTCGCTCCCACTGTGGAGGCTTGGAGGAGCAGACGCCGCCCTGCGCCTGAGCTCCGAGGCCCTGACCGATGAGGATCTGACTGCGGCCCTCCATTCCTTGGTTGGGGGAGACGTGGCGAGCCAGGTGGGCGCCCCCATCCCCCTGTTCCTTCGTGACGACTGGGAGCAGGTGGTGAACGCCATGCCCACCTTCAATGGTGAGGGGCTGGTGCCTGCGGCAGCTCCCGAAGATCTGGCAGTCCTGGCGACGGTGAACTTGTCCTCCGGTAGCTCCAGCGGGGGAAAGGGGGAAGAAGAGGCGAAGGAGGAAGCGTCCGACTCGGAGGAGACTGGCGAGGATTGGGGGGAGTCCTTCCCTCGGCGCATGTCCTAGGCCCTCCGCTCCATGCCGGACGATGACGAGGCCAGCGCCAGGCGAGGAAGGGAGGGCTCTTCCTCGGTCACGAGGAAGGGCAGGTTGAGCCTGGTTCCCCCAGGGTCTGCTCTGGTCCCTGGGGGGTCCAAGGCCAGCTCCATCCCTCCTGACGCGCCTTCTGCTTCCGGGCCCCCCAAGGCTGACCCCCGCTGCAGGCTCTCGGGCTTCAAGTTTGGCCGGAGGTTGCTTGAGTCCACGAACAACGTCCAGTAAGTGCTCGATTCGTCCTCTGCTTGGTTTCTGCCGCTGAGGCTTGACGTTTGCGCTCTTTTACTAGGCCGGCACCTGCGGCTAAGAGGTTGGAAGAGGCTTCTGCGGCCCTGCTTGGGGCGAATCCGTCTGCCGGGGCGACGCCTTCGGCTGTTGGGGGAGAGGACGGTGAGGCCCGCGCCTCTCTGACCCAACCGCCTTCGTGAGGCCAACTAGGGCACCCCGGTGAGGAGTCAGCCCCCGTGGCCCCGCTGGACCTGGAGTCGACTGTGCCCGACGCTGCGGCCGTGGAAGCCAAGGATCAGGAGGTCCCTTCCTCCCAAGCCATGGTCACGCTGCCATCTTCTCTGCCTGCTCCACAGGTTCTCGTCTCTTCTGCTCCCTCCGCCGCTGTCCTGGACCAGGTTTCCAATGAGCTCAGCCAACTGCGGGAGGATCTCCCGAGTGCGGACCCTCGTCTTGTGGCCGGGCGCTTGGAGTTGGCCTCTGGCTGGGCCCGTTCTGCTGCTTCCGTCTGAGCGGTGCTGAGCCAGGCCGTGTCGTCCTCCGACGAGGAGAAGCGGGCCGCTAACCAAGCCAAGGCCGCTCGCGACGCTGCCCTGGGCCATGCTGCAACTGCCCAGGGCCGCTGCAAGACGCTTGAGGCCGAGCTGCAAGGCCTGCGCGACGATCTCGCCAAGGAGGTGCACAGCCGCCAGGAGAAGGAGAAGGAGATGAAGGCTAGGGAGGCCGCCGCCAAGGACCGGGACGCCAAGCTTGATGACCGCCACAGCCGACTGGAGACGTTGGAGCGATCGCTAAAGGCGGAGAGGACCGAGCTGGACGCCACGGCGAAGGTCCTGACGGAGGACCGGGTGGCCTTCGCGAAGCTGGAGAAGAAGGCTCGTGGCATACTGAAGACGCTGTATGAGAGCGGCCTGGAGGAGCCGTTGGCTGGTGCGGAGGACGGCCCCGCCAAGCTGCTCCCCTTCCTGGTTGATGCGCTTAAGGACGTCGCAGATGACCCTGGCCCCACAGTCGAGGCCGAGGCATGTGCCCTGTCTTCTGCGGCGCTGACGCATGTCCTCAGCCATGTCTACCTACGCGACCCCAATGTCGACTTTGACAGCATGCTGGAGCCCGTGAGCGACGACCATGCCGCTGCCGCTGCTGAGGCAGTGAGAGGCCGAGCCGAGGTTTTGCTGGGGAAGTTCCGCTCCCCCAGCGTCCTGCCCGGGCGCGGTGCCGCCGGCCTCGCGACCTCGAGAGGTGAAGTCGTCCAGCGTGACTCCACCACCGGTAACGGCGTTACTGGGGAGTGATCCCTTCGCCACTTCCATCCTGTTTTATTCCTGCACATGCACCATGCCTCGCGGAGGCGTTTAAACTTGTGTTTGGCGTTGTGGAACAATCCTATGGCTTGTAATATTTGCTTTGAATTTCCTGGAATTTGCATTTTCCTCTCCTACTTGCTTACGCTCTGCGTCGGCAGGGCCCGGCCCTGTGCGTACCTCACCCAGCGTTAGCCCCGACCGGAAACCATGGACAGGACTAAGGAGTGAGGGGCTACGTGGCAAGTTAGGCTCCTGAGTCGCGATGCTCAGTAGTCCCCCTTGACGCGCAAGCAACAAGTAGGGAAGGGGGGAGCGAGGAGTGGATTGATCGTTCTGCATCGGTAGGGCCCGGCCCCGCGCGTACCTCACCCAGCATTAGCCCCAACCAGAAACCATGGACATGACTAATGAGTGAGGGCTACGTGGCAAGTTAGGCTCCTGAGTCGCGATGCTCAGGAGTCCCCCTTGACGCTCAAACGGGTTTCGTACCTTGGCTCCGCTCGGGGAGTGGCGACGACCAGGTCCAAGGGACCTGGCTGGGTGGCGTGCGCTCGGGCAAGGCCCGGGCGTAGCCCCTGTGTCCAGCCCCCTCGTGCGGCAATCCCGAGGGGAGGCGTTGCGATGGTGCCGGACACTGAGCTCTGGGCTCCCTGAGGTTGGTACGGTCGTGGGCTGCCCTTAGTTGTTTATCACCAGCGCGAAGCATAGCACTTCCGTATGTGTACGGGCATAGCCGCTCCTCGGCAGTGTCGTCAGCCAGCGCGGAGCATGGTGCTTCCACTGGTGCGTGGGAGGGGGCTCCTCTCCGGGAGGAGCCCCCGGGGCATGTACAGCCCCGCCCTGACATGTGGCCGACACATTAGGGCTAGGAGAGGTGTATCTAGGCACCCGTGAGCCAGCGCGGGACTCACGAGGCCCTACCTCGAGGCGGGTTGCTCCAGGCTCTGGGCCTTTATCAATTGGTGTGTTCCTGCAGGGTTGTTAGAATGCAAATGCTCTACGTCCTCAGGTGCCGGCCCTCGAGCGAGCTCAGCAGCCGCTGGTATGGCAGGTCGCGATGCCGTGGGTCAAGGCCAGGGGGTGAGGGCTGGAGAGCCAGTGAGAGCCCATGAGTCGCGATGCTCAGGCGCCCCCTTTTAACGTGCAAGCGCTTTGCATGATGATAAGTAGTAGGTGATAATTATGGGAATCAGATTAAGCGTGAAAGAACAACTTCATCCTAAGGTAAATGCTAGAAAAGCAACTGCCGCTGTGTCGGGCCCGAGCGGCGTGGGGATGATGCAGCCCGAGGGGCGCCCCCAACAAGGTAAGTAAAGAGCATAAACAAAATGGATACATGCCGCGGGGACGGACCCACGCGGCCTAGGAATGGTGCAGCCCTGTGGGCGCTCCCAGCTGAAAGTAGAACTCTGAAAGATGTCACCTGGTGCTGTTGAAGATGAAGCGATGCTGAGGAAGTGAGCAATGCGCGGTGAAGACGTCGGCCCTCATGAGCCCCCAGGCCCAGGGGCCTCGGGAGGCTCCGGTGGCACGTGCAGGTCTTCGAGGACCATCGCCACCTCCGCCAGGACCGCGCGATGCCTGACCTCCTGAGCCACCAGAATGCTCCTCAACAGGCGCTAATGTGCGGCGACCGCGCTCGGCAGGCCGAAGGGCATGCGAACGTAGCCGTGAGGTGGTCCCTCGCAGTGCCCTACGGCCGAAGGCCATAGGAGCTCCTGGGACGCAGCTCGGTTGAGCCCTGGTACGTCGACGCAGACGCAGTCCTCCATCCTTGCCTGGATGTGGGGCCATGGCAGGTAAGGGGCGGCTGCCGCACATGACTCTGGACTCTTGTAGCTCATGGGTGTTTGTTGCGATGAACTCCTGAGGGTTTGGTCTCCTTTGACTTGTACCTTCCTGAGGGAAGCGTGCTTGAAAGCACCCCTCCAAGTGGTGCCCGAGCGCCTCCCCCGTGACCTTGGCAAGGTCGGCGGCTCTCCAAGAGAGAGCCTCCGAGCCCTGCCTGAGGGGGGCGACAGGCGCGCCTTCCTATGCGTGAGAGGGTGGCGCTCCCTGATCGGGCACCACTCTAAGCTTAGGGATGCTGGGGAGTCATCCCCTCTTTCTTCAACAAATATCGGTATGTTTTCAGATTCGTTTCGTTCATGCGATATGTGCAATCTTGGAGCATCTTTTGCATTTAGGTTTTCATTTTTCTTTTATGCACCATGCTGGTATGAGATATTCCTTGGTTGATTTATAGAATGCTCTTTGCACTTCACTTATATCTTTTGAGTATGGCTTTATAGAATGCTTCATGTGCTTCACTTATATCATTTGAAGTTTGGATTGCCTGTTTCTCTTTACATAGACAACCGCCATTTGTAGAATGCTCTTTTGCTTCACTTATATTTGTTAGAGCGTGGGCATATCTTTTGTAGAAAGAATTAAACTCTCTTGCTTCACTTATATCTATTTAGAGAGATGACAGGAACTGGTCATTCACATGGTTAGTCATAAAATCCTACATAAAACTTGTAGATCGCTGAATATGATATGTTTGATTCCTTGCAATAGTTTTGCGATATAAAGATGGTGATATTAGAGTCATGCTAGTGGGTAGTTGTGGATTGTATAAATACTTGTGTTGAAGTTTGTGATTCCCGTAGCATGCACGTATGGTGAACCGTTATGTGATGAAGTCGGAGCATGATGTATTTATTGATTGTCTTCCTTATGAGTGGCGGTTGGGGACGAGCGATGGTCTTTTCCTACCAATCTATCCCCCTAGGAGCATGCGCGTAGTACTTTGTTTCGATAACTAATAGATTTTTGCAATAAGTATGTGAGTTCCTTATGACTAATGTTGAGTCCATGGATTATACGCACTCTCACCCTTCCACCATTGCTAGCCTCTCTAGTACCACGCAACTTTCGCCGGTACCATAAACCCACCATATACCTTCCTCAAAACAGCCACCATACCTACCTATCATGGCATTTCCATAGCCATTCCGAGATATATTGCCATGCAACTTTCATCATCATCATATACATGACTTGAGCATTCATTGTCATATTGCTTTGCATGATCGTAGGATAGCTAGCATGATGTTTTCGTGGCTTTTTTGTTTTTTTTTTTTATTGCTACGCTAGATCATTGCACATCCCGGTACACCGCCGGAGGCATTCATATAGAGTCATATCTTTGCTCTAGTATCGAGTTGTAATATTGAGTTGTAAGTAACTAAAAATGTGATGATCATCATTATTAGAGCATTGCCCCAGTGAGGAAAGGATGATGGAGACTATGATTACCCCATAAGTCGGGATGAGACTCCGGACTTTACAAAAAAATAAAAGAGGCCAAAGAAGCCCAAATAAAAAAAAGAGGCCAAAGAAGCCCAAATAAAAAAAATAGGCCAAAGAAGCCCAAATAAAAAAAAGAGGCCAAAGAAGCCCACCAAAAAAATAAAAACAAAATAAAAAAATGAGAGAAAAAGAGAGAAGGGGCAGTGTTACTATCCTTTTACCACACTTGTGCTTCAAAGTAGCACCATGTTCTTCATATAGAGAGTCTCTTGAGTTATCACTTTCATATACTAGTGGGAATTTTCATTACAGAACTTGGCCTGTATATTCCGATGATGGGCTTCCTCAAAAGCCCGAGGTCTTCATGAGCAAGAAAGTTGGATGCACACCCACTTAGTTTCAGTTAGAGCTTTCATACACTTATAGCTCTAGTGCATCCGTTGCATGGTAATCCCTACTCACTCACATTGATATCTATTGATGGGAATCTCCATAGCCCATTGATACGCCTACTTGATGTGAGACTATCTTCTCCTTTTTTTCTTCTCCACCATCATATTCTATTCCACCTATAGTGCTATGTCCATGGCTCACGCTCATGTATTGCGTGAAAGTTGAAAAGGTTTGAGAACATCAAAAGTATGAAACAATTGCTTGGCTTGTCATCGGGATTGTGCATGATTTGGATATTTTGTGTGGTGAAGATGGAGCATAGCCAGACTATATGATTTTGTAGGGATAACTTTCTTTGGACATGTTATTTTGAAAATACATGATTGCTTTATTAGTATGCTTGAAGTATTATTGTCTTAATGTTAAAGGATAGTCTATTGCTTTGAATCACTCGTGTCTTAATATTCATGCCTTGATTAGATATGTGATCAAGATTATGCTAGGTAGCATTCCACATAAAAATTAATTTTTTTATCATTTACCTACTCGAGGATGAGCAGGAATTAAGCTGGGGGATGCTGATACGTCTCCGTCGTATCTATAATTTTTTTATTGTTTCATGCCAATATTATTCAACTTTCATATACTCTTTGGTAACTTTTTATATTATTTTTGGGACTAACATATTGATCCAGTGCCCAGTGCCAGTTCCTGTCTGTTGCATGTTTTTGGTTTCGGAGAATATCCATATCAAACAGAGTCAAAACGGGATAAAAATGGATGGGGCTTATTTTTGGAAAATATGGAAAATTCGGAAGGAAAATCAACGCGAACCAGTGCCTGAGGTGGTCACGAGGCAGGGGGGCGCCCCCCTTAGGTCGCGCCCCTACCCTCATGAGCACACCGTAAGGAGGTTGACGCTCTTATTTTGCCGCAAGAAAGCTAATATTCGGAAAAAAAATCACGGTGAAGATTTTAGGACAATCGGAGTTACGGATCTCCATATATATACGAAACGGTGAAACAGAGCCAGAGGAGAACGCAGAACCAGAGAGAAACAGAGAGATAGATCTAATCTCATAGGGGCTCTCGCCCCTCCCATTCCATGGAGGCCAAGGACCAGAGGGGAAACCCTTCTCCCATCTAGGGAGGAGGTCAAGGAAGAAAAGGAATAAGGGGGCCCCTCTCCCCCTCTCCTCCGGTGGCGCCGGAACGCCGCTGTGGCCATCATCATCATCACCCCGATCTTCACCAACACCTCCGCCATCTTCACCAACATCTGCATCACCTTCCCCCCTCTATCTACAGCGGTCCACTCTCCCGCAACCCACTGTACCCTCTACTTCAACATGGTGCTTTATGCTTCATATTATTATCCAATGATGTGTTGCCATCCTATGATGTCTGAGTAGATTTTCATTGTCCTATCGGTGGTTGATGAATTGCTATGATTGATTTAATTTGCTTGTGGTTATGTTGTTGTCCTTTGGTGCCCATCATATGAGCGCGTGCGTGGATCACACCATAGGGTTAGTTGTATGTTGATAGGACTATGTATTGGAGGGCAAGAGTGACAGAAGCTTCAACCTAGCATAGAAATTGATGCATACGGGATTGAAGGGGGCCAATATATCTTAATGCTATGGTTGGGTTTTACCTTAATGAACATTAGTAGTTGCGGATGCTTGCTAATAGTTCCAATCATAAGTGCATAGAATTTCAAGTCAGGGATGACATGCTAGCAGTGGCCTCTCCCACATAATACTTGCTATTGGTCTAGTAAAGTAGTCAATTGCTTAAGGGACAATTTCGCAACTCCTACCAAGACTTTTCCACACTCGCTATATTTACTTTAGTTGCTTCTTTACCTTAACAGCCCCTAGTTTTATTTTCGTGCTATTTACTTTCTTGCAAGCCTTTCTGAAAACACCTACAAAGTACTTCTAGTTTCATACTTGTTCTAGGTAAAGAGAACGTCAAGCATGCGTAGAGTTGTATCGGTGGTCGATAGAACTTGAGGGAATATTTGTTCTACCTTTAGCTCCTCATTGGGTTTGACACTCTTACTTATTGAAAACTGTTGCGATCCCCTAAACTTGTGGGTTATCACCTCCCTAACCAGATGTACAGTTGTCACAACAACTGGAACTGGTCCAACAAATCCTTGTCCTCACCAAGCAACTGGCTCTATCCTTTACCTCTCTTTACTTACATTTTGTCTTCGTGATGTCATTGCCTGCTTGCGTGATCTGATTGACTTCATTGTGTGAAGACTGTTGTTGTTTGGCTTCATACTATCTTCCATCCTGATCCATACTACCTAGTTGCTGATAGTCTTTGTGATTTCACTTCATTGCTTACTTGACTATGGCTTGTCTAGTGTAGTCAACCTTCCGCTGCATATCAATAGGTTCATTTCTACTGTTTGTCTTCAAAGCCCCCGTGTTTTGAAGACTTTCATAAATATCGCCTATTCACCCCCCTCTAGTCGATAACTAGCACTTTGAATTGGTATCAGAGCAAGGTGCTCCCTTGTTTTGTGTGATTCGGTTTAACCACCTGGAGTCTTAGCTATGTTGACTGCAGGGATAATCAAAGTCTCCGCTGCGTGCCCTGTCTTCGATGGCCCTGATTATCTCTACTGGAAGAATAAGATGTGCATGCATCTTGAAGCCATTGACGTCAACCTCTAGTATGTCTTCAAGAACGGCATTCCCAAGGTCGGTGAAGGTGTCACTGCTCCTGATGTCAAGAGGTTCATTCAACTGGACTCGACTGCCAAGAACATCATCTATGGTCATCTGACCAAAGGACAGTATGGCCATGTGAGTGCTCTCGAAACTGCGAAGCTAGTCGGGGAATGGCTCTCTAAGGTCAACGAAGGCGTCTCAACCCAAAGAGACTCAAGGATTAGTGTTCTCCGCAACCTCTTCAACCGCTTCAAGAGAAATGCCAATGAGAATGTCCAGCTCACATTCGATCGCCTCATTGATATCACAAATGAGCTTCGTGCACTCGACGCCACTGAAATCACCAAGCACAAAATTGTCAAAACACTTCTGAGATTGCTTGATAGCTCATTCGACACCCTGGCCCTGATGATTGAAGAACGCCCTGACTTTGAGACTCTCGATCCGTCTGACATACTTGAGCGGCTCAACACACATGAGTTTCAGCAATCTGAGAAAAGATATATATATGGTCCCAACTATGGCCGAACTCGTGCTTTGAAGGCAAAAGGTTGTTTTCTAATCTGAAGAAGAACCTGACTGCAGTTCTAAGGATCTTGAAGAGATTGGAAAGGAACTTGCCATGCTAGTGAAGAAGTTCCAGAGGTTCACCAAGAAGAAAGGCTTCGGGTAGTCTTCGAGATCCAGCTCAAGAAATGATGAAGCTTCCTCCCGTGACTACAAGAAGAGAATGTGCCACAAGTGCAAGAAACCTGGTCACTACATCTCTAAATGTCCTCAATGGGACAATGAGAACAAGAAGAAGAAGAATAAGAAGAGCAAGGAATATGATTCTGATGACAAGAAGAAGAAGGAGAAATCCTCAAAGTCTTCTTCCAAGTCTTCGTCGAACTCTTCATCACACAAGAAGAGCTCATCCAGCAAGGCTTGTGCGTTTGTTGGCAAGGAGATGGATTTAGAGGAGGAGTCTGCATCTGAGGAGGCGGAGGTGGAGTCTGAAGAGGAATCTAATTCAGGCGTGGCAAGCCTGGCTCTAGCTTCAGCATATGTCGCCAAGTCCATCTTCAACACTGAAGACAATGGCCTCGACACCAACGCTGATGCTGATGATGAGGATGACTCTGCTCCCACTTACTGCTTCATGGCACGTGGTGCCAAGGTAAACTCACGAGATGCTTACTTTCAAAAATCAAGTGAAGATGACTTTGAATGTGAATCTAAACCCAGATACAAAACACTTGCTAAAATTGCAACTGAGCAACAGAATGCTATGGAACATATTCAAAAATTGCTAGACAAAAGCGATGACCTGTTGGATGCAAAAATGACCCGATCTTAGTCCTTGATGAAGACATTAAAAATCTTCATGTTAAGTACGAAGAACTTGAAAGTCGTCATGAAACGCTCTCAACTACTCATGAAAAGCTCTCCTGTCACTACAAAAAAAGACACATTTGTGACATTTTGGGCCAAACGAAAAAATTTATGTCATACTTATGACACTTCTATGACGATAATTGCGACAAAACCCGGTATCATCATAGATGTGGTGGGCTCCTACTTCTATGACAAAAAATCATGACAAAAAATGGGCTTTTCATCCTGGGCGGGCCGGAGACGCAGCTGCATGACATTCTTTGGGCCGTCCATTAGGAAAAAACCGTGGTAGAAGCGAGGGCGAGGAAAATTTAGGGAGTTCCCGGTTACGGTGGGTGGTCGGGGGCCGAGCGATGCGTGTTTCTCTCGTACACATACGTGTGTGTGTGCGAGGCGTTGGGCTCTAACTGAACCCGAGCGATTGCACTGCAGGCTACATGTTACTGAATCTGAGTGATTCCTTCGCTACTGCTGCTAACTAAAGCCGATCAATGCTGCCTCTGGATGAATAGTGAGCATTGCTAGGGGGGTTTGGATGAACAGTTCCCGATGGGGGTGGATGAACAGGACCCCATGGTGTTGCCTCTAGATGAACAGGACCCCGAACGATCGAGCTGGTTGGGGTTGGATGAACAGGACCCCGTGGAGGGCTGGATGAACAGGACCACCCCATGGTGGGCTGGATGAACAGTAGACGATGGAGGGCTGGATGAACAGTAGCCCATGGAGGGGTGGTTGAACAGGAGCCCGTGGAGAGGGCTGGTTGAACAGTAGCCGGTGGAGTAGCGCGCGGCGGAGGCTGGATGAACAGGAGCCCGTGGATGAACAGTCGCAGGTGGAGGCTGGAGGAGGTCGACGGTGGATAACAATAGCCCGTGGAGGCTAGAGGGGGTCGACGGTGGAGATGAATAGTATCCTGTGGAGTCCCGTTTTGCGGTATGCCACACCCCTACCGATGAAAAGGACCCCCGTTTCGACCATAGCGCTCCAGCACAAGTCTGTTTCCTCCACTTTGCGGTATGCCACACCCCTCCCGATGAACAGGACCCTCGTTTCGACCGTAGGAGGTCCGTTTCCTCCGTTTTGCGGTACGCCAGACCCCTCCCGATGAACAGGATCCCGTTTCGACCGTGGCCGGTTGAACACAAGGCCGTTTCCTCCGTTCCGCGGTACGCCAAGCCTCATTTCCATCGGCTGTTCTGTCCAAGCCCTCCCGATGAACACGACGACGCATTCCGTTCTGACCCAGCCGATTGGCTCCCCATGAACATGACGATGACACTGTTTCTCCGTTCCGACCCAGCCATGTACACGAGCCCTGGCCGTACGTATGCGCGAGTAGGCGTTCGAGACCCTGCCCGTATGTACGTACGTGGCCGTATTTTCTTTCTTGCACACCGGCCGCTATACATACGTGTACATGCTACATGCGTGCCTCTACTACAACACATGCGCGCCTTTACATGGACTAGTATGTACGTACACGTTCGCGACCAGAATGACAACGCTACATACTCTTCGACTAGGTGGGTCCCGACTGTCAGGCACTTCCTTGCGTGTGAAGATGTAGTTGGTGGGTCCCAGCAGTCAGGGGGGCGAATCGGTTTTTTTTGCCCGGACGCACTTCCTTGCGTGCGAAGATGTCGCTGGTAGGTCCCAACAATCAGGGGGAAACATTTTTTTTCACGAAATACGGTTGCCCGTCCGGTGGGTCCCTGCTGTCAGGTGGAGGAATCATTGTTTTCCGCTTAATAAGGAGGCACTTCCTTGCTGCGGCCATGGACCCAGCTGTCAGCCTCTCCACGTACAGTCCACGTCCGATGGAAGCTGTTCCTTGACCATGTTGACCACGCCACGCCGAGAGCACCAGGGCGGTGGACGATGGCGAGGCCTAGGAAGGGGACGACGCGGATCCAGGGAAGACGCAGCAGTGGATTGCCACACATAGAGGAGTATGAGGGTTCACTAGTTCGCTGCGGTGTGAGGCTGCCATCGCCGCAGAATAACAAGGGGTGTGGGTGAGTAGAGGGATGGCCTGGCCAGCGGTGGGAGTAGTACGGGGCGGTGAGGCCTCTACGGCATCGCAGCTGGCCACGGGAGGCAGGAGCACGAGGCATGACCGACGCTGGTTTGGGTGGCTGGAGCAAGAAGACCAGAGGTTCAAGAAGCACTACGGCTGTTGGATGGACATCGTACGATCACTGGAGCTATAATCGTTCATATTGACTAAGTTGACAAAGCCCTCCGTCCCCGTCAACTTAGTTGGCCCACAAGTCAGCCTCCCACTATTGTGGGTCCCAGCTAGCAGGGGTATTCATTTTTTTGTGCATAATAAGGAGGCACTTCCTTGCATGCAAAGATATAGCTGGTGGGTCCGACCTATCAGCGGTGGGAATGTTTTTTCGTGAAATACAGAGGCCCTTCCGGTGTGTCCTAGCTATCAGGTGGAGGAATCATTATTTTTCACGTAATAAGGAGGCATTTCCTTGCGTGCGACCGTGGACCCAGCTGTCAGCCTCTCCATGCACAGTCTACTTCCGATGGTGTCGTTCGTTGACCACGCTGACCACTCCACGTCGAGCGCATCCAAGGTGGAGGACGACGGCGAGGCCCCGGACAGCAACGAGCCGAAGATGGGAAGACGCGGGAGTAGAGTCACAGACGGAGAGGTATACGAGGGTTAACTGGTTCGGGTGCGGTGTGGTTCGGCAGTCGATGGAGAAGAACAGGAGGTGTGGAGGGGTGGAGGGATGGCCTGGCCAATGGTGGAGTAGCGCTTCACAGCGAAGCGTGCTAAGAAGAGCTGCTAGCAGCAGGAGGTGGGAGCAGGTGGTCCCAGCGGCGTTGGAGGAAGAAGACGAGAGATTGAAGATGGATGCCGGTAGTTGGATGTAAATCCAATGGCTAACGATGTTAGAATCATTTGTTGACTAAGTTGACAATGACTTGCATTGGCTTCGACCTATTGGCCCACATTTCAGACCCCAAAAATGTGGCTCGTATTCAACCCATTTTTTCAGAATTTACAGTCTTTTTTGTGGGGTAGAATTTACAGTCAATTTGATCTCTTTTTTTTGAATTACAGTCCATTAGCTGGGCTGGGTGAACAAATAATGTAGCGTCCATGCAGTCCATTTATGTTTTTCCTAAAAACTTACATGCCATTTGCACTTTCTCGAAATACATGATTTTGCTGGGCTAATTCTAATTATAATGTTGGGGTGGGCGCATCAATGTTATCAAAAAATAAACAGGGGCTGAGCATTTTGTTACATATATATATTTAAATAATAAGTGATTTATTATTACATTGTTCCTTAAATCTTACCAAGCTTTTGTACACAATCACTAGGATTTTCGTTGCCAAAAAAATCCAGGATTTTATTGTTAAGAAATTATTTTTATAAGTTAATAAGATGTAGGATATTGTTTTCTTTCATATGTAAGTATCTGTTAAATATATGATGACAATAACAATAATATATAATAACATATAAAATAATTTAAATATATATAATATAGTTAGAAGGGAAACATAAGTTGGACCAGGCATTCCTATTCTTATATAGAAAAAAAGAATAGACCTCTGTGTTTTCTTCCAAAAAATACATAAATTGGGTTGCTGATGTTTCAGGAAAAATAAAACCTCGGATGGGAGGTCCATAGGTCGGTCGATACATGACGACCCTCAAGAAAATACAAACAGGCCTCCCATCTGAGGTCGTGGGCTGCGCATGTTAAAAAAGAAAGCCTACACGGGGCAGCCCAAAACCCAACTGATACTTCCTGCCCCAGTGATAATAAATGATACCTGCCAGCTCCCCGGCTTCGTCGTGAATTTATCTCCTACTAGCAAGATGCTGATGTCTACTACACAACCTTCTTCTTGTAGACGTTGTTGGGCCCCCAAGTGCAGAGGTTTGTAGGACAGTAGCAAATTTCCCTCAAGTGGATGACCTAAGGTTTATCAATCCGTAGGAGGCGTAGGATGAAGATGGTCTCTCTCAAGCAACCCTTCAACCAAATAACAAAGAGTCTCTTGTATCCCCAACACACCCAATACAATGGTAAATTGTATAGATGCACTAGTTCGGCGAAGAGATGGTGATACAAGTGGTATATGGATGGTAGATAATAGTTTTTGTAATCTGAAAATATAAAAACAGCAAGGTAAAAAATGATAAAAGTGAGCGTAACCGGTATTGAAATGCTAGGAAACAAGGCCTAGGGTTCATACTTTCACTAGTGCAAGTCCTCTCAACAATAATAACATAATTGGATCATATAACTATCCCTCAACATGCAACAAACAGTCACTCCAAAGTCACTAATAGCGGAGAACGAACGAAGAGATTATGGTAGGGTACGAAACCACCTCAAAGTTATTCTTTCCAATCAATCCGTTGGGCTATTCCTATTCTTCGAAACACTGAAATAGGCAAAAAAATAGCAATTCTGGGCTGGGCCTCTGGTTAATAGGTTAGTCCCAAAAATAATATAAAAGTGGATAATAAAGCCCAATATTTTTCAAAACAGTAGATAATATAGCATGGAGTAATCAAAAAGTATAGATACGTTGGAGACGTATCATGCATCCCAAGCTTAATTCCTGCTCGTCCTCGAGTAGGTAAATGATAAAAAAGAATTTTTGATGTAGAGTGCTACTTGGCATAATTTCAATGTAATTCTTCTTAATTGTGGCATGAATATTCAGATCTAAAAGATTCAAGATAAAAGTTCATATTGACATAAAAATAATAATACTTCAAGCATACTAACTAAGCAATCATGTCTTCTCAAAATAACATGGCCAAAGAAAGTTCATCCCTACAAAATCATATAGTTTAGTCATGCTCCATTTTCGTCACACAAGAATGCTCTCATCATGCACAACCCCGATGACAAGCCAAGCAATTGTTTCATACTTTAGTAATCTCAAACCTATAAACTTTTACGCAATATATGAGTGCGAGCCATGGACATAGCACTATGGGTGGAATAGAATATGATGATGGGGGTTATGTGGAGAAGACAAAAAAGGAGAAAGTCTCACATCAACGAGGCTAATCAATGAGCTATGGAGATGCCCATCGATTGATGTTAATACAAGGAGTAGGTATTGCCATGCAACGGATGCACTAGAGCTATAAATGTATGAGAGCTCAACAAAAGAATCTAAGTGGGTGTGCATCCAACTTGCTTGCTCACGAATACCTAGGGCACTTGAGGAGGCCCATTGTTGGAATATACAAGCCAAGTTCTATAATGAAAAATTCCCACTAGTATATGAAAGTGACAAAACAAGAGACTCTATCATGAGGATTATGGTGCTACTTTGAAGCACAAGTGTGGCAAAGGATAGTAGCATTGTCCCTTCTCTCTTTTTCTCTCATTTCTTTTTGGGCCTTCTCTTTTCATGGCATTTCTCCTTTTTTTGGCCTTCTCTTTTTTATGGCCTTTCTCTTCTTTTTTTTATTCCTCACTTGGGACAATGCTCTAGAAAATGATGATCATCACACTTCTATTTATTTACAACTCAATGATTACAACTCGATACTAGAACAAAAGATGACTCTATATGAATGCCTTCGGCGGTGTACCGGGATTGCGATGGAAAAATTATGAACGATGGCTTTGCCACAAATACAATGTCAACTACGTGATCATGCAAAGCAATATGGCAATGATGATGTGTGTCATAATAAACGGAACGGTGGAAAGTTGCATGGCAATATATCTCGGAATGGCTATGGAAATGCCATAATAGGTAGGTATGGTGGCTGTTTTGAGGAAGGTATAAGGAGGTTTATGTGTGATAGAGCGTATCATATCACGGGGTTTGGATGCACCAGCGAAGTTTGCACCAACTCTCAATGTGAGAAAGGGCAATGCACGGTACCAAAGAGGCTAGCAATGATGGAAGGGTGAGAGTGTGTATAATCCATGGACTCAACATTAGTCATAAAGAACTCACATACTTATTGCAAAAATCTACAAGTCATCAAAAACCTCGGCACTACGCACATGCTCCTAGGGGGATAGATTGGTAGGAAAAGACCATCGCTCATCCCCGACCGCCACTCATAAGGAAGACAATCAAATAACACCTCATGTTTCAAATTTGTTACATAACGTTTACTGTACGTGCATGCTACGGGACTTGCAAACTTCAACACAAGCATTTCTCAATTTCACAACTACTCAACTAGCACGACTTTGATATTATTACCTCCATATCTCAAAACAATCATCAAGCATCAAACTTCTCTTAGAATTCAAAACACTCATAGGAAATTTTTTACTAATCTTGAATACCTAGCATATTAGGATTATTTAAGAAAATTACCATGCTATTTAAGACTCTCAAAATAATATAAGTGAATCATGAGAGTTCATCTATTTCTACAAAATAAAACCACCATCGTGCTCTAAAAAGATATAAGTGAAGTACTAGAGCAAATGACAAACTACTCTGAAAGATATAAGTGAAGATCAATGAGTAGTCGAATAATTATGCAACTATATGAAGACTCTATAACATTTAATAATTTCAGATCTTGGTATTTTATTCAAACAGCAAGAAAAACTAAATAAAATAAATCGACGCTCCAAGCAAAACACATATCGTGTGGCGAATAAAAATATAGCTCCAAGTAAAGTTACCGATGAACGAAGACGAAAGAGGGGATGCCTTCCAGGGCATCCCCAAGCTTAGGATTTTGGTTGTCCTTGAATATTACCTTGGTGTGCCTTGGGCATCCCCAAGCTTAGGCTCTTTCCACTCCTTATTCCATAGTCCATCGAATCTTTACCCAAAACTTGAAAAGTTCACAACACAAAACTTAACAGAAAACTCGTGAGCTCCATTAGCGAAAGAAAACAAAACACCAATTCAAGGTACTGTAATTAACTCATTATTTATTTATATTGGTGTTAAACCTACTGTATTCCAACTTCTCTATGGTTTATAAACTATTTTACTAGCCATAGATTCATCAAAATAAGCAAACAACACACGAAAAACAGAATCTGTCAAAAACAGAACAGTCTGTAGTAATCTGTAACTAACGCAAACTTCTGGAACCCCAAAAATTCTAAAATAAATTGCTGGACCTGAGTAATTTATCTATTAATCATCTGCAAAAAAATTAACTAAATAGCACTCTCCAATAAAAAATGGCAGCAATTCTCTTGAGTGCTAAATTTCTGTTTTTTACAACAAGATCAACAAGACTTTCCCCAAGTCTTCCCAACGGTTCTACTTGGCACAAACACTAATTAAAACATAAAAACTCAATCATAACAGAGGCTAGATAAATTATTTATTGCTAAACCGGAGCAAAAAGTAAGGAACAAAAATAAAGTTGGGTTGTCTCCCAACAAGCGCTATGGTTTAATGCCCCTAGCTAGGCATGATGATTTCAATGATGCTCACATAAAAGATAAGAATTGTAACATAAAGAGAGCATCATGAAGAATATGGCTAGAACATGTAAGTCTAACCCACTTCCTATGCATAGGGATTTTGTGAGCAAAAAACTTGTGGGAACAAGAATCAACTTGCATAGGAAGGTAAAACACACATAACTTCATAACTTTAAGCACATAGAGAGAAAACTTGATATTATTGCAATTCCTACAAGCATATGTTCCTCCCTCATAATAATTTCCAGTAGCACCATGAATTAATTCAACAATATAACTATCACATAAAGCATTCTTTTCATGATCTACATGCACAGAAAATTTGCTACTCTCCACATAAGCAAAATTCTTCTCATTCATAATAGTGGGAGCAAACTCAACAAAATAATTATCATGTGAGGCATAATCCAATTGAAAACTAAAATCATGATTACAAGTTTCATGGATATCATTATTCTTTGTAGCATACAAGTCATCACAATAATCATCATAGATAGCAACTTTGTTCTCGTAATCAATTGGAACCTCTTCCGGAATAGTGGATTCATCACAAAATAAAGTCATGACCTCTCCAAACCCACTTTCATCAATATAATCATCATAAATAGGAGGCATGCTTTCATCATAATAAATTTGATCATCAAAACTTGGGGTACAAAAAATATCATCTTCATCAAACATAGCTTCCCCAAGCTTGTGGCTTTGCATATCATTAGCATCATAGATATTGAAGGAATTCATACTAACAACATTGCAATCATGCTCATCATTCAAATATTTAGTGCCAAACATTTTATAGATTTCTTCTTCTAACACTTTGGCACAATTTTCCTTTCCATCATACTCACGAAATATATTAAAAAGATGAAGCGTATGAGTCAAACTTAATTCCATTTTTTTGTAATTTTCTTTTGTAAACTAAACTAGTGATAAAACAAGAAACTAAAAGACTCGATTGCAAGATCTAAATATATACCTTCAAGAACTCACCTCCCCGGCAACGGTGCCAGAAAAGAGCTTGTGGTCTACTACACAACCTTCTTCTTGTAGTCATTGTTGGGCCCCCAAGTGCAGAGGTTTGTAGGACAGTAGCAAATTTCATTCAAGTGGATGACCTAAGGTTTATCAATCCGTAGGAGGCGTAGGATGAAGATGGTCTCTCCCAAGCAACCCTGCAACCAAATAACAAAGAGTCTCTTGTGTCCCCAACACACCCAATACAATGGTAAATTGCATAGGTGCACTAGTTCGGCGAAGAGATGGTGATACAAGTGGTATATGGATGGTAGATAATAGTTTTTGTACTCTGAAAATATAAAAAAGAGCAAGGTAATTAATGATAAAAGTGAGTGTAAATGGTATTGCAATGCTAGGAAACAAGGCAACAAAGAGTCACTCCAAAGTGACTAATAGCGGAGAACGAACAAAGAGATTATGGTAGGGTACGAAACCACCTCAAAGTTATTCTTTCCAATCAATCCGTTGGGCTATTCCTATTCTTCGAAACACTGAAATAGGCAAAAAACAACAATTCTGGGCTGGGCCTCCGGTTAATAGGTTAGTCCCAAAAATAATATAAAAGTGGATAATAAAGCCCAATATTATCCAAAACAGTAGATAATATAGCATGGAGGAATCAAAAAATATAGATACGTTGGAGACGTATCAGATGCCCATGCATTGCACGCATCAAGATGCATTTGTATGAGTAGTTTATCTTGTGGGAGAAAAGGATGAACGAGGGAAGGCCTTATTTGCAAATCTGGAGAGGGGTGTGGGTATCTTTTTGAAAAACTGCCATTGTTTCCTTCCTATCCGTTAGATATAAATTGGACGTCCTATATTGTAGGATGGCAGGCACACCATCATCACCAACTTCGTTTTTTATAAGAGTAGAGATAGTAACTACGTTGAAGCACCTAAAAAAATGTAACTATGTTGACAAACCCGTGGGCCCCAATGTCAGCATAGCATTAGGAGGAAGTATTTTTACGATGACGCACTTGCTTTCGTACAGCCATAGACCTGGTGGGTCCCGACTGTCTGCCTCTCCACGTACAGTCCTCTCCAGATTCCTCTTGTTTGTTCACCATGTTCACAACGGCAGACAGCGGCG
Organism: Triticum urartu; assembly: GCF_003073215.2. Classification (NCBI taxonomy): domain Eukaryota; kingdom Viridiplantae; phylum Streptophyta; class Magnoliopsida; order Poales; family Poaceae; genus Triticum; species Triticum urartu. The sequence continues at coordinate 352,357,814 of NC_053023.1, forward strand.
TCACGGTGAGCGCACAAAGGCGCAGGAGGAGATCACCACCAGAGGAAGTGCCTTATTAGTAATGAAACAACTGAACTAGCCTAGTGGCCGAGTGACACTACCCAACAGCTGTTTCGCCTAGGTTCGATTCCACCTGTGCAGAGAAAATATCTCCAAAATTGACATGTGGGTCCCAATTGTCATCTACGCACACCACGTCCAACACTTGTCAAAACTTCGTCCCTTGTTTTCTCTGTTTTTCGCACACTCGACATTGTGTGGGCATTTTGAAAATAGCATATCTTTTTGACTGTGCATCATATGAAGATGTGATATGCATGAATGCTGATCAGCATGATGTTAACTGGCTGGTAGTTCCAGTATTGACCATGAATAAAACTTCCAACATGATGTTAACACTATTTGTGAAAAGGTCGTGTTAATATAAATGCTCTGCCTCTGAAAGTTGCAGTTTCTTATCTGAAACTGAACTTGGAGTTTCTTATCTGAAACTGAAACTTGCAGTTTCTTCTCTGAGAATCACATTGTCTGCACTTCTATACTCCTATGAAACTACATTTTTAAGTGCTAAAAATATATCTCTAGAATTCATAAAATACTTCATATGCTCAATACTGCAAATCTGAAATTCAAAAGACATTCATATCTGAAAGTACTCTCAAAATACACAACACAAAACACAATTCACAACCTGCAAATACTAACAACCCTAAGCTCCTCCTGACAATTCACAACCTGCCCGACTATTGCGCTGGGGGGGGGGGCAGTCCCTCCTATTCCTCAGCGGCAGACAGCCGCCCCATGAGACGATGTGAAGAGCAAGGGAGAGGATGGCGGGGAAGCGTCATCGGGCCAACTGTTTTTCTCCTCTTGCAGTTGGGTTCGGTCGACGAAGACTCCACCGGCTCGCTCTGGCACGACACCCTCACAAACGGCACCGTGTAGATGCTCGATCCTTCAATCTCTGGTGGATGCTCAATCTGGGATCGATACTCCCACCACCGCGCCCTCACGATTGGATTCGGTGAATCTATTTGCTCCATGGCCCAGAGGAGCAGCTCTATGTACTCCCGCGCAACTCCCTCTGGGAGTATCGCCGCCCTTTCGCTCTGTTGCAGATATTTGGCCATGGATGTCGCCGCCGCCACTAGTTGGTCCTTTTGTCAAACCAAGACTGTATCTCCAACATCCTAGCTAGCTTCACGGGGTCGCCGTCTGCGATCCTCACGTATCGGTTGTACTCCTCCATCGATCTACTTCTCCACAGCACCTTCACTCGCCGGCGGTGGTTTTTGAATGGAAGAGGAGAGGAGCAGCACTGGTTTTGGATTAGAACGGGAGAGGAGCGACGCTGGTTTTGGATTGGAACAGGAGAGGAGGGGCGGTGGTTTTGAAATAGAGGAGGAGAGGAGCGGCACTGGATTTAGATTGGAACAGGAGAGGAGCGGCGGTGGTTTAAGAGGAGAAGAGCAGAAGAGCGGCGCTGGTCTTGGAAGTATTTTTTTTGTTTTGTGTATTTTGGGTCAAATTTTGACCACGTATTGTATTTGACGAGCAAAATGTGAATGCATGTCACCAAAAATTGTATCATTTGGTTTGTATATGAATGTACTTTCAAATTATATTATTTTTGCAACGTATAACATATATTTTATTTGCGAAAATCATGGTCAATTATGACCTAGAATAAAAGGGAGACTAGTTAATGTGGGGTCGCTTTCTTAATTGAAGGGTAAATTGATTTTGATTTTGATCCAGTCACAGCGCGCCGGCCCTCTCGTCCAATCCTAAATCACTATCGCACGCTCCACTCCCTCTTCTCCATTGCAAAACGACCTCCTCTCCTCTCCATCATCTCCATTCAAAAACCACAGTCTCGCCTCTCCCTCTTCTACATTGCAAAACTACCTCCTCTCCTCTCCATAATCTCCATTCCAAAACCACTAAGTCGCCTCTCCCTCTTCTCCATTGCAAAACCACCTCCTCTCCTCTCCATCATTTCCATTCCAGAACCACCTTCTTGCCTCTCCCTCTTCTCTATTACAAGACCACCATCTCTCCTCCCATCTTCCAAAGCTAGCACCGGACCACTTAGAAGGACATTTATGGAGAGGATGCAGCAGCGAATCAGGCAGATCGCCGGTGGCGACCAGGCATAGTTAGCCAGGTTGAAGGAGATCCTTACTTGGTTTGACAATGAGTGGGATATTTCGAGGACGGTGAGGGCCATGTGGCAATGTATGCGAAAGAGCGAGACGGCGGTGAAGAGGGTGGCGATGTACATGTACTCCTCAGCGGCAGTCACGCCGCAGTCCTTCGAGTTCATCGAGTATCAACTGTGGACGATGGAGCAGACAGATTCTCCCGAGGCGAAAGTCAGGCGGAGGTGGTGGGCATACAGGTCGAAGGTCGAGCACCCAAAGGATAACGAATCAATCGAGTATGGTGTGACATTCATGAGGGTGCAAAGCCAGCCGGAGCCACAGGAGTGTTCGTTCTCCCACCGCAAGAGGAGGTCGGATGGCGCGACATCACTTCCCCACCATTCTCCACGGTTCTCTCAACGCTCGCCTCGTTTCAACGGCGGCGGTAGGGTTTAAGGTAAGATTCGCACTAACCTAATCTTCCACCTACTCATGCTTACAATCAGTGTGACATCTAATGAAAATCATGCTTACAATCAGTCTCCGAGTACTACGCCAATCACCCTTAAATAGCTCTGGACCTCTGGGTCAAAGTTGTGACATTGTGTACAAATAAAGAAAAATAGATTGGTGCTTTTTTCAGAAAAGAGTACTCCCTAGAAAACTGCCAATATAAGCTACTGGTATTTGGTTAGAGGATTTGCTGCCGAGAAAGATCCGTCCACAGAGAGCACCACACATCCCACTGGTGGTAGTGGATGCCAATGCGTGCATGGAGCATGGTTGGTGTCGGTAATTTTTACTTGGCACACCTCGCACTCTACATATATGCCGGTTCCATCCGTACATTTGTGCAGTTCCACCAAAATGCAGCTGAATAACCCTGTTTGCACAGATAATGAAAAAGCGTGATTACATTATAGTGGCACTAGTTGATGAAACACACAAAATGAATAGAAGAAAATATTGCGGTAGTATCATGGTATGCCATGCTACGAGGGCGAGATGGGCCCTGCGATGCCTCATACGGTACGCCACGCCTCATACTGGAAATCGTCCCAAGTCTCACCGATACACCTTCTGCCAGTGATGAACATCAGTGTACAGTGGTAGTACAAGGAGGGGCTTTGAGACATTCAAATCTCTATTTTTGTGTAGATCAACTAAAATTAAGCACCCTAGTTTGCAGAAACGCTTAAACATTAACAATGCGACTAGTTGATGAAAATACATTAACAAAGAGAAGCACTTTCTTTATCTACATTGGAAATGAAATGATAGAGAGGACACTCGCTCTATTTTAACTGTATTATTACTTCATTTTATCAATGACACTAGGGCCGAGCAGGTGGCAAACGAGGTGTACCGTGCGTCGCAAGGATGAAGGCTGGCGGTGCTTAGACTGGGATGTTGAAGCTGGCTCTTTCAGTCCCTATCTTCCCGCTGATGTTTCTGTTGTAGCATTTGGGTTGTAATCCAAACTTGGTCGAGCTGGTGCTGCGTCCCCCTACCTGCCTAGCTTATGTGGCGAACTTGTCTCCTGCTAGTACTCAGTCCGTTCTAGTAGTAGTTGCACAATTGCCCGTTTACACTGAGATGTTGTCGGATAATGGTTCTCTATGCTTGGGTTTCTTTAATGAAAACGGAGGGAACCCCCTCTTTCAATATATAAAAAACAGTGGCACTAGCGATGCCAAAACATTGCCTCAAATTAATAGTACCACTAGATTAAGGTGCAAAATAATAACATTACTGCTTTATCATGGCAGTGCCAAAATAGTAGCACAAGAGCAGGATCAACATGCATCAGCTTTGGCAAACGGTCGGACCAAAAAGGAACATAACTCGTGATGGGAACAATATCTGCAGTCAACGCCATCGTAGAAGGGATGACACCAGTCACTAACATGGATGATTCAATTCATGGGACCTTTTGGTGCAGTTCACCTAAAATGAAGCAATGTCCCATTGAGGGAGTCCTGGATTAGGGGGTCTCCGGACAGCCGGATTATATCCTTTAGCCGGACTGTTGGACTATGAAGATACAAGATTGAAGACTTCGTCTCATGTCCGGATGTGACTTTACTTGGCGTGGAAGGCAAGCTAGGCAATACGGATATGTATATCTCCTCCTTTGTAATCGACCTTGTGTAACCCTAGCCCCCTCCGGTTTCTATATAGACTAGAGGGTTTTAGTCCATAGGACAACATACAATCATACCATAGGCTAGCTTCTAGGGTTTAGCCTCTTTGATCTCGTGGTAGATCAACTCTTGTAATACTCATATCATCAAGAACAACCAAGCAGGACGTAGGGTATTACCTCCATCAAGAGAGCCCAAACTTGGGTAAACATCGTGTCCCCTACCTCCTGTTACCATCTGTCTTAGACGCACAGTTCGGGACCCCTACCCTAGATCCGCCGGTTTTGACACCGACACCCATGAGCTAGCAGCTTCTTTTTTTCAAGAAAAGGGCTCCATCCCCGGTTTGATTTCCATCAGAAAACGAAACCCACAGAGCTTATTCTTCATTAGTTGCAATAAAATTGAGCAACATCAAGGTTCGTCGTGAAGCTCCTAGAATGTTCAACTATAATTTGGATATCATTTGTGCAGAGCATGAAATGTATATCTCTGTTTGCACAAAAAAGGTGGAAAGGAGGGTGACTAACAAGTGATGAAACGTGCATCAAATGAAAAAAGCATGTTCCTTATCTGAATGGCAATCGTACAAGGACATTAGCGATTTCTAGCAGAATTGCTAGATATTAGTGTGGGCATTAGGATTAACTACGACAACCGTTAAATATGACATTACTTTAATGGTGCCATTGCTTCATTTTACCAGCAACATTACATTAACAGCTGCTACAGAGTCGGTATTTGGGCACGGGAGAGTAGGCGGACCAGGACAGTTGCATCTCTATCGAAAAGAAGCAACTTATCTTAATGGGAAATTTAGTAGGACATGAAAAAAAGTGCCATTGATTCATATTAATGGAGGCATTACATTGAAAACAACATTGGTTTAACGTGTCCTTACTTTTAACAGTGCGACTTCTACATTTTACTAGTGGCATTACATAAGAGCGGCTCGAGGCAACAAACATCAGAAGAGGATATCTGGGTTGGTCCCATTTTTGTTCGGTATATAGCCACCTTATACTATGTGAGGCTAGCAAATCTAGTGCTGGACTTACTCTGTTGACTTGTCCCCCAGTCCCCACTTTATTTCCTTTTTCAACCAATAGATCGGGTTTATATTGAGTTTGTACTGCGTTCCCTTTATTTCCCTATTAGACCTAGAGACCAGTTGGATAGCCAGTCTCTGCTACTTTTCGCCCCCATTATTTCCTCTTTCGACCAAGTCCTAGATTCAGGTAACAAATCTTCCCCCACCCCCACCCCCTTTCTTCTTTGTTTGAACCAAGTACTACTAGATTCGAGTGCATGAACTAGTTTTACCTCTTAATAGTAAAAAATTAGGTGGTTTTCGAATAGCCGATCGATCCTATCTATGAGGGGGCCTGAGAAATAGTAAAAGATACAAATGCAGCGATGTCAGGAGCTCGGGAAGTAGAGCAAGGCCGGTTTCAAAGGAAGTTATACCTGAGGGTCGCCGGGATGTTGCTAGGTGGGCGGCGGGAGGCCGGATTTGCCCACACTACGGCAGCGAGAAAGAAGGGGTGGGAGGCCCTCCCTTGCCAGCGATGCTTGGGAGAGAATAGCAATGCACGCTGATCGGGACGCACCGGCAGTGGGTAAGAGCCGTCGCCGAGGATGACCGCGTGAACGTTGCATCTTCTCACCTTCCCCGATGGAGATGATCCGGCTGGATCTGTGACCAGCGGCGAGTAGAGAGAGAGTGTGGCCACCGATGTCGTGTTTAGATCTAGAGAGGACGAGACAGTGTGAAGAGAGCAACACTAGCAAGCAAGTGCGGAGGCTCCTGCCTATATAGTGGAGTACTAGTTTTCTTTTCTCAACCGGCAGGAGCCGGCTTGACCTCGGCAATGACTGTCGAGAAGTCTTCATGCACGTGCCCCGGAGGTGCAGTTGTCGTCATTTTGACCTGAAGCACCGGATTAAAACATATAGCATGAAAAAATGCCACATGACAAGAAATCATAACCTCACTGCCCAAAGGAGAGAAGATGAATCTCGACGGACAAACTAGACGAGGATCAAAGCTCAAATTAAAGATAAACTTGTAGAAAAGGGGTCCGTCGATAGATGTCCTAATTAACATAGCCGGCTTGACCTAGATGGCAGCCGAGTAGTCTTCGTGCATGTTCCCCCAATGACTAGCCCAACTCAGTTGTCGTTGTTTAACCCTCGCATTGATCCAAAGCACATGACACCTAATTTTGCGAGATGACAAGAAACCTTATTTTAGATTTCTCACCAGAACTACAGCCATTTACAACACAGCCTGCACGATATGTAGATGATAGCCGATCCAGGCATGTCTGCTGGTGTCTGGTCACATGCATGGATGAACTGATCTTCTGTGTCTTGCAGAGATCGTCCAGGTACCAAGGTATGTACTCCTACAATGCTTCTCTAGTAGTACTATCGCTCGTCTCTCTCTTCTATTAACTCACCTGACTTGCGGGGCCGGGGAGTGTGCCTATGGTCTGTTCTCAATTGCGGTCCCACATGTGTGTGCAAATGCAATATGACATGCGTTCCATTTGGAGAGCGGCGTGCCAGACTGACCGTCTGGGGTGCGACGCGAACGCGACGGGCGTGCTGTATACTCCGTACATGTGTACCACTGTCTTCTTGAGGCTTTGCTCCATGGCGCAATCCATGGATACAAAATTAGTATACTATACTATTTAAAATTCGAGGGCAGTGCTTTTCCCGCACGATAGGCGGGGCAGTTCCGCCTAGTCGGTTCGACAAAGACACGAGAAGATGATGGAGTAGACTGCTGCAAACATAGGGTTGTGTGATTTGACAGTGAGTTACTACTGGACAGGTGGGGCCCAGTGATTTGGCTTGCCATTATCATTTTAACTGCGGCGCTACGACCGGCGTGAGTCTCCCGATTCCTGACCACCTCCATACAGGTGCCTCTCCCGATGCTCCACCATGTAGAGGCCGGCTCTTGCTTGAGAGCCCACTCCTCCACTTTTTCCTTGCCTCTTTCCTCCAGATATGCAAAAATGCCATGTAAAGCGGGCTTATAGCCCACTATTGTTCTTGATCCTACATGTGCTAAGCCTGCCACATAGGCATAAAGTCTGATGTGGCAAGTTAATTAAGAAGAGAGAGACTAGTTTGGTGACCCCAGGAAGAAACGATGATAAGCACGTGTACCTAGATGAAGCAAACTTAGCAAAAAAACTAAGCACCTATGCATTGGGGACTTGAGTTGCTAAGACATTTAATGCCCATAGCACCTCATCTAAGCACCATTTCGTTAGAAGAGGTCACTCCTTGGAAAATGCAATAAATACTACGAAGAAAGAGATGGAGAGAAATAAACAAAAAAAATACTATTATAGCCAACCTTATAGCTAACCATGTTGTATGAGTGACTAAGTGATGACTATGTTAATATGACGTGCCAACATCAGATAGCCTAACTGTCGGATCATGGGTTCCGACAAAACCCTTAAGGTTCGAACACTGGGTTGTGCGCGAAGATCTCCGCCTACTGATCCACATCCTAGTTTTGCTAAGATCTTGCGGACTAACTCGACGAACTCGTAACACAAAGGACACAAGATTTATACAGGTTCAGGCCACCGTTGTGGTGTAATACCCTACTCCTGTGTGGTGGTGGTGGATTGCCTCTGGGGCTGATGATGAACAGTACAAAGGGAAGAACAGCCTCCTGAGGTTGAGGTGTTCTTGTGCTTGGTGGATGTGATTGTGGGGATGAACTAGTTCTAGTCTAAGATGAGGTCTCTCTTCCTCTCTCTTCTATCTCACCCCCTAGCTATGGTGGTGGCTAGTCCAATTTATAGAGGCCCTGGTCCTCTCCCCCAAATATTGAGTGGGAAGGGAGCCAACAACGGCCAATTTGAAAGGGGAAAACTAGTACAACATATCCTGACAAAAGTGGTCTTCGCCTGCAAAAGGCTCAGGTGGTGATGCCGTCTTGGGCTCCACGGTGACCTCCGTCTTGCCATCCTGCTGGTCTTGGTCTCGTTGCACTGATATGGAAACCTTTTCTTGATGCCTCGGTACTCCGTGCCTGCGCTTTCCCCCTTAGCACCAAAGAGAAAACAAGGACGCTGCGCACTGGCGCCCGCGTGGTCTTGATCGTCATGGCTCATGTCACGAGAACCTCGCGAGGTTTGCCATGCCTTGATCTCTCCGCCCCTCACGAGCCAGCCTGGTGAGGCCGCTCCTGAGGAGGTCTTGCGTCATCCGCCTCGCGAGGCTTGGCCCCTCGCGAGGGTCTTGAATACCTTGCTGATGAAGATGGGCCCTATAGGCCTACTAGCAAAGCCACGTCGTGGGCCGCAGGCAGGCAAGTCTGGGGACCCCCATTCCTAGAACGCCGACAGTAGCCCCCGAGCCCAAGGCGTGCTTGGGCTTGGCTTCGAGGCGAAGCCATAGGTCAAGTGCGGAGCGCCACGGGCCCCAATAGCCTGCGGCCTTGGTCGACGCATGGCGGTTGATTGGACGTGGGCGTCTCCACTTCCCCATGCTGCCTCGGCCACTGCCCGACTGTCAAAAGGCTGGCGTAGACAGCGCTCGCCTTCACTGTTTCCCTTCGCCTGGCTCAGATCCCCTTTCTTGCTCCCCGCTTCCGAAATATTAACATCTGCTCCCATCCTTTCCTGCATTAGCGACCAATGGCGCCCCCGAGGGTCAAGCCCGCCTCATCGCCGGCTTGGTATGAGCCGTCCCTCGATGCGCCCAATGTTTTAGAGAAGAACATCACCGCCACGCGCTTGCTGACGGCAGGGGAAAGCAACGAGAAGGGGAAGACTGGACTCCGGGCCGGCTCCGACGTGCCTGAGCCTGAGGGAAGCACCTTCTACCCCTTCTTCATGAGCAGCATCGCCGCTGGGCTGGTTCCCCCCTTCTCCAACTTCTTTTACGAGGTCCTTGATCACTTCGGACTGCAAGTGCTGCATCTCCATCCCAACTCCATCCTTCTCTTGTCCATCTTCGCCTACTATTGTGAGGCGTATCTGGGGGTGATGCCGTCCGTGGCTCTGCTGCGCCACTTCTTCTTCCTCCGTGCCAGCGAGGGTCATATCTCCGGGTGCGCCAATTTCATCGCGGCTAGCAAGGCCAACTCGATCTCAAACACCAGGAAGAAGGCCGACAACCTCAGGGCCAAATGGGTCATGATGGGCACCAAGTGCGTCCATCCGCGCTTGGCGCTGCCAACGGAGAGGCCCCAGTCCGACAAGGGGTGGTCCTGCGCGAAGCTCACCGACGAGCGGGCGATGTTGGTGCTGGAGCAGATGAAGTCCGACCTGAAGCCCGGGAACACGAAGGCGGCAAACATTACAGGGGCCATGCACCTGAGGGAATTCCTGGCGCTGCGCGTGGCCCCGCTTCAAGCCCGCACGCACCCCTTGTGGGAACTTGGGGATGAAGAGGACAAGGTTCGCTTGATCTCGGAGGCCTTCTCCGACGAGGAGCTGACCGCAGCTCTCCGCCTCCTGGTTGGGGACAATCAGGAGTATTTGCCGAATGTCTTTACCCCCTTGTTCCGCCACAAAGACGGGGCGCTGATCGTGGCCTCCAAACCGACCTTTGACGGGCGTGGACTGGTGCCGCTGGTGCTCACCGGGGCCCTTGCGGCGCCGATGTCGGTGGAGCTGTCTTCTGGTGAGTCCCGTGGGGGGGAAGAAGAGGAGGAGGAAGACTCGAAGGTGACCCCCGAAGGGACGGGGGAGACCCCCGCTGAGTAAGGCTGACATCCTCCGCGCCTTTCCCGACAATTATGAGGCCGACGCTCCCTAGGAGAAAGAGGAACTGGTCATGATCCCGACGAGGAGCAGGTCGGCGCTGATCTCCCGAGATTCTGTTGTTGCTTCAGTGTCGGCTAGAGCTACTTCCGGCTCAACCGCTTCTCCCGCTTTAGCTTCTGGGCTGGTGCGCCTGCGCCTCGAGTCGCGATGCTCTCAGGCTTCAAGCTCACCAAGCGGAAGGTGGACTACGTTGTTGTGGACCAGTAAGTGCCCCGCCTCGCCTTGTTCCTGTTGTTGATGCTCGTTTCCGACTCTCTTTCCTTGTTGTGCAACCAGGCTGTCGTCTGCGGCGAAGAGGAGTAGGGAGAGCGAGGTGGTGCCACTTGAGTCCGTGTCACCTCCTGCGACTGCACCCCTCTCCATGAGCAAAGGTGGGGATGGTGCTTGTGCTTCTCCAGCCCAGTCATCCTCGCGAGGCACGGTGGAGCATCCTCGGGAGGAGTCAGCCCCCGAAGCGCCGCTCGCTCAGGAGGTGCCGGTGTCTGTCCTGGCTGATCAGGTCTCGAAGGCTCAGGTGCCCTTGATCTCCCAGGCTCTGGTGACAACGTCGCCCCCTTCTCCTGCTGCACCCCTGGCCCCAGGTTCTTTTGCTTCCTCTGCCGTCTTGGAGCGCGCCCTTTTGGAGATGGCCTAGCTGCATGAAGATCTCCAGGGCATGAACCCGCGCTTGGTGATCGGGCGCCTGGTGGTCGGGCGCCTGGAGCTGGCCTCTGGCTGGCTTCACTGCGATTCGGCGGTTCGAGCGTCACTGAGCCAGGCCGCGGCGGCCTCCGAGAAGGAGAAGCAGGCTGCCGCCAAAGCTGCGGCCAATCGCGAGGCGGCACTAAAGGACGCTGAGGCCACCCGCGGCCGCTGCCGAGAGCTGGAGGACAAGCTGAAGGGCCTGCGCGACCAGCATCCGGAAGAAGCATGTGGCCGCCAGGCGAAGGAGGAGGAGATGAGGGCTCGGGAGGACGCTGTCAAGGGCCGCGAGGCCGAGCTAGGGGAGCTGGCGAAGGTGCAGGCCACGGAGCACAGCTGGCTGGAGGAGTTGGAGCGGAAGGCGAGGGCAAAGGAGGTCGATCTTGACGCCAAGGCGAAGGTCCTGGCTGAAGACCGCATGGCCTTCTCACTCCTTGAGGAGAGGTCCCGCGTGGCACTGAAGTCACCGTTTGAGAAGGGCCACCGACGAGGATGGCCCTACTCAGCTACCTTCCCTTCTTGGTGAAGGCGCTCGAGGAAGTCGTGGAGGGCATCGATCCCATGGCGGAGGCAGAGGCTCGCGTCCTTTCCTCAGCCACGCTGACGCGGGTCTTCAGCCACGTGCACCTTCGTGACCCCAAAGCTCGTCTTGACGAGCTGCTGGAGCCTGTAGCTGATGAACACTATGCGGCTGCCACCGCAGCCGTGAAGGGTCAAGTGGAGGCCCTGCTGAAGAAGTTCGACGCCTTCGCCCCCATGTCCTTGACCGGTGACGCAGGTGAAGGCGACACTTCTCAGGAGGGGGCACCTCTTGAAGGTGTCGGTGGTTTTCATGGGTGACCTGCGACTGCTTTTCTGTTTTATTCCTGCAACATGCACCATGCCTCATGGAGGCGTTAAAATCGCGTTTGATATTCTGAGAACAATATGTCTTGTAATATTTGCTTTGAGATTTTGCGATTTTCTTCCTATTTGCTTTGTGTTCTGCGTCGGCAGAGCCCAGCCCCATGCATACCTCAACCGCCGTTGGGCCGACCGGAAACCAGGACGGACCAAGGAGTGAGGGGCTACACGACCAGTTAGGCTCCTGAGTCGCGATGCTCAGGAGTCCCCCTTGACGTGCAAATAGCCTATAGGAAGGATATGCGAGGATAGGTTAATGTTCTACGTCGGCAGAGCCCGGCCCCGCGCATAGGGTTTCGGCAAAACCCTTAAGGTTCGAACACTGGGGTGCACGTGAAGATCTCCCCCCTACCGATCCACGTCCTAGTTTTGCTAAGATCTTGTGGACTAACGCATTGAACTCGCAACACAAAGGACACAAGATTTATACTGGTTCGGGCCACCGTTGTGGTGTAATACCCTACTCCAGTGTGGTGGTGGTGGATTGCCTCTGGGGCTGATGATGAACAGTATAAAGGGAAGAACAGCCTCCTGAGGTTGAGGTGTTCTTGTGCTTGGTGGTTGTGATTGTGGGGATGAACTAGTTCTAGTCTAAGATGAGGTCTCTCTTCCTCTCTCTTCTATCTCACCCCCTAGATATGGTGGTGGCTAGTCCTATTTATAGAGGCCCTGGTCCTCTGCCACAAATATTGAGCGGGAAGGGAGACAACAACGGCCAATTTGAAAGGGGATAGCTAGTACAGCTTATCCTGACAAAAGTGGTCTTCGCCTGCAAAAGGCTCTGGTGGTGATGCCGTCTTGGGCTCCACGGTGACCTCCGTCTTGTCGTCCTACTGGTCCTGGTCTCATTGCACCGATATGGAAACCTTTGTTTGATGCCTCGGTACTCTGCACCTGCCTTGCCCCCTTAGCACAAAAGAGGAAACAAGGACATTGCGCGCGCTACCGCCCGCCTGGTCACGATCGTCATGGCTCACGTCACGAGAACCTGGTGATGTTTGCCGTGCCTTGATCTCTTCGCCCCTCATGAGCCAGCCTGGTGAGACCGCTCCTGAGAAGGTCTTGCGTCACCCGCCTCGTGAGGCTTGGCCCCTCGCGAGGGTCTTGAATACCTTGTTGATGAAGATGGGCCGTACAGGCCTGCTAGCAAAGCCATGCTGTGGGCCGTAGGCAGGAATTCTGGGGACCCCCGTTCCTAGAACGCCGACACTAACGCATCATGTTAAATCTCCAAGGGTGCGACCGCGCGAGCGAGGCGACGGTCGTGGTAGGCACGACCATGATACGGGCTACTGGCAGCCCTTGGATCTAAGATCGAACGGTCGCATGCTAAGTTGCTGAAAATTTGCAGAATAACCCTCCAGGATAGGATATTCACCCATAGGTCTAGAATCACCCCATACAACCGTTCGATCTCAGATCCAAGGGCTCTCGGAAGCCCGTATCATGGGAGAATGGAAAGCTTTGTATCACCTGTAATTTTCCCGACGCTTGACATGACATCAAAAGCCATTTAATTGGGCGTCGAGTAGACATGACATCTAATTGGGCCCCCATAGTACTGTGCATGAATCCATTTATCCACCAGGCAACCCACTACCCTGCCATTCGCATGCGCCCCCCACTCGACATTTTTACAATCGATAAACCGCTCCTAGTCGTCCCGTCCTTTCACATTATGGCAGTTCCACTAATCCTAACCCTCCTCCCAAATCCATGGCGTCCCAAATCTCCATGATCGGTGGTGAGTACAAGGTTAGAACCATCACTGGCGATCAGTTCTATGTCATCTACACCTGTTATTCTGCAAAGGTCAAAGAATGCCTTGCTCGCTTCAAACGCATGTTCAAAAACTCAAATGATGAGTGGGTCGCTCAACTAGATGTTTAGTACACCACAGTCCTGGGAAGCGAGAAGCATCTAAAGGAGGCATAGAAGAAGAAGCCCGCCATGATCTAGGTTTGCATGCATGACTTATGCTTGGTCTACCACATATGCCATGCCGACGGTGAGTGCCAGGATTTCAAGAATTTCCTCAAGGACGCCCGAGTCAAATTCATTACTGTATACTTTAGGAACGACAGGGATTTCCTGGATCGGATAGGCCTCGTTGTAGGCAACCCCTTCGACCTCCAGAAGACAGGGCTGGTGCCCTCCCGTGATCGGCCTTCAGTGCTGACCCTAGCAGGAGCCATGGTTCATCCTTCGTACAGTACACTGAAGAAACCTCCGTTCAAGTTTCATCATGCATGGGAGTGGAATGTACTAGATATAGACCACATCCACTATGCTGCAATGGATGGCTACCTTTGTTTCAATATCTACAAGGGTTGTATGAAGAGCAAGAGCCAAGTGTGCGGTTCAAGCAAAGAAGTATCGGCCAAGAGGAAGAGGAACAAGGACGAAGTTGAGGACGTGGATGAGGAGTCTGAGTAAGGTGGCAGTGCCGTTGCTCATGGTGGTTCTAATCCAGTGTCCACTAGATTAGTTGCTTAGTTTAATTTCAGGTGTGCTTAGTTTTATTTGAGGGGTGTGTTGTGCTGAGCCCCCAGAAGAACTATGTTATGTTTCTTATCGTTATATTTCGTACATTTCATCTTTTAGTTGGTATAGTACTACCACTCGTTTCTTCACATTATATACGTACAATATATATGGCGAACATCATATAGCCAGCAATTTAGTTGTCAAAGAGTTTTAGGGTGCTTAGTTTTTTCAAAGAATTCCAGGGTGCTTAGTTTTATTTGAGGGGTGTGTTGTGCTGGACACCATTAACTTATCATTGTGAGAATCGGCTTATTTTTGTCATGTAACATGGTCAACGGGTTTGACGTGAAAACAACAATGTCTAATGGCATTTCTGAGCGAACATCTAACTTAACGATGGCATTTTTTAGATATCTAATTGCATTTTGAGCAGGCATCTCACGGATCGATGGCATTTTTTGAGTAGTTGTAACTTCTAATGGCAAAACTGTGTAGTGATACACAACAAGTGGCATAAATAATAAGAACCCAAGAATTAAATAGGTATGCTAATTTCTTTATTTCTTTATACTTTTGTGTGCGAAACAATATACGCTGCCTCCCCCCAGATTTTCTTTACAGAGGCAACATAGAACTATATGAGTACCCTGTTAAATTTTGTAATTATTCCGGCTTCGTTTGACCTTTTTATACATTAATTGAGTTTCTGGTCATTTAATGTGCGTAATTCAAATTTGAACTACAAGCACATGCTCCCGTGCATGAAAGTTGATTGAAAAATCACATGTGTGTCCTCGGGTGAATTTCTAGGTCCCATGGAAGAAATGGGAATGAAATTCAAACATCTAGGCATCGTGGTTCGGCCGAGAACATTGAGAATCTTGGTTTTAAAATTCTTGTAAATCCAAAACATGCCTGAAAATCATGAAACTTGGCATGGTGTCATGTCATGGTACTACCATGCTGTGGTAAAAAAATTGTAGAATAGGAACAAGTTTTGGTATAAGTTTCTTGCAAACCGGAGCTTCTCTCAAGAAGGGCCGTGGTTCTAAGAGGGAACGTGTCACCTTTGTGTGCATAATTCAAATTTTAAATACAAGCACATGCTCCAGTGCACCAAAGCTGGTTGAAAAATCACATGTGTGTCCTCGGGTAAATTTCTAGGTCCCATGCCAGAAATGGGAATGAAATTCAAACATCTGGGCGTCATGGCTCGGCCGGAAACATTGAGAAACTTGGTTTTTTAATTCCTGTAAATCCGAAACAAGCATGAAAATCATGAAACTTGGCTTGCTGTCATGACATGGCACCAACACGCTGTGGTAATTTTGCTGTCCGATTTGCGAAGGCGCACACATTAACAATCAACAAAGTCATTTTGGAACAAGTGATGTCACGTTACAATCGGAAACACAAGTATTATTGAAACTGTGGGCGTTCTATTTACCATTTATGTGCCGCCACGCGTCCCCATTTTTTATTAGCTAGGAGGCGCCGTGCAGGGTAGCTATTTGAGTACAGGATGTGTGCGAGCCCTTTGACGTCCATCTGTCGTCCACCGCTCTCCCAAGGTCTCCATTAATGGCGCCCGAGCCTCTGTTTAATGGCATGGCAATGTCTCACTCGACTGAGTTTTGAGATAGAAAAAAGAAAATCTGAAAAGAAAATTTTGCACGGATCATGATGTAAGATCCGATGGACCTATATAGCATCTACTGTGACTTATAGCAAGACTGATGAATATATATAAGGACGACGAGAGTGGATAATAATTGTCTTACATAATTAGGAAGATAATTAAAAAAGCCACATGTGGCTACGCCCGAAATACACAATTGCAAAAGAAGAAGGAAGACGCATACAATGATCTGGCTCGCTGATCTCTACTTTCTTTATGTGCTGCAGGTTGTGGAGACTAGTTCTCACGGTGGGTGATGATCTCTTTCATCAGTTTGATGTCCTTAATATGTTGCTTGGCAGCATCCATGGATTCCTCCAACAGCCTGTTGCGCTCGATGCGGAGCATGGCATTCTCATCCATAAGTTTCTTGATGATGACGCCGGTCGCGCTCAACAGTTCGCGCTCGCCCCGGAGCTTCGCATTGCCCTCCCCTAGTTGCCGGGTGACGCCGGTAGCCTCGTCCTGCAACCTCGCCCAGCCAGAGATCTGATCCATCTGGCTATGGACCATCCCATTCATGCGCCTGTAAGAGTCCTCGCCTGCCTACGAGAAATTTTCCCAGGCCGCCGCGGCACGGCGGGACCTCCGTGCTGCTTCGGTGGCGTGGCGGACATCTTTGCTGCTTTCGCGGCGTGGCCGGACCAGTCTGCTACATCGACAGCGCAGCGGGACCTCCGTGCTGCTTCGGCGGCGCGGCGGGACCTCTATGCTGCTACTGCTACGCGGCTATACATGTCGGCTGCTTTCGTGGAGAGGCGGGACATCTCTCGTGCTTCCTCTTCCATGCTCACCTCTCCCTGGTGGAAATCTCTCGACCCAGAACTCACGCTGGCTATGGCTTGATTGACTTGATTGTTTTTTGTCAATGAGGAGTTGAGGAGGAATGTGCAGTCATCTTAGCATAGTAGTATTTATAACCGAGTACTACTAATACCTAATTGGGAAACCGTTTAGGTTGTGATTGGTGTGAACAGGTTTGCAATTAAATATAGCGTGGTAGTAGTAGTAATTTGGAATGTGACGAGACGTGCTCAAAATTTATTGACGGTTCTAGTTTTGAAGTGCGGCACTATTCCCGGATGGCGTAACATCGGCACGTTTTCTCGGCCGTGGTATAGCATATGCCATGATACTAGTTCTTTTTCTATTGCTGTGTACGTGCAAAAACTGGCACCGTCGGATGCATATCTTACGCTTGGCGTTCGACAGGAATAGCCTAGTGGCGAGCTATAGACTAGTCTTTTTTTCAGACGCATTACACCTATCTCTCAGGACTTCTCACACGCACCATCGCTGCTCCCTAGGTCGATGCCACCCACATACACTTGTACTCTGAGAAGAGGTGCACGCAGGCACTCATCCTCTCTCACACATGCATCTGTAGCTACGAATTGTAGTGTTCTCAACCATCCGATTGGCTCTATCATAGGTTTCACGTTGCTCCTTGGCCTTGAGATTGAGAAGTTTAAAACGTGGAGGCTAAGATGGAGGCACGGGGTTTTGGTTAATGTGCAGGCCGCACACGGCACCAACACGACACGAGCTTCGTCTGCCTGGTGTGCATGTAGTCAGGTGAGTTGTCCAAGTATATACACAACCAAGCCCTCGTTGGTACCCGTGCCTCGACTTTGGCTGGTCATAGTGGACAGTAACATAGACTAGTTACTAGTCTATGTTACTAGTACCTTCATAGTGGGTAGTGTCATATAGTATATGCATAATTTGGAGACCAGCGCTCTCTATATGTACCACCTTTTTTCTTTGATTCCATCTTGTTAGTTTTGCTCCATGGCGCAATCCATCGATACTACTACTATACAAATGTATACATTTTTTAAAAGGCTAGAGGGCGGGGCAGTCTAACTTGGTCCTTTTCACGAGAGGTGAGGGCCTTTGTGATTTGACGGCTCATTACTGTTGGAAGGCGGGGCCTTGTGATTTGACTGCTCATATAAATGTGTCGACGACCTGAGGAGGAGAAAATAACCGTGCGGTATACTCAAGTTTTCCACTAGAGTAGTACTAGTACGATGGAGGAGCACGAAACACGGCAGCCCAGTGCCATATGGCAATAAAAATGATCTAATTGGCTAGTCATCTCATTGTTAGCATTGTTCTATTCATGCCTCGCAGAGAACGTGACACGTGTGGCAAAACACCCGAAGCAAAAGAAGAAACACAGGAGCAAAAGGAGAAGGAAGATTATCACCCCAAATGATCTAATTCGCTGCAGAGTCGTAAATGCTTATTCATCGCCTCCACGACCTCCATCTCCTTGTGCGTCTCCTCCGCCATCTTCTTCATTCTGTCCATGACGCGGGATTTCTCGACGCGAGCCTTCATCATCTGTTCCACGGCCACATTACGTACCTTGACAGCAGTCGGGTGCTCAATGCGGAGCTTCGCCAACTCCTCCTTCTGTTCCATGACGAGGGCCTGCAACATCTTCATCGAGCAACTACTACTCTCGTGCAGCTTCTTCCAGCCCGCGTTCTTCTCCTTCGGCAGGTCGAGCTCGTGGAAGAGCTTCTCCTTGTCCTCCTGAAGTTGCAGGATTTTGTAGGTCGCCTTCTTCTCCGAGGCAATGCTCTTCTTCAGTAGCATCACCAAGCCGGTGGTCAACTCCCCATGCTTATTGAGCTCAGCGGGCATGTCGTCGAGGCTCTCCTTCAGCAGCTCCACCAAGCCATGGATGAACTCCTTCTGCTTATCGAGGTCCTTATTTAGCTGATCGGGCATGCCGTCGAGGGATAACGACTCCAGCGCCGCCAGCTCGGCATGTTCGTCTCCGCGGCTAGGGCGCTCCAGGGAGCCATCGCTAGCCCATGAGAGATCTTTCGAGGTCTCTGCATGGTGGCGAGCCCTCTTTTTTTTCCGCAACCTTGGTTGCCGCTCCCTTGTTATGAGTAGTTCTCGACCTAGAGCTCTGCGCACCAGACATGGCAAGGATGGACGAAGAAGAAGCACTTATGAGGAGGAAAGGTAGAGTAATTTTCGGTTAGGTAGTTCCCCTTTTTATAACCTAAGTACTAGCACTAGTACTAATACCTGCATAGTGGGAACACGTTCAGGTTTGGTACGTACTAGTAGGTGTGAGCAGGCTTGCACTTAATTGTAGCCCTAGTACTTTCAAATGTGATGGGAACAAGGTAAAGATAAATTGCTGGGTTTTGGTTTCGAGGCCCGAAACGGCTCCCAATGAGTTTAGTGGAACATAAATTTCAAGTAGACTACACTGCTCAGATGCGTAAATATTATGTTACTGTCAAAAACTGTCACAAAATACGAAGGAGACCAATGGAATTACTACTAGCAACCCATGATTTAACTACTCACATGCGCACAGTGGAGTAGTAATGTCTTTCTTCCGCCCTCACGTCCACTCAATTTGCATGCACTGTATTAATTGACCATCAATGAAGTGAAGGACTTTACACGCGTCAAATTATCACATGGGGTGGATCTTGGTACAAAATTGCGTCCGCCCGTGTACCCGCGTGTGCGTGCGAGGGAATGAGTGCGTGCGTGGCTTGTGTGCACATCTTCGCTTCGTGCATGTACCTCCAGTGTGGCTCAGGGAGGACGAGTACATTCTTCTTGAACCAACAGCACATCGCTGTGATCAATCCACACAAGGATGTCGCGACAATGCCTCCACATGTGCCACGTGGCTTCATGAACTGTAAGAGAGACACTGTGTAGCGTGCCATTGTGTTCTGCACATACTCAAAGTACTAGTAAGGTACACGTGCATTGCACGCATCAGATTTTGCAACCAAATTATGAATAAATACCACACTATAGCATGTAAGATCTGAGTCATATATGCCTGATATAGACCTTCATTTAATTCTTATAGTTCATCTCATTCAAAATCAATTACTTTTTATAAAAAACCTAGGGCCTCTTTGATTCGTAGGATTTCCAAAACACGGGAATAGGAAGAACATGGATAGAGTGGAATGTCGTCTTGAATCCTACAGGGTTGTACGAGTGTTTGATTGTGCATAGAAAAAACGCAGAATTTTTTCAAAGAGGTTTGAGTGGATGGGGTGTTTCCTATGAAATCTAGTGCAATGGAAAAAATCCTATGGTTTACAATCCTACGAATCAAACAACCAAGATAGGAAAAATTCCTAAGGATTAGAATCCTCCCAAATTCCTTTGAGAATCCTTTGAATCAAAGAAGCCCTTAATCTATTTTATGATTCATGGAATTGTGCATTTTAAAGCATAAAGTAAAAACAAATAATGGCAATTCAACTAGAAAAAAGTTTGGGCCGTTATGATACGGAAGATTCCAGAACAAAGGAGAACCACGGTTGTTTTGAGATTTGTGCATTATGCTTAAGTTCAACCATGGAGTCTTCTAGATAGTACATGTGGAAAAATCTGGTGGGGGGCTAGAAGATGGTGCGAGGGGCCGAGTGGAGGGAGACTATGAAGGAGTGCACAACTACGAGATCGATATTTAGAGAGAGGGGGCGAGAACATGCGCTGTTGCGCAGTGGCGGAGCCATGAAAAATGTCCCATGAGCTAGGGGGACAAGCATTGCTAATCCTTTACAAGGAGGGCCAATTCATCAACTTAAACCATTTTTACCAGCAATTGTCTAATGATCACATTCATATTAGCCTCGACATATAGTGATGTTAGGGGGGGCCTTGCTGCCCCCCTGTCTTCGCCATTGTGCGCGCGTCTCAGAGATGAAGCAGAAGGCATGGATGATGAGAGGGGGCGTTGGATATATAATTAATGTGAGTGTATTAGCTATATATGTAATCCTATATAGAGAGGTATAGATTGATCGATGTGGACGTGGGAAAGAGGGTGAGACCTCACTAGATATATAGATTGATTGGTTTATGCGGAAAACTATGAAAGACCTAGCTATACACACGCACACATAGAGGAACATCGATCGTTGCGCATGCACGTGAGAGATAAAGAATGCCCGATATGATGGAGAGGGGGATGTGTGTGTGTGCCTTCATGGGAGACCGGCCTGAAGAAAAGGATTGCATGTGTGCGATGGATAATGCCGACTGGCAGTGTGTGTGCATGCATGCATGAGAGAAAGTTAGTGGTACAATTATAAAGAGAATACCAATGTGTGGGTGTAAAAGACTAGGTGAGGTCATAATCAATGTAAAGTTGAATTCAAATATTTGAATAAGAGATCGGTGTGGTTTGGAAATGAGCATGCTGTAATGTATACACATTGAACAAGGTCAGACTTGTTTGAATTTGAGATACCGATGGCAGACATCGTTTGGCCACATTGCATCCGTGCATGGACACACTATTCTAATTGGAGATGATGTGTGGCTTTCGGATCACATATCTATATCTATACCCCTATATATATATTATATTTTATATTTTTATATAGTGTGTGGATAACTTTAACTTTGAAAGATAGTCGTTGGATGAGGCCAATCCGATGGTGCAGAGCTGGCAAATTTGAGCACTACTGGCCATTGGATATCATCTAGATTCCACCAGATTTTGCCACATGTACAATCTAGAAGACTCTATGGTTGAACTTAAGCATAATGCACAAACCTCAAAACACAAGCACTTCTTCTTTGTTCTAGAATCTTCCGTATCAAAATTTCCCAAATGTTTTTCGACATGATTTGTTTTTACTTTATGCCTTACAACGCACAATTCCATGAATCTTAAAATAGATTAGCTTTCTTATAAAAACTAGATGATTTTGAATGAAATGAACTATAAGAATTAAACGAACATCTACATCATGCATATATGACTCAAAGCTTACATGCTATAATGTGGTATTTATTCATGATTTGGTTGCCAAATCTCATGCGTGCAATGCACGTGTACCTTACTAGTCTAAATGGTGTCTGTGTGTGTTGTGCGTGTTAAACACATTGTACGTAGTATATCATACTAGTATAAATTGTCTTTTTTTGGGTACACGTTAAGCTTGTTCTCCCGAAATTTCAAGCCGCGCCTTGTTATGCCAAAATTTCAAGCTAGCGTCTCTGTCTATCGTGCTGCGAAACTCCCGCCTCTTCAACCCGCTCCTTGTTACCCCGAAATATTTAAGATAAATCTTTGTCTCGTTGTGCTCCGACAACTCCCTCCATCTCAACCCGCACCTTGCTATTCCAAAATTAAAACGCGCGCGGAAACTCCCACCTCCTGTGAAATCCTGACACGCGAAATGCCTGTGATACCCCGGAATCAGAAGAACCGCCTCAAATCGGTGGGGGTACTTTCGTAACTTACCCCACATTTCGGACAAGCGCGTCCCTAAGCCATGGTTCCCCACTCCCATCCCATCCGCCCACCCATTCGTACACCGAGGTCGGGAAAACCAGTGAAGCCCCACACCCTCCTCTGTCCGCCACCCGGCCGGAGCCTCTTCCCCGACGACGTCGTCCACAGCAACACCTCGATGACCCTCATCCACCGTGCCGGATGAGGATCCGTCGTCGATCTGGTCATCCCGCCGGTTAAACCACCCCGTCATCCACCTCCAAGGAGCTTCCCTGACGTTCCCCTCGTCTTTCGCGCCACCTCCATTCCCACACCGTTGTCTTCACCTACACCACCGGAAGAGCACCATCATCATCGTTTCCTCGGATGAAGCTGCGGCCTAATTGGCACCACAAAAGAGGTTGCACAGCAATCACCGCATTTTCTTCTTGATTCGATCTCACGGTGCTGCCGGCGCTCGGTCCCAAGCCAACACGGCGTGGCTCCATCCACAGCGGCGTCACAAGCCACTTCCTCCACGGTGTCGCTCCCTCGACGGTGATGTCCACGTCAGTAGGAGCTGCTGCTGCTTTAGCTCTCGCTCGCGTTGTTGCTCTTCTCTTACTCTCGGTCCCTTGCCTTGTCTGCTCTTGCTCTTGCTCTTTCCCGCGCTACTTCTCTCGCTCTTGCTTGCGATGCTGCTCCGATTTAGCTACACTTCAGTCGACTAAATCGACTTTTGGGTCAGTCGATTTTCAGGGGGTGGGGGGCTCGCCGGAGTTAAGGAAGAACCAGCCGCAGCAGGGAGGGGGGCTCACCGGAGAGGTACCCCACTATCTATCTTAGGGTTCAGGGTGGGGACGGTGGTCGCCGGCGATGGTGGGGCGGTGGCGTGGGGATCGCCGGAGAAAAAGCTCGGAACGGCGGGGGGGGGGCTAGAGGGATGGCCGGGGCGGCGGCGGACCGGTGTGGGAGTGTTTTCGGGGCGGGCGGGGCGGCGCACACCGCCGGCCGCGGGCGGCTGTTTGGCCGGTGGTGGCTGGCGGCTCAGGGGGGTGGAGGTTGAAGATGAACTGCAAGCCCTTGATTTCGTATCCAACAGCTGCAAAATAGACTGACCAGAGATGAAAAAGTCAGTCGACTGACGTGTAGCCTCACCTCTAGTGCGTTCAGTTTCGACAGTAAAATTTAGTTTCGACGGCAACATTCGGTTTCGACAGTCAAATTCAGTTTCGACAGTTAAATTCAGTTTCGACAGTTAAGTTCAGAGATGAGCGGCTGATGTACTTTACATCTAGCACTTTGTGGTTATGTATTTTACGTCATCTATTGGAGATGCTATCAGAATTCCACTCAGGTTAACAATGTCTCTCTTGTCCTGCTTCACCCTCGGCGTCGTACAACTCACCGGAGCTGCTCCAACGACGAAACCCTCCATCACAGCGGAGTAGTACCTCGGGCTCCGTCTCCAAACGCCTAAGATCTTCTTCCCCTCCTCCGACAGCCAAGTCAGCCGGAGCATCCTCACCGGCCAACCCAATCACACTGAGATCGACATGGCTTCGCCAAAGAGGTTGTACACTTGTTGCATATCTTTTTTACTCTACATGTTATATATATTGTCCACTGAGCACACAGAGTAACGGGAAATATGATTATTTTATCCTACTATATGACAAGCAGTGAGGTACCAGGCAACTTAGCTATCCGTGACGGACTCTCTTGAATGCCATCATTATTTATCTCTATGCGTTTGAGCTGTGCATTTGTCGATGGCCCTGGGAGATGAGCTAGTAGGGTAGTGTCCTGGGTCCAAAGTAATAGAAGTAGCACAAAAACATTTTTTTAGTGTAGGCTTTTCCTTGCTCAAGCCTGCCTACTAGAATCGCCAGTGCTTGAAAGGAAAAGTGAATGAAAAACATAGGAATTGGGAAGTTCCTATGGTACTACTTTTCATGAATTTGGTGCAAAGGAATGGAGCAAAGTAAAACTGTAGGATTTGTTCCTTTAGTGTCTCCTTGAAAGAAAAACCGTAGGAATTTTAATTTCCACTTGTCCTCCTTTTCAAATTCCTATTCATGAAGCACAAGACTAAGAGATAGTAGCACAATACCATTATAACTGTACATTTTCTTGTGGTTTGACTTAATCTCACCATGCTTCTTTGCATCCTTTGATCTTCCAATTCTTGTGAACCAAACACCCAGATTGGCAGAAATCCTATGTTTTTAAATTCTCTATTTTGCACGTGCATTCCTATCCTATTCATGTCTATTTCCTATCGGTGCATTGTTAGAATCCTCAAATTCAAACAAGCCCTTACACAATTACTTCTGTTACATATATGTGTCAAAGAAAACCTTGTGTGGTTTGTCCTGCTCCTGCGGTGTTGTGTTCCACCCCAGCTCAGCTGCTCCAACGACGGAAGGGTCACCACAGCAGGGATCCGCTCTCCAGACTGTCTTTCACCGCCTCAGATCTTCTTCCCCGCCGCCAGCGGCCACGACAACTACATTACCATCATAAACTGAGTAGATGACCTTGAGAACTACACGGGTCCGCAAGAGAGGTCGCACTCTTCCGTGTCTTCTTATGTTATGCATCGCTTAATATGATGACATGCTACTTTATCGCCGTGTTCACCTATTAGACTCTGAGTCAGGTCCAAACTTATGCTAAAACTTGACTTTTAAAATGGTTGTAGGGTACATATTGGGGTAGCAATCAGTACTATCTGTCTACTATCTGGTTGATCTCGGGTGTCTACTATGAGTTTCATGTTGGGTGCGAACAAACATTAAAGGAGCCATTATCTGTATTTTTTAACTAAAGCTATTATCTGCCTGCTATCATTTGTTTTGGGTCTATCCACAGTTCGCTACCATCACTCTGGATTTGTGCATGCACTCCTTACATAATCTCACTATGTTTATTCCTATGCATGTCAGTTATTGTACACAATGGAACTAAACATGTAGAGCAAAAGAGACGAGCCTTGCGTGGCAATAAAATTTCATGCAGACGTCGCTCCATGCTGGGCGCAAAGGCAGCCCCCTCCACCCAATTCAGATCATAATCTAGAGGAAGATAACTGTTTCGAGGGGGATTCAAAAGTAGAAGACCACTCCTATTTACCCCATGAGGTCTTTGCTCTAACTTGGCATGCTGATGTTGGTAATATCATGCATATGGTGCCTTGCATTGCTTACTGTATACATCAAAGATGTCATCTGCTTAGTTTAGACATGCTTTGTGTCAATTCCACCTGTTTAGTTTCTTTATCGTATATGTGAATCATGCAATGCCATCTTGTTTAGCCAGGCATTATATATGTGAATTTTGCAATGCCACCCTGGTTAGCCAGTCATCTTATATGTGAATTATATCATGACATCATTTTTTTATTACGTGTTAAATTTGTCAACAATTTTAGTACATTCAATTACTCTTCCTATGCATTAGCCATTCGGGGCGGTCATGCAAAAAATCTGGAGTGGAAACAAGGTCTTCAGAGCAGACAATGCTATGTGACGAAGCACATGTCTTGCTGGTTACAGATAGCTCCTCGGAGGAGGATTCAGAGACAGATGACCAGTCCTATCCCCCCCCCCCGAGGTGCATGCTCTAACTTGGCAGGGTTATGTTGCTCATATCGTGCGTATGGTGTCTTGCATTGCCATGTCATTTGCTTAGTTTAGACATGCTTTGTGTGAATGCCACCTGTTTAGTGTCTAATTACCATATATGTGAATTATGCAATGCCATCTTGTTGCAAGACATTATATATGTGAATTATGCAATGCTATCTTGTTGCAAGGCATTATATATGTGAATTATGCAATGCCATGCTGTTTAGCCAAGTGTCGTATATGTGAATTATATCATGCCGTCCTTTTTTGTATTTCTCATTGCTTTTGTTGATAATGTTTGTATATTCAACTGCTCTTCCTGTGCATCAGCCATTTGAATTGGTGATGGAGAAATCTGGAGTGAAAACAAGGTCTTCAGAGTAGACAATGCTACCTGCTGAAGCAGATATCTTGCTGGTTACAGATAGCTCTTCAGAGGAGGATTCAGAGGCAGATGACCAGTCCTATTATCCCCCTAAGGTGTATTCTCAAACTTGGCAGGGTTATATTACTCATATCATGCATATGCTGTATTGCAATGCTTAGTTTTTACATCATATATACGATATTGAATGCCATCTCCTTAGTTGACACATGATATATGTGATTGCCCTCTGCTAACTTCCTTAGTATATAAATCATATATTTGAATTATATCATGCCATGATGTTTACATAGACAGCATGTTTCTGATTTATGGCATGCCAACCCATTTTCTAAAGACATAATATAGTTATATCACCTCATCCTGTTCACATAGTCATCATATTTTGAATTATGTCATTCTATCCATGAATTATATCATGCCACCATGTTTCCATCGACGGCATGTTTGTGATTTATGGCATGCCAACCACTTTAATAGACACATCGTATAGTTATATCATGTCGTCTTGTTTACATAGTCATCATATTTTGAAGTATGTCATTCTATCTTGTTTAGTTAGACATCATACATGTAAAATTGTGTCATGCTATATTGTTTAATTAGCCATCATATATGTGAAATTATGTCCTGCTATTCTGTTTGGTTAGACAACATAAAGGTGAATTATTTCATGCCCTATTTTCTTCCCTACTATCCATTGCACCTGTCTATCTTACAATGTCTGTACATTCAATTGCTTTTCTTGTTTATCAGCCATTTCAATTGGAGGGGGTGATGGCAGTATCTGTGGGAGTAAAAGCACGGTCTTCAGAAAAGATTGTGCTACCTGTCGATGGAGATAGAACCACAGTTGTACTTGCCCAAGAACCAGCCCCACCACACATAACCTAGACTCACGCAGATTGTACCCCTACTCAATTGTACAGAGAACCAGCCACACCCCTTTTAACCCCAACCCCAGCAGATAGTAACCCAGTTCTCGTTGACACAGCACCATCTCCACCATAGAGCACCCAAACACAAGCAGTTAGTAAGGCAACTGATGTGCCCAAAGCACGAGGACCACCACTACGAACCCCAAGTCAACGCTTAAAGCAGAAGAAGAATTGTTCTCAGGTCAGGTTCTATAGCTATGGTTCATACTACTTTGCTCTTGCATCACTGTATTTACTCATACCAGCTAATTTCAAATTTGAAGGGTGCAATTGAAACTCCAATGGAGCAACAGGTATGTTTTAAACCTGTTTCTTTAATGTGTTTGCTGTTGTAACTTGCTCTATGTTGATTTCAGTTTCAATTGAATAAACAGTTATGTTCTTATGCCATGCACATTACAAGTGTTGTTATTGCTGTGTAGTTTCCCACACTTATATTCTGTCTATGTTTCTTTGTCTTAAATAGATATGATTCGAACTGTATCTATCATGATTTGGCAACATAAACTAGAATGATATAGACCATACAGTGACCATACTACATAGATATATGTTTGTTTCATGCTGTTATCTTGTCCACCTTACTACTGAAGTGGTTTACCAAAATGAGTTTCATATACTACATTGTAAACCTGTGATGTGTTTGTTTGTGTCTCTTTTAGAACACGGATAAATATTGGAGAAGAGTACCCCGTTATGCAATGGTAAATGAAGTAGTGCAGATAAGGTTCAAGATAGTGAGACATCCCTGTTGGTCTCCAAGAAAGCTGATAAAAACTAGAATGAAGACACTATGACAACCCCAAAGTCCTGTCTTGATGTAGTGTTCGAGTTACTGGCTACTAATGTTGGCACCAGCTCTTCGAACTCGCTGCCTGAATCAGTTCGGCTTCTTGAGTCTCAACGTCAAGTTGAAAGACATCAATCAAATGTTATGCGACAGGAAGCCGAAGGACTGAGGAAGTCCCTGCAGAATTCAGATGCATACTTTCTGGTGCAACAGCAAGTGCTGGAGGATTTAAGCGCCAAACAAGAGAAAGTTAATAAGCTTGCTAAGCATCTTGCCAGCATTATGGATACCCATGATATTGTTTCTTGAGCTCTTCTGAAGTGGTTTCAGTTCTGGACTTGTTTTGCTGCGGCGTTTATATGCTGCTTTGTTCCCTATATTTGCACTGGTGGCGAACTTTGATGCCCAGTGGATGTAATATGTGTAATAGCCGAGATAGCCTAGCGTAAGTTGCTTGCTTATTTATTTCCTTATTGTCTTGTTTATTTGTTTTCTTGTAGTCAGTGCAGTTCTTTTTCCGTGGTTTACTAGTGGCTGCAATAACCTATTTTTTTAAAACTAGGCCACATTAACCATGGGCTACATATTTACTACAGTTAACATGGGCCTCCTACGGGCCGTAGAAACAATGGGCCTCCTAAGGGACGTAGAAACAATGGGACATCTACGGGGCATAGAAACAATGGGCCTTATACGGGTCATAGACACAATGGGCCTTCTACGGGCCGTATCATCAATGGGCCTTCTACGGGTCGTATGATCGGTTTGCCAAACATGGACCAATAATAGACCACATTATGGTCGTAAATGGGCTAGAGTTGAAATCGTCCGTTCATGGGCCGACCATAACGGGCCATCGTTAATCATCCGTATTTGATGACGCTATGAAAACGGCCCAACGTATTAACGGGCCACAAATGGGCCGACTGTAACCACGGGCTGAATTTGGCCCACAAGCAAAAATGACAGTAACGGGCCAAAAGTAAACGAATGCTAGAAATGAGCCCAAGAATAAATGGGCCCTGGGAAGGCCGAAAGATAACATGATTTGGAAATGGCCCAACGAAATAATGGGCCGTTAATGGGTATAAAGTGATACACTGTTCATTACAGGCCAGTTTTACCATGGGCCATTAATGGGCTGAGGGTTACTAAGGGCCTCATATGTGCCGAAAGACGTCATGGGACATACATGGGCCGGAAGTTAAAATGGGCTGGAATTATATTGGACGGCCCAGATGATGCTACTGGGCCCAATTAGGAGAGGCCATAAACGGGCCCTGGGTTAGCGGGTTGTAAATGGGCTATATGCGACAGGCCGTTAACAGGCTTGCCGTGGGCCGGCCTGCCACCTTTTGACCAAGTCAAACGGGACGGCCTTTCACAGGAATGGGCCTCTGTTGGGCCGTGCCACATGTCGACGTATCATAGGCGCTTTGGGTCCAATGAGTGGATGACATCTATCCCAACGGTGAGTCGACATGTGTTTCCTCCAGCCAATGATGATTTTACACGTGGAAAATCCCTATTGGTCGGGGCTGTTAACGGGTTATCAGATCCAAAACCGGACCCGATAGATAAACGGCGTTCCGTTACGGTGGATGCCACGTGTCGGTCACCCTTGACGAAAGCACTTTTATGACGCGCGATTTATCGTCATGGAAGTGCACTTCCATGATGATAATTTTGCTAATGTCATGAAACACTTCTACGACAGCACAGGTATGACTATCTTGATTATGTCATAAAATTTTCATGGATGTACATGTATGACAGAAAACGTGACCTACTGTAACAAACACGTATCATCACGGAAGTGTATTTTTTTGTAGTGTATGATTATCTTCAAAGGAAGCAAGCACTTTAGAACTTGAGATCAGCTCATGAAGATCTTCAAAAGGAGAACGAGTCACTCCGCGCTCAACAGATCAGTTCCGCTCAGGAAGGATTTGAACCACCATGTCTAAAATGTCTTGATTGTGATAATGTTGTCTTTGTTGTTGAATGTTCTAATGCTGCTACTATTGCAATATCTTCAACTGCTGATATGGTAACTAACCCCTTTGTTGAGGATACCACTACTATTGCTGATGAGAATGCAAGGTTGAAGACATTGCTTGAGACAGGAATGTACAAAAGTCTCAAAGGGCATCAGAAACTATGTGATGTCCTCAAGAAACAGATTCTGAACCGAAACCCTAGGAAAGAGGGTGTTGGGTTTGAGAGGAAAATCAATGTTGATGGTTCTTACTGGAAGCCTGAGAAGTACCCCAAAACCACATGGGTTTCTGCAAAGGGACCTTCAGTGGATCCATCTACCTTATCTGGATTCACTTGTGCTAACCCGATTGTCATTGATGAATCCTTTGATGCAAACTATAGACTGTTTAAGAATCAGAATGGTGAAGTGTTTGCCAGGTATATTGGTACTAACTACAGGAATGGACCGCCTTTGAAGAAGATCTGGGTACCCAAAAGTTGTCTTGAAAATCTTCACGTGAATGTCATCATGACACCACCTGGGAAGAAGAAAAACCCCAGACCAAAGGCTTCATACGGTCCAAAGGCTTCATACAGACAAAGGACTCGACAGAATCACCCTAACGCCAATGTTTTGCAGGGAAACCATACTCAGGCATATGAATATGAGTGTGTTTCATCAAACCGCCATGTCCATAAGACCAAGAACTATTCTGCCTATTCTTATGAGTATTATTCACCTCCTGCGAGGCTATTTGCTAGGGCTCCAAAGCCAAAGTTCTCAGATGCTACACTTAGACTTATTGCTTCGAAGCCACCCCTGAGGATGTGGGTGGCTAAGAAAAATTAACTCTCTTTTGTAGGGAAAGGTCTCCAGTCTGAAATCAAAGGCGTCTGATGCTTATGCTGGGGACCTTAAACATCTTGTGGGCGCAAGATAAAATGCCCAAATGGTCTTATTATGTATTTCGTCCCAGGATTCCTTGACATACATCCTACTTATCCTAACCGTGATCTAAACTTTGATAATATGCTTGTTTGACAAATGTTTATGCTTCACACTTCCCTTGGTGAAGCCTATCCCCCAAACTGCACTGTAGGGTACGACACCAAAGGATTCTGAATAGATTATGGATAGTGGATGCACTAACTACATGACTTGTGATCGGAGTCTTCTCATGGACTCAACCTTACATCCATTTGACAAGAGTCACATCACATTTGCTGACACAGGTAAAAGCAAGGTATTGGGTCTAGGTAGAGTTGCAATCTCAAAGGATCAGCACATGGATAAAGTGATGCTTGTTGAATCCCTTGGTTTCAACTTAATGTCTGTCTCGATGCTTTGTGATTTGAACATGATTGTGATATTTGGAAAATATTGTTGCCTTGTTCTAATGGAATCTGACAAGTCTCTAGTCTTTGAAGCATATCGGAAGGACGATTGGTACATGGTAGATTTCTCAGCAGGACCACAGTTGTCCGTATGTCTTCTAGCAAAAGCTTCAGAGTGTTGGCTCTGGCATCAGAGGCTAGGGCATGCTCGCATGAGGAACCTGTACACTCTTGCGAAGAATAAACACGTCATAGGCATCGAGGGCGTCAAGTTCAAGAAGGATCATTTGTGTGGTGCCTGTGAAGCTGGAAAGATGACAAGGGCCAAACATCCCTCGAAGATAATCATGACGACATATGAACCCTTCGAGCTGCTTCACATGGACTTATTTGGCCCTACTCACTACTCTACTCTCACTATCACTGCTTGCCTCTATGGCTTCATCATTGTTGATGATTATTCAAGATACACATGGGTGCATATAATCCTTTACAAGAATGAAGTGTGGGATGTCTTCAGACAATTCGCCAATCGTGCCATGAATAACTATGACAACAAGATCAAGTACATCAGAAGTGACAACGGCACAGAGTTCAAAAACACCAGCCTCGACACTTATCTTGATACATTGGGCATCACGCATGAGTTCTCAGCTCCATACACACCTTAGCAGAATGGCATCATGGAGTGCAAGAACAGAACACTCATTGAGATGGCTCGCACGATGCTTGATGAGTACAAGACTTCAAGGAAGTTCTGGCCTGAAGCTATTGATACTGCATGCCACGTCATCAACCATGTTTATCTTCAGAAGCTTCTAAAGAAGACATCCTATGAGCTCCTAACTGGTAAGAAGCCAAATGTCAGTTACTTCAGAGTATTTGGTGCTAGGTGCTGGATCAAGGATCCACATCACACTTCAAAATTTGCACCAAAAGCACATGAAGGTTTTATGCTTGGCTACGGAAAGGATTCACACTCCTACAGAGTCTTCAACTTCTTTCACTATAAAGTGGTTGAAATCGTGGATGTGCGATTCGATGAAACTAACGGCTCGCAAAGAGAGCACCTGCCAAATGTGCTAGATGAAGTCCCACCTAGTGAATCGATCAAGCTTATGGGAACTGGAGAAATCATACCTTCAGAGGCATAGGCTGAAAAAGAACTTGTCATTTCTGCACCAAGTCAACCTGAAGATACTGCTCAGCCTGAAGCCAATGCTGAAAATAAAGACAATGATCAGCAAGGGCAAAATCTTTGTCCAGTTCATCCTCGTGTTGCAAATGAAGTACAGATTGACAAGATACTTGATAGCATTAATGCACCTGGTCCCCTCACTCATTCAAGAGCAACACATCTAGCAAATTTCTGTGGGCACTTTGCATTTATCTCTATATCTGAACCCAAGAAAGTTGCTAAAGCCTTCATGGAACTTGAATGGATTCAAGATATGCAAGAAGAGCTTCAACAGTTCGAGTTGAACAATGTATGGGAACTAGTCAAGCGTCCTGATCCTCGCAAGCACAATATAATAGGCACCAAATTGATCTATCGCAACAGACAAGATGAGCATGGTCAAGTTGTCAGAAACAAGGCTTGTCTCATTGCTCAAGGATACACTCAAGTTGAAGGCTAGGCTTGAAGCCATTCACATACTGCTATCCTATGCCAACCATCACAACATCGTCGTGTACCAAATGGATGTGAAGAGTGATTTTCTCAATGGGAAGATTGAAGAAGAAGTATATGTTGCACAACCACCTGGCTTTGAAGACCCAAATCATCCTGACAAGGTATACAAGCTCAATAAGGCACTGTATGGCCTCAAACAAGCCCCTCGCGCTTGGTATGACACACTCAAAGACTTCCTGAAGAGCAAAGGCTTCAAACCTGGTTCCCTGGATCCCACTCTCTTCACAAAGACATACGACGATGAACTGTTTGTGTGCCAGATCTATGTGGATGACATTATCTTCGACTGCATTGACAAGAGATACAGTGATGAGTTTGGCACATGATGCAAGAGCAATATCAGATGTCCATGATGGGTGAGCTTAAGTTCTTCCTTGGTCTTAAAATCCATGAGTAGAGCAACATCATCTTCATATCTCAAGAGAAATACCTCAAAGATTGCCTGAAGAAGTTTGGAATGCAAGACTATAAAGGGTACATGACGCCAATGCCAACCAAAGGTCCATTGGGTCCCAACGACAATGGTAAAGAGTTCGATCAAAAGGTATACCACTCCATGATTGGTTCTTTACTCTACTTATGTGCATCTAGGCCAGATATAATGCTTAGCATTTGCATGTGTGCCTGATTCCAAGCGGCACCAAAGGAGTCACATCACTTAGCTGTGAAGCGAATTCTTCGATATTTGGCTTACACCCCAACACTAGGATTATGGTATCCAAAGGGCTCAGAGTTTGATCTAGTTGGATTCTCAAATGTTGATTATGTTGGTGACAAGGTTGATCACAAGTCTACATCAGGCACATGTCACTTTCTTAGACGATCTCTTGTCTGTTGGTCTTCAAAGAAGCAGAACTGTGTATCTCTCTCCACTGCTGAATCTGAATACATTGCTGCTGGATCTTGCTGTGCTCAGCTTCTATGGATGAAGCAAACTCTCAAGGACTATGGCATCCACCTGAAGCAAGTGCCACTTTACTGCGACAATGAAAGTGCCATCAAGATTGCCAACAACCCAGTCCAGCACTCGAAGACAAAGCACATTCAGATCTGTCATCATTTTCTTAGAGATCATGTCATGAAGGAAGATATTGATATCATTCACGTCAACACTAAAGAGAAATTGGCAGATATCTTCACAAAGCCCTTGGATGAGAAAAGGTTTTGCAAGTTGCGGTGTGAGCTAAATATCTTAGAATCCTCGAATGTCCTGTAATTGGACACACATCCTAACGCTTAGGTATGTTGATGACTTAGATGTGCAACACATGAAGTATCGTATATCTTCAGTCAATGAAGACATACACTCTAAGTGAATACATTAATGCGGAATTTGACTTCGGAGCGCCACGATAATTGTGCGTCGTGTCTGGGTCTAATACTTCATATACGGTGTGTAACGCCACCACCAAATTCTTGTTTGGTGTGTTTCAATGGCGTCCACATTGCATAGTCTTCGCATTTGGTTTGTCTTCAACACTGATTTGGTTTCATGTTTATCTTCACAAGGTTGAGTTGGTCTGATATATATATATATACACACACACACATACATACATACATACATACACACACACGTGTTCTGTCCTCTACATCATTCACTTATAGATATGTCTTCATGATTGAATCTTTTCTTGAACTAAGTGAATGTGATCGGACCCTAACCTCTTCTGTGCTTCTACCTCAAACTCTATCTATCCAAATCATATGCATTCTATTGAAACCTGTCGTTTGTCTTCTTTGAGTCCTTGTCAGCAGAAGACAAAAGGATAAACATTTAAATCTGTTTTTAATGTCACATCCTTTTTGCCTGAATACCGGAGAAGCCACAATGACCACCCTACCATCCAGGCATACGTGGGAACGTGGAAAAACTTCCGATATGTTGCATGCATGCCACGTGCCCTTCAGATGTGAACCGCCAGGGGCACCTGCGTAATAACACGGTGCCATCCCTGTCCTTATAAATACACACCTCACCGTGGTCATTATATCTTCTTCCACCTCTTCTCCTCGCACCAAAACTGTAACACCCCGGATGTAACTTTCCCTATTTGTACTCCAACTCTTGCCATTTCCGGCGTTAAGTTATATTTATTTCCCGGGTTCGGGTCTTTGTCTCCGTGTGTTGTTTTCTTGTCATGCATCTCATATCATGTCATCATGTGCATTGCTTTTGCATACATGTTCATCTCATGCATTCGAGCATTTTCCCCGTTGTCCGTTTTGCATTCCGGCGCTTCGTTCTCCTTCGGTGGTCATTTCTAGCTTTCTTTCGTGTGTGTGGATTAAACATTTCCAGATTGGACTGAGACTTGCCAAGCGGCCTTGGTTTACCAACGGTAGACCGCCTGTCAAGTTTCGTATCATTTGGACTTCGTTTAATACTCCAACGGTTAACCGAGGGACCGAAAAGGCCTCGTGTGTGTTGCAGCCCAACACCCCTCCATTTTGGCCCAAAACCCACCAAACTCTGCTCCATGTCCTAGAGCGTTCGATCACGATCGCGTGGCCGAAAACCGCACCTCATTTGGACTCTCCTAGCTCCACTTATGCCTATAAATAGAACCCCCATTTTCCGGATCTCTCCTCCCCCCGAAACCCTAGCTAAAAAAACAGATCTCGGGCGAGCCGGACAACGTCCGACCCCCTCGGACAAATCGCCGCCGCCTACCGGGGCACGCCACATGGCGCGGGTGCCCCACTTCGCCGCCTCTCTCCCGCCGGCCCGGGAGGCCCAGGAAGGGCCCCCGAGGCCCGTTGACCCCGCCGAGGCACCGGGCCGCCGCCTTCTTCGTCTTCCTTCGCGCCGGGCGCCGCCATCGCCATCCGCCGCCGCCTGCGTCGCCGCTCGCCGCCGCACCGGGCCGCCGCCCGCTCCACTCTGCCCCGAGCCGGCGCCGACCTCGCCGCCGCTCCCCTCCTTCCGCGGCGCCGCCTCCTCCGCCGAGCCGGACCACCGCCCCGGCCTCTCCCTCCTTGTCTCCTACTCCGGCCACGACGAACTCCGGCGAGAGATCCAAGTCCGGTCAACCTCGATGTCCGTGCCCGTGAACAGTGCCGGATCTCAGATCTGAGATATTTTGAATCTCGGTTGACTTTTTCCCTCCGAACCCTAAATTTTTATGCATACTTTGACGTGCCGTAACTTTTCATTCGTACCTCCGATTTGGGCATATAGCATATCCAAATGTTTGTCTCGTTGAGTACATCATTTCATTCCATTGCATAATTTTCATTTGAGTTCATCTTGAGGCCCAAAATGCTGTTAGAAGGAGCCTTCATGAGTTAATTGTCAGATCTGCTAGTTCATCTTAGACTTTTGTCATTTTTGCCATGATTATTGTGTGCATGCTATGCCTGTGAGTCCTTCACATGTTTTGTTAAGCATTTTGTCTTCTTTACAGGGGTGCAACCCATGCATTTTTAGGATGTGTGTGGTGACTTGTGCAAGCTTGCAAAGAGAGGCACCCGGGAAATCTGTTTTCAGAGACATAGTAGTTTTCACTAAGTCTGGGATTATTTAGTTCATGATGCCATATGTTCAGCTTGTTTCCTAGTGATCCGTGCCTCTTTTGAGGATGACCAGTAAAGGAGTTTTGTTAATCATGTTATGATCTATCCATGAATGTCCTTGTTTGAAATTATGGAGCAACCTAGCTTGAGTCAATCGAGCTCTACTTTTGCTTCGTGGTGAATCTGGACAGATCGTCAACTTGTTTGCGATTTTGCCGATGTTATTGTAGTTGATCCGTGCATGCTATGCCATTGTTCTTTCCATGTCTATCTAGAATTTTGTTCCTTCTTAATGGATGTGTGCTTTCCTTGCCATTACTTTCACCATGGTGAGTGCATCGAGCTCGTTTACATGCCTTCGTGAGTTATATTTCAGCATGTCTCAGTTTTCACTAAGTCTGAAAACTGATTGTGTTTTAGCTATGTTCGTGTGCCCGTTAGTATATTTTGTGAACCCTTTTGGCCCCAGGTCACTTCGGGTCTTTTGTTAAGCTTGTTGAGTAGCTCCATGCCATGTTCTTACTTTTCTTAATCAGGTCATGTATCATGTTAGTTTGCTGCTCCGAAGAGGGCTTCGTGATCTGAAATTTCAGACAAGTGTTAATTTCACTAAGTCTGGAATCTGTTTTGCATTTGCGTTTTTGCCATGCTTGTTTGAACCTCATAATGGATGAATTGGCCGTGGCTCAGTGCTAGCCTTTTGTTAAGCATCTTGTGTGCATCCCTGCCATGTATTTTGTTGTCATGTTTGGTGGCTGTAGTATGTTCATTTCATTGCATGTAGATGCCTACTTGCTGTAAATCGCAGACCGGTGTCGTTTTTGAAACGCTTGCCATTTCCAAACCGTAACTCCGATTCCGATGATCTTTATATTGTTTTTAAGACATTTCATCTCATATTTCCAGTGGAACCCTTGAAATTCCAAGTTGAGGCCAGGTTCATGCATTTCCTGTCATATCTTGCATTTTGCATCCCGCATCGCATCCCGCATAACTCTGACAACTATGCAGGCAAGATGATCATACCCTCGAAATCACTACTATCTTTGCTATGCTAGTTTGCTCGCTCTTGCTATGCCAATGCTACGATGC
Source organism: Triticum urartu (assembly GCF_003073215.2). Classification (NCBI taxonomy): domain Eukaryota; kingdom Viridiplantae; phylum Streptophyta; class Magnoliopsida; order Poales; family Poaceae; genus Triticum; species Triticum urartu. Next base: position 352,395,248 of record NC_053023.1, read on the forward strand.
CTACCTTTTGCTTGTCAGCCTCCCAATTGCCATGTAAAACCTCTAACCCACCATGTCCTAGCAAACCGTTGATTGGCTATGTTACCGCTTTGCTCAGCCCCTCTTATAGCGTTGCTAGTTGCAGGTGAAGATTGGAGGCCGCTCCTTGTTGGAACATCATTTATTTACTTTTTGGGATATCATTACATTGCCATGTTATCTTAATGCATCTATATACTTGGTAAAGGGTGGAAGGCTCGGCCTCTCGCCTAGTGTTTTGTTCCACTCTTGCCGCCCTAGTTTCCGTCATATCGGTGTTATGTTCCCGGATTTTGCGTTCCTTATGCGGTTGGGTTATAATGGGAACCCCTTGATATTTCGCCTTGATTAAAGATTTTCCAGCAACACCCAACCTTGGTTTTACCATTTGCCACCTAGCCTTTTCTTTCCCTTGGGTTCTGCAGACTCAAGGGTCATCTTATTTAATCCCCCCCCGGGCCAGTGCTCCCTCTGAGTGTTGGTCCGAACTGGGCAGCCTGCGGGGCCACCTCGGGGAAACTTGAGGGCTGGTTTTACTCGTAGCTTGACCTATCTGAGTGCGCCCTGAGAAAGAGATATGTGCAGCTCCTATCGGGATTTGTCGGCACATTCGGGCGGTGTTGCTGGTCTTGTTTTAACCTGTCGAAGTGTCTTGAGTTACCGAGATAGCGAGTCTGATCGGAACGTCTTGGGGGGAGGTCTATTCCTTCATTGACCGTGAGAGCTTGTCATGGGCTAAGTTGGGACTCCCCTGCAGGGATTGCACTTTCGAAAGCCGTGCCCGCGGTTATGGGCAGATGGAAATTTGTTAATGTCCGGTTGTAGATAACTGAAACTTAATTAATTAAAATGAATCAACTGAGTGTGTTGCCGTGATGGCCTCTTCTCGGCAGAGTCCGGGAAGTGGACACGGTGTTGGAGTTATGTTTGCGCAGGTTGTTCCTTCTAGCTTCTCGCTCGCGCTTTGCCTCCTCTTCTCGCTCTCTTTTGCGTATAAGTTAGCCACCATACATGCTAGTCGCTTGCTGCAGCTCCACATATATATTTGCCTTTTCCTTCCTATAAGCTTAAATAGTCTTGATCGCGAGGGTGCGAGATTTCTGAGTCCCTATGGCTCACAGATACCAAAACTCCAGATGCAGGTCCAGGTGATTCCGCTCCAGGTGACGAGTACGAGCTCAAGTGGGAGTTCGACGAGGACTCTCAGCGTTACTACGTGTCTTTTCCTGATGATCAGTAGTGGTGCCTAGTTGGGGTTTGATTCGGGGCCTTGTCGCATGTTGGGCTTTCTTCGATTTCGGCGCCGTAGTCGGGCCATGAGTGTTTGTATGATGGATGCTATTTATGTACTTTGATGTGACGTGGCAAGTCTAAGCCAACTATGTATCTTCCCCTTTTATTATATATTACATGGGATGTTGTAACGATTGCCTGACTTGCGACATTGCTTTCAATGCGGTTATGTCTCTAAGTCGTGCCTCGACACGTGGGAGCTATAGCCGCATCGAGGGCGTTACAAGTTGGTATCAGAGCCTTCCCTGACCTTAGGAGCCCCATTGCTTGATCGTTTTTAGCGGCCGAGTTGTGTCTAGAAAAATGTTTTGAGTCATTTAGGAATTATATATCGGAGAGCTTAGGAATTCTCTTTACTTCACAGTCTCCTCATCGCTCTGGTAAGGCATCCTGACATAGAGCTTTGACTGTTCTCTTTTCAAATTTCACTAAAAAAAATTTTAGGATCACGCGAGTATATTGGAATCGTTCCGATGGCTTATGATGAGAACATTGTCTTGGTTCCTCCTGTCAGGGGTTTAGTGGAAGTGTCCTGGGGAGTTGAGCTCTGAGGTGTTGTCATCATAATTTTATCGTTGCAATTCTGGAATACTTGAGATATGTTCGCCGACATCGAAAATCTCTTTTATGCAGTTCGTTGGCGAGATAACCTCGACGCCACCCAGTACTGGGGCGGGAGTTCGGGAGTATCGCCATAACTTGTATAATGGATGCTTTTCGAAGGTTGAGGTAGATGGTTTCCGAAGTTTTCTTGGTTATGTGTTGAACGATGGATACAACTGGATGTAGGATTTGCTAGTTTGGGTGAGATATTATGCTTCCCCTGTATCCCCAACACCTGATTGCATAACCGGAAAGGTTCGGGAGTTTCATAGGTGGGAATTCTATTAGCTCTAGTTCTTCTTCCACGGATATTGGTTTGAGATTGGGATTTCTTACCGATTATTCGTTCTTGATCCGTACCTTGTTGATTTATTTCTCTACCTTAATTCTACGTGGCTTCTCAATTTATGGATATGTGACCATTTGAAGAGGAATGCATTCGTTCATTTTGTTCGGATGTGAAGACTATATGTTCCAATTTTCATTCCGTTGGATTCAGCTTCAATATTTATCTATCATGTGCTAATGGTGGTCAACCTCTTCAGGATGGCTCCCGCTAAGAGCACCAGTCAGAACCAGAATCAAGACTCGCCACCGCCTCGACCTCCTCTAGAGGCATGGCAAGCTGTGATGGCCGCAACCAATGCAAACACACAGCTGATCATGCAAATTCTTCAAGAGCGCAATCAAGGCAGTCAAGGGAATCAAGGCAGCAATCAGAGTCACTTTGCTACACTCAACCAGTTCCTTGCTAATGGGCCAAAGACTTTCAGCAATTGTGTTGAGGCAACCGATGCTGACGATTGGCTTGTGGATCTGTGTAAGCATTTCGAGTGCAGTAATGTCAGGCCTGAGGACTTTGTCAAGTTCGCTTCCTTCCAACTCAAAGATCAAGCTGCAGAATGGTTCCAGCAGTACAAGGACTCCAGAGGTGGACGTGTTATCACTTGGGATGATTTCCATCGAGATTTCCGAGCTCATCATATTCCGCTGAGCGTGGTTGAAAGCAAGCGTGAGGAATTCCGCAATCTGAGGCAAGGCTCTTTGTCTGTCTATGACTACAACAAGTTGTTCCAGAAGCTTGCCCGCTTTGCCAAGCAGGACGTGCCTGATGAGAAGAGCATGATATATCAGTTCAGGGATGGTCTCAGAGAAGAAATTCAGCTCGCTCTTGTTCTCTTTGAGCCCTTGAGATACGATGAGTTCTACAACATGGCACTGAAGCAAGAGGCTGCTCAGTTGAGGTGTGATGCTTCCAAGAAGCGAGTCAGAGATGCTACTCCTTCTTCCTCTACTCAAGTGGCCAAGCAGCAGAAGTTTTGGCTTCCTCCTCCTCCGTTCCGTCAGCCGTTCCAGCAGAAGAGCAAAGGTGGCAGTGGTTCTTCCCACCCACCCAACCCTGGCTTTCAGAACAAGACTTCGTCTCAACCTCCAAGATCGAGTGCTCCGTATCACCGTCCGCTTTCAGAGGTCACGTGCAACAAGTGCCAATAGAAGGTTCACTATGCCAACAAGTGTTTCAACCAGAGGCGTCTTCCTCCTCCTCCTCCTGTGAGATCGGCAAGTACAGCTATGGTCAAGCATAACCCCAAGCACGCCAAGGTCAATTTGCTAAATGCAGCTCAGGCAGAGGACTCGTCAGATGTGATCATGGGTAACCTTCCTGTTAATGATATTCCTGCAAGATTTCTTTTCGACACGGGTGCATCGCATTGTTTCATGTCAAAGCCATTTTTTACCAAGCATGAGTTCGTTTCTTCTCATTTGGGTAAACAAATGGATATCGTTTCTCCTGGCAAACGTTTGAGTGCTAGTCTGGAGGTGCCAGATGTTTCTATCACATTGGGCGACTACAAGTTCGTTTCTTCTCCTATGGTGCTTGGTAACTCGGATATTGATCTTATTCTCGGGATGGATTGGCTTTCTAAGCACAAGGCTCAGCTTGATTGTGCAGCCAGGCAGATTCAATTAACTCATTCGTCTGAGGATGTAATTGTCTTTGCCGCTCGGGATAATACCATCCGCCTATTTTCTCTCAATGAGAAGGGTGAATTGGATGCCATCTCTCAAATTCCAGTCGTTCGCGAATATCAAGACGTCTTTCCAGAAGAGCTCCCAGGAATGCCTCCGCACCGGCCAGTTGAATTTGTTATTGAACTTGAGCCTGGCACGGAACCTGTGTGCAAACGTCCTTACAAGCTCAGACCTGAAGAGTTGAAGGAGCTGAAGAAGCAACTCGATGAGCAAGAAATAATGGGTCTCATCCAGCCTAGTTCTTCTCCGTGGGGTTGTGGTGTTCTTTTTGGGAAGAAGAAGGATGGAACGGACCGACTTTGTGTTGATTACCGTCCAGTGAACAAGAAGACCATCAAGAACAAGTACCCACTTCCCAACATCAATGAGTTGTTCGAAAAACTCAAAGGTGCTGAAGTATTCTCCAAGCTTGATCTCCGTATGGGTTATCACCAGATTCGCATTCGTGAAGAAGATATTCCCAAGACAGCATTCAGAACAAGCTTTGGTTCATATGAATACACTGTCATGTCTTTTGGCCTCGCCAACGCTCCTCCGACGTTCTCTCGCATGATGAATTTCTTCTTCAATGCCTACACCAATGACTTCGTTTTGGTCTATCTCGATGACATTCTGGTTTTCTCCAAGAACAAGGAAGATCATGCCAAGCACTTGCGTTTGGTTCTCGATAAGCTCAGAGAACATCAGTTCTACGCCAAGTTCTCCAAGTGTGAATTTTGGCTCGATGAGGTTCTTTATCTTGGTCATATCATCTCTGCCAAGGGCATTTCCGTGAATCCCGAGAAGGTGTCCGCAATTGTGAATTGGGAACCTCCTTAGAACGTGAAGGAACTCCGCAGTTTTCTCGGTCTCGCAAGCTATTGCCGAAGATTCGTTGGAAACTTTTCTAAGATCGCGAAGCCTCTCTCTAATCTTCTTCAGAAGCACGTCAAGTACGTTTGGTCTCCGAAGTGTGATATTTCTTTCAACACTTTGAAAGAGAAGTTGATCACTGCTCCAGTTCTGACTCCACCTGATGAATCCAAGCCGTACGAGGTCTTTTTGTGATGCCTCTCTCCAAGGTCTTGGCGCAGTATTGATGCAAGAGAAGAAAGTTGTTGCTTATACATCTCGCCAGTTGAAGCCTAATGAGAAGAACTACCCCACTCATGATCTCGAGTTGGCGGCAGTTGTGCATGCTCTGTTGACTTGGAGACATCTTCTATTGGGAAGAAAAGTGGATATTTTCACTGATCACAAGAGTCTCAAGTACATCTTCACTCGGCCTAATCTCAACCTCAGCCAAACTCGATGGGTCGAAATGATTCGAGAGTATAATCCGAGTATTGAGTATACTCCAGGCAAGGCCAATGTGATTGCTGACGCTTTGAGCAGAAAGGCCTACTGCAACAGTCTGATTCTCAAGCCTTATCAACCCGAGCTTTGTGAAGCTTTCCGCAAACTTAATCTGCAAGTTGTTCCTCAAGGTTTCCTCGCCAACCTTCAAGTCTCTCCTACCTTAGAAGGCCAGATTCGCCAAGCCCAGCTTCTTGATGCTATGGTGAAAAAGGTGAAGATTGGGATTGCCAAGAGTCAGTCCAAGTACAAGTGCTACCCCCTTGATGACAAGGACATTCTCTTCTTCGAGGATCATATTGTTGTGCCCAAAGGTGAACTTCGTAAAGTGATCATGAACGAGGCTCACAATTCTCTCCTCTCCATCCACCCTGGGAGTACGAAGATGTATCAGGACCTCAAGCAAGCTTATTGGTGGACTCGAATGAAGCGCGAGATTGCTCAATTCGTGAATGAATGTGATGTCTGCAGAAGAGTGAAGGCAGAACACCAAAGGCCAGCTGGTCTCCTCCAACCTCTTGCCATTCCAGAATGGAAGTTTGACCACATTGAAATGGACTTCGTAACTGGGTTTCCAAAGTCCAAGCGTGGCAATGATGCTATATTTGTTGTCATCGATAAACTCACTAAAGTGGCTCACTTTCTGCCTATCAAAGAGTCGATCACTGTAGCTCAATTGGCGGAACTCTATACCTCTCGAATTGTCTCTCTGCACGGTATTCCTCAAGTGATATCTTTAGACCGTGGCAGCATCTTTACCTCCAAGTTTTGGGATTCTTTCCAGAAGGCCATGGGCACTAACATCTGCTTCAGCACTGCTTTCCATCCTCAAACAAGCGGTCAAGTCGAGCGTGTCAACCAGATTCTTGAAGATATGCTCAGGGATTGTGTGATCTCCTTCGGTATGAAGTGGGAGGATTGTCTTCCTTATGCTGAATTCTCCTACAATAATAGTTTTCAAGCAAGTTCGGGCAAGGCCCCTTTTGAAATTCTGTATGGCAGGAAGTGCCATACCCCTCTCAACTGGTCTGAAACCGGTGAACGTCAGCTGCTGGGTAATGACTTAATCACAGAAGCAGAAGAAATGTGCAAAGTCATTCGTGATAACCTCAAAGCAGCCCAATCCCGCCAGAAGAGCTACTATGATAGTAAGCACCATGATTTGGCTTTCGAGATCAGAGATCATGTTTACCTCCATGTCTCTCCTATGAAAGGTACTCGTCGCTTCGGTATCAAAGGGAAGCTTGCCCCTAGATACGTGGGACCTTTCAAGATTGTCAGCAAGAGAGGCGACCTCGCCTATCAACTCGAGCTTCCTTCAAACTTTGCAAATGTTCATGACGTGTTCCATGTCTCTCAGCTTCGAAAGTGCTTCAAGACTCCTGACCGCACCGTCAACTTCGAGGACATTGAGCTCCAAGAAGATCTCTCTTATCGTGAGCACCCAGTTGCTATTCTTGAAGAGACTGAACGCAAGACTCGCAACAAGTCAATCAAATTTCTCAAAGTCAAGTGGTCACACCATTCCGACCGTGAAGCTACCTGGGAATGCGAGGATCACCTCCGTTCTGAGTACCCGGAGTTCTTTCAGTCCTAGATCTTGGGACGAGATCTTTTTGTAGTGGTGGAGTGTTGTAACACCCCGGATGTAACTTTCCCTATTTGTACTCCAACTCTTGCCGTTTCCGGCGTTAAGTTATATTTATTTCTCGGGTTCGGGTCTTTGTCTCCGTGTGTTGTTTTCTTGTCATGCATCTCATATCATGTCATCATGTGCATTGCTTTTGCATACGTGTTCATCTCATGCATTCGAGCATTTTCCCCGTTGTCCGTTTTGCATTCCGGCGCTTCGTTCTCCTCCGGTGGTCATTTCTAGCTTTCTTTCGTGTGTGGGGATTAAAAATTTCCGGATTGGACCGAGACTTTCCAAGCGGCCTTGGTTTACCACCGGTAGACCGCCTGTCAAGTTTCGTATCATTTGGACTTCGTTTGATACTCCAACGGTTAACCGAGGGACCGAAAAGGCCTCGTGTGTCTTGCAGCCTAACACCCCTCCATTTTGGCCCAAAACCCACCAAACTCTGCTCCATGTCATAGATCATTCGATCACGATCGCGTGGCCGAAAACCTCACCTCATTTGGACTCTCCTAGCTCCACTTATGCCTATAAATAGAACCCCCGTTTTTCGGATCTCTCCTCCCCCCGAAACCCTAGCTAAAAAAACAGATCTCGGGCGAGCCGGACAACGTCCGACCCCCACGGAAAAATCGCCGCCGCCTACCGGGGCGCGCCACATGGCACGGGCGCCCCACTTCGCCGCCTCTCTCCCGCCGACCCGGGAGGCCCAGGAGGGGCCCCCGAGGCCCGTTGACCCCGCCGAGGCACCGGGCCGCCGCCTTCTTCGTCTTCCTTCGCGCCGGGCGCCGCCATCGCCATCCGTCGCCGCCTGCGTCGCCGGTCGCCACCGCACCGGGCCGCCGCCCGCTCCACTCTGCCCCGAGCCGGCGCCGACCTCGCCGCCGCTCCCCTCCTTCCGCGGCGCCGCCTCCTTCGCCGAGCCGGACCACCGCCCCGGCCTCTCCCTCCTCGTCGCCTACTCCGGCCACGACAAACTCCGGCGAGAGCTCCAAGTCCGGTCAACCTCGAAGTCCGTGCCCGTGAACAGTGCCGGATCTCAGATCTGAGATATTTTGAATCTCGGTTGACTTTTTCCCTCCGAACCCTAAATTTTTATGCATACTTTGACCTGCCGTAACTTTGCATCCGTACCTCCGATTTGGGCATATAGCATATCCAAATGTTCGTCTCGACGAGTACATTATTTCATTCCATTGCATCATTTTCATTTGAGTTCATCTTGATGCCCAAAATGCTGTTAGAAGGAGCCTTTGTGAGTTAATTGTCAGATCTGCTAGTTCATCTTAGACTTGTCATTTTTGCCATGATTATTGTGTGCATGCTATGCCTGTGAGTCCTTCACATGTTTTGTTAAGAATTTTGTCTTCTTTTCAGGGGTGCAACCCGTGCATTTTTAGGATGTGTGTGGTGACTTGTGCAAGCTTGCAAAGAGAGGCACCCGGGAAATCTGTTTTCAGAGACATAGTAGTTTTCACTAAGTATGGGATTATTTAGTTCATGATGCCATATGTTCAGCTTGTTTCCTAGTGATCCGTGCCTCTTTTGGGGATGACCAGTAAAGGAGTTTTGTTACACATGTCATGCTCTATCCATCCATGTCCTTGTTTGAAATTATGGAGCAACCTAGATTGAGTCAATCGAGCTCTACTTTTGCTTCGTGGTGAATCTGGGCAGATCGTCAACTTGTTTGCGATTTTGCCGATGTTATTGTAGTTGATCCGTGCATGCTATGCCATTGTTCTTTCCATGTCTAGCTAGCATTTTGTTCCTTGTTAATGTATGTGTACTTGCCTTGCCATGACTTGCACCATGGTGAGTGCATCGAGCTCGTTTACATGCCTTCGCGAGTTATATTTCAGCATGTCTCAGTTTTCACCAAGTCTGAAAACTGATTGTGTTTTAGCTATGTTCGTGTGCCCGTTAGTATATTTTGTGAACCCTTTTGGCCCTAGGTCACTTTGGGTCTTTTGTTAAGCTTGTTGAGTAGCTCCATGCCATGTTCTTACTTTTCTTAATCAGGTCATGTATCATGTTGGTTTGCTGCTCCGAAGAGGGCTTCGTGATCTGAAATTTCAGACAAGTGTTAATTTCACTAAGTGTGGAATCTGTTTTGCATTTGCGTTTTTGCCATGCTTGTTTGAACCTCATAATGGATGAATTGGCCGTGGCTCAGTGCTAGCCTTTTGTTAAGCATCTTGTGTGCATCCCTGCCATGTATTTTGTTGTCATGTTTGGTGGCTGTAGTATGTTCATTTCATTGCATGTAGATGCCTACTTGCTGTAAATCGTAGACCGGTGTCGTTTTTGAAACGCTTGCCATTTCCAAACCGTAACTCCGATTCCGATGATCTTTATATTGTTTTCAAGAGATTTCATCTCATATTTCCAGTGGAACCCTTGAAATTCCAAGTTGAGGCCAGGTTCATGCATTTCCTGTCATATCTTGCATTTTGCATCCCGCATCGCATCCCGCATAGCATATCATCATTTCATCATATTGCTTGTTCTTGCACGTGGTTGATTGTATCCTTGTTGCTTGTTTGTCTTGTTTGGTTAGAGCCGGGAGACGAGTTTGGTACCGAGGAGCCCGTTGAGTTTGCTTGTGAGGATCCAGTCAACTCTGACAACTGTGCAGGCAAGATGATCATACCCTCGAAATCACTACTATCTTTGCTATTCTAGTTTGCTCGCTCTTGCTATGCCAATGCTACGATGCCTACCTTTTGCTTGTCAGCCTCCCAATTGCCATGTCAAACCTCTAACCCACCATGTCCTAGCAAACCGTTGATTGGCTATGTTACCGCTTTGCTCAGCCCCTCTTATAGCGTTGCTAGTTGCAGGTGAAGATTGGAGGCCGCTCCTTGTTGGAACATCATTTATTTACTTGTTGGGATATCATTATATTGCCATGTTATCTTAATGCATCTATATACTTGGTAAAGGGTGGAAGGCTCGGCCTCTCGCCTAGTGTTTTGTTCCACTCTTGCCGCCCTAGTTTTCGTCATATCGGTGTTATGTTCCCGGATTTTGCGTTCCTTACGCGGTTGGGTTATAATGGGAACCCCTTGATATTTCGCCTTGATTAAATCTTTTCCAGCAACGCCCAACCTTGGTTTTACCATTTGCCACCTAGCCTTTTCTTTCCCTTGGGTTCTGCAGACTCAAGGGTCATCTTGTTTTAACCCCCCCCCCGGGCTAGTGCTCCCTCTGAGTGTTGGTCCGAACTGGGCAGCTTGCGGGGCCACCTCGGGGAAACTTGAGGGCTGGTTTTACTCGTAGCTTGACCTATCTGAGTGCGCCCTGAGAAAGAGATATGTGCAGCTCCTATCGGGATTTGTCGGCACATTCGGGCGGTGTTGCTGGTCTTGTTTTAACCTGTCGAAGTGTCTTGAGTTACCGAGATACCGAGTCTGATCGGAACGTCTTGGGAGGAGGTCTATTCCTTCATTGACCGTGAGAGCTTGTCATGGGCTAAGTTGGGAATCCCCTGCAGGGATTGAACTTTCGAAAGCCGTGCCCGCGGTTATGGTCAGATGGGAATTTGTTAATGTCCGGTTATAGATAATTGAAACTTAATTAATTAAAATGAATCAACTGAGTGTGTTGCCGTGATGGCCTCTTCTCGACGGAGTCCGGGAAGTGGACACGGTGTTGGAGTTATGTTTGCGCAGGTTGTTCCTTCTAGCTTCTCGCTCACGCTTTGCCTCCTCTTCTCGCTCTCTTTTGCGTATAAGTTAGCCACCATACATGCTAGTCGCTTGCTGCAGCTCCACATATATATTTGCCTTTTCCTTCCTATAAGCTTAAATAGTCTTGATCGCGAGGGTGCGAGATTGCTGAGTCCCTATGGCTCACAGATACCAAAACTCCAGATGCAGGTCCAGGTGATTCTGCTCCAGGTGACGAGTACGAGCTCAAGTGGGATTTCGACGAGGACTCTCAGCGTTACTACGTGTCTTTTCGTGATGATCAGTAGTGGTGCCTAGTTGGGGTTTGATTCGGGGCCTTGTCGCATTTTGGGTTTTCTTCTATTTCGGCGCCGTAGTCGGGCCATGAGTGTTTGTATGATGGATGCTATTTATGTACTTTGATGTGACATGGCGAGTGTAAGCCAACTATGTATCTTCCCCTTTTATTATATATTACATGGGATGTTGTAACGATTGCCTGACTTGCGACATTGCTTTCAATGCGGTTATGTCTCTAAGTCGTGCCTCGACACGTGGGAGCTATAGCCGCATCGAGGGCGTCACAAAAACCCTAGCGCCTCAGCTAGCTCGCGTCGACGCCGGAGATGAAGTGCTTAGCTGTTGCGACATCTTCGACGTCGTCCTCACGCCGGCCGCGGACCTCGTCCTCTCCACTGCCGCAATAGGTGTCTTCCGCTGCCAAGTTAGGGCATGGAAGATTGAACTGCTCGGCCTCTCTATCTTCGACCTCATCTAGCAATTCATAAGCGATAAATAAAACCTACTTTTTACTGCCTTTTTGATCCGTAAAATCCATCCACTTCTACCAAAAGTAGTGTCTTCACTTTCATATCTGGATCTGTCCATGTCTGCATCTCATATCATGCCAAGTATATTCACTTATGCTTCACAACTAGTTAGATTCCTCACTTGTACTTATTCATGGATTCGTACAAATCTGGAACCGACTCTGATCAAATAAGTGAATGTCTTCACGCTATGAGATCAATGTCTTCAAACTGATTTATCTTCAAAATATTCTGAGAATGCATATGACCTCTTCCCCTTCCCTCGCACCTTAATGTTGTCATAGGTACATGTCCCTGGGAGAATCCCTTGGTTCTCATAGCCTGCATTTATTTGCAGATTTCTTGCAGCGTCACATCCACTCTCCTGAAGCCAGTTCCTGTCTGACCAGCAAGAGGAGGCCATCCACAGTCTTGAAGCCGTTCAGTCTGAATCCAATGGCCACTGAAAAGTCTGTAAGGAAGGGCAGCAGGTAGCGCCGTGGGGATACAACTAAGGATCTACCTCCGGATCTATTTGAAATGTACAAGACAGATCCTAAGGAAACCTACGGCGAGCGCAAGACCTGAATCCAATGGATTTGAAGATACTGGGCCAAAGAATGGTTCAAGTACATATTTGTGACTGTTGAATATGCTGAAAAGAACGTTATCAAGCGGCCATGGGGAGATATTTTGTACCGAAATCTGCAGCCCAAGTCCAAGCCCAAAGCCATTGCTCAAGGCTTCTATCCGTGCATGGTCCAAGGGCCACAGCCAGAAAACGCTGACCCATCATCTTTGTTATGGTGTCGTGACGACAATGTCATCAAGCGCAACTATCAGTTTGCAAAAGAGTCAGCTAAGAAGAACAAGAAGGACCTTGGACTCAATTTCAACCTTGGTCCGCCTGCTCCAAGGGCTGATGGCACCTGTGATGCCAATCCCAATGAAATCGGCCCCTTCTACAACCTCAAAGGCCTCATCACTCACATAATAGTATAGGGGGCTACGGTGGATCACTCTGCTGACGACGTAGATTCTGAAGATGCGCCAGCACCACCAAAGCTGAAGCCAAAGAAGTCAAAAGCTTCGAAGCCCTCTGCTGCACCAAAATCTTCATGTATGAAGGCATTGGCCACCGCACCTCCTGAACCCAGTGTGCAATCTGAGGATCTGTACCGTGTCTCCAAAAAGGTCGTGAAGACAAATAAAACCAAGAAGCCCTAGAAGATTTCTAGACATGAACTGACTCCAGCTGCCATTCTGAGGAACGAAGAAGAAACCTTTGATCTCTCCAGCGATGAAGATCTTGGTGATGATGCCCTTGAGCTACTGATCAAGAGCAAGCAAGAGGCAGAGATCTTCAATGATCTTCCCCTCTTTGACGTGGATATTCTAAATAACTTCATTGACGAGTGGTTTGGAAATCCCAGCCTCAGCATTGATGATATTCAGCTGCCAGTTGACATCAGCGTCATGTTTCATGGAGCCATTACAAATGAACTGGTCGTGGCTCAGAAAATCATCGAGTTGACAAACAAGATTGATTTTGAGAAGGTGCGGTTCAAGAAGAAGATGGCAAAGCTCAGTGTGGCAGAAGTTCAATGCTTCAAGGTGATGATGAATGAGCTCAAGGAACAGTTTCACAAGAGGCGTGAAGAAGCTAAATCCTCAAGAGAGTGCATGAAGTACTTTGCACAGAAATGTGTTCAAGCTCACAATGAGGCTGAGAAGCGCAAGGCTCTAGGGCGTCCTGGTATCGACCCCAGAATGGCTGCCAAACAGAAGAAGAACTCTGCTGCGGCCCGAACTGAAGCACCAAGGTAGGAAGAACCTCGTATTGTCTTCCCTGCCAGCATGACAGGCTCGAAGCCTAAGGTCCCCTCAGCAGCTTCAGAGCTGAAAAAGACAAGGGCGGCTGAAGTCGAAGCTGAGAAGCGCAAGCACAGGAATACTTCTGATGATGCACCATCAAAGAAGAAATTGAAGAAGTCTTCCAAGAAAGGGCATGCTACGGCCTCTGAACCTCTTCTCGTCGACCCATTTCTGTTTCTCATCCTGCCTCCACCAACTAAGAGCGTCAACTTGTGATCCACGAGCCTGCTTTCACAGAGGCTCCTAAAAATGAAGAAGTACTAGCTATTGACCACATCATAGCTGAGGACATTGGTAATGAAGACAATGTTGAAGATGATGAAGTCCTTCCTCAAATCGAGCACCAACCGGTATCATCGCCTATTCTTACGAATAGTGAACTCATCAGCATTGGTCGTCCCTTGACGCCAATTGCTCAGGATGATTCATGGGCGGATCGCCCCCAACAAGACACCCCCATTCATGATGAGACTCCCAGAACTCCACCACCTCAAGTCACCACTCCGGTGCTTGATGACGACTATATGGTGTAGACCACTCCATCTCCACAGGCGTCGCCCGCTTTCTGCAGGCCTCACAAAGGCCCTAGGCCATAGGTCACCATGTAGAGCATTCCAGAAGGAGAAGTGCAACAAAGCTCAGTAGCACGCCAAGTGTTTCCTAAAGCCACTCCCACTGTGAATGTCTCTGGGTCTGAAGCTAAAGCTGTTGAAGACATTCTGGCTGCATCAGCCGAAGAAACTCAAGAACCAAGACAAGAAGAAGAAAGAGTTGCCACACCCCTTGCCACTGAAGAAGTCATTCTCGAGGAGAATGTGACTGTGCCCAGCCCTCCTGTCATTGAAGACATGGAGGTTGAGAACACTAAGGCTGCCACCAACAATGATACTGAAGCCAATGACGTTGTCATGGCTGAAGATAATGTGGCGCCTGAAGCTAATGTGATGCCTGAAGCTCAAGTACAACCTGAAGCCACTATGCATCCTGAAGCCATAGTTCCATCTTCAAGGCCTCACACAATTGAACAGGCCTTTGATCATGGACAACTGGTCACTATGAAATGGCCCATCATGGTGCCTCCCACTGCTCCCGGACCTCAATATGGCTATCATGTGGAGCAGCGGCGCCAAGCTCAGAAGCCAAAGCCAAGGCTGCCCAAGCTTCCAGGGACTACTCCATCGCCTGGATAGTTCAACGTCAATAGCTTTAGAGCCCACAACACCTTCTTTGATAGCGCCAAGAATCCTTACTCAAAGCCAAAGATCTTATCTGATCGATTCTGGAGCTATCAGCAGTGCAGCTACTACTCTTGCATTCTATATAATCAAGGGCAGATATTTCCCCACATGCGCCTTGATTTTGAAGCTATTGCGGGGCTGCCCTGTCTTGAAGAAGCCCTTGACTGTTTCAGGGAGGTTGGTCTTCTGCCCTTTGTCACTGACAATGAGCACTGGAATGAAGAATTGTTGTTGTAATTCTATGCCACACTTCATATTCGTGGCTACAACAGGGATCCGAAGACATGGGTTCTTGAGTGGATGACAGGTGATGTGCATCATGAAGCCAAAGCTCAAGACATCATTGAGCTCACTTCCCTTCCCACTCCAGGCAAATTCTATGAGCTTGGTTGTCAGCGTCATCACGAAGAACTGCAGAGCATCTTCCAGAGTCCTGAACCAAACATGAGCGAGATGCTCAGCATGATGAAGCCATTGCCCCAAGATGCTGAATATCCCAAGGAATTCTTCATCAAGGACCTTGAGTACCTGCCCTGCACAGTCTATCACATTCTGAGCCGTAATCTATGGCCAATCAAGGGATATATTGCTGAAGCCAAACTTGAGGGAGCCATGAAGACTTTGGTATTCTACATTGTCAATGGCATCAGATTCAACACCCAGAATTTCTTCATCAGACAACTTGCTGCATCTGGGATTGACCTGTTTGGCCTGAAGTTTTATGATCCATGGGTGATGCGTCTCATTAAGCTTCACTCCACTGTTGACTATCAACCCTAAACACGCAAATCATCTGGTATTTCTGCCTGATATTGATCTGTCTGTCGAAGCCTGATAAGTCTCCAATGTATCTATAATTTTTGATTGCTCCATGCTATATTATCTACTGTTTTGGACTATATTGGGCTTTATTTTCCACTTTTATATTATTTTTGGGACTAACCTATTAACCGGAGGCCCAGCCCAGAATTGCTATTTTTTTGCCTATTTCAGTGTTTCGAAGAAACAAAATATCAAACGGAGTCCAAACGGAATAAAATCTTCGGGAACGTGATTTTCTCACCGAACATGATCCAGGAGACTTGGACCCTACTCCAAGGAACAAAAGAGGCGGTCACGAGGGTGGGGGGCGCGCCCCCCTGCCTCGTCGGCCGCTCGTTGCTCCTCCTGCGTACTTCTTCCTCCTATATATATACACACGTACCACCAAACGATCAGAACATGAGCTAAAAACCTAATTCCACCGCTGCAACTTTCTGTATCCACGAGATCCCATCTTGGGGCCTGTTCCGGAGCTCCGCCGGAAGAGGGCCGTCATCACGGAGGGCTTCTACATCATCCTAGCCTCTCCGATGAAGTGTGAGTAGTTTACCTCAAACCTTCGGGTCCATAGTTAGTAGCTAGATGGCTTCTTCTCTCTCTTTGAATCTCAATACAAAGTTCTCCCCCTCCCTTGTGGAGATCTATTCGATGTAATCTTCTTTTTGTGGAGTGTTTGTTGAGATCGATGAATTGTGGGTTTATGAACAAGTCTATATATGAATAATATTTGAATCTTCTCTGAATTCTTCTATGTATGATTGGTTATCTTTGCAAGTCTCTTCGAATTATCTGTTTGGTTTGGCCAACTAGATTAGTAGTTCTTGCCATGGGAGAAGTGCTTAGCTTTGGGTTCGATCTTGCGGTGTCCTTACCCTGTGACAGAAGGGGCAGCAAGGCACGTATTGTATCGTTGCCATTGAGGATAACAAGATGGGGTTTATTTCATATTGCATGAATTTATCTCTCTACATCATGTCATCTTTCTTAAGGCGTTACTCTGTTTTTAACTTAATACTCTAGATGCATGCTGGATAGCGGTCGATGAGTGGAGTAATAGTAGTAGATGCAGAATCATTTCGATCTACTTGTCACAGACGTGATGCCTATATACATGATCATGCCTAGATATTCTCATAACTATGCTCAATTCTATCAATTGCTCAACAGTAATTTGTTCACCCACCGTAGAATACTTATGCTCTTGAGAGAAGCCACTAGTGAAACCTATGGCCCCCGGGTCTATTCTCATCATATCAATCTCCATTACTTTAATCTTGCTTTGCTTTTACTTTTACTTTGCATCTTTATACCAAAAATACCAAAAATATTATATCTATCAGATCTCACTCTCGTAAGTGACCGTGAAGGGATTGACAACCCCTAACTGCGTTGGTTGCGAGTAGCTACCGCTTTGTGCAGGTACGAGGGACTTGAGCGTGGCCTCCTACTGGATTGATACCTTGGTTCTCAAAAACTGAGGGAAATACTTACGCTACTCTGCTGCATCATCCCTTCCTCTCCGGGGAAAACCAACGCAAGCTCAAGACGTAGCAAGAAGGATTTCTGGCGCCGTTGCCGAGGAGTCTACACAAAAAGTCAACATACCAAGTACCCATTGCAATCCATATCTCTCGCATTACATTATTTGCCATTTGCCTCTCGTTTTCCTCTCCCCCCAATTCACCCTTGCCGTTTTTATTCACCCTCTCTCTCTCTATCCTCCCTCTCTATTTGCCTCTTTTTTCCCGTTTGCTCTTGTTTGCTTGTGTGCTAGTTTGTTTGCTTGTCGTCATGACTAGTCTCATATCTTCTCTGTTGTCTCCCGAGAGTGAAGTTCTAAATTTTAAACAAAGGGAGGGAGAAAATCTAAAAGATGCTTGGTATAGAATTTGCAATGCCCAAAATAGATCTACCAGGAAGCAATCTACCTTAGTTCTTCTCCGCAATTTTTATGTAGTTGTTAATCCTTGGTATAGATATATCCTCGATACCATTACCGGAGGGAACTTCTTGGGTAGCCATACTTTTGATTCTTATAATGCTATGCTAAATTTATTTGGCTCACCACCTCTTTTGGTTAATGGAACCATTTAACTTTGGAGCATGTTATGCAAAGACTTGAAATTATTGAAAATAAAGTTGCTACTATTGAATCAATTGAAAATCTAGATAAAAATATCCACAATCAAATTACTCAATATGGATCTAAGGTAGGAATGACTTTGAAAAATATAAGGAAAAAGAACCCATAGTTAATGAGAAAATGAACTTAGATTCTACTAGAATTGATAAACTTGAGGGTATCATTACAAACTTGGGAACCGCTTTTTCTTTCGTAAAGAATACTCCAAGTCCTCCTACTAAAATTGCCAAGCTTATGTATGTTCCTAAAAATAAGGGTGAATCATCTAAGGAAACTGTGGATCTTAAATCTATAAGTATTCATCCCAATCTTTTTGATATCATTAAGGAACCAATTGCTACACATGAATTTTTTGGTCTTGTGCCTAAAAGTTTAATAATCACTAGAAAGAAAGAAATCCCTAAGGGAAACAGATTCCTCATCAAAGAATTGCCTACCAAAGATGGCAATACCTAGATCTATCCTCGCTTTTATGCCTAGCTAGGGGCGCTAAACGATAGCGCTTGTTGGGAGGCAACCCAATTTTATTTTTATTCCTTGATTTTTGCTCCTTCTTAGTAATAAATAAATTATTTAGCCTCTGTTTTGGTTGTGTTTTTTTGTGTTTAATTAGTGTTTGTGCCAAGTAGAACCGTTGGGAAGACTTGGGGAAAGTCTTGTTGAACTTGCTGTAAAAACAGAAACTTTAGCGCTCACAAGAACTGCTGTCATTGTTATTTGAAGAGTGCTATTGTAACACCCCGAGAACGATGTGCCAGGTGTCTTCCAGTTATTCGTTGTTGTTGCCTTTTCATTGCTTGCGTGTCATGCATTGCATATCATGTCATCATGTGCATTTCATTTGCATACATGTTCGTTTCATGCATCCGAGCATTTTCCCCATTGTCCGTTTTGCAATCCGGCGCTCCGTTCTCCTCCGGTGGTCATTTCTACCTTCCTTTCGTGTGTGGAGGTTAAACATTTCCGGATTGGACCGAGACTTTCCAAGCGGCCTTGGTTTACTACCGGTAGACCGCCTGTCAATTTTCGTACCCATTTGGACTTCGTTTGATACTCAATTGTTAACCGAGGGATCGAGAAGGCCTCATGTGTGTTGCAGCCCAACACCCCTCCAATTTGGCCCAAAACCCTCTCCATCACCTAGAGCGTTCGATCACGATCGCGTGGCCGAAAACCGCACCTCATTTGGACTCTCCTAGCTCCCTCTATGCCTATATAAAGACACCCCCGAAAATCTCCTTCTCCTTCCCCCCCGAAATCCCTAGGTCCATCTCCACCCGCTGCCGCGGACAAAATCCGCCGGGCCGGACATTGTCTGACCCGCACCACCGCAGCCACGTCAGCTCCCGCGAGCCCCACTTCACCGCGAATCGCGCCCGGCCCTTTAGCCCGCCGCAGGCCCTCCACGACGCCGACCGGGCCCGAGGCTCCTCGCCTCTTGCCGCCTCTCTTCCCCGAGGCCGGCCTCCCGGAGCACCACGCCGCCATCTCCGATGGCTCCACCGCCGCCCGGCTTGCCGCACCGGGCCGCCGCCGCAAGCCCGCGCCGGAGCCGCTTCTGCCGACCGCCGTCGTCGCTCCATCCGCCTCGCGCCGCCATCTCCGGCTCCGCTGCTCGACCGCCGCCGACCTCCTCCTCCTCCGCTTGCTCCGGCCGCGCCCCGTCGCCGGTGAACAGTTGCCGGCCAACCTCGTAAAACGCACCTGGCCAGATCTAGATCTGGGATATTTGCCTCGGTTGACTTTCCTCCCGAAACCCTAATTATTTTGCCATGTTCATCGCATCGTAACTTTGCATCCGTAGCTCCGTTTTGGGCATATAACATATCAAATTGTTCTTCTCAGAGAGCACATCATTTCATCTCATTGCATAATTTTCATTTGAGTTCATCTTGATGCCCGAAATGCTGTTAGAAGAATGCTATTTGAGATAATTGTCAGATCTGCTGCTCCATATAGTTATTTGTCATTTTTGCCATGTTTATTGTGTGCATGATATGCCCCTGAGCTCTACATGAGTTTTGGTATATGCTTTGCCATCTTTCCAGAGGTGCAATCCATGTATTTTTGTGATGTGTGTGGTTACTAGCACAAGCTTGCAAAGTGGTGCATTCGTTAATGCTGTTTTCAGGGACTTAGCAATTCCAGTAAGTCCTTGATCTATTTTTATCAATATGCCATATGTTCATGCTGTTTCCTAGTGATCCGTGCCTCTTTTGAGGATGATCAGTAAGGATTATTTGTTAATCTTGTGGTGCTCTATCCATCCATGTCTTTGTTTGCAATTATGGAGCACCCTAGCTTGAGTCAATCGAGCTCTACTTTTGCTATTTTGTGAATCTGGGCAGATTGTCTACTTGTTAGCGATTTTGCTGATGATGTTGTAGTTGATCCGTGCATGCTATGTTATTGTTCTTGCCATGTCTATGTTGTATAATGTGTATTCTTGATGGGTGCATGCTTAGATTGTCATGACTTGCTCTGTAGTGAGTGCATACAGCTCGTAAACATGCCTACTTGATATCTGATTTTGCATGCTCCAGTTTTCACTAAGTCTGTGATCTGTTTATGTTTTTGCCATGTTCACATGCTTGAATTGTGTTTTCTTATCCCTTTTGGCTCAAGGTCACTAAGGGACTTTTGTTAAGCTCTTTGAGTAGCTCCATGACATGCTTTAATTTGACATGTTAAGTTCCTGTAGCTTATAGTTTTCATGCTCCAAAGTGTGCTATCTGATCCGGAATTCCAGGCAAGTGTTAATTTCACTAAGTCTGAGATCTGCTTACCAATTGCATTTTTGCCATGCTTGTTTGCACCTGTTAATGGATGAATTGGCCATAGCTCAGTGCTAGTCTTTTGTTAAGATTCATGAATGGATCCCTGCAATGTATTTTTTTGCCATGTTTGAGTGCTGTAGCATGTTTGTCTTGTTGCATTTAGATGGCTACTTGCTGTAAATCGCAGACCGGTGCCATATTTGAATTGCTCGCCATTTCCAAACCGTGACTCCGATTCCGGCGTTCTTTATATCATTTTCAAGCGAAATCATCTCACCTTTCCAGTGGCACACTTGGATTTCCAAGTTGAGTCCAGGTTCATTCATTCCCTTGCAAATCATGCATATGCATCGCATACCGCATCTCGCATATCATACCATGTTCATGCGTGATTTGTTTACTATGTTGTGTGATTTCTTTCTGGTGTTTGCTTCTTCGGGTTGGTTCCGGTAACGTCGTGATTGTGAGGACCCGTTCGACTACGTCCGTTTATCTCCTTCATGGACTCGTTCTTCTTCCTTGCGGGATCTCAGGCAAGATGACCATACCCTCAAAATCACTTCTATCTTTGCTTGCTAGTTGCTCGCTCTTTTGCTATGCCTATGCTGCGATACCTACCACTTGCTTATCATGCCTCCCGTATTGTTTAACCAAGCCTCTAACCCACCTTGTCCTAGCAAACCGTTGTTTGGCTATGTTACCGCTTTGCTCAGCCCCTCTTATAGCGTTGTTAGTTGCAGGTGAAGATTGAAGTTTGTTTCTTGTTGGAACATGGAGATGTTGTCCCTTGTTGGAATATGTTTATTTGTTGGGATATCACAATATATCTTATTTAATTAATGCATCTATATACATGGTAAAGGGTGGAAGGCTCGGCCTTATGCCTGGTGTTTTGTTCCACTCTTGCCGCCCTAGTTTCCGTCATATCGGTGTTATGTTCCTGGATTTTGCATTCCTTACGCGGTTGGGTAATAATGGGAACCCCTTGAAAGTTCGCCTTGAATAAAACTCCCCCAGCAAGGCCCAACCTTGGTTTTACCATTCGCCACCTAGCCTTTTCCCTTGGGAGTCGCGCATCCCGAGGGTCATCTTTATTTTAACCCCCCCGGGCCAGTGCTTGTGTAAGTGTTGGTCCGAACTAGAGTCCTTTGCAGCGCCACCTCGGGGAAACTTGAGGGCTGGTTTTAGTTGTACGGAGCGCTCATCCGGTGTTGCCCTGAGAACGAGATATGTGCAGCTCCTTTCAGGATGTCGGCGCATCGGGCGGTCTTGCTGGTCTTGTTTTACCTGTCGAAATGTCTTGTAACCGGGATTCCGAGCCTGATCGGGTCTTCCCGCTAGAAGGAATATCCTTCATTGACCATGAGAGCTTGTGATGGGATAAGTTGGGACACCCCTGCAGGGATTTGAACTTTCGAAAGCCATGCCCGCGGTTATGGGCAGATGGGAATTTGTTAATGTCTGGTTGTAGAAAACCTAAAGTTGACCATAATTAAAATGAATCAACCGCGTGTGTAACCGTGATGGTCTCTTTCCGGCGGAGTTCGGGAAGTGAACACGGTGTTGGGAGTTATGTTTGGCGTAGGTTGCTATAGGATCACTTCTTGATCATAGTTTCTCGACCGTGCTTTGCCTTCTCTTCTCGCTCTCATTTGCGTATGTTAGCCACCATATATGCTAGTCGCTTGCTGTAGCTCCACCTCATACCTTTTACCTTACTCATAAGCTTAAATAGTCTTGATCGCGAGGGTTTGAGATTGCTGAGTCCCCGTGGCTCATAGATACTTTCAAAACCAGTTTGCAGGTGCTGATGTTACCAAGAAGGTGACGCAAACAAGCTCAAGGAGGAGCTTGATGAAGATCTTGTCCTTTGTGTTGTTCCATTCTAGTTGATCAGTAGTGGAGCCCAGTTGGGGTCGATCGGGGACCTTGTCGCATTTGGGGTTCTTCTTTTATTTTGGTTCCGTAGTCGGACCTTGATTGTTTTGGTTGATGTAATGTTTTATGCATGTAATTGTGTGAAGTGGTGATTGTAAGCCAACTATGTATCTCTTTCCCTTGTGTATTACATGGGTTGTGTGAAGATTACCTCACTTGCGACATTGCTTTCAATGCGGTTATGCCTCTAAGTCGTGCTTCGACACGTAGGAGATATAGCCGCATCGAGGGCGTTACAGCTATTTAGTTTATTATTTTTGCAGATGATTAATAGATAAATTCCTCACGTCCAGAAATTTATTTTAGAATTTTTGGGGTTCCAGATCTTGCGCTAGCTACAGATTACTACAGACTATTCTGTTTTCGACAGATTCTGTTTTTCGTGTGTTGTTTGCTTATTTTGATGAATCTATGGCTAGTAAAATAGTTTATAATCCATAGAGAAGTTGGAACATAGTAGGTTTAACACCAATATAAATAAATAATGAGTTCATTACAGTACCTTGAAGTGGTCTTTTGTTTTCTTTCGCTAACGGAGCTGACGAGTTTTCTATTTTGAGTTTTGTGTTGTGAAGTTTTCAAGTTTTGGGTGAATTCTTTTGATGGATCATGGAATAAGGAGTGGAAAGAGCCTAAGATTGGGGATGCCCATGGCACCCCCAAGATAATCCAAGGACACCAAGAAGTCAAAGCTTGGGGATGCCCCAGAAGGCGTCCCCTCTTTCGTCCACTTCCATCGGTAATTTACTTGGAGCTATATTTTTATTCACCAACATGATATGTGTTTTTCTTGGAGCATCTTGTATTATTTGTGTCTTTGTGTCTTAGTATGCCACAATCATCCTTTCTGTACACACCTTTTGAGAGATCCATACATGAATTGAAATTTGATAGAATACTCTATTTGCTTCACTTATATCTTTTGAGCTAAGTAGTTTTGCTCTATGTGCTTCACTTATATCTTTTGAGCTAGATAATTTTGCTCTATGTGCTTCACTTATATCTTTTGAGCGTTATAATTTTGCTCTATGTGCTTCACTTAGATCTTTTAGAGCACGGTGGTGGATTTGTTTTAAAGAAACTATTGATCTCTCATGCTTCACTTAAATTATTTTGAGAGTCTCTTAATAGCATGGTAATTTGCTTAATAATAATATGCTTGTTATTCAAGATTTGTGAAACTTTCTTTTGATTGTGTTGAATACTAAGAAAAGATTGAAGCATGATAATTGTTTTGAGATATGGAGGTGATAATATTAAAGTCATGCTAGTTGAGTAGTTGTGAATTTAAAGAATACTTGTGTTAAAGTTTGTGATTCCCGTAGCATGCACGTATGGTGAACCGTGACGAAGTTGGAGCATGATTTATTTATTGATTGTCTTCCTTATGAGTGGCGGTCGGGGATGAGCGATGGTCTTTTCCTACCAATCTATCCCCCTAGGAGCATGCGCGTAATACTTTGCTTTGATAACTTCTAGATTTTTGCAATAAGTATATGAGTTCTTTATGACTAATGTTGAGTCCATGGATTATACACACTCTCAACCTTCCACCTTTGATAGCCTCTATAATACCGCGCACCTTTCGCCGGTATCATACACCTACCATATACCTTCCTCAAAACAGCCACCATACCTACCTATTATGGCATTTCCATAGCCATCCGAGATATATTGCCATGCAACTTTCCACCATCTAGTTCATCATGACACATTCATCATTGTCATATTGCTTAGCATGATCATGTAGTTGACATAGTATTTGTGGAAAATCCACTGTTCATAATTTCTTCATACTTGTCACTCTTGATTCATTGCATATCCTGGTACACCGCCGGAGGCATCCATATAGAGTCATACTTTGTTTTAGAATCAAGTTGTAATCATTGAGTTGTAAATAAATAAAAGTGTGATGATCATCATTCAATAGAGCATTGTCCCAATAAAAAAACAGAAAAAAAGGCCAAAGAAAAAAGAAGGCCCCAAAAAGAAAATAAATAAAAAGGGGCAATGCTACTATCCTTTTTTCCACACTTGTGCTTCAAAGTAGCACCATGATATAGCGAGTCTCATATATTGTGCTTCAAAGTAGCACCATGTTCTTCATATAGAGAGTCTCATATGTTGTCACTTTCATATACTAGTGGGAATTTTACATTATAGAACTTGGCTTGTATATTCCAATAATGGGTTTCCTCAAAATTGCCCTAGGTCTTCGTGAGCAAGCAAGTTGGATGCACACCCACTAGTTTCTTTTGTTGAACTTTCATACATTTATAGCTCTAGTGCATCCGTTGCATGGCAATCCCTACTCACTCACATTGATATCTATTGATGGGCATCTCCATAGCCCGTTGATACGCCTAGTTGATGTCAGACTATCTTCCCCTCCTTTTTGTCTTCTCCACAACCACCATTCTATTCCACCTATAGTGCTATATCCATGGCTCACGCTCATGTATTGCGTGAAGATTGAATTTTTTTTGAGAAAGTAAGAGTATGAAACAATTGCTTGGCTTGTCATCGGGGTTGTGCATGATTTAAATACTTTGTGTGGTGAAGATGGAGCATAGCCAGACTATATGATTTTGTAGGGATAACTTTCTTTGGCCATGTTATTTCGAGAAGACATAATTGCTTTGTTAGTATGCTTGAAGTATTATTATTTTTTATGTCAATATAAACTTTTGTCTTGAATCTTTCTAATCTGAATATTCATACCACAATTAAGAAGATTTGCATTGAAATTATGCCAAGTAGCACTCCGCATCAAAAATTCTCTTTTTATCATTTACCTACTCGAGGACGAGCAGGAATTAAGCTTGGGGATGCCTGATACGTCTCCAACGTATCTATAATTTTTGATTGCTCCATGCTATATTATCTACTGATTTGGACTATATTGGGTTTATTTTCCACTTTTATATTATTTTTGGGACTAACCTATTAACCGGAGGCCCAGCCCAGAATTGCTATTTTTTCCTATTTCAGTGTTTCAAAGAAACGGAATATCAAACGGAGTCCAAACGGAATAAAATCTTCGGGAACGTGATTTTCTCACCGAACGTAATCCAGGAGACTTGGACCCTGCTCCAAGGAATAAAAGAGGCAGTCACGAGGGTGGGGGGCGCCCCCCCTAGGGCGCGCCCCCCTACCTCGTCGGCCCCTCGTTGCTCCTCCGGCGTACTTCTTCCTCCTATATATACACACGTACCCCCAAACGATCGGAACAGGAGCCAAAAACCTAATTCCACCACCGCAACTTTCTGTATCCACGAGATCCCATCTTGGGGCCTGTTCTGGAGCTCCGCCGGAAGAGGGCCGTCATCACGGAGGGCTTCTACATCATCCTAGCCTCTCCGATGAAGTGTGAGTAGTTTACCTCAGACCTTCGGGTCCATAGTTAGTAGCTAGATGGCTTCTTCTCTCTCTTTGAATCTCAATACAAAGTTCTCCCCCTCTCTTGTGGAGATCTATTCGATGTAATCTTCTTTTTGCGTGTATTTGTTGAGACTGATGAATTATGCGTTTATGATCAAGTCTATCTATGAATAATATTTGAATCTTCTTTGAATTCTTTTATGTATGATTGGTTATCTTTGCAAGTCTCTTCGAATTATCCGTTTGGTTTGGCCAACTATATTGGTAGTTCTTGCCATGGGAGGAGTGCTTAGCTTTGGGTTCGATCTTGCGGTGTCCTTACCCAGTGATAGAAGGGGCAGCAAGGCACGTATTGTATCGTTGCCATCGAGGATAACAAGATGGGGTTTATTTCATATTGCATGAATTTATCTCTCTACATCATGTCATCTTGCTTAAGGCATTACTCTGTTTTTAACTTAATACTCTAGATGCATGCTGGATAGCGGTCGATGAGTGGAGTAATAGTAGTAGATGCAGAATCGTTTCGATCTACTTGTCACGGACGTGATGCCTATATACATGATCATGCCTAGATATTCTCATAACTATGCTCAATTCTGTCAATTGCTAAACAGTAATTTGTTCACCCACCGTAGAATACTTATGCTCTTGAGAGAAGCCACTAGTGAAACCTATGGCCCCCGGGTCTATTCTCATCATATGAATCTCCATTACTTTAATCTTGCTTTGCTTTTACTTTTACTTTGCATCTTTATACCAAAAATACCAAAACTATTATATCTATCAGATCTCACTCTCGTAAGTGACCGTGAAGGGATTGACAACCCCTAATCGCGTTGGTTGCGAGTAGCTATCGCTTTGTGCAGGTACGAGGGACTTGAGCGTGGCCTCCTACTGGATTGATACCTTGGTTCTCAAAAACTGAGGGAAATACTTACGCTACTCTGCTGCATTATCCCTTCCTCTTCGGGGAAAACCAACGCAAGCTCAAGACGTAGCAAAGCCATCTACCGAGAGCCTGCCAAAACGCCTCTATGTCTTCAAAATGCTGATCATCAAAGCTTCATGCAACCAATGGAGGGGATTCATGTTCCTAATGTTGCAACTCCTGCTTATCCTCTTGCTGGAAATATGTGTGTGCCCCATCGTGCAAATACTGAAGCCACTAAGAGTACAATTTCTCAAAGGCCTCGCAAGCATTCTCCTGCACTCAATGACCGAGAGCTTCTTGTGGCCTTACATCAGAAGCAGGATAAGCATCAGGACTGGCTAAAGCATCAGATGTAGAGTATCTTGGTGGACGTCAATCACATCAGAAACTTGGCCACCAAGAACTCATTTGTTGCCCATGAAGCCTGTCGGAGGTCCTGGAAGAGTCTCACACTACTATGCCCTGAAGAAGATCTTCGCGAATAATGCTTCGCTGAGGGTTCCAAATTTGACTCCACTCCTCCTCGCAATGCAAGCTGGCGCCGCACTCCATCCATTGAAGATTCTGAGTATTCATCTTCGGCTGCAACTATTGTTGCGAGAGTCGTCGATGAAGAAGATGATGCCACTTCACCAACCATGGTTTCACTGCATCTCGACACTGCACCAGGCCCTTCAGCACCACCAAACTCCAACATCGACCTTGCACCTGCATCTACTCCTCAAGGGAACGAGTAGATACTCTATGTCTTCAAACCTTTTTGGTCCTTGTTGACAAAAGGGGGAGAAGCATATGAGTTGATAGTCTTCAAGCAGATCCTTATGGGTGGTTGCACTATTTAGTTTGCCAAGTGTTTACAACTCTCGTCTTTTGATACATTTGGTTCTTTGGGTTGTAACACTTAAAGTCGATGGTCGTCTACTACTTTTCCTGATACTCTGTGATGTGATGATAAATCCCGCATGAAGTCATTTCGCAGATGTCCATTTTTCATTATGCATGTCATTATCATCGTTATATCTTTATATGCATGATGAATTTTCTTCGTAAGTTGAAGAGGATCTCCACAAAGCAAAACCTGCCATGTGCATTTGCATTCGAAAGCAAATTACTTATATGCACATCTTCAGGGGGAGACTTTTGCTACTTATGAAGACAATGCCTAAATTCTCAAACTTTCACATACTTTTATCCCCGTTCAAAACTTCAACCAGTTTGTCATCAATCACCAAAAAGGGGCAGATTGTAAGTGCATCTAGTGCCACCCTAGTTGGTTTTGGAGTATTGACGACAAACTTGGTTGAGGGACTAATGTGTTTGTGAGAATTGCAGGATAACACAGGTAGTAGTCCCTCATTGATTAGGTTTACCTACCAGAGATGACCCCTAAAAATGTGTGAAGACATTGAAGACAATGGTGGTCTGTGAAAATATTCACGACGAAGATTATGACTCGAGAAGACATTCACGTGAAGACTATGGAGTGCGAAGACATAGTTGTTTTGTAGTTTCCTTTTCTTCTTTGTTGAGTCATAGGAACCACCGCACTGTTAAGTGGGGTCCAAGTGAACAAAGTCAGAGTGACTAAAGTGATGCTCAACCAAATCCTATGTCTTCGAGCGAAGACAGTGAGAATAAATCTTATCCAGAGCTGGATGAGTCAGCTTCACTTGTAGCCCAAGTCAAGCTGCCGCGTGTGTTTGAAATCTGACTGTTGGACACGTGTCAGTTCCATAGTGACCCAGGGTCATTTTGGACAAATCAGGTCGGGTTGCCTCCTGGCTATAAATAGCCCACCCCCTACACCATAAATTGGTGGCTGCTCAGAGTTAGTGCACGGCTTTTGTCGTTTGAGAGCACCCCACCTCCGAAGCATTTGAGAGAGAAATCCTTGCGAGGACGAAGCCCTAAACACCCAGAGCCAAAGAGTGTTATGCATCACTGAAGTCTTTTTGTCTACATGATCTGAAGACTTGTTACACTTGAGGACTGTGAATCCTCCAGCCGGTTAGGCATCGCGTTCTGAGCATCCAAGAGTCATTGTGGATTGCTGGTGAATGAAGTCTGTGAAGGTTTGGAAGTCTACCTTGAAGACTTACCAGAGCGATTGGGCGAGGACTGTGTGTCCTTAGTTCAAGGGGAATAAGGTGAAGACACGGTCTTCTGAGTTGAATCTCAGCCTCCCTAACCAAACGTACAGTTGTCACAGCAACTGGAACTGGTCCAACTAATCCTTGTCCTCACCAAGCAACTAGTTCTATCCTTTACCTCTCTTTAGTTAAAGTTTGTCTTCGTGAAGTCATTGCCTGCTTGCATGATCTGATTGACTTCATTGTGTGCAGACTGTTGTTGTTTGGCTTCATACTATCTTCCATCCTGATCCATACTACCTAGCTACTGATAGTCTTCGTGCTTTCACTTCATTGCTTATTTGACTATGGCTTGTCTAGTGTAGTCTACCTTCCGTTACATATCAATAGGTTCATTTCTACTGTTTGTCTTCAAAGCCCCCGTGTTTTGAATACTTTCATAAAATCATCTATTCACCCCCCTCTAGTCGATAACTAGCACTTTCAAGTACTCCCTCCGTCTAGGTGTTAAGTCATCTTACTAAAATCAGATATTCCCAAAATGTTTAGGCGTCGTCCATTAACTTCACATCTCAATCGCCTCCTAGCCTCATTTCTAGCTAGCGTTAATTACTCTGCCATGTTATCTCCCCCGGAAACCCAATGCATGGAGTGCAACTACGCGTTGATTAGTCAAGGAATCAAAGTCGGCTTGCATGCGAGTTAATACGTGGCCATGCATGGTAGCTAAAATGGCATCTCTTAATTGTTGTGATTAATTGTTGCATTTAGAGAGAGAATTCAGGGCTTTGATTGGAGGAAGGACCGGTCAAGTTTCTCCTTCTCCTCCAATCTGCTTGCACCTTGGTCCCGCTGCACCTTCTAACATGACTTATACACCTAGAAGGAGGGAGTAGTATGAGATATGGTGGCACATTGACTTAGGTCGAATACAAGTGCCTAAAATTATTGGAAGAGAGCAAAGTGTACAAACTAAATAATTGAAATTGAATTTCTCATTTTTTTTCTGAAACAGAGGCAAAAGATTTGCCTCATCCACTAAGTAAGAGGAGAATAGAGTTTCACAGCTTGCAAGTGACCCTACAAATAAACGGCATGACAGTTACTCTCAATACGCCCTAGTTTCTTAGCACCCGCTATAACCCTTAGTACATACGGTGGCACACTGACTTGAGCTGAATACAAGTGCCCAAAATATTTAAAATTGGAGGATGGTGCAGCCCACCTTTCCGATATTTTGACCGTGTGTGGTCCAGTTGTTGTTCACTTCGGAGGGTCGTGTACCACATGTGAATGTTAGTAAGCGCGACAAGGAGGCGTGCTGCGTTAATTGCGAGTTGACTCCTTTGAGCATTAAATTTTCTTCACGTATTAGCATTGCCCCCAGTGTTTTTCTTCACTACGTTAAATAAAGTGTTCGTTTCGTGCACAATTTAAAACAATTTTTATTGAGAGAAAAAGAAAACCACTCCATCTATATACACTGCAGCCTCGTCGCTTGTTTTCTAGGGTTTGCTCTCTTCACACTCTCTCTCCAGTATATATATAAACGTTGGAGCCACAACGCTTGTAGTTGCTCTCTTCACACTCTCTCACCCTCTCCAGATCTAAACAAGACTTCATTGGCCTCTCCCCCCCCCTCACTGCTGGTCAAAGAGCCGACATGATCCGTCCACTGGGAAGGGAAGGAGGCTTAACGCTATCACTGTTGGCGAGGGAGGGAACTCACTACCGGTGCAGCTGTTATCTTTCACCCAGCGGCGGCACGGGAGGGCCTCCGGCCCCTTCTTCCTCGCTTCCGTACATAGTGTGGGCATATTGGCCTCCGACCGCCCACTGAGCCACACCCCGAGAACCTTAAGGTATAATTTACTTATTCCACATGCATTGCTCTAGCTGCATGTGGATTTTTTTTTGCTTCTACACTCGAATCTAGGTGTCGGATCAAACAGGAAAGTAGTGGGGAAAGTTTGCATGAATCTAGGATGTGGTTCAAAGAGGAAAGGAAGGGGAAGTAGTACAGACTGGCTATCCAGCACCTACGTTGGTCGAAAAGGGAAAACAATGACAAACATAGTACACACATCTGTAATGAAGTGATCTTTCTGTTGGTGGGGGACAAGGCTGTAGAGTTTGAGCATGACTAGATTTGCTGCCCTCACATAGGGAAAGGTGTCTAAAGATAACAAAACTGGGACCAACACAAATACGCTCCTTGGTTGTTTGTTCTTTGTTGCAATAGACTGTGCATCACCCCTTTATACATCGGTAGATGCACATGGTGTTGGTGCGTCCACTGTCCCGTACAACTCTTTAGCTGTTGTTAATCTAATAATGCCGCTGGAAAATTAAAGCAATGCCACAATTAAAAGCAAATTACATGTTAATATGAATCAATGCCACTGTTCGAGAAATGCTACTGTCTTGCTTTGTTTCCCATTTAGATAAGTTAGATGCTTCTTTTGTGGGCTTATGTGTCATCCATTATTGACCAGTAGTTGTTTCCTTTGCACCTCTGTGTAAAAAGGGTTATCTACTTCACCTCGTTGCTATTGCAACCTTTTTTGCACTGCATAAAACACTTTTGTTTTAAGAGTGTTTTGTGCGGTTCAACCAAAATGTCACACCGACAATGTTGCTTGATTGCTTGATCTTAGTGGAACTGCACAAGAGGAGATCTGACTTCCTATCCGTGTTGGCAAATTTGTTTCAGATCTTCTTCTTGTGAGTTGTTTGAATACTACATCATGAGAGGTCAGTACTAGCCTTTTTTCACATGATTGTGCAGTGTGCTTTCATTTGTTGTGCTACTTATACGGTACTATTGCTTTATTTTAGTGAACTGCAAAAATGGAGAAAAGACTTCCAATCTGTATGTGCACCGTAATATCCCATTGAGGTAAGATAATGATATTTCACAACTGTTGGCCTATATTTTGCTACTGTCATCAGAAAATTAATGTCATTGTTTAGTGCTATACTTGTGCTCCCTAATTGACATGCAAAATCTTACATTGAAGGCGAAGCTTGTCTATTATTGAACCAAGTGATGAAGGAGAAGAAGAAGCAGAAGAAAAACAAAAATCAACTCTCGGTGCTGTAATGAAGCACCGGAACTATGATGACACAAGTAATGTTATAGTTTTGCATCTTAATTTACTGCTATGGCTGGAACGAGCAATTGTTTTGCCACTCATTTGATGCCACTCTTAATGTAATATGTAGATCTTCTTTGAAGATAACATATTTTAGTGGAACTGCACAAGAAGATGTTGGAAACATTAAACTAATCGAGGAGTATATAGTAAGCATAGCAACCATAGTAGATAAAATAGATGGTTCCCGAGGAGTGCTTCATCTGTATGCTCTACACAATAAGTCTCTTGACAAAGGTTGGTACTGGCCCATGGATTTCATCCATATTATTGAGCTTTGTCATCTCTATTGGTGTTGTGCTACTGTTTAGATACTGTCATGAGAAAGTGGTATTGTCCTCGAGAAGTGCTTCATCTGTGTTGTTTTAATTATTTCCTTTCCTTTTTTTCGAGTAAACAAGGATGCAGCATTTAGTTGTTCTCTTGCCTTTGCACAACAGGATCATCCTCTTCATATCATAAGGAAGCAGTTGAAGGATGGTTACGTTACTGCCCACAATAACAAACTAACTTCAGCTCATAAGGACTCACGGATCTCCATCTTTGTTGCTGTGATGACCAATACAATGTTGTTTTAGGATTCTTTCCTGTGAGTTCCATTTTTTAAACGTGTGCTCTACATGGATCATGTAGGTTGCCTGTTTAAACTGTCAATTCATAGTACATTTTGTTTTATACTAATCACTTTTTTCTATTTATGTAAACATGGGTGCTCAACTTGATTTCAATGGGAACTGCACAAAATGTTCTCGAATACATCGAATATTCTCAAATCATTCATTTCCACCACAAGAAAGGAGGTGCTGATATGTTGAAGGCGTTGCAACATATAAAGGCGAAATCATACAAGCTACGCATGAATTTGGTTGATTTTCGTGGAACTGCACAAAAAGGACAGCTGGTTTATTTAGCACAAGGTGCCATGTCAATGTCCAGACTGATGGCAAGCCCTGCCCATTCCACAATCGTAGGCATTTGATATTTTGGAATGGGAAAACCTTGTTAAAGTTTGATCATTGATGTATGCAAAACAACACACATTTGACATTTTGGAATGGGACAACCTTGTCAAATTTTGCTCAATGATGTTAGCAAGAAGACATGCGTTTGATTTCGAATGGGATGCCCTTTGCTGTCAGCAGCATCGATCAATTTTTCTTTATTCTTTAGTTGTGAAGTAAATATTGGCTCTGACATGTGAATCGCTGAGATGCATAATCATCGATTGTTTTGAATGTTCTCTGTGAATTGCCAGTCCTGTGTGTTTGATTGCAATTTACAGGAACGCTAAAAAGGTGCTCAAACTTTTTGTACTCCCTATGTTCCTTTTTACTTCGCATATTATATTTCTTTCAAGTCAGTTGATTTTACATTGTGAATATTGATACTTTTTTATATAATGTTGTTTAAAGTAGAGATACTCTGACTTCAGACAAAACTTATATGCAGACTAAAAGGGCCAGAGGGAGTATGTGTGGAACTGCTACAAATGAGGTGATCACCCTGGGAATAATGCTAGTATGTATTGTTTTGCATGTTCATCCAGTGCCAGTGATACAAGAATATGAACTAACCGAACAAAATTCATTCATACACTACCGTATTTCATATAAACATGCTGGATTTCATTACATTTCATACATTCTTCAACTAAAAAGGGGTGTCCTAGAGGTATAATTAATTAACCGAAGCTACCCACCCGTGTCCGGCTGAGCCGAACAGAAGCTTCTTCTCCAGCACAGCTCTCCGACTCCACATCGCCGACAAGAAGCTAATCCGCCGTCAATGGTCAACCCTCCAAGCTTGGCTTCAACCGGAGGGTAGCAGCGATGGCCTTACTTGGACCCGAGCGGCGGCGACCTACCGTGTTCTACTCTTCCTCATTTTCTGTGTGCGCGGCCTCGTTGGCAGCGGGGCGGGGCCTCGACAGAGCCAGCGATGTCCTCTGCCTCGTTGTCGGCGGGGCGGCGCCTCGGCGGAGCGGGGGAAATCCTCCCCCTCGTTACCGGCAGGGCGGGTGTCTATGTCAAAACCGGTAGATCTCGGGTAGGGGGTCCCGAACTGTGTGTCTAAGGACCGAAGGTAACAAGAGGCAGGGGACATGATGTTTACCCAGGTCCAGGCCCTCTTGATGGAGGTAAAACCCTATGTCCTGCTTGATTGACTTTTATGAGTATAGGGGTTTCAAGAGTTGATCTACCTCGAGATCGTAATGGCTAAACCCTAGATGTCTAACCTGTATGATTATGACTATTATCGCCTCTACGGACTAAACCCTCCGGTTTGTATAGATACCGAAGAGGGCTAGGGTTTGTACAGAGTCGGTTTACAGAGAAAGGAATCTTCATATCCGAACGCGAAGCTTTCCTTCCATGCCAAGGAGAGTCCCATCCGGACACGGGAGGGAGCCTTCTATATTGTATGCTCTCGACCCACCAGTCCGGCCCACGTCACATAGCCTAGACGCCCGGGGACCCCCTAATCCAGGACTTCCTCAGTAGCCCCTGAACCAGGCTTCAATGACGATGTGTCCGGCGCGCAGATTGTCTTTGGCATTACAAGGCGGGTTCCTCCTCCGAATACTCCAAAGTAGTTGATCAAAAGGACTATATCCTGCTCTGTACAATAGTTACAACCCTGGACCACGAAGGCAAAATACTTCAAACAAAAAATAGGTTATGTCTTCTGACAACTTTTTCGGCGAGGTATTGTGTTTCGGAATTATTATTATTTCGAACCGTTTTCCAGCCTCCCGCTTCGCGTTTCGAGACGCAGTATTCATTGACATGTCTTGTGATGTAGGGTAGAACCCTAATCGCCCGATCTTTCACGAAAGGAGAGGATCCCGCGAAGAACACGAGGAACACAACGTGGGGAATGAGGCAAATCACAAGGGGAAACACGAGAGGAACACTCAAACTAACGAGAACAAGTCACACATGGGCTAGATCCTCGAGTACATAAAGTAAGATACACGATCCACGGTCAACTAGGGATGATACAATAGGGTAACCGGTTCTTCTCCAGGAGGAGGTCTTGATGTTCTTCCCTAAAGAGGGGTCTTGAATCCGCTTGGGGGATCTTCTCTGGTGGAGGATCGGATCTCCGAGGAGAAGGTAACCAAGTGGATGACCAAAGCTCTCACACAAAATATGAGCTAATCCTTTGTTGACCCTAGAAAGTTGTACACAGTGGAGTATATATAGTCTAGGGGGTAGAAGGGATACATGGGCCTCGGCCCTTCAATGTGCGCAGACAGGGGAGGCCGGATGTCCGGGCTGGTCGGGCCGGATGTCCGGGCTTTCAGGCGACGCCAGATGTCCGGGCTCGGGGGGCGGATGTCTGGGCTGGAGCGGTGGCATTTGTTGCTCTTGGGTTTGGAGGGGCCGGATATCCAGGCCGGTGGCCGGATGTCCGGGGGCTTGGGAGAGGCCGAATGTCTAGGCTGCCGGGGCCGGATGTCCGAGGCCTGTAGCCTTCTGTGGCTGGGCTGCTGTAGTGGAAGACGCTCCAGCGGCTGGACGTCCGGGGCCTTGGCCGGATGTCCGGGGCTTGGGAGATGCTCTTGGCTCCTTCCGTTGGTTCTCCTCTTCCATGGACTTTGGGACTTGTACATCTTCGTGCACATCTTCGGGAGGACCCTCTTCGTACCTAATCATGCACAACACCTTGGACTTAGGTAGTAGCCATGTCTCATGCATAGAAAGTGGAAGTTCAGAGAGGAGTGAGTTCACCTTATCTTCGATAGCTTTGGCTCGGGCTCATGTCATTGGTCCAAGTGGTGTCGTTGGAGGTGTGGGTGCATCCATGGGGATGATCTTGGGATGCTCCGCATCATCTCCCCTCCCTTGGGGAAGATCCGTCCTCGGATCGAAATCCTCATCACCATGGTAGGGCGAGAGATCTTTGATGTTGAAGATGTCGCTCACGGAGTACTTGTCACGAGGGATGTCGATCTTGTATGCGTTGTTGTTGTAGCGTGCAAGCACCTTGAATGGTCCATCTGTGCGTGGTCGAAGTTTGGACTTGCGTTCTTGGGGAAAGCGGTCCTTGCGAAGGTGTAGCCACACGAGGTCTCCAATGTTGAATATCATAGGGTGCTTGTTGATATTGAGCTTGGTCGCAAGGCGTTGTACTTGGCGCTCGATGGTGTTTCTTGTATCTTCATGCACCTTCTTGAGATGGGTCGCTCGTGCACTTGCGTCCAAATTGATGCGCTCTTGGAGTGGTAGAGGGAGAATATCCAATGGTGACAAAGGGTTGAATCCGTAGACGACCTCGAAAGGGGACTTGCCGGTTGTTGAGTGTCTTGCTCGGTTGTAGGCGAACTCGGCAATGGGTAGTCACTCCTCCCACTCCTTGATGTTTTCCTTGATGACTACTCGAAGGAGAGCGGAGAGTGTGTGGTTTGTCACCTCCGTTTGGCCATCGGTTTGAGGATGGTACACCGTGGAGAAGAGTAGCTTGATTCCGAGCTTGGCGCATAGGGTCTTCCAAAAGTAGGTAAGGAACTTGACGTCGCGGTCCGAGACGATAGTCTTTGGCACACCATGGAGACGCAATATTTCCTGACAAAAGAGATTAGCAACATGTGAAGCATCGTCTATCTTGTTGGAAGGAATAAAATGTGCCATTTTTGAGAAACGGTCCACAACGACAAATATGGAATCTTTCCCATTTTGAGTCCTAGGCAAACCAAGTAAAAAGTCCATGCTAATGTCTTCCCATGGTTGGTATGGAATTGGTAAAGGCATATAGAGGCCATGAGATTGAGCTTTGGACTTAGCTTTGCGACATGTAGAACATCGGTTGGTGAAACGATTGACGTCCCGAAACATCTTTGGCCAAAAGTAGTTCTTTGAGAGCGTGGAGAACGTCTTGTCGCGTCCGAAGTGTCCCATTAAGCCTCCTCCATGAGATTCCTGCAAAAGCAACAAACGAAGAGAGGACTCGGGAATGCAAAGTTTGTTAGATCTCATAAGATATTCGTCTTTAATGTAATAGCGTTTCCAAGATGTATTCGACAAACACTTGGCATAAGGAGTAGCAAAAGTGGCATCATGCTCATACAAGTCTTTGATATGCTCGAAGCCAATGACATCTAACTCAAGTTGCGTGACAAGCATGCATATGCGGGAAAGAGCATCCGCTACAATGTTTTCTTTTCCCTTGATGTACTTTATGACATAGGGAAAAGACTCAATAAATTCACTCCATTTAGCATGACGCTTGTTCAACTTTGTTTGTCCCTTAAGATACTTGAGAGTCTCATGATCGGTATGAATGATAAACTCATGGGGACGAAGGTAATGTTCCCATTCATGCAAAACACGGACTAAAGCATATAGCTCTTTGTCATAGATGGGATAATTGAGTTGCGCTCCGGAAAGTTTCTCACTAAAGTAAGCTATGGGGCGCTTCTCTTGCATTAACACACCTCCTATGCCATTACCACTAGTATCGCAATGAATTTCAAAAGGTTTGTCAAAGTTGGGTAAAGCAAGCACGGGAGCATGAGTAAGCAAATTCTTAAGCTCATTGACTGCAGTATCTTGGGATGGTCCCCAAACAAAAGGCGCATTCTTCTTGCTCAAAGCATGCAAAGGCGAAGCAATGGTGCTAACATCCTTCACAAAGCGACGATAGAAACCCGCAAGGCCAAGAAAACTACGCACTTGATGCAAGTTGGTTGGTTGCGGCCATGTCTTAATAGCATTGATCTTCGACTCATCAACATGAACACCCTTGGAAGAAACATCAAAACCCAAGAAAACGAGCTTATCAACACCAAAAAGGAATTTCTCCATATTAGTATAGAGGCACTCTTTTCTAAGAGTTTGTAAAACGGTGCGGACATGGGTGACATGCTCTTGGATAGATTTGCTAAACACAAGAGTGTCATCAAAGTAGACCACAACAAATATACCAATGTAAGGTCGAAAGACATGATTCATAAGGCGCATAAAAGTGTCTGGTGCTTCCGAAAGACCCATAGGCATGACTAACCACTCATACAAACCAAACTTGGTTTTGAAGGCGGTTTTCCATTCATCACCCTCTTGTATGCGGATTTGATAGTAACCACTCTTAAGATCAATTTTGGAAAATATAGTGGCACCGCTAAGCTCATCAAGCATATCATCTAGGCGTGGAATGGGGTACCTATAGCGAACAGTGATAGCATTGATAGGTCTACAATCAGAGCACATGCGAAAGCTACCGTCACGTTTTGGCACAAGAATGACCGGAACGGCACAAGGGCTCAAACTTTCACGCACATGTCCATGGTCGATAATGTGCTTTACTTGCCTTTGTATTTCTTTTGTTTCGTCGGGGTTGACATGGTATGGAGCTTTGTTCGGAAGAGGTGCTCCAGGGATGAGGTCGATTCGGTGCTCAATGCCTCGTAGAGGAGGTAGACCCGGAGGTAGCTCATCGGGGAAAACATCTTGAAATTCCTGCAAAAGAGAAGATAACACTAGAGGAAGAGTGTGAGACGTGTTAGTTTGTGGTGCATTGTCCTTGCACACGAGGACATAGTGTAGAACACTAGATGGGTTCTCACACACTTCTCTAATCTCACGTTTGGTGGCAAATAGAACTAGGTTTTTGTTTTCGCTCATCGTGGAGGCACTCGATTTTGGCTTGTGGCGCTCACTCTCTTTTTGGTGGCTCGCTCTCTCACTATGATCTCCACGATGGGTGGCTTTCTTGTCGGCGATCACTTGGCTTGGCGACATTGGACGGAGGACATACTCCTTGCCCTTCATCTTGAAGATGTAGTGGTTTGTTCAGCCGTTGTGGACGACTCCTCTATTAAATTGCCATGGCCGTCCAAGGAGAAGATGACAAACGGTCATTGGAATGACGTCGCACTCCAAGGTGTCTTCGTAGGCGCCGATTTTGAATGATACTTGTACTCGGTGCTCGACTTGGATGGTCCCGGAGTCACTAAGCCATTGCACTTTGTATGGATGTGGATGCTTCGTCTTGGGCAATTGGAGCTTGTAGCAAAGTTCTTCACTTGCGAGATTATGACAATTCCCTCCATCGATGATGACCTTGAGGGACCGTCCATTGATGCCGGCCTTGGTGTGGAATATGTGGCATCGTTGGTCTTCTTCTTGGTGGTGTTGGAGAGTCAAGACTTTGGAGACAACAAGTGCGGGGCTTGAGTCTTCATCGCAAAAGACTTGTTCTTCTTCATTGTTCACTTGGCAGTGCATGGCGACTTGCTCAAGGGCTTCCATTTCGCCTTCACTCATGGAGTCATAAGTGCCATTGTCGTTGAAGACCATGGTTCGCTTGTTGGTGCACTCGTAGGACTTGTGGCCTCGGCCTCCGCAAGTGAAACACTTGAAGGAACTCGTCTTGACGGTCTCATCGGTTGGGGTTGATGATGATGAAGCTCTCGGCTTGAAGTTGATCGTAGGAGGATGGCTTGTAGTTGACGAAGCTTTCTTGGAAGTTGACTTGTCGATGTTGGAAGTAGAAGGCTTTGTAGTCGGTGTTGGAGTCGTTGAAGCTTGGTTGTTGGAGAAGCCGTAGGACTTGGATGAGAACTTGGCATACTTGAAATCATCTTGCACTTAGCGTTCCGCTTTGGTAGCTTGGTGCACTAGCTCGATGAGATTGGAGTATGGTTGGAAGTCGGCGATCTTCTTGATGGGATGATTGAGTCCATTCAAGAAAAGTGCCATTGTTTGCTCATCATCTTCCATGACATTGGCTCTTATCATTGCAATCTCCATCTCCTTGTAATATTCTTCAACACTCTTTGTTCCTTGCTTGAGTTGTTGGAGTTTCTTGAAGAGGTCGCGGTTGTAGTAGGTAAGTACGAAGCGTGCTCTCATGACATCCTTCATATGCGCCCAAGTAGTGATGGGTGGTTCACCTCTTGCCTCTCGACACTCTATGATTTGTTCCCACCAAATGAGGACATAGTCTTGGAACTCAAGGGATGCCATCGCGATCTTCTTCTCTTCTTCATAATTGTGTAAACGGAGGATCTTGTCAACCTTCAATGCCCATGAAAGGTACTCTTCGGGGTCGTTGCTACCGTTGAACTTGGGCATGGTGAACTTGAGTTTGCCATAATGTTGCTCTTCATTGTGTTGGGGTCGGGGATGATGACGCCCATGTTGTTGATGATTGTGCAACTCGTGGTGCTCTTGGCGCGGAGGGTTGTTATCGTCATGTTGTTCTTGTCATGGAGGATCTCCATTGTCTTCATGATCTTGATTGACTTGTTGTTCTTGGCGAGCTTGTGGAGGAGCTTGTCAAGCTCGAGGAGGAACTTGACGATGCACGCGAGCTTGAAATCTTCGTTCTTGAATTTCTTCGCGAAGTGCTTCCTCTTGTTCACGGGCTTGTCGGCTTCGGTCGGCAACGGCTCGACTCGAATCGTGTAGACCTTGTTGCGCCGCAAGTGCTTGAGCATCACGGAGTTGTTGTTCTTGACATTGTGCCTCGGCATCTTGAGCATTTTGGTGTAGACGCGCTTGCTCTTCCTCTTCATGTTGGCGTTGGCGTTGCCGTTCTCGGGCTAGTGCAGAGGCATCTTGAGTTTGACGTTGTCGACGCTCTTGAGAGTCGGTGTCGCATAGCGGATTGAGGCTTGCTTGACGATCGGTGCGCGCGGCCCAGCAAAGAGTGTTTGATGTCGGTGTACTTGAGTCGGAGAGGGTGAAGTCGGAGTGGCGGCTTGAACAGCTCCTTCTTGAAGTGGAAGACGAATGGTTGAGCAACAAAGCACGAATTTCGTCCATACTTGTGTCATTCTCTTTCTTGTGATCGTCGAGCTTGTGGTCTAAGTAGTCCCTTTTACGTTGCTCAGAAATTTGCAAGTCGGCGGCAAGGTTGTCGATGCGTTCACTCATAGCTTGTTGCTCTTGATGCAAAGCACGTTGTGCACCAAAGAGGTGACTCTTGGTGATGAAGGAGTTCATGTTGTCGTCTTGCTCCATGAAGAGTGGGTTGGTAGAAGTACTTGGCCTATCCATCATTCCAAGACAAATGTGAGTGGTAGAAAGAGAAGAACGAGTACCAAATGTACCTT
Source organism: Triticum urartu (assembly GCF_003073215.2). Lineage (NCBI taxonomy): Eukaryota > Viridiplantae > Streptophyta > Magnoliopsida > Poales > Poaceae > Triticum > Triticum urartu. Next base: position 352,436,058 of record NC_053023.1, read on the forward strand.
GACCAAAGTTGAAAGTGGATCGAGGATCACTCCAATGTAGGACAAGGAAATAGCACAATTGGTACTAGTTCTTGTCGGTTTCTCACACCTACACAAGTAAAAGCTTTTGGTGGAGCTTGGTTAGTATGGTGGCACAAAATTTGATGCAATTGTAAGTGAGCTTCAATAATGTTGGAAAAGATTCGCAAGATGCAATGTAACAAGTAGACCAAGCATATAAGGTACACGGAAACACACACGCAAAAAGATAAGTGGGGTTGTGCAACCAAGGGTGATCCAAAATGTGGAATCCACAAAAATGCTCTTGTTGCACAACACTAGAGAGACGCTAGCACGATTGCACAATAGGCGGATACAAGAACTTGTGCACAACCTACTTAGCAAAAATGCAACGACTTCTATCCCAAATATTTTTTATGCAAGGTGTTGCTATGATATGATCCAAGATGATCGAGTATGACAATCTTAATGTTGTAAGATGCTATGGTTCTTGCTTAATAACTCTTTGCTTATCTTTTCTCTTTGCTTAAAATCTTGTTTGGCTCTTTGATGTTTGAGCTCTTTTCTCATGCAATGCTTGACGAACCAAGATAGCAAATGAGTATGCGATGACAACTTTGTGACACAAGAGATGATACCAATATATGCAACAAGGATGTATGTATGCTATGGGAAGTATGATGGGTAAGCAACACAAAGGAGTAAGGCTATGATGTCTATCAATGTAATGGCAAGAGTGATATGTCCAATACCAAGATGAGGTTACCGGTCTTGCTTCCGGTATGGTGTCAAAATGGTGGCACGAATACGAAGATGTAGTCGAGGTGGTCGTTGTTGATCACGATGTAGGACGGCGGTGATGATGTAGGACACGTCCGTGGCGAAGATGAGCGGCGGTGATGTCGATGTCGAACCGTACGTAGATAGCCGAAACACAAAAGGATACGATACCGCAACTCAAATTCTCAAACCTCGAAGTAGCAAATGTGTCGGAGAGCGAAACGGTCCAAAAATGGTTGGGTTATGCGGAAGTGGTGGAGGTATGCGGAAGTATATATGGTATATGGTGAGCACCGGAACAATATTTGGTGAAAAAAATGGACGGAAAATGGGGCGATGGATGGAGATGTTGCTGCCAGGGGTCGGATGTTCGGGTAGAAGGCCGGATGTCTGGGTGGGGCCGGATGTCCAAGCTCTGGATCCGGGGACGAACGGGATGAACACCGCGTGGAGAGGTTAAATCCGGGCGAAATTCGGAGAAATTTATGGATGGAAATTTGGGGGAAAAGGAAGGGAAGCTAGATCAACTCAAAACAAAGCATATCCATGGATCTAAACCAATAAAATCTCAACACACCAATAAATCACAAAAAAAATTGGCGCTATTTTCGGTGGGGAATTTTCGAATTAGGACGAAAAACAACAAAATAAGGCTAGAAACACAATGGGGGGCTCCGAAATTGTGATCAACGTGGCTCTTGATACCAAGATGATGTAGGGTAGAACCCTAATCGCCTGATCTTTCACGAAAGGAGAGGATCCCGCGAAGAACACGAGGAACACAAAGAGGGGAACGAGGGAAATCACAAGGGGAAACACGAGAGGAAGACTCAAACTAACAAGAACAAGTCACACATGAGGTAGATCCTCGAGTACATAAAGTAAGATACACGATCCATGGTCAACTAGGGACGATACAATAGGGTAACCGGTTCTTCTCTATGAGGAGGTCTTGATGTTCTTCCCTAAAGAGGGGTCTTGAATCCGCTTGGGAGATCTTCTCCGGTGGAGGCTTGAATCTCCGAGGAGAAGGTAACCAAGTGGATGAGCAAAGCTCTCACACAAAATATGAGCTAATCCTTTGCTGACCCTAGAAAGTTATACAGGGTGGAGTATATATAGTCTAGGAGGGAGAAGGGATACACGGGCCTCGGCCCTTCACTGTGCGTAGACAGGGGAGGCCGGATGTCCGGGCTGGTCGGGCCGGATGTCCGGGCTTTCAGGCGACACCGGATGTCCGGGCTGGCGGGCGGATATCCGGGCTGGAGCGGTGGCATTTGTTGTGCTCAGGTTCGGAGGGGCCTGATTTCCAGGCCGGTGGCCGGATGTCCGGGCTGCCGGGGCCGGATGTCCGAGGCCTGTAGCCTTCTGCGGCTGGGCTGCTGTAGTGGAAGACGCTCCAGGGGCTGGACGTCCGGGGCCTTGGCCGGATATCCGGGGCCTGGGAGATGCTTGTACATCTCCATTGGTTCTCCTCTTTCGTGGACTTCGGTACTTGTACATCTTCATGCACATCTTTAGGGGGACCCTCTTGGTACCTAATCATGCACAACACCTCGGACTTAGGTAGTAGCCATGTCTCATGCATAGAAAGTGGAAGTTCAGAGAGGAGTGAGTTCACCTTATCTTCGATAGCTTTGGCTCGGGCTCATGTCATTGGTCCAAGTGGTGTCGTTGGAGGTGTGGGTGCGTCCATGGGGATGATCTTGCGATGCTCCGCATCATCTTGTCAAAGCAGAGATGGTGTCCCCTTATTGTGGGATTCTCATCAATGTGGATTTGGGTAACCCAACCATGCCACTCGCACGACTCCTAGGGAATAAGCGAGTTTTAAGGCTTCGTGGGGGGACGTTCGACATTCACTGCCTTTATAAGAAGATAAAGATCCACCTTTTTACCCCACGCCTTCTTCTTCCTCAGCCCATCTACTCTCGAGCTCCAGTGCCCAAGTTTCAATCCATTCCATTCGTAGCAAACGCTTCCAACCATGTCCAGATCTGGAGCGCAGGGCATGTGGATGGCCTCCTCCGTCATGGAGGAGCACATCAAAGAACTCCGGGAAGTGGGGTATTTATCCAAGAAAATCGCCCATCGGCTTCCTGCCAAAAAGCAGATCATTCCCACACCAGAGCCTAATGAGAGGGTAGTATTCATTCCCCACTTTCTTCGCGGGCTAGGGTTTCCTCTTCACCCTTTCTTCTACAGACTCATGTACTATTATGGGCTAGATTTCCATGATCTAGCCCCAAATTCGTTCCTCAACATCTCGGCATTCATCCTCGTGTGCAAGGCGTTCCTACGCATCCCCCCACTTCAGCCTATGGCTCAAGGTCTTCAACGTGAAGCCGAAGGTGGTCGAGGGTCAACACGCGGAGTGCTGCGGCGCCATGGTGAGAAAGCTCCCTAACGTCACCTTGCCCAAGGGGACCTTCGTGGAGACCATGAAGGGGTGGCAACAGGAGTGGTTCTACGTTACGGAACCTCGCGACGCCTCATGGGCTGCCACTCCTGAGTTCAAAACCGTTCCACCAATGCGGGTCACATCATGGCTCAAGAAGGGCCTAGATTGGGCGTCATCCGATGAGGTGATGATGCTGCAAAAGCGCGTGAAGAGCATGGTGGACAAGAACACCAGCCTTGCCAGCATGATCCAGGTGATGTTGTTTCGCCGGATTCTCCCCTGCCAACGCCGGACTATCCATATGTGGGAGTTTGATCCGGCAAGTCCCTGAACCTTGCAGCGGTTCTTCGGCACGAAGCACGAAGATATATGGAAGCTGCTTTTTAAGACCGAAAAGACGTGGTGATGTCTACTACACAACCTTCCTCTTGTAGACGTTGTTGGGCCTCCAAGTGCAGAGGTTTGTAGTACAGTAGAAAATTTCCCTCAATTGGATGACCTAAGGTTTATCAATCCGTAGGAGGCGTAGGATGAAGATGGTCTCTCTCAAGCAACCCTGCAACCAAATAACAAAGAGTCTCTTGTGTCCCCAACGTACCCAATACAATGGTAAATTGTATAGGTGCACTAGTTCGGCGAAGAGATGGTGGTACAAGTGGTATATGGATGATAGATAAAGGTTTTTGTAATCTGAAAATATAAAAAAGCAAGGTAACTAATGATAAAAGTGAGCACAAATGGTATTGCAATGCGTTGAAACAAGGCCTAGGGTTCATACTTTCACAAGTGCAAGTTCTCTCAACAATAATAACATAGTTGGATCACATAACTATCCCTCAACATGCAACAAAGAGTCACTCCAAAGTCACTAATAGCGGAGAACAAATGAAGAGATTATGGTAGGGTACAAAACCACCTCAAAGTTATTCTTTCCAATCAATCCATTGGGCTATTCCTATAAGTGTCACAAAAAGCCCTAGAGTTTGTACTAGAATAACACCTTAAGACACAAATCAACCAAAACCCTAATGTCACCTAGATACTCCAATGTCACCTCAAGTATCCGTGGGTATGATTATATGATATGCATCACACAATCTCAGATTCATCTATTCAACCAACACATAGAACCTCAAAGAGTGCCTGACGGTGTCCAGGACTAGGGGGTACTCACCACGTCGTCTCCCGGTTAGTTAGATTGGGCCGAAGACCCCCATGGCTGTATACTCATGGGCCAGTTCAGACAGCTGCCGCATACAAGGAAGATTCCACAAGACTTGGTGGTCAAGACAAGGACTCCTCCCCCACCGGCGTATTCGGCTAGGACTCTTGTTATAATAGGCCTCTAGTGCAGTATATAAACCAGGGCCAGGCTAGTCGATAGATATACAAACAATCAGAATCATAGGCTAGCTTCTAGGGTTTAGCCTCTATGATCTCGTCGTAGATCAACTCTTGTAATACTCATATCATCAAGATCAATCAAGCAGGAAGTAGGGTATTACCTCCATCGAGAGGGCCCGAACCTGGTTAAATATCGTGTCCCCTATCTCCTGTTACCATCGACCTTAGACACACAGTTCGGGACCCCCTACCCGAGATCCGCCGGTTTTGACACCGGCATTGGTGCTTTCATTGAGAGTTCCGCTGTGTGATCGGCAAAAGGATCGATGGCTCGTCTGCAGATTAACTACGACGTCGACATCTTCGTCACCGGCTCAACTGGTCACCTTGGCTTGACCGAGGACTGTGCCCTGCCTCTGATCGTCATGTTCGGACAAGGGCCTTCTTCACCACCAACTCCGATCTCTATCAAGATCATGGAGGAATCGTCCATGGAGCCCGGGGGCTCAATGTCAACATTGCCCTCGGGCGACCGTCCTGTTTTTCTGGACAGCAAATGCGTATCCACCACCACCGCCTCCTCGAGTGTCGTTTTAACGATCTCTTCGGTGTAATTGTGCGGAATCAAGTCTACAACAACCGTGAAAAATTTTGTCGAGTTCCGATGGAGGAATCTCGGACAATCTACGATATACCGGAGCCCTATAAAATCCAGACGGGAATCTGGACGAGTTTAGGGCGTGGTCTTCAGAGCCCAGATTGGAAGTCCTTTGGAAGATCCAATAGTTCATCTGCTGCGGAATTCTCATATCTACCACCCCTTAAAATTTCAGCTCCATCCAACCATCCAAACTCTGGGAACTTTTCGATTAGTGCATCACTTTTTAGATCTGTTTCCTGCGCGAATGCAGATCCGACCCGAATTCATGTTTCTTTATGAACGTGATATTTGACAACCTTTTCAAAAGGAATTTTCTTCTAAGGTATTGTGCGTTGTTTTTAACACGCGTCCATAAAATTTTAATCCTCCTCTGAGGTAATCTTCGCCATCAGGCTGGTGTCAAACCAGTCCGGCAATATAGCTCCACGACTGCCGACCTGCGCTAGACATGTCGTCGCTTTTTAAGCCGAGCTCAACTTCTTCGGATCCTCACCTCTGCGACCGAATAAGAGTTTGGAATCACCAAGGATAAATCATCACCAACATCACCGCCCCATGGATTACACGGAGCATGCACACCGGCATCGCCGCATGGTCACTTCATCAAACCAGCATTGGCCGCGTCACAAGTTACGATCTGGGTCAGCATGGCCGCACTGTTGTTTCTTTTTGCCAATGTACATCACGCCGAACTACTTCAACACCTCGGCTGACATGGGATCTAAAACAACTCCTCATCGGCCTGCTCCGTCACCTCGGCTAGACCGGATACTTGGCTATTTCTTCATCAACATACTCCGATGACTTCGACGTCACTAGCCGACCAGCTTCGTCACGTTAGCTGGACCGAGGGCTTCGCCTCGGCAAGCCTACCTTTGCCAGTATCACCAGGCCATCGCTTTATTGCCATCAGGCAATGGGTGTGCGGATCGATTCCCAATTTTGGGAGTCTCTTTTCTTCGGAATGCTACAACAAATAAACCATGTTCTATTAATCCTAACAATTTTTGCTTGTTGGGTTTATTTTTCTTAAGGAATTATTACTCTGGTTTGTTCCATCATCTATACCCAGGTCTATCAAACGGCGGCCATATTAAAAATGGTCGCGTGGTGGTTCGGTCAGTTTCCATACATAGTTCGGCGAACGCCGCATCCGGAGCCCGGACCGCCGTGCAAATTCAGGCTTTGTCATGCCTTCACTGCGTCACGCTGACGCCCTGCATTGACATTGTCTTCGGCACCAGGCCACATTTCTTTAAATAAATTATTTTTGCGTAAAGCAATTATGCAAGGATTATATATATATATATATTATTATTTCCTAGACCGCACTGTTTTATGTGTGCAGGTAATCGATTTTGACTACGTTAGGTGGTCACTACTCCGGAGTGCCGAACTCCTTGCTCGTACACCTCGGGCCTGGGGGCTGGGACCTTGGCCATGCTGAGGACTGCGAACCTTGTCGGATCTGTCACAGATCAATGGGCGTCTTCGTCCCGCCACAAGCCCGAATCGCATGATCAACACCGAGCACATTAACCAGCTAAGTTGCTTTCATGCTAAAAAACTTTCAGTTTTAAATTTTGTTCGGTTCGACCAAGCATTATACTTTTTGGCACAAAGTTGTTTGTGACAAAGTTCCTTGTCAAAACTTTGTTTGTGACGCGCATATTCAAATACCCCGTTTATTTGGGGGCTCCCTTGATGGAACTTTTCCTCTTGCATATGATTATACTTGTACGGCTTCATTCCTTGTTCGTGTATTACGCCACAATATGCACCATTTTGACCTAAGCGATTTGCAAGCTGGGTTGCCTCGCTCCTGTGTTTACCCCTACATTCCCGATTGTTCGGCCAGGGAGTAAACAGAGAATCTTTGCGATTGTTACTACCGGGTCATCCGAGTTAGTACCTCAGACTGGGTGAAGCCGAAAGCTAGCGCTCTTATTGTTTTCAATTATGGTCGGCACACAACGGAACTCATGAGTACAAAAAATCTATTGCACAAGTCTCATAGTAACAATGAGCAACCGAAGAAAGGTATCGGTGGAGGTACTATTTCTTCGAAGATGCTTCTTACACTTTGTTAGTAATATAGCATAAGTTCCCTGAGCGCGCTTTGTCTGTTACAGCCTTATAGCCTGATTGCCTGGTCATCGGAAACACCATCGATACTCTCGACAGGTGGAGTACATGACACTTTTTGGCCCTTGGCCGAAGAGGGAGAAGCCGACGGTCGGTTAAGACGCGTTTAAAGTTCGGGTGAACACAAATATGATATAAGTACTTCGGTACATACAATCATTATACATAAAATTCGTTTACCCAAGTCACATGGGGGCTCTTAAAATTTATATGAGTTGTTTAATAGTAAATGTGTTTTCTTCTTGGTCCTTGCAAAGTCTTTTTCTACCGCTCCTTTTTCGACTCGAGTGTATGGGCAATAGCCGGATAGCCTGTCTTCTCTCTAAAAAGCCGCTCGAGTTTAGTTCGCTAAACTGGCCTCAAAGAAGTACTCTGCCTTTGGGATAAGGAGCTCGAAGCCGTAGGCTAGCCCGCTTGAAGTGTTGAGATCGGGTGTGTCATATTAAAGCACGACAGAAGCACAATTTTTTATTTTTTTTTTCCAATTTTCGGATTGGCACCGAACACTTGATCTTGTTTGGACGTCAAGTTTTTACTGACGTTTTTTGGTTTCCCAAGCTTATGGCACTTTTAAACTATTTGTGAGTTTTCAGCACAAGTCTCGGAGTGCAACGCCGAACACCTTTAGAGATTCGGCAAAAACATTCTCGGATATTGCTATATATGCATCGGTTTCGAATTGTGTCTTCGGTGAATAGTTGGGTTGCCCGGCTCCTGTGCTTGACTCCTATGTTCCGCTTTGTTCGGCTAGGTGTGCAACGGGAGAACCACTGCGATTGTGCTTCCAGCTCGCATGGTTAAGCACCTCAGTGGAGAAAGCCGAAAACTGACTGTCACAATAAGCGCAAACTGGTCAGCGATCCGATGGCCATGTTAAATGATGGGCCGTTCATAACATTGGACGAAGTGTTTACGGCTCGACCTCGGATGTCGCCAAACACTGACCGGGGGTGTAACATTCCAAATTTTCAATTTGGAATGTTATACATTAGATCATCAATGCATATCATATTTTTATTTGCTTCTGGCTTGATCCTAGAAATTCTACGCAACTCAAGGACCCTCGGAGAGAGTTAGGGATTTCATGATTTTCATATTTGAGTTTTCTCAAATTTTGAAAATAGGATCATTTGATTTTATTTATTTTATCTTCAATTATTTCTGTTACAAAAATATGAGAGAGGGAATAAAATGACTTTCCCAAAATAAAGAAATATTGAGGATTTAATAATAAAATCAAATAAGATTTTGTTTTCGAGTTATTTGATATTTTATTTGAATTTAGGAAAAATGCGCGTTTTTCAAAATTGCATTAAGGCCCCAAATAAATGGTCATCCTGTTCGGCCTGATTTTAGAAGCCGGGGAAATTTTATTTCGGGATTATTGGAGTCCGTTTAGTATTTCTTTTATTTGTTTTTCTGCGCGTAACTATTTAAAAAAACGAAACCGACTTTGGGCCGTGTTCGGCCAGGACTCCTTCGGCCGGGCCTTTATATAGCGCCGCCCAGAGCCCGAAGCCCACCCAGCGCCGAAACCCTAACCCTAGCCGCCCCAAGCCGCCGCCGCTGCCGCCCCGCCGCCCCGTGTCGCCGCACCACCGCCCCGCCCGCCGCCGCCTGGAGCCGCCCCGCTGCCCTGCCGCCGCCACCGGAGACGCCGCCGTCGCCAAGGTTGACCCCGCCGCCGCCGCCGGTTTTTCCTAGAAAACCGTTCGGTTTTCACCGGTTTTTCGATCGGTTTTTGTAGATCCATTTTTTTAGATAGATCGTTTTTTTTCGGTTTATTTAGCGAGCGTTCGCTCGATCGTTCGTTTTAATGAACGCGTTCATCATTTAGTTCCAGATAACAAACGTTCATTCGTTAATCTATTTGTCGTTTTTCTTTTTCTCGGATTTTCCGCGATTATTTCTGATCGCGATTCCTGGTCTGACTTTCGTTCTAGTATAACTTTTTGCTCGTTTATCGGAATCAGGCGATTCGAGCGCCTGGAGTTTCGTCTCGAAACCCTCTTTCCGTTTAACCAACTCAAACAAGTTTTTGCCTCTGTAAAATTTGACTTGGATCCAGATTAGTAAACGAAGCTTATTTCTTTCGCTGTTTGACTTTTGTTGCTTCATTCGATTTGATTCTTTTTGCAAACCGGAGTTCTTAAGTTGAACTTTCTGGTTAGTTGAGTACTTATTGTATGCTTGTTTGTTTGCGATAGAGTACCCGGAGTTTTACCTGTGCATTAGTTGAGTACTTATTGTATGCTTGTTTGTTTGCGATAGAGTACCCGGAGTGTGCCGCTTGCTACTTCAAATCGTTAGGTTTCGTGGATCATCAGCAAGGCAAGTAACACTTTGATCATACCTCCTACTACCAGTTTTTATTGCATTAGATCAATCCTCAAACATTGCATGTTTAGGATCTAATTAAATTGTGGGTTGGGAAGTAGATGAGGTAGTACATATTACCTGTTTTATTATCAAACACTTGGGAGTTAGTGATACGTTGCTTATATTGCCATGCTATGCTAGTAGACGTGGATTGGGTGAGTGTATCCATGACAGATGTGAGATTGTTAAATTAATCGTTTATTTAAGGTGGCAACTTTAACACACATCTGGGTGGATTGAGGCACCTGGGTATTCCAGCGATTGCCTGTTTTCCTTTATGGACCGCCACCCAGGCTCAAAGGGATCATGAGATCGTTCATACTAGAAACTTTCGTGTGCAGCCACAAGCTACTATGGGCTCTAGCATAGTTGATTAAGTCGTGCGAACTCTTACAGTGGTAGACTAGCCGATGTAGGGGAAAGTAGGTGTAACGGTCTACCCGTTCGTAAGGTGCTAGCGCTTCTGAAAGACTATGTCTCGGTCATCCGTTTCTCAAACATCATGTAGTGCGAGAATCCCAACGGAGGAGATCGAGTCTTGTGGGGAAAAGTGCTCAAACCTCTGCTGAGTGTATAAACTAATCATGGTTAGCCGTGTCCCCGGTTATGGAAACTTAAGTGTCTAGTACTTGGATTATCACATGAATCTCATCATGTTACTCTAATTAATATTGTTGGATTTTATATATGATGCTTAATTGGGATTGAGAGGGGGTCTACACTCTCAATGTTTAACAACTACCATGATAGTTAAATAAAATTTATTCCTTTGCAGCAGGAATTAATTGGCTTTACGCAAAACTGTAACCATAGAGCTTTCCACCAGCCAAATATGCATGTAGTATAGCCTTATTCTTTCATTACTCTATATGTGTTACATTGCCAACTTATTCCATGTGCTGTCTCGTTTCGGGCTGCAATGTTCATGTTGCATACTTTTCAAACGACGAGTAAGGTGCCTTTTAGGTCGTGGTTCTATACTCAGTGATGTCGTTGGAGTTGATGGAATCACTTATCTTCCAAGCCTTCCGCTGTTATCGTCATTAGATGGGCTTAAGCAATATTTATTGTCATAAGTTCTCTTTTGAGACATTCGATGTACAAAGTGTGTGATTGCTACTCTGTTATAAATACTTCAAGTATTGTGCGTGTCAGCATTACTGATCCAGGGATGACACTGAAGCACAGAGATTGGACCGTTTGAGGTCTGGTCGCTACAAGATGGTATCAGAGCACACGCTGACTGTAGGACACGACCACTAAGCTAAAGCCCTGGATCACTACTCACTCTTCTCATTTCTGACTTCTCATATTTTCTACTCTTTTAGGATGGTGGATGCAAGGAACAAGTTCATGCAACCGGATGAAGATACACCCTTTGGACGTCACTTGAAGGAAGTCACTAGATACCTGAAAATCGGAGTACCAAGCTTTCCCGGAACCTACAACGCCACTTTACCTGAAGAGGAGCACTGGATGATTCAAGTTCAAGTTCCAGGAAGGACGTTCATGCCAGTCACTGAGCCCATAGAGTTTTCCTTTGATGCACCAACCTGGAGTCTAGGAAAGTGCATGGCAGCTCACATCGCCATGGGACATATTGGAGAAGTTTACCGTAATGATCTCAAGGATACTATCTACCAGATTTGTGGGCGCCGAGATGAGCACTGGGAGATGATCAGCACCAAGAAGGATAGATCAATCGCAGCTTTCATCCAGGAGTTAAACCAGCACATTCGACGTCAGGAGAACCAGATGTGCGCAGAGATGATAGATCTGAAGAAGGCGAGGACAAGAATCACGGAACTGGAGGATGAACTCAAGGCCACACGTGAAGATTACATGGAGGAAATCGAAGTATTAGTGGAGAAGAATGACGACCTGATCAAGAAGATCGGAATATTCATGGGAGACCCTACACTAGTAGAAGAAGACAAAGAACCCAAGGAGATTCACCCGGAAGACTACATCATCATCGACGACACCGACTCGGACCCAGACGATAGCGATGATGACTATGTTGATGAAGCTGGAGCAGATATCATGGAGTATGCAACCGAAGAATATTTCTAGTAGACCACCCCATTAATAGTAGTATTCCCCCATGTAAATAGAGTAGTCCGAGCACTTTTGCGGTAGTTAGACCGATTGTATGCCCTTGTTTGATTGAATGAAGTGAATTGTTTGCAATTGCCTCATGTGCATATGGGTAGTGTTTTCTCTCTAAACCTCTCTCTATTCTTAAATCTCATATTATCTAAACCCATCAGATGCCTCTGAGACGTGACCCCGGATTTACCTTCCCACCGGAGCTCACTCAGTTGATCCAGCAGCAGAATACGTTGATGCGGTTGCTAGTCCAGAATCAGAATCAGGGGAACAACAACAACAACCCACCACCACCACCACCTGTTGATCACTTAACCCGTCTTCTTCGGTTGAATCCGCCGGTGTTCTCAAGTAGCACCGAGCCTATAGTAGCAGATGATTGGCTCCGCAAGACAGCAAGGGAGTTGACCACGACAGGATGCACAGATGCGGAAAAGGTGAAATTTGCCGCACATCAGTTGGATGGACCCGCAACATCATGGTGGGAGAATTTCACAGCCACTTACCCTATCGACAATGTCACGTGGGACTAGTTTCAGCAGGCTTTCCGTACTACCCATGTTTCAGCAGGAGTTATGGCCATGAAGAAGCGTGAGTTTCGCAACTTGCTCCAAGGAGGACGGACAGTTGGCCAGTATGTGGATGACTTTAGTAAGCTAGCACGTTATGCCCCAGATGACGTTGCTACGGATGCAGCTAAGCAGGAGAAGTTTCTGGAAGGACTGAATGATGAGTTGAGCATGCAGTTAATGGTAGCAAGCTTCAACAACTACCAGGAGTTGGTAGATCGTGCTCTTATGATTGAAGGGAAGCAACAGCAGATTGAGAACCGCAAGAGGAAGTATGGACAAGGGAAGTACAATTCTGGAGCGCAGCAGAAGCCACGTTTTACCCCTAAACCAGGAGGACATTTTCAGCATACCCATGGAGGAGGAAGTTCGCATAATCATAATGGCCCCAACAATGGTAATGGGACTGGAGGAAGCAACGGCCAGAACCGTACCAACCCATCAACCCCAGCCAAGAGAGACCTGAGCCAAGTCACTTGCTTTAAGTGCCAGAAGACCGGACATTATGCCAATGAATGTCCTGAATCCTAGAATGGAAATGGAAATGGAAGCTCGGGGAAGAAGCCAAACCCTTTCAACAGGGGACTGGTGAACCACGTTAACATGGAGGAGGCTGAAGAACAGCTGGATGCACTAATCGGTAAGTTTTTGGTTAAGTCTTTTATTGCAATCGTCCTTTTTGATACTGGTGCATCGCATTCATATATATCACGGGGATCTATGGATAAGTATAACCTACCCACTAAGGTTCTTAGAACACCTATGCTAGTAAGCTCACCAGGAGCGGAGTATATGGCCAGCCGAGGGTGTTTTCAAGTGCCATTGAGTATAGGTAGGCATGTATTTCCCTCGGATTTGATCATTTTGGAATCACAAGGTTTGGATGTAATTCTGGGTATGGATTGGCTGTCGATGTATGGAGGAAACATCGATTGCGCCAGTAAGTCGATTTTGCTTACCACCCCAGAAGGAAGAAGGATCAAGTATGTATCCCGACATGTTCCTAAGAGGACTCAAGTAAATTCCCTAACAGGAGTTGTACAGGAGGAAGTACCGGTGGTAAAGGATTTTCCTGATGTATTTCCAGAGGAGTTGCCAGGCATGCCACCGGATAGAGACATTGAGTTTTTAATTGAGCTTTTGCCAGGCACAGGGCCAATATCTAAGAGACCATATAGGATGCCCCAAAGGATTTGGAGGAGATTAAGAAGCAGATTAAGGAGTTACTGGATAAAGGTTATATTCACCCAAGTTCTTCGCCTTGGGGATCGCCGGTACTTCTAGTGGAAAAGAAGGATGGATCGTTAAGGATGGTTGTTGATTATCGAGGATGGAATGAAGTAACAATCAAGAACAAGTACCCGCTACCCATGATCAATGATCTGTTTGATCGATTGCAAGGAGCTAAGGTATTTTCCAAGATCGATCTGCGATCAGGATACCATCAGTTCAAGATTCGAGAGCAGGACATACCTAAGATGGCTTTTACCACCAGGTATGGGTTGTACGAGTACACCGTTAGGTCATTTGGTCTGATTAATGCACCTGCCTATTTTATGAACATGATGAACAAAGTGTTTCTGGAGTTTTTGGATAAGTTCGTCGTAGTGTTCAGTGATGATATTCTGGTTTACTCGAAGAATGAAGAGGAGCATAAGGAGCATTTGCGTTTGGTACTTGGGAAGCTCAGAGAACATCAGTTATATGCCAAGTTTAGCAAATGTGAGTTTTGGTTGAAGGAAGTTGGATTCCTCAGAGACATTATATCCGGAGAAGGTATAGCAGTAGATCCCAACAAGGTTGACACTGTGACAAATTGGGAAGCCCCAACAATAGTTGGTTAAATCCGGAGTTTTCTGGGACTCGCAGGATACTATCGGAGATTCATTGAAAATTTCTCGAAGATTGCGAAGCCCATGACGGAGTTGTTGAAAAAGGATACCAAGTTCATATGGACTGAGGAATGTGAGGCTAGTTTCCAGGAGTTGAAGAAACATTTGGTTACATCACCAGTGTTGATTTTGCCGGATCAGAACAAGGATTATGAGGTGCATTGCGACGCTTCACGTCGAGGACTTGGAGCAGTGCTTATGGAGGAGGGAAGAGTTGTTTCATATACCTCACGACGGCTCAAGCCTCATGAGTTGAATTATGCCATGCATGATTTGGAGTTAGCAGCCGTAGTGCATGCATTAAAGACTTGGAGACATTTTCTCATTGGAAACCATTGTGAAGTGTACACGGATCACAAGAGTTTGAAGTACATTTTCACGCAGAAGGAGCTGAATCTCAGGCAAAGGAGATGGTTTGAGCTCATCAAGGACTACGATGCGTTGAGCTGTAAAAGCCATGTCAACACACTAATGACGGGAGATCTACTGAAGGAGTTAGCCGAGGACCTTCGTGAGTTATGTTTGGAGATAGTTCCGAGAGGCTATGTAGCAGCATTGGAGATTCAGTCTACTTTGATGGATAAGATCAGATAAGCTCAGAAGACTGACAAGGAGGTTGCCTCTATAAAGGAGAAGATGAGCAAAGGAAAGGTTAAAGGATTTCGTGAGGATGAGCACGATACCTTATGGTTTGAAGACAGTATTTATGTGCCCAATGACCCGGAGATCAGGAAGTTAATTCTGCAAGAGGCCCATGATTCACCATATTCGATTCATCCAGGAAATACCAAGATGTATTTGGATTTGAAGGATACTTTCTGGTGGACTGAAATGAAGAAGGATATTGCGTAGTATGTAGCAATTTGTGATGTATGTCACAGAGTAAAGGCAGAGCATCAGAAGCCATCAGGATTGTTACAGCCATTGCCGATACCCGAATGGAAGTGGGATAAGCTAGGCATGGATTTTATTACGATATTTCCCAGAACTCGTTCAGGCTATGAATCGATTTGGGTTGTAGTCGATCGTTTGACAAAGGTAGCTCATTTCATCCCAGTGAAGACTACCTACACCAGTGCTAAGTTGGCAAAGATATACATGACCAGGATAGTATGTCTGCATGGAGTTCCAAGGAGTATTGTATCAGATAGAGGAACCCAGTTTACCTCAAAGTTCTGGAATCAGTTGCACGAAACTTTGGGTACCAGGCTAGAGTTCAGTACAGCTTTTCATCCGCAGATAGATGGACAGACCGAGAGAGTCAATCAGATTTTGGAGGATATGCTGAGGGCTTGTGCGCTAGATTACGGATCTAGTTGGGACGAGAATTTGCCATACGCAGAGTTCTCCTACAACAACAGTTATCAATCCAGTTTAAAGATGGCCCCTTTCGAAGCCTTGTACGGAAGGAGGTGCAGGACCCCATTGTCGTGGGATGAGGTTGGAGACCGCCAGTTGTTTGGACCGGATTTGATTAAGGAGTTTGAACAGAAAGTGAAATTGATTCGTGATAGGCTCAAGGTAGCCCAGTCTAGGCGGAAGAGCTACGCAGATTCTAAACGCAAGGAGACAGTTTACGAAGTCGGAGACCGGGTTTATCTTCAAGTATCTCCACTTCGAGGAGTTAAGCGCTTTGGAGTTAAGGGAAAGTTAGCGCCATGTTTTGTAGGACCATACAAGGTTTTGGAGCGTATGGGAGAAGTAGCCTACAAGTTGGAATTGCCCGAAGGATTGTCAGGAGTTCACGATGTATTCCACGTTTCCCAGTTGAAGAAGTGCCACGCAGAGATGGCTGATATACCGCTAAGAGATACAGTGCCGCTGGAAGCGATTCAGTTGGACAGTGATTTGACCTATGAGGAGATTGCTACTCTGTTATACATCCTTCAAGTATTGTGCGTGTCAGCATTACTGATCCAGGGATGACACTGAAGCATAGAGATTGGACCGTTTGAGGTCTGGTCGCTACAGGGGGATCATAGCTAGCTTCCCCAGTTTAAAGCTCCTATGACTAAGTGAAAGTTATAAAGCCCGCATATCTGATTGCCTCGTTTCTGCTAACACAACCGCCTTTGGGCACCAAGACGTCGGCTAAGGGTTGTCTTGTTATTGCAGAGACACCCTGCGTAGTATCTACAAAGGGGTAGAAGCCGATGATGGGCCACTTTCAAATGATAAACGGTCACAACGGAGTCAAAATAAACATATATCATCAGCCTTTGTATTCAATGTACAAACTGCTGCCTTCCGTAATCATCGTTATAAAGCCATAAATATGCATCAATTTGACTTAAGATTTTGGCCAAGCTGGGTTGCCGGGCTCCTGTGCTTACCCCTACATTCCCGATTGTTTGGCTAGGCGGTAAAGGGAGCACCTCTGTGATTGTTACAACCGGGTAATCCGAGTAAGTACCGCAGACTGAGTGAAGCTGAAAGCTAGCAATCTTAAAGGATCACATTGGTCGGCAATGACGGAAGTGAAAATTTTGGTTCATTAGTACCATAGAGTTCGGGAACTTTCCCCGAACTAAATCCTCAATATTTTCCTCCCACATTGATCGGAGGTGAGGTTTCATGATCATGATAAGCATGACGACCCAAAGAAAGGAACCAATAGCGGGACTATTTTCTTTGGAAGATGTTTCTTACGTTAAAACGTAATATAACATATCTCTCCATGTACCTTTGTTTATAAAACCGTATGGCTGGATTGCCTTGTTTTCCATAAATCTTTGCCCTTATAACGGCTTTATAAAGTAGGAAAAAACTCCTCGGCTACTGGCCGAAGAGGTTGAAGCCGATGGTCGGTCAACAAAGTTTTGTACAATGCGAATCTGAGCATTAATGATGTAAAGTACATGGATACATAGAGTCATTACACATAATTTGTGATTTTACTATGGATATTGATCCTCAATTCGGCCACCCGTGCCCGCATTAAGGCTCAGGGGCTACTGGGCTTCGGGCTTATCATTTACTAATATTAAAGGGGCACATCGATCCCCTGATCTGGTGTTGCCACCCGACCAGTGTCTCGGGGGCTACTGCATTGGCAATCCAGTGCAGAAAATTTCAATGCAATATAGTTTTCAAGGAGATTATGATCCTCAGGTTGGTCGGCCGCACCCAACCTAAGTCTCGAGGAGTTTGCACACCGCCTTTTGTGTCCCGAAGTATTCTGCCGAGCTAGGAGTTGATCCTCAGGCCGATTTTGCAAATCAACCCGAGTCTCAGCGGCTACTGGGATCAGCGGTCTTATGTCATCCTTCAGGTGCATCTGGGATTCTAGACTGACACACACCTTGAGGGCTACTGGTTATATATCTCGGCAGAGAATAAATTGCACCAATCAAAAATATTGACAAAAAATTGGCCCACAGTCGGGGTGGTGCACCACCTCGGAAGCAGTCTGGCATAAAGCTCGGGCGCCAGTGGCTGGCTCCATAGCGGGCATTTCCGACATTAAGCTCAGCTAAGCTCCTTCAAACTTTTTTGAGCCAAGGTGATCTATGACACCTCAGATATAGTCTGGCGTTGAAGCTCGGATACATTCTGGTGTTGGAGCCCGGATGCAGTTTGGCGTTGGAGCTCGGCTATAATAATACTCGTATGCAATCCAGCGTTGGAGCTCGGATACATTCCGGCGTTGGAGCTCGGAAGCAGCCCGACGTTGGAGCTCGGCTGCGAAAGATACCTCGAATGTAGTCCGGCGTTGGAGCTCGGACGCAAGAGGACACTGCCGCCCGGGAACAACTTCAAACCCGAGGTGTGGCATAAAAATAACAAGGCATTGATAAAGGCCGGAAACTTAAAGGGGCTCCTCGGATACCTGACGCATAAACTCTTTGGATGCACGTTGGTGATCCTCAAGATTGAAGAAGATTTGTTGAACCAGTTTTCAAGACCGACAACCAAAGATGAAGAACAATTTACAAGAATCGAGGAGCGTCCCCAACTTGAAGACCAGTTCAGTGGGCTACTGACAGTGTCCTGGACTAGGGGGTACTCACCACGTCGTCTCCCGGTCAGTTAGATTGGGCCGAGGACCCCCATGGCCGTATACTCATGGGCCAGTTTGGACAGCTGCCGGATGCAAGATTCCACAAGACTTGGTGGTCAAGACAAGGACTCCTCCCCCACCGGCGTATTCGGCTAGGACTCTTGTTATCCTAGGCCTCTAGTGCATTACATAAACCAGGGCCAGCCTAGTCGATAGATATACAAACAATCAGAATCATAGGCTAGCTTCTAGGGTTTAGCCTCTACGATCTCGTGGTAGATCAACTCTTGTAATACTCATATCATCAAGATCAATCAAGCAGGAAGTAGGGTATTACCTCCATCGAGAGGGCCCGAACCTGGGTAAATATCGTGTCCCCTGTCTCCTGTTACCATCGACCTTAGACGCACAGTTCCGGACCCCCTACCCGAGATCCGCCGGTTTTGACACCAGCGGTGCCCCAAAGATTCTACCAGAGAGTCAAGATGAAAACGTGTGCCAACCCCTATGCATAGGTTCATGGGAGGAACCCGCAAGTTGATCACCAAAACATACATCAAGTGGATCAATAGAATACCCCATTGTCACCACGGGTATCCCACGCAAGACATACATCAAGTGTTCTCAAATCCTTAAAGACTCAATCCGATAAGATAACTTCAAAGGGAAAACTCAATCCATTACAAGAGAGTAGAGAGGGGAGAAACATCATAAGATCCAACTATAATAGCAAAGCTCACGATACATCAAGAGCGTACCATGTCAAGAACACGAGAGAGAGAGAGAGAGGTCAAAAACATAGCTACTGGGGGGTGGGCGCGCCCCCCTGCCTCGTGGCTTCCTCGTTGATCCCCTGACGTGCACTCCAAGTCTCCTTTATTGCTTTCTTTCCAAAAATAACTTTTCTGAAGGTTTCATTCCGTTTGGACTCCGTTTGATATTCCTTTTCTGCGAAACACTGAAACAAGGGTAAAACAGAAACTGGCACTGGGCTCTGGGTTAATAGGTTAGTCCCAAAAATCATATAAATTAGCATATAAATGCATATAAAACATCCAAGGTTTATAATATAATAGCATGGAACAATCAAAAATTATAGATACGTTGGAGATGTATCAGCATCCCCAAGCTTAATTCCTGCTCGTCCTCAAGTAGGTAAATGATAAAAACAGAATTTTTGATGTGGAATGCTACCTAACATATTTCTCTAAGTAATTCTCTTCATTTTGGTGTGAATGTTCAGATCCATAAGATTCAAGACAAAAGTTTAATATTGACATAAAAATAATAATACTTCAAGCATACTAACTAAGCAATCATGTCTTCTCAAAATAACATGGCCAAAGAAAGTTCATCCCTACAAAATCATATAGTTTGGTCATGCTCCATTTTCGTCACACAAGAATGCTCTCATCATGCACAACCCCGATGACAAGCCAAGCAATTGTTTCATACTTTAGTAATCTCAAACTTTTTTCAACTTTCACGCAATACATGAGCGTGAGCCATTGATATAGCACTATGGGTGGAATAGAATATAATGAGGGGGTTATGTGGAGAAGACAAAAAGGAGAAAGTCTCACATCGATGCGGCTAATCAATGGGCTAGGGAGATGCCCATAAATTGATGTCAATGCAAGGAGTAGGGATTGCCATGCAACGGATGCACTAGAGCTATAAATGTATGGAAGCTCAACAAAAGAAACTAAGTGGGTGTGCATCCAACTTGCTTGCTCACGAAGACCTAGGGCACTTGAGGAGGCCCATTGTTGGAATATACAAGCCAAGTTCTATAATGAAAAATTCCCAGTAGTATATGAAAGTAACAAAACAAGAGACACTCTATCATAAAGATCATGGTTCTACTTTCAAGCACAAGTGTGGAAAAAGGATAGTAGCATTGTCCCTTTTATTTTTATTTTTATTTTTTTATTTGGCCTTTCCCTTTTTTTGCCCTTTATTTGGCCTTTCTTTTTTTTGGCCTTTCTTAGTTTTTTGGGACAATGCTCTATTAATGATGATCATCACACTTCTATTTATTTACAACTCAAGAATTACAACTCGATACTTAGAACAAGATATGACTCTATATGAATGCCTCCTGCGGTGTACCAGGATTGCGATGAATCAAGAGCGACATGTATGAAAAATTATGAATGGTGGCTTTGCCACAAATACTATGTCAACTACATGATCATGCAAAGCAATATGACAATTATGAATGTGTCAAGATAAATAGGATGGCTATGGAAATATATCTCGGAATGGCTATGGAAATGCCATAATAGGTAGGTATGGTGGCTGTTTTGAGGAAGATATAAGGTGGTTTATGTGTGAAAAAGCATATCATATCACGGGGTTTGGATGCACCAGCAAAGTTTGCACCAACTCTCAATGTGAGAAAGGGCAATACACGGTATCGAAGAGAATAGCAATGATGGAAGGGTGAGAGTGCGTATAATCCATGAAATCAACATTAGTCATAAAGAACTCACATACTTATTGCAAAAATCTAAAAGTCATAAAAAACCAAGCACTACGCGCATGCTCCTAGGGGGATAGATTGGTAGGAAAAGACCATCGCTCGTCCCCGACCGCCGCTCATAAGGAAGACAATCAAATAACACCTTATGCTTCAAATTTGTTACACAATGTTTACCATACGTGCATGCTACGGGACTTGCAAACTTCAACACAAGTATTCCTCAAATTCACAACTACCCAACTAGCACAACTTTGATATCACTATCTCCATATCTCAAAACAATCATCAAGTATCAAACTTCTCTTAGTATTCAATGCACTTATATGAAAGTTTTTATTATACCCATCTTGGATGCCCATCATATTAGGACTAAATTCATAACCAAAGCAAACTACCAAGATGTTTAGGACTCTCAAAATTATATAAGTGAAGCATGAGATTTCATCTATTTCTATAAAATAAAACCACCACCGTGTTCTAGAAGATATAAGTGAAGCACTAGAGCAAATGATAGACTACTCCGAGAGATATAAGTGAAGATCAATGAGTAGTCGAACAATTATGCAACTATATGAAGACTCTCTAACATTTAATAATTTCAGATCTTGGTATTTTATTCAAATAGTAAGCAAAACAAAAGAAAATAAAATGACGCTCCAAGAAAAACACATATCATGTGGAGAATAAAAATATAGCTCCAAGTAAAGTTACCGATGAACGAAGACGAAAGAGGGGATGCCTTTCGGGGCATACCCAAGCTTAGGATCTTGGTTGTCCTTCAATATTACCTTGGGGTGCCTTGGGCATCCCCAAGCTTAGGCTCTTGCCACTCCTTATTCCATAGTCCATCGAATCTTTTACCCAAAACTTGAAAACTTCACAACACAAAACTTAACAGAAAACTCGTAAGCTCCGTTAGTATAAAAAAAAATAATCACTTAGGTACTGTTGTGAACTCATTCTAAATTAATATTGGTTTAATATCTACTGTATTCCAACTTCTCTATGGTTCATACCCTCCGATACTACTCATAGATTCATCAAAATAAGCAAACAACACACAAAAAACAGAATAGTCTGTAATAATCTGGATCAAACGTATACTTATGGAACTCATAAAATTCTAAAATAAATTGGTGGACCTGAGTAATTTGTCTATTAATCATATGCAAAAAGAATTAACTAAATAGCACTCTCCAATAAAATGGCAGCAATTCTCATGAGCGCTAAAGTTTCTGTTTTTTACAGCATGATCGCAAAGACTTTACCCAAGTCTTCCCAAAGGTTCTCCTTGGCACAAACACTAATTAAAAGCATAAAACCACATCTAAAAAGAGGCTAGATGAATTATTTATTACTAAACAGGAGCAAAAAGCAAGGAACAAAAATAAAATTGGGTTGCCTCCCAACAAGCGCTATCGTTTAACGCCCCTAGCTAGGCATGATGATTTCAGCGATGCTCACATAAAAGATAAGAATTGTAACATAAAGAGAGCATCATGAAGAATATGACTAGCACATTAAAGTCTAACCCACTTCCTATGCATAGGGATTTTGTGAGCAAACAACTTATGGGAACAAGAATCAACTTGCATAGGAAGGTAAAGCAAGCATAACTTTAAAACTTTAAGCACATAGAGAGGAAACTTGATATTATTGCAACTCCTACCAGCATATATTCCTCCCTCATAATAATTTTTAGTAGCATCATGAAAGAATTCAACAATATATCTATCACATAAAAGCATTCTTTTCATGATCTACAAGCATATAAATTTTATTACTCTCCACATAAGCAAAATTCTTCTCATGAATAATAGTGGGCGCAAACTCAACAAAATAATTATCATGTGAGGCTTAATCCAATTGAAAACTAAAATCATGATGAAAAGTATCATGGATATCATTATTCTTTATAGCATACAAGTCATCACAATAATCATCATAGATAGCAACTTTTTTCTCATAATCAATTGGAACCTCTTCCGAAATAGTGGATTCATCACTAAATAAAGTCATGACCTCTCCAAATCCACTTTCATCAATATAATCATCATAAATAGGAGGCATGATTTCATCATAATAAATTTGCTCATCAAAACTTGGGGGACAAAAAATATCATCTTCATCAAACATAGCTTCCCCAAGCTTGTGGCTTTGCATATCATTAGCATCATGGATATTCAAGGAATTCATAATAACAACATTGCAATCATGCACATTATTCAAATATTTAGTGCCAAACATTTTAATGCATTCTTCTTCTAACACTTCTAACTAACCACCTCGAAGTTATTCTTTCCAATCAATCCGTTGGGCTATTCCTATAAGTGTCACAAACAGCCCTAGAGTTCGTACTAGAATAGCACCTTAAGACACAAATCAACCAAAACCCTAATGTCACCTAGATACTCCAATGTCACCTCAAGTATCCGTGGGTATGATTACACGATATGCATCACACAATCTCTGATTCATCTATTCAACCAACACATAGAACCTCAAAGAGTGCCCCAAAGATTCTACCGGAGAGTCAAGACGAAAACATGTGCCAACCCCTATGCATAGGTTCATGGGCGGAACCTGCAAGTTGATCACCAAAACATACATCAAGTGGATCAATAGAATACCCCATTGTCACCACGGGTATCCCATGCAAGACATACATCAAGTGTTCTCAAATCCTTAAAGACTCAATCTGATAAGATAACTTCAAAGGGAAAACTCAATCCATTAGAAGAGAGTAGAGAGGGGAGAAACATCATAAGATCCAACTATAATAGCAAAGCTCGCGATACATCAAGATCGTACCACCTTAAGAACACGAGAGAGATACAGAGAGATCAAACACATAGCTACTGGTACATACCCTCAGCCCCGAGGGAGAACTACTACCTCCTCGTCATGGAGAGCGTCGGGATGATGAAGATGGCCACAAGTGAGGGTTCCCCCCTCCGGTAGGGTGCCGGAACGGGTCTAGATTGGTTTTCGGTGGCTACGGAGGCTTCTGGCGGTGGAACTCCCGATCTATTCTGTTCCCCGATAGTTTTTAGGGTATATGGATATATATAGGCGGAAGAAATACATCAGGGGATCCACGAGGGGCCCACGAGGGTGGAGGGCGCGCCCTCCTACCTCGTGGATTCCTCGTTGATCCCCTGGCGTGCACTCCAAGTCTCCTGCATTGCTTTCTTTCAAAAAATAACTTTTCCGAAGGTTTCATTCCGTTTGGACTCCATTTGGTATTCCTTTTCTGCGAAACACTGAAACAAGGGAAAAATAGAAACTGGCACTGTGCTCTGGGTTAATAGGTTAGTCCCGAAAATCATATAAAATAGCATATAAATGCATATAAAACATCCAAGGTTGATAATATAATAGCATGGAACAATAAAAAATTATAGATACGTTGGAGACGTATCACGTGGCCGCCGACGACCGAAGACCTCGGCCACGACTATGCTCATCCAGCCACTCCAGTGAGTTTTTCAGCTTTCTCATCATGTCCTTGATCCACAGGTCCAAGGAGTAAGTTTAAATATTTCTTCTTGTCCCCCAGGGCTGGACGAAGAAGGCAGAGTGGATCAAGTGTCCGGCTCCCCTGCCCGAAGACCCAGCCATTCCTCTTCTGACGAAGATGCTCGTTCTGGCGTCATACCAGGCGCCAGAAAAGAAGGCTAAGAAGAAGGGCAAGGAGGTCCGGAGTTGACTTCACCGAAAAGGCGGTTCGGATATATCATCTGAAGACACCGGAGCTCTCTCCTCCCATGATGAAGACGAGGAGGAAGGGGAGGAGCACAATTCTCCACGCAAGGGGGGGAAAGAAGAAAAGGGGAGCTTCCACAGATTTAGAGGCGGAAGCGTCCAAGAAGAGGAAACTCTCCCTTTCAGATGATTCAGAGTCGGATGCCGAAGTCGTCCATGAATGGAACCCCAGGCCGAAGCCTTTGGCCGAATCATAAGTATTTAAGGATGATGTATGTATCCGGCTTTATGCCTTGTGTCCTAATACACAGAATCATGTATTGTAGTCCGGCTCGCGATCTCCTCCGGCAATCATCGCCTTTTGGGAATTCGCTGGGCTCACACATGATGGAGAGCGAGTCGCCTCCACCGGCGTCCCCACCCGCTACTACGGACAAGACCGAAGTGGCGTCTCGAGGGACCTTTCCAGGCCGTGGAGAGGTGCAGGAAGCTGTAAAGGCGGTGCCAGAGGGTAATACCTATGCTGCTGAGAACATGGGGGAACCGACCCCCATGCAGGCCGGCGACGGGGGCCATGCCCAATTCGATCCCCAACCGAATATCATTTCGGAGGCCGATACGGCTCCGGAATCAGGCGAGCAGCCTCCTTCGAAAGAAGGGGGTGCATCAACTCCACCGGCGACCTCGGTCAATCCGAAGGTGCCGGACACTCTGATGGAAGCGCTTCAGAGCACCTCCATTGTTGAGGAACATCGTGCCCTTATGGGTATGGTGGTTGAAAAGGAGCGGTCCGCTAAAAGCGGATTGAATGAGGCCTATACTAGCCTTCTAACAGGTTTTGAGGTATGTGATGTAATATTTATTAACTATAAAAAGAATGCCCATGCATAGTCAATAGCCCCTGAGACTCTGTTCGGCGTTTGCGAAGAAAAGCCGAACAGAGGATCGAATATTTCACAGGAGATGACCATATATGTCTATTTGAACAAACAGGCTTCGAAGTTAGCGGCCACCGCTCATTCCATCAAGATATCCGAACTAAAGCGGAGGCTGGAGCAGGCCGATGAAGAGCTCATCCGTACCAACAAATAGTTGGAGAAACAAGGTATGTGGTACTTGTTCGCATCTGAAATGATACGACTTGCTGGTTTATTATCTTGCTGATTTTTGTGATTATACTTATAGTTCGCGCGTCTAAGGTAGATGCCCTAAAGAACACGCTGGTCGAGGCCAAGAAGGAGGGGGAACGAGCTGCCCGCTAGAAGCATGAATCACGGGTGGAGGAAGTCCAGTAAGAGCTCCGGGGTGCCATAAAAAATTGTGAGTCCTTGGAGCGCAAGATTACGGATCAAGATGCCGAACTTGCTAAGGCCCTCCAGAGCACGCAAGAGGCCCGGGTTGAAGCCCAAGGCGCCTGCCGGGAGATTCAAGAGGCCAAGAAAATTGTGGTGGGTAAGGCCTTTATTATGCAGAGCAAATTTGTGAGGAGAAGGTACCTCTTACTGACCCGGGTTTGGAGTTCTCCAGGAGCATTTGCGGATCTGCGCCGAAGTATTGCTGATGCTGCAGAGTTCTTCCAAGCTGAAGAGGGGACCTCAACGACGAAGCTCTTTTGGTCGCAATACCTTGCGCCAGAGCATCCGGTACCCCTCATCGATCAGCTAAAACAGTTAACCGAACTAGATAGGGTGGCCAGATTAGCTATGAGGGATATTATAATCCATCTCCAGCCTGCCGAGCCCATACCCGACAGTTACTTCGGGCTCGTGAATCGGCTTGTCGGTGCCTGCCCCCAGTTGGATGCCATAAAGCGATCGGTCTATATCGGTGGTGCCCGAATGGCCTTCGCCCGTGTTAAGGTACAGTGGGCGAAGATGAACGCCGTCAAGCTAGCAACCAAGGGACCGCCTACACGCAAGGAGCACCGCACGCCGAAGCGGTATTTTGATGAAGTCTTGGAAGGTTCCCGCATTGTAGAGGGCCAGTGTTCGAAGGACATTATCTTCGAATGAATGTATTCGTGCTGCCCGAACTTTGTATTGTGAAACAAGGCTTATGTATAATATGTTGCTTGTTTTACTTCTAAGTCTTTTCCTCCTTTGAGGCTGTTTACGATATCTGAGAGTCGGCCAATCGTCGGCTTCAGCCCCCACGTGAGTAGCACGGGGGTGTTCGGAATAGCTAATGATCCAAAGTAGTTCAGATTATAAACATTAAATGATGCAACCACCAAAAAACACAAAATGCAACATGGTGTACAAGGACTACAAACATGGTCTATACCTGCTTGAATTATTTGTTCTCTGGCTGAAAATATCGAAGTGTAATTGCACGTATAACCAGTGCGCAAACTGCATATCAATATATCTATCCTGCACAAGTATGCCAATAGTTTCAAACAACAGATTAGAAAAGTATTTATGCTGTGTTGTCATGATACAGGGACTTTCTGGTAGATGGCCTCGACATTTCCTCAAGCTATGAAAATGCACTATAATTTGCTTGTCATCAATGCCTGCAAATCTCTGTCTCTCTCAACATAGTAGATCATCATTAGACACTAAATCCTTCAATGAGCTTGCAAAATTCTTGCATTAGATCCCTCATTAGACACTATATGTTCATCACCAGGAGCATGTAAAATGTTTGCATTAAATCCTTCATTAGCAGTCTGTTCATTAGACACTTCAGGCTCAAGAACAACATGAGCTTGTATGTTTGCACCAGAAACTTGATTAGATACATCAGATTCAGTCATTTCAGTATTGATTGGGGGAGTTATAAAATAAGTAGAAATTGGTTTCATTTTCTCATAGATTCCCTACATACAAGCAGTTTTACAACACCGTCAGGTTTAACTATTGGCCAGAAATTGAAGAGTTGAATTAGATATAATCAGGGATGTACCTGCTCGTTGCGCATGCTACTCTTGCAAGCTGCGACTATCCATTTGCGCAAGCTCGATGCCATGCCCGTGCTGCCGCTGCTGCCTCCCACGCAGGCTACACCCAGGGTTGGATCTTCATCTTCTTGTCCTTCTGTTCGCTTGAAGCCCGGCGACCGCCCTCCAACGAGGGCGTGAGGAAGTGCTGTGTCGGTCTGTCCAGCGGCAGCTAGGTTAGGAGCGAACCAAATTAGAGGCTGGAGCGAATGAATTGGGATTTTTCCTGCTGTCGATCGATATGGGAGGCGCTCGTTTGGGCCACGAGCCCGCTATAAGGCCTGCCTTGCACTTATGTTATTGGCCCATCCAAATTGAAACATTTTTCTTCATTTTTTACATTGTCTGCTCGTGCGTTGGGACGAACAAAACTAGCATGGGCCAACCTGCACGACTCAAACTAGGTGCACACTTTCCAGCCACCTGAGGCGGCCGCCCATACCAACCCCTATGGTGGCGTCGCCCCTTTTTGCGTGTATGATTGGATAGTGAAAAATATTCCAGTGGCGCTTTTGATTTACCCACAGAATGGTTGAATTGCTTGTTTCTATGAACTGAGTTCGCCAATAATGTGAAGGATGCCAGTCTTTTCATCCTATTGTAGATTGCTTAGATCTTGATTTGCAAAAGTAATCGCATCAAATATACAGTAAAAGCCAGTGTGATGTGTTTGGCTACAACTAGTCTGACTACACGTCCTCATATAACATATCAAGGACGCACCATCTTACCAGATTAACCATTCGACTTACCCATGCAGTGTGGGAAGAAAGAAGTATTGGGACTGTGTATCCAAGCAATTGATGCAATGGACTCCTTCGTACAACCTTGTAAGCAAAAAAGAAGTTGCAATGTGCCTGTACAAAGAACTAGCGTAAGTTCAGTTACCTGCTTCTTGAAATTTTAGTTAGCCACTTATTGCAAAATTGTTCAATTACGTTGCTTGGCTTAATTTAGTTTGCTACTGATTACATAAAGGCATAGCCTATTAATCATATTGTAGACTGCACCTATCTATGTGTTTGATACTTACTATTAAGAATTACCTGTTTGCCTTAACTTAAATATCTACTTGTTTGTTTAACTGCTTTGCTGCTGCAACAACGGGTTACAATGATGTTAATAACTAATTTTCAGCATCCACTTGAAACTCTTTAATTCCTTGTTTGTTTAACTGGTTTGTTGTTATAACTCTCAGTTGAGATGTTTTGCTAACTTCAACTTTTCTGAATCCAATCGGAACTTTAATGCCAAAATAGGTCAGCCCAAGATCAAAGAGCGAGGTCCCCATGGACGTTGCATCATCCCACAGCAGTGGCACCGGCCCTATCATGCATTTTGAATTGCCAACTGCTGATGCTCTAGAGGCTAAACTAGTGGTAGAAAGAGATTCTGCTTCTGCACTTAGAGATGAAGTTGACATGTTGAGGAAGCAAACAGCACAATCACAAGCAGTACTCAAGACAACCATTAAATATTTGGTGGATTTCAAAACGAAGCTGAGACTGACCAGATTGTTAAGGTCCTGAAGGAAAAAAGGAAATTAAATTCCTACCTGGTAAATCATAGGTGAAATGTTCTTTCCATAGTTGAATAAACTTTGTGTTGTCTGCTCATGTAATCAATCAAACCATTTGTTTTAGAGATCATGTAATAATTGTTTTTTTGTTTGTAATTTTATTTGAGCACAAGTCTGTATTAATTGATAAGACTTGGAGACATTTCATTTGGATTGCTGTGCCAGACCTACAAATATGCCAATCGGGCTGAATGTGCATTCAGCAATAGTAGTATAGATGGACCATAAGTGGCACGCATCGGAAAGGGCCAAGATGCTGGCTAAAAAAAGGATGCTGTTGTAGCCAAAAAAATTACAGCGGCCTGGCTTATGTATGTTAGTTGATATTATTGATCCATATACTCTATAAGTGTTTATATGTCTGTTAGTTCCGTACATTCTTGGTTGATTGACTCGGTATTTGAATCTTGATACATCGCTTGTGTACATATCTAAATGGGAGTACACATTATGCTGCGTGTGACATTTGAGTTGGACATGAAGTGTTCCAAATATTCCAATTCACCTTAAACTGGATTCTAGTTTCTGAATTTGAGTATCGGCATTTGTAAACCATATTCATATATGACAGTGTAATACATCTTTGTCGTCCTTTTGAAGATATATAAAAACACATAGAATGATTTATAAAGATTCATATAGGAATACAAAATGGATTCGTATTTAGTTGCTAGGGTAAACGTGGATGCTTATTGTCCCAAAATTCGAAAGAAACAGCAA
This sequence comes from Triticum urartu, assembly GCF_003073215.2. Taxonomy (NCBI): domain Eukaryota; kingdom Viridiplantae; phylum Streptophyta; class Magnoliopsida; order Poales; family Poaceae; genus Triticum; species Triticum urartu. The sequence continues at coordinate 352,465,768 of NC_053023.1, forward strand.
AATGTCCACTCCCACATCGGCTGCCCGAAGCCAAGTGTTTGGGAGATGGAAATTACTGTCTACCCAATACACGGACAATCCATCGGCCCGATTTCCACTACTCTAAATAGGGGTAGGTTAGTAACTTCAATTAGATGTGACACGACCACCTCTGAGCCCATTCCGACATGGTGGACGTCAAACATGGGTGGCAAAACTCATTTGATTCAAGCTCGTCTGAAAGACCTCTGTTTCTCCCTCCATTCCCCATTCATACACGGTGGGCGGCAAAACACCCTCTCCTCGTCCGAAATAGATGTAGGCTAATATTTTAAATAGGGGCAGATGTGTAACTTCCATCAGACGTGACATAACCGCCCTACCTGTCAGCCCCGTTCATATACCATGGGCGCCAACCGTGGGCGACAAAACACCCCCTCCTCGCCCGAAATAGTTGCCGGCAAATATTTGGGAGATGCGAGGTTATCGTCCTATCCCCAACCGACGAGACGTCCAAATTTGAAACGGGGGATAAGTTCGTAACTTTCCCATATTTCCGACAGGCGCGTCCCAAAAACATGGTTCCCCGTACCTCTCCCTCCATTTTCCCATTCACACACCATCCGCGCTAGAACACCCCATTCCCACACCAGCCTCCATCCGCCACCCCATCCATCGCCGCCGTCCTCCACCACGTCCATCGCCACCATCCTCCACCATGCCGGAGCGCCTACCAAGACCGCGTCATCCACTGCTAGAGATGGACGTTTCTCATCCACGGCGACGGACCAATAGCCTTGCATCGCATCCTCTCGCTTCATCGGCACCGTCGTCCTCTTTGTCGGGGCCGCTCACACGACCTTCTCTTCCACCGCAATGGGACTTATCCCCCGATGCACCCGTCTACCGTCGCAGATCTACTTCAACGCCACCGATAGCCATCGCACCCCTGATGCCTAGACGGCACCGCAAGAGAGGCGGTACTTCATATCTCCTCAACTTTTTGATCTCAACTAGAAAATAGATCTTAGCTTGGTTACTCTACTTTATTTTCAGGTCTTAGAATTTAGTTCTTAGTTCGAAGCAAACAATGGATGCTAAATATCATTTCTCCAGTTTGCAGCTTCAAATCTGCCATGGCACAGCCATAATACGGTTTAATTGATCATGCTTAGGGTTTAATTGATCATGTTGGTTCCGTGGTGGTTTCTTTAATAGAAATTAGAAGGGAAACCCTCTTTTACTAAAAAATATATGCTTAGAGTTTCCCACTTTTATGATCACTATACGGTCAGAATACATGCTTCGTGTCATAACAACACTGCTCCACCCATCAAGTTAAACAAGCTTAGTTGTTGAAATACGAATCTGATATTATTAAAACAGAGTTGTTTAATTGGTCAGATAAATGTTCCTAAATTAGTTTCAAAAATGCATGTTCGCCGCTTTGGTGTGTATCTCTGTGTGTGGTCTGGTCAGCATGGTTGGGGAGGTGAACTTTGCATATGCAGGGGTTTATAGGGAGACACTCACTGAGTTGAAACCACAATGCATTCCATAGATAATCTGACTACTTTTTATGTTTTCATGAATCTCAGATTCTGAACAGCATCGTAATGATTATGAGCTTGCGCGCATGAAAAGAATAAAGCAGAACAATGCCATGGCTATCAAACTTGGCATTCAGGGACTGAAATCAAGTCTGGATGCAATGCAATGCAAACACTCTCCACCTACAGATTCATGCTCACAATATGATCCTAACAGTGATTCTGAGCTAGAGGGAGACGAAAGTCAATGTAGCTCCCTAGTGGAGGAGTCAGAGGAAGATGCCCTATCTTATTCACCCATCAAGGTACTTGCTCTAACTTTCCAAGGTTACATTGCTCGCACATATCTTGCAACTGATGCTTTGCATTGCTTCTACTTTCTTGAACTGCCATTAGCTTAGTTTACACATCGTGTATGTGAATACGCCCTGCCTATCCATTTTCAGTACATATTCCATCTGTCATCATACCATATTTATCCATTCAAATGTTGTTCTTGTGTATCAGACGTTCAAAAGGAAGAGGGCGATTGCTGATCGTGGAGGAGCACAAGCAAAGTATTTGGAAAAGGTAGTGGCACCTAATAAATCAAATAGCCCATTAGGTGTAGTTGCAATATCACCTGACCCACAAAATACCCCAACTCTAGCAGACTCTAGCCCTACTACACTGGTCATTTCTGATGCCCCAACTCAGCAGACCCCAACTACAGCAAACAGTATGATTATGCCAGTTGACATAGCACCAGCTGTACGACACAAAACCCCCATTCCAGCAAAGAGTACACCAAATCCAGTTGCCAAATCCCTTTTCGAACCAGAGAGAGCCCCAATTGCAGCAAATAGGACCCCTGTTCCATTTCTTCCCAGTTTAGAAGACGAATCTTATGTTGTTGTCAGGAACTTTGTGCGCATCTTTCCTTCATGGAAAGATTATACCGCAGACACAGAACAATTTCCAGTCTTCCTCCGCAACTTACGCATAAGTAATGTACTAATGTTATTCCTAGTCATTACTGCATATGTTTCTACTGATAGAAGACACAAGATTTCATTCTTTTAAATGGGCGAGGCGCAAACTAGATTGTGATGACGAGCAAGGGTTGGTTGCACTTTTCAAGCACTCGTTGATGAAGTATCGTTCCTACCTGAGGCAAGCGCACTTCGCTGGCAAGCCTCTGAACGAAATTTCTGTAAAGTCTCCAGTGCTACATTTATCCGATGGTGACTGGAATAATCTTGTTACACATTGGTCTCGGCTGCAGCGTAAGGTACTGTCTATGATATCACATCACAATTTGAACTACATTTCTGCATTTGCCGTAATGTCTCACTTGTACGAAAACTGTTAGCAGAAGAACATTCGTTCTCAAGGGATCATAGAATCTCGCAACTATACTGCACACTGCATTGCTCTTGTGAGTACCTCTTGCCCTCTATGACCATACTTACTTTCATAGTTGTTTGATTATGTAGCATCACTGCACATGTTAGCCTCATAATCGTCCATTTGGTGGACATTATAAGATCTGTATGGACTCTTACATAAATTTAGAATCAACCCAATGCTTTTGAAGAGGTTTAGCTATGCAGTCCTCTTGTAAGGACTAAACATGGTCTATCACTGTACTTACATTAACAGCTACTCCCTCCGTCCCATAATATAAGAACGTTTTGTACAGTACACCAGTGTTCAAAACACTCTTGTATTATGGGAAGAGGGATTGGTTCATTTTGTAGCATTCTGCATCTTATCTCCCTCGCCCACCATTTACTAAAAAAGATCATATCTATATTTAATCTTACCAACAAGTATAATACACAGACAATGCCAGTGCAAAAGTGTAGCCCATTGCTCTTGTCAGTACATTTTGTCCTGTAAGGCTTGTACTTCCAGGGATTGGTAGTTGATTATGTAGCATCAATCTGCATCTTATCTTCATTATCCTCTATCCCTTCCAATATTATCATATCTATAATTACTCTCTACAAAATGTAGAGTACAGGCAATGCTTATGAAGAAGATTTTGTGCTGAAATTCTTGAGTTATCCTTCCCTTGCCATGGAGAAGGGCATTATAGAGCCGGTGTTAACTGTTAATGTAAGTCAGTCCTTCTAAAGCCTTTATCCTCAAATGTTGTTTAATTTGCTCATACTCCCTATCGTTTACTGTTGTTTAGTCTGCTATTTCTACCAAAATGCATGTTCGTAAGAACTGTAAGTTCTAATTTTTACTTGTAAAACCAAATTCCTTATTCATACCATGCACATTACTTAATACTCCCTATATGTATGCTTGTTTTTGTGGATCTAGAATCCAGTGTGTGGTGAAGCAGCCCACGTTTGCACCTTGTCATCTCCTGTTTTATCTTACTGATGTGGCTGATGATATGAACAACATGCCATGCACATTATCCAAAATAGATACAATGATTTTCTTTGCCCTTCATCTATGCTTGTTATGTTGACATGGTAATCCAGTAGTGTGGTAAAGCTCCCCGCATTATGAAAAATGCCAAAGTATGCTATTGATATTTTGAACATACCCTTTATTTTCTATTTTGAAATTGGATAGAATTGACAGAACAGTTATCATCTTTGTTTATACACGTGCAAAACATATCATCTCTCTGCTTTGTTTCAGGGTGATATGCCTGATGGCATGCACAAGTCTGCTGAAGGCTGTGAGACAAACCCAACATATATTGCAGCAAAGAAGGCAAAACATCATGAAGATAGCGAGACAACCCCAAAGTCTTGTCTTGATGCAGTGTTCAAGTTACTTGAGACTAACAGTCACACAAGCTCACAGAATTCGTTGTCTGAATCAATTCGACTTCTTCAGTCCCAAGTTCTAGCAGAATGGCATTCTGCAACTCAACTTCGAGTTGAAGTCCTATCTCCAAGAAAGATTGCGGAGAACACCAATGAGAAACTCATCGCTAAATAGCTACACCTGGAAGCTATGACCGACATGCTAGGCTGGTCTCACAGCTTTGCTCAGCAGCTTGCACAGCAGTTCCCCCGCAAGGCTAACCTTTCTTGAACTGTCTTGGAAATGGTCTCGGTTCAGTATTATTTTGTTACACTGGAATGGTGCCCAGTTTTTGTAATCTGCTTCTTCGTTGCGCTTTACGATCACTGGTGGCGAACTTTGATGCCCACTGGATGTAATATACCTTAAATCCTTTATTGTGTAGTCCTGGTTTATTCTTAGTTACTATGTTGTAATTTCTTTATTGTATAGAGTAGGTTTGTTCTTAATTCCTACTAGTTACGCAACAGCCCGAAATGAACCCTGTCCCCTGATTGTGCGAATCAAATCACGAGCTTTTAATGGGCCAAAATTGTCTGGGTCCTTGTTTGGCCCAATCAGATATCGGCTGTGAGCAGGCCGGATGCAAACCGGGCCGTAGTTAGGCCCAACTATATGACGGGGTTTTAACAGGACGAAATTAATATAGGGCCGAAATGTTAAACGGGCCCTTAACAGGCCAAAACTAATATCAGGCTGAATTACTAAGTGGGCCTTTAGCAAGTGGGCCCAGTTGACGGGCCGAATCTGATATGGGCCATAATTGAGCCCAAAGCCTCTTAAAGGGCCGGACCTGATCTGGGCCGTAATTTGGCCCAGAACGTGGTAGGATTTTAATGGGACGGATCTTATATGGGCCACTATTAGCCCGGAGCGTGGTAGGCCATTAATGGACCGGATCAAATATGGGCCGACATTTGGCCCAAAACATGGCAGCCAGTTAAAGGGCCGGCCTACTAGGGTCCTCAAAATCTTGTGGGCCTACAGCTGGGCCGTCCCATTAATGTTGGCGAAATCTCGTGGGCCTTTAGCTGGGCCGGCGCATTGTGTCCCGCAAGAATCTTGTGGTCCTTTACCTGGGCCGGCCCATTATGGCGCACAAAAATCTTGTGGGCCTTTACCTGGGCCGGCCCATTATGGCCCGCAAAATCTTGTGGGCCTTTAGCTGGGCCAGCCCACTATGGTCCACAAAATCTCGTGGGCCTTTAGCTGGGTCGGCCCATTATGGTCCGCAAAATCTTGTGGGCCTTTAGTTGGGCCGGCCCATTTAAACTTGTTGGGTTGTGCCATGTGTCGACGTATCATAGGCGCCTTCTGTCCAGTGAGTGGATGACATCTGTCCCGACGATGTCCCGACACGTGTTTCCTCAAGCCAATGATGATTTTACACGTGGAAAATCCCCAGTGGTCGGGGCTGTTAACGGGTTATCGGATCCAAAACCCGACCCGATAGCTTAACGACGTTCTGTTTCGGTGGATGCCACGTGTCGGTCACCCTTGACGAAAGCACTTCTGTGACGCGCGATTTATTGTCATGGAAGTGGACACTTCCATGATGATAATTTTGGTAATGTCATGGAACACTTCTACGACAGCACAGGTATGACTATCTTGATTCTGTCATAAATTTTTCATGGATGTACATGCATGACAAAAAAGCGACCTACTATGACAAACACGTATCATCATGGAAGTGTATTCTTTTTGTAGTGTAGGCAAGCCATAGTCAAGTATTCAATGAAGTGAAAGCACAAAGACAAATAGCAACTAGGCAGTATGGATCAGGATGGAAGATAGTATGAAGCCAATCTGAACAAGCAGTCACACAATGAAGACAAAAGGATAATGCAAATAGGCAATGACTTCAAAAGGACCAACTTCAAACAAAGAGATGGGAAGGATAGAACCAGTGGCTCGTTGAAGACAATGATTTGTTGGACTAGTTCCAGTTGCTGTGACAACTGTACGTCTCGTTAGGGAGGCTAAGATTTAACTCAGAAGACCGTGTCTTCACCTTATTCCCCTTGAGCTAAGGACACCCAGTCCTCGCCTAATCACTCTGGTAAGTCTTCAAGGTAGACTTCCAAACCTTCACAGACTTCGTTCACCGGCGATCCACAATGACTCTTCGATGCTCAGAATGCGACGCCTAACCGGCTGGAGGATTCACAGTCCTCAAGTGTAATAAGTCTTCAGATCACACAAACAGGAATACTTAAGTGATGCCTAACACTCTTTGGCTCTGGGTGCTTAGGGCTTTGACCTCGCAAGGATTTCTCTCTAAAAGGCGTCGAGGTGGGTTGCTCTCAAACGACAAAAGTCGTGCACTAACTCTAAGCAGCCAACCAATTTATGGTGTAGGGGTGGGCTATTTATAGCCACTAGGCAACCTGACCTGATTTCTCCGAAATGATCCTGGGTCACTAAGGAACTGACACGTGTTCCAACGGTCATATTTCAAACACACACGACAACTTTACTTGAGCTACAAGCAAAGCTGACTTATCCAACTCTGGATAAGATTTGCTCTCATTGTCTTCGCTCGAAGACATAGGATTTTGGTTAAGCATCACTTCAGTCATTCTGATTGGTTCACTTGGACCCCACTTAACAGTACGGTGGTTCCTATGACTCAACAAAGAAGAAAAAGAACGACGAAACAACTAAGTCTTCGCGCTCCATAGTCTTCATGCGATGTCTTCTCTTGTCATAGTCTTCAATGTGAATGTCTTCACATACCACATTTGACTTCAATGTCTTCATACATTTAGGGGTCGTCTCCGGTAGGAAAACCGAATCAATGAGGGACTTCTACCTGTGTTATCCTGCAATTCTCACAAACACATTAGTCCCTCAACCAGGTTTGTCGTCAATACTCCAAAACCAACTAGGGGTGGCACTAGATGCACTTACAATCTCCCCCTTTTTGGTGATTGATGACAAACTGGTTGAAGTTTTCAACGGGGATTAAAGTACGTGAAATTGTAAAGGATTTAAGTATTGTCTTCATAAGTAGCAGAAAGGCTCCCCTGAAGATGCGCATATAAGTATTTGCTATTGAATGCAAATGCACATGGCAGGTTGTACTTGCGGAGCTCCTCTTTTACTTATGAAGACAATTCATCATGCATGAAAGGATATATCAAAGATAATGACATGCATAATGGAAAATGGACTTCCGCCAAATGACTTCGTGCGGAATTTATCGTCGCACGTGCAGAATTTATCATCGCATCACATAGTGTCGAAAAAGTAGCAGACGACCATCAAGTTTAAGTGTTACAACTCAAAAACGAACCAAATGTTTCAAAAGCGAGAGTTGTAAGCACTTTGCAAATGTAGCAAAAAGTAAAGCAACCACCCATATGGACCCGCTTGAAGACTATCAACTCATATGCTTCTCCCCCTTTTGTCAGTAAGGACCAAAAAGGTTTGAAGACATAGAGCTTCTACTCGTTCCCATGAGTAGTAGGCAAAGCAGCAGGGTCGTCGTTGAGGTTCGGTGGTGTAGAAGAACTCGGTGCAGTGTCGACACGCGCTGAAGTTGGAGGTGGTGAAGTGGCATCATCTTGGTCATCGATGACTCTGGCATTCACCGTCGCAGCTGAGGACGAATAGTCAGTGTCTTCAAGTGAGGGAGTCCGACGCAAGTGAGCATTCCTTGGAGGAGTTGAGTCAAACTTGAATCTTCCTGTGAAGCCATCGTCTTGCAGATCAGCTTCAGCACTAAGCAATGTCAAACCCTTCCAAAACCTCCGACAGGTTTCATGGGTAACAAAGGCATTCTTGGTGGCAAGATTGCAAATGTGATTGACGTCCACCAAGAGGCTTTGCATCTGACGCTTAAGCTAGTCATGATGCTTATCATGTTTCTGATGTAGCGCGACGAGAAGCTCTCGGTCATTGAGAACACGAGATCACTTCCGAGGCCTTTGGGCCATGGTGCTTCCAGTTGCGTCAGTTTGGGCGTGAGGGGCATGTGTGTTACCAGCCAAGGGATAAACACGAGAGACTTCCTGAACTCCTTCAATGGGCTGGGTGAAGCTTTGACGATCAACGTTGTGAAGATAGATTGGATCCTTAGCAGGCTCTGGGTAAATAGCTTCAACAGGCAGATCAACCTCTGGCAAGAATACAAGATGATTGCACACAGACAGCTGATAGTTGAAGGCAGAGTGAAGCTTGATAAGGCGCATGACCCATGGAGCATAGAACTTCAGACCAAAAATGTCGGAGCCAGATGCAGCCAACTGCCTGATGAAGAAGTCTTGAGCATTGAAGCTTATGTCATTGAAGATATAGAAAACTAAAGTCTTCTTTGCTCCTTCAAGCTTCGCTGCAATGAATGTCCTTTGACAAGCCATAGAGTTTTTTTGATGATGTGGTAAATGGTGCGGGGCAGATACTCTAGGTCTTCAACAAAGAATTCGGTTGGGTATTCAGCGTCGTGAGGCAAAGGCTTCATCATGCTCAGCATTTGGCTCATGTTGGGTTCTTGCTTCTGGAAAATGCTCTCCAAAGCATTCTGGTGTTGTTGACAACCTGGTTCATAATATTCGCCAGGAGTGGGCAAGGCTGTGAGCTCAATGATGTCTTGGGCTTTAGCTTCATGATGAACATCGCCTGTCATCCACTCAAGGATCCAAGTCTTCGGATCCCTATTGTATCCACGAATGTGGAGGGTAGCATAGAATTGAAGCAGAAGTTCTTCATTCCAGTGTTCCTTTGCAGTCACAAAGTTGAGAAGACCCACTTCACGGAAGCAGTCAAGGGCTTCTTCAAGGCGTGGCGGTCCAGCAATGGCTTCACAATCAAGATGCATATGAGGGAAGATGCATCCCTGATTGTACAAGATGCATGAATAATAGCTTCGCTGCTGATAACTCTAGAATCGGTCTGAACAGATTCTTGGCCTTGTGTAGGGGTTCTTGTCACTGTCGAAGAATGTGTTGTGTGCCTTGAATCCATTCAGATTAAATGATCCTGGTGACATTGCAGTATCTGGAAACCGTGGTAGCCTGGGCATTGGCTTCTGGACCTGAGGCATGTGCTCCACATGATAGGCAAACTGAGGTCTGGGAGCAGGCGGAGGAACCAGGATTGGCCAGCGAACGGTAACAAGCTGTCCACGATCATACGATTGCTCGACGGTGTGTGGCCTTGGAGGAGGTACAGGAGCAGAGGCATTGGCATTGGCTTCAGGCAGCAGATTTGCTTCGGGTGCTGCATTTGGCTTCAGGTGCATTCACTTCTGGCACCACATTAGCTTCAGGTGCCACATTAGCTTCAGCCATGACAACGTCATTGGCTTCAGTGTTGATGTTGGTGGCCGCCTCACTTCAGGAGTTGGTGGGTCGGACACGTTCTCCTCGAGAACAACTTCAGGGTTGGACGGGGGTGTACCAACACGTTATTCTTCTCTTCATTCTTATTCATGGGCATCGGCTGTTGCATCCGGAATATCTTCAGCCGCTTTGGCTTCAGATTCAGGGATGTTCACAGTTGGAGAGGCTTCAGGAAAAACTTGGTGTGAAACAGATTGGCGCTCTTCTCCTTCTGGAACACTTGACAGAGAGATCTGTGGCCTTGGTCCTTTGCGAAGCCTGCGGAACGCTGGCGACACTTGTGGAGATGGAGTTGATTGGGCCACGAAGTCTTCATCTTCAATCACCAGAGTGGTGACTTGAGTTGTGGGAGTAATAGGTGTTTCTGCTTGACGGGGGGAGTCTTGTGGGTGATCAGCCCATGAGTCATCCTGAGCAATTGGCGTCAATGGACGACCAATGCTAATGAGTTCGCTGTTCGTGAGAACAGGCGATGATACCAAATTGAGCTGGATCTGAGGAAGGACTTCATCATCTTCAACATTGTCTTGATGACCAATGTCTTCAGCTGCGGTGGGGTCAACAGCCGGATTCTCTTCAGCTTCAGGAGCCTCTGTGGAAGCAGGCTCATGAACTATCATTCGATGTTCTTGTTGTGCAGATTCAGGGCAAGCAATAGAAATTGGCTCGACAACAAGAGGCTCTGTGGAAGCAGCCCAGTCTCTCTTCTTTGTTTTTCTTTTCTTGGTTGGGGGAGCATCATCAGTGGTGGCTTTGGTCTTGCACTTTCTGGCTTCGGCTTCAGCTACTTTAGTTTTCTTGAATTCTGAAGCCATTATGGGGACCTTAGGCTTCGATCCTGTCATACTGGCTGGGAAGACAATGCGAGGTTCTTCCTGCCTTGATGCTTCTGGTTCGGCCACAGCTGGCTTCTTCTTCTTGGCAGCCATTCTGGGGGCGATGTCTGGTCGCCCCAAAGCCTTGCGCTTTTCAGCTTCATTGTAGCCTTGAAAACATTTGGCAGCAAGATTCTTCATGCGCTCACGAGAACATTTTGCTTCTTCTCGTTTCTTGTGGAATGCCTCCTTGAGCTCATGCATCATGACCTTGAAGTTTTGAATGTCTTCAACATTGAGCTTGGCCATGTGCTTCTTGAACTGAGCCTTTTCATAGTCAATCTTGTGCTTCAGCTCAACAATCTTCTGGGCAAGAGCCAGCTCAGGAGCAATGGCTCCGTGGAAGGAGACGCTGAGGCCAATTGGGAGCTGAAGATCATCAAAACTGAGGTCTGGGCTGTCAAACCACTCATCAATAAACTTGTACAGGATCTCCACATCAAAGATATGAAGATCATTGAAGATTTCCGCCTCTTTCTTGCTCTTTATCAATTGCTCTAGAGCGTCATCGCCAAGATCGTCGTCGCTGGACAGATCAATGGCGTCATTCTCGTTTCTCAAAACAGTAGCACGAGTTAGTGCTTGACTAGTGGGTTGCATGGGCTTTTTCAACTTGTCAGACTTGGAGATGTGTGAGAGATCTTCAGACTGCACACTGACTTCAGGAGGTGCAGTGGCCAGAGGCTTCGCCCGTGAGACCTTCAGTGCAGAGGAGGGCTTTGAAGCCTTTGGTTTCTTTTACTTCACATGCTTCGGTAGTGCAGGCGCTTCGTCAGAATCAGCGTCATCTGCAAAGTGGTCCACGGCTGCCCCTTGAACCTGAATGTGAGTGATGAGACCTTCTAGGTTGTAGAAGGGCCCAACAAGATTGGGTTCAGCTTTGCGTGTGCTGTCAGCACGTGGCGCAGAGGGGCCTGGGTTGAAGTCTAATCCCAATGACTTCTTGTTTTCCTTGGCCGAGTTCTTTGCAGACTGATAGTTGCGCTTGAAAAGATTGTCATCTTGACACCATAGCAATGACGATGGGTCGGCATCAGTAGGTTGTGGCCCTCGGACCATGCAAGGGTAAAATCCTTGAGCAATGGCTTCAGTTCTAGTCTTGGGTTGAAGATTTTTATAGAGAATATCTCCCCAAGGACGCGAGAGAGCATTCTTTTCAGCATACTCCTTGGTGACAAATCTGTACTTGAACCATTGCTCGGCCCAATATCTTCGAATCCATTGGATTCGTGTCTTGCGCTGACCATAGCTTTCTTCGGGGTCAGTTTTGCATAGTTCATAGAGATCTTCGGGCAGGTCCATTGATGTACCCCCAGGGCGCTGTCTGCCACCCTTCCTTGCTGATTTCTCTTTTGCCATGAAGTTTAGACTGAAGGGCTTCAACACTGTCAAAGTCTTCCGTCTACTGGCTTCATTTACAAGAACTGGCTTCAGGAGAATTTATGTGATGCTGTAAGGACTCTGCAAATGAATGCAGACTTTGAGAACGAAGGGATTCTCCCATGGACATGTACCTGTGACAGCATTAGATATGCGAGGGAAGGGGAAGAGCTCATATGCATTCTTAGAAGATTTTGAAGATAAATCAGTTTAGAAGACATTGACCTCATAGTGCAAAGACATTCACTCATATGTAGAGAGTTGGTTCCAGATTTGTATGAATACACGAATAAGTACAAGTGAGGAATCTAACTACTTTGTGAAGCATAAGTTAACATACTAGGCATGCTATGAGATGCAGAACAGGATAGATCCAACTTTGTAGCAACAGAAACCACTTGTGGTTGAAAAGGATGAATCTATCGGATCAAAAGGACTGTAAAAAGAGTTTTTATTTACCACACGAGGAACTGCTAGACGGAGTGGGAGAGGAGGTCGAGCAGTTCGATCTTCCGTGCCCTAACTTGGCGACGGAGGACACCTACGGCGATGGCGGAGAAGACGATGTCCGCGGCCGGCGTGATGATGGCGTCGGTGAGGTCGCTGTAGCTAAGCGCTTTGTCGCCGGCATCGTCGAGGGCTAGCGGTGGCGCTAGGGTTTGTGCGAGAGTGGAAGGAGAGATAATGACTGGGGTGAGGCGTGTATTTATAGGGACAGGAGCGGCACATCGTTATTACACAGGTGCCCCCTGGCGGTTCACATCTGAAGGACATGTGGCAATCATGCAACCCATAGGAGGTTGTTCCACGTTCCCACGCACGCCTGGATTGTCGGGTGGTCGTTCCCGCTTCTTCAGGTTTCAGGTAAAAAGGATTGAGCATTTAAAACATATTTAATGTTTGTTTGTGTATCTTCTGCTGACAAAGACGCAGCGAAGACATTCGACAGTTTCAATAGAATGCATATGATTTGGATAGATAGACTTAAGATGGGAGCATAGAAAGGTCAGGGTCTGATCACATTCACTTAGTTCAAAAGATTCAACTAGAAGACATAGCTATAAGTGAATGATGTAGAGGACAGAAACCAAATCAGTACATTGAAGATAAACATGAAGACATGTTAACATAGAAGACAAAAAAATGCGAAGACTTTGCAAATGTAACGCCAACAGAAAGTATTCCAAACACAAGTTTGGTGGTGGCGTTACCCACCGTATAGGAAGTATTAGACCCAGACACGGCGCACAATTATCGTGGCGCTCCGAAGTCAAATTCCGCGTTCATGTATTCACACTTAGAGTGTAAGTCTTCATTTGTTGAAGATATACGTTACTTCGTGTGTTTGCACATCTAAGTCATCAACATGCATAAGTGTAAGGATGTGTGTATGATCACAGGACATTTGAGGATTCCAAGATATTTAGCTCACACCGCAACTTGCAAAATCTTTTCTCATCCAAGGGCTTTGTGAAGATATCTGCCAGCTGCTCTTCAGTGTTGACGTGAATGATATCAATATCTTCCTTCATGACATGATCTCTGAGGAAGTGATGACGGATCTGAATGTGCTTTGTCTTCGAGTGCTAAACTGGGTTGTTGGCGATCTTGATGGCGTTTTGATTGTCGCAGTAGAGTGGCACTTTCTTCAGCTGAATGCCATAGTCTTTGAGTGTTTGCTTCATCCATAGAAGCTGAGCGCAGCAAGATCCAGCAGCAATGTATTCAGATTCAGCAGTGGAGGGAGATACACAGTTCTGCTTCTTTGAAAACCAACATACAAGTGATCGTCCCAGAAAGTGACATGTTCCTGATGTAGACTTGCGATCCACCTTGTCACCAGCATAATCAGCGTCCGAGAATCCAACTAGATCAAACTCTAAGCCCTTTGGATACCATAATCCTAGTGTTGGGGTGTGAGCCAAATATCAAAGATTTGCTTCACAGCTAAGTGATGCGATTCCTTTGGTGCCGCTTGGAATCGGGCACACATGCAAACACTAAGCATGATATCTGGCCTAGATGCTCATAAGTAAAGCAAGGAACCAATCATGGTGCGGTATACCTTTTGATCGAACTCTTTACCATTGGCGTCAGAATCTAGATGATTCTTGGTAGGCATTGGCGTCGTGTAACCTTTGCAGTCTTGCATTCCAAACTTCTTCAGGCAATCCTTGAGGTATTTCTCTTGAGATATGAAGATGTCGTTGCGTTGCTATCGTATTTGAAGACCAAGGAAGAACTTCAGCTCACCCATCATGGACATCTGATATTGCTCTTGCATCATGTATCCAAACTCATCACTGTATTTCTGATTAGTGCAGCCGACGATAATGTCATCCACATATATTTGGCACATAAATAGTTCACCATCATATGTCTTCGTGAAGAGTGTGTGGCGGTGTCCTGGACTAGGGGGTACTCACCATGTCATCTCCTGATCTGTTAGATTGGGCCGAAGACCCCCATGGCCGTATACTCATGGGCCAGTTCGGACAGCTGCCGCATACAAGGAAGATTCCGCAATACTTGGAGATCAAGACAAGGACTCCTCCCCACCGGCGTATTTGGCTAGGACTCTTGTTATCCTAGGCCTCTGGTGCATTATATAAACCGAGGCCAGGCTAGTCGATAGATCATATACATACAATCAACTCTTATACTACCCATGTCATCAATATTAATCAAGCAGGACGTAGGGTTTTACCTCCATCAAGAGGGCCCGAACCTGGGTAAAATTTCGTGTCCCCTGCCTCCTGTTACCATCGAACCTAAACGCACAGTTCGGGACCCCCTACCCAAGAGCCGCCGGTTTTGACACCGACATTGGTGCTTTCATTGAGAGTTCCGATGTGTGATCGGCAAAAGGATCAATGGCTCGTCTGCAGATTAATTGCGACATCGACATCTTCGTCACCGGCTCGACTGGTCACCTTGGCTGGACCAAGGACTGTGCCCTACCTCCAATCATCATGTTCGGTTGAGGGCCTTCATCAACATCAACTCCGATCTCTATCAAGATCATGGAGGAATCATCCAGGGAGCCCGGGGGCTCAACGTCAACATTGCTCTCGGGCAGCCGTGCTGTTTTTCTGGACAGCAAACTTGTGATCGCCGCCACCGCCTCCTCAAGTGTCTTTTTAACGATCGCTTTGGTGGAATTGTGCGGAATTGAGTCTACAACAACCCTGGAAAATTTCGTCGAGTTCCGAGGGACGAATCTCTGGCAATCCACGATATACCGGAGCCCTGTCAAATCTGGACGGGAATCTGGATGAGTTTAGGGCGTGGTGTCCAGCTTCTAGCTCGGACGTCCTTTCGAAGACCCAACCGTTGATCGGCTGCGGAATTCCTATATCTACCACCACCCAAAATTTCAGCTTGATCCGACCATCCAAACTCCGGGAACCTTCCGATTAGTGCATCACTTTTCGGATATGTTTTCTGCGCGAAAATGAATCCGACCCGAGTTTGTCTTTTTTATAAACGGGATTTCGGACATCCCTTTTGAAGGAAGTTTTGTGTGGGGTATTGTGTTTTGTTTCAGAACACATCCCACTAACTTTAAGATCTTTTGAACATGATCTTCAACATCATGCTGGTGTCAAACCACTCCGGCAATATTGCTCCACGGCTGCCGACCTGTGCTAGACACATCGTCACTTTGTTGAGCCGAGCTCAACTTCTTCGGATCATCATCTCGGCAAGCCGAACAAAGAGTCCAACATCGCGAAGGATAAATCATCACCAAAATCGCCGCCCCACGGATTACACGGAGCGGGCATGCCGGCATCGCCGCACGGTCGCTTCATCAAGCCAGCATCGACCACATCATGACCTGCATCGGCAGGGCCGAACTATTGCTTGTTCAAGCTGGTGTCCATCACGCCGACCTACTTCGACTCATCGGCTGACATCGAGGCTCCGTCACCTCGGCTAGACCGAGGACTTGGCTATTTCTTCATCAACATACTCCGGTGACTTCGGCATCACCTGCCGACCAGCTTCGTCACGTTAGCTGGATTGAGGGCTTCGCCTCGGCAAGCCAACCTTTGCCAGCATCACCGGGCCATCGCTTTATCGCCCATCAGCCAATGGGTGTGCGGATTGATTCCCGATTTTGGGAGTCGCTTTTCTTCGGAATGCTACAGCAAATAAACCAGGTGCTATTAATCCTAACAATTTTTGCTTGTTGGGTTTATTTTTCTTAAGGAATTATTACTCTGGTTTGTTCCATCATCTATACACAAGTCTATCAAATGGCGGCCACATTAAAAACGGTCGCGTGGTGGTTCGGTCAGTTTCCGTACATTGTTCTACGAAAGCCGCATCCGGAGCCCGGACTGCCCTGCAAATTCAGTCTTTGTCATGCCTTCACTACATCACGCCGACGCCCTGCATCGACATTGACTTCGGCGCCAGGCCCTATTTCTTTTATTACTCACTTTGCATAAATTATTTATTATGCAACATTTTTTTATTATTATCATTACTATTATCTCCGGTTTGCACTATTTCTTGTGCACAGGAAAATGATCCGGGTTGGGCAGTATCGTCAACTCGGCGTACTGACATACCACGTCACCTCGGCTGGACGGGGGGCTTCGTCAACACTTCATTACCCCATGCCGGGGACTTTGGTATCACTCTGCCGCCCTGCATTGGCCGTGCTATGTCACCACTTTGTCGTGCCGAGCTCTTTGCTCCGCCACCTCGGGACCGGCTTGGGGGATGGAACCTTGTCCCGCATCAAGCTCGGACCACGTCGTCAATACCGAACACATTAACCAGCTAAGTTGCCTTCATGCTCCAAGTTTTAAATTTTTTACTTGTGTTCGGTTCGACCAAGAATTATACTTTTTTGGAAAAAAAGTTGCTTGTAAAAAATCTCCTTGTCAAAACTTTGTTTGTGACACACAAATACAAGGACCCAATTCACTTGGGGGCTTCCTTTATGAAGCTTTTCCTCTTGCATGTGATTATACTTGTACGGCTTCGTTCCTTGTTCGTGTATTATGCTACAATATGCACCATATTGACTTAAGCGATTTGCAAGCTGGGTTGCCTCGCTCCTGTGTTTACCCCTATGTTCCCGATTGTTTGGCTAGGGAGTAAAGGGAGCACCTCTGCGATTGTCATGATCAGGTCATTCGAGACGGACCTCAGACTGGGTGAAGCCAAAAGCTAGCGCTCTTATAGTTTTCAATGATGGTCGTGACACAACGGAACTCATGAGTACAAAAATTCTATTGCACAAGTCTCATAATAACAATGAGCACCGAAGAACGGTATCGGTGGGGGTACTATTTTCTTTGAAGATGCTTCTTACACTTTGCAGTAATATAGCATAAGTTCCCTGAGCGCGCTCTGTCTATTACAGCCTTATGGCCTGATTGCCTGGTTATTGGAAACACCATCGATATTCTCGACAGATGGAGTACATAACACTTTTCGGTCCTTGAACGAAGAGGGAGAAGCCGACGGTCGGTTGAACATAGATATGATATAAGTACTTCGGTACATGCAATCATTCTTTTACCCAAGTCACTTGGGGGCTCTTAAATTTATTTGAGCTGTTTTATAATAAGTGTTCTTCTTCTTAGTCATTGCAAAGTTTTATTATTATTATTATTATTATTTATCACTCCTTTTTTTCGACACGAGTGTGTGGTCACTAGCCGGGGAGCCTAATTTCTCTCTCAAAGCCTCTAGAGTTTAGTTTGCTAAGCTGGCCTAACGAGAAGTACTCCGCCTTCGGGATAGGAGGTTGAAGCCGTAAGCTGACCCGCTTGAAGTCTTGAGACAGGATGTGTCATGTTAAAGCACGATAGAAGCACTTTTTTTCTAAAGCCAATTTTCGGATTGGCACCGGACACTTGATCTTGTTCGGACGTCAAGTTTTTACTGACGTTTTTTGGTTTTCCAAGCTTGTGGCACTTTTAAACCATTTGTGTGTTTTCAACACAAGTCTCGCAGTGCAACGCCGGACACCTTTAGAGATTCGGCAAAAACATTCTCGGATATTGCTATATATGCATCGGTTTCGAATTGTGTCTTCGGTCAATAGTTGGGTTGCCCGGCTCCTGCGCTTGCCTCCTACGTTCCGCTTTGTTTGGCTAGGTGTGCAAAGGGAGAACCACTGCGATTGTGCTTCCAGCTCACATGGTTAAGCACCTCAGTGGAGAAAGCCGAAAACTGACTGTCACAATAAGCGTAAACTGGTCAGCAATCCGATGACGGTGTTAAATGACGGGCCATTCATAACAATGGCCGAAGTGTTTACGGCTTGACCTCGACTATCGCCGAACACTACCGGGGGCTATTAACTGTCCTCCCAAACTAAATTCTCGATATTTTGCTCTTACATTGGAGCTGAGGTTTCATGATCATGCTTAGCATGACAACCCAAAGAAAGGCACCGATAGCGGGACTATTTTCTTTGGAAGACATTTCTTATGTTAAACTGTAATATAACATATCTCTCTGCGTACCTTTGTTTATAAAACCGTATGGCCAAATTGCCTTGTTTGTCGTAAATCTTTGCCCTCATAAAGGCTTTATAAAGTAGGACAAACACTCCTCGGCTACTAGCTGAGGAGGTGGAAGCCGATGGTCGGTCAACAAAGTTTTGTACAATGCGGATCCGAGCATTAATGATGTAAAGTACTTGGATACATAGAGTCATTACACATAATTTGTGATTTTACTATGGATATCGATCCTTAATTCGGCCACCCGTGCCCGCATTAAGGCTCGGGGGCTACTGGGCTTCGGGCTTATTATTTAAAAAATATTAAAGGGGCACATCGATCCCCTGATCTGGTGTTGCCACCCGATCAGTGTCTCGGGGGCTACTGCATTGCCTGTTCAATGCAGAAAATTTTAAGTGCAATACAGTTGCCGAGGAGATTTTGATCCTCAGGTTGGTCGGCCGCACCCAACCTGAGTCTCGAGGATTGAGAACGCCGCTTTTTGTGTCTCGAAGTATTCTGCCAAGCTAGGACTTGATCCTCAGGCCGATTTTGCAAATCAACCTGAGTCTCAGCAGCTACTGGGATCAGCGGTCTTACGTCATCCTTCAGGTGCATCTCGGGTTTTAGACCGATACACACCTTGAGGGCTACTGGCTATATATCTCGGCAGAGAATAAATTGCACCAATAAAAAATATTCACAAAAATTGGCCCACATTCGGGGTGGTGCACCACCTCGGAAGCAGTCCGGCATAAAGCTCGGGCGCTAGTGGCTCGCTCCATAGAGGGCATTTCCAGCATTAAGCTCGGCTAAACTCCTTCAAACTTCTTTGAACCAAGGTGATTTACGACACCTTGGATATAGTCCAGCGTTGGAGCTTGGATACATAGTCCGGCTTTGGAGCTCGGATACATAGTCCAGCGTTAGAGCTCGGATACATAGTCCGGCATTGGAGCTCAGATGCAGTCCGGCGTTGGAGCTCGGACGCAAGAGGACACTGCCTCCCGGGAACAACTTCAAACCCGAGGTGTGTCATAAAAATAACAAGGCATTGATAAAGGCCGGAAACTTAAAGGGGCTCCTCGGATACCCGACGTGTAAACCTGTCGAATGCATTTCGGCGATCCTCAAGATCGAAGATGAGAAGATTTGTTGAACCAGTTTTCAAGACCGACGACCGAAGATGAAGAACGGTTCGGAAGAATCGAGGAGCATCCGTAACTTGAAGACCAGTTCAGGGGGCTACTGACAGTGTCCTGGACTAGGGGGTACTCACCATGTCATCTCCTGATCTGTTAGATTGGGCCGAAGACCGCCATGGCCGTATACTCATGGGCCAGTTCGGACACCTGCCGCATACAAGGAAGATTCCGCAAGACTTAGCGATCAAGACAAGGACTCCTCCCCACCGGCGTATTCGGCTAGGACTCTTGTTATTCTAGGCCTCTGGTGCATTATATAAACCGAGGCCAGGCTAGTCGATAGATCATATACATACAATCATACCATAGGCTAGCTTCTAGGGTTTAGCCTCTACGATCTCGTGGTAGATCAACTCTTGTACTACCCATATCATCAATATTAATCAAGCAGGACGTAGGGTTTTATCTCCATCAAGAGGGCCCAACCCTGGGTAAAACATCGTGTCCCCTGCCTCCTGTTACCATCGATCCTAGACGCACAGTTCGGGACCCCCTACCCGAGATCCGCCGGTTTTGACACCGACAGCGTGGGATCCAGGGAACCAGGTTTGAAGCCTTTGCTCTTCAGGAAGTCCTTAAGTGTGTCATACCAAGCACGAGGGGCTTATTTGAGGCCATACAGTGCCTTGTTGAGCTTGTAAACCATGTCAGGATGTTTTGGATCTTCAAAGCCAGGCGGTTGTGCAACATACACTTCTTCAATCTTGCCATTGAGAAAAGCACTCTTCACATCCATTTGATACAAAAGTATGTTATGATGATTTGCATAGGCTAGCAGTATGCGTATGGCTTCAAGCCTAGCCACAGGAGCAAATGTTTCATCGAAGTCAATTCCTTCAACTTGAGTGTATCCTTGAGCAACGAGACAAGCCTTGTTTCTAACAACTTGACCATGCTCATCTTGCTTGTTGAGATATCTGCATTTAGTGCCTATGATATTGTGCTTACGAGGATCAGGACGCTTGAGCAGTTCCCATACATTATTCAGTTCAAACTGTTGAAGCTCTTCTTGCATAGCTTGAATCCATTCAGGTTCCATGAAGGCTTCATCAACTTTCTTGGTTTCTGATATTGAGACGAATGCAAAGTGTCCACAGAAATTTGCTAGTTGTGTTGCCCTTGATCGAGTGAGTGGACCAGATGCATTGATGCTATCGATTATCTTCTCAATTTGTACTTCATTTGCAACACGAGGATGAACTGGACGAAGATTTTGCTCTTGCTGTTCATTGTCATCGTTTGAAGGATTGTCTTCAGGCTGAGCATTGTCTTCAGGTTGATCAGGTGCAGATATGATAAGTTCCTCTTCAGGCTATACTTCAAACGGTATGATTTCTCAAGTTCCCATAAGCTTGATGGATTCACTGGGTGGAATTTCATCTAGCACATTTAGCAGGTGATCTCTTTGCGAGCCGTTAGTCTCATCGAACCGCACATCCACACTTTCAACCACTTTATAGTGAAAGAGGTTGAAGACTCGGTAGGAGTGTGAATCCTTTCCGTAACCAAGCATAAAACCTTCATGTGCTTTCGGTGCAAATTTAGAAGTGTGATGTGGATCCTTGATCCAGCACCTAGCACCAAATACTCTGAAGTAATTGACGTTTGGCTTCTTACAAGTGAGGAGTTCATAGGATGTTTTCTTCAGAAGCTTGTGAAGATAAACACGGTTGATGACATGGCATGCAGTATCAATAGCTTCAGGCCAGAACTTCCTTGGAGTCTTGTATTCACCAAGCATCGTCCAAGCCATCTCAATGAGTGTTCTGTTCTTGCGTTCCACGATGCCATTCTGCTGAGGCGTGTACGGAGCTGAGAACTCATGAGTGATGCCCAATGTATCAATATAAGTGTCGAGGCTGGTGTTCTTGAATTCAGTGCCATTGTCACTTCGGATGTGCTTGATCTTGACGCCATAGTTGTTCATGGCTCGATTGGCGAAGCGTCTGGAGACATCCTGCACTTTAGTCTTGTAGAGGATTATATGCACCCATGTATATCTTGAATAATATCAACAATGATGAAGCCATAGAGACAAGCAGTAGTAGTAAGGGTTGACTAGTGAGTAGGGCCAAAGAGGTCCATGTGTAACAGTTCAAAGGGTTGAGTCGTTGTCATGATTGTCTTCGAGGGATGCTTGGCCCTCGTCATCTTTCCAGCTTCGCAGGCACCGCATAAGTGATCCTTCTTGAACTTGATGCCCTCTATGCCTATGACGTGCTTCTTATTTGCAAGAGTGTGCAAGTTCCTCATGCCAGCATGCCCTAGCCTCCGATGCCAGAGCCAGCATTCAGAAGCTTTTGCAAGAAGACATACGGCAAGCTGTGGTCCTGCTGAGAAATCTACCATGTACAAATCATCTTTCCGATACCCTTCAAAGACTAGAGACTTGTCGGATTCCATTAGAACTAGGCAATGATACTTTCCAAATATCACAATCATGTTCAAATAACAAAGCATTGAGACAGACATTAAGTTGAAACCAAGGGATTCAACAAGCATCACTTTATCCATGTGCTGATCCCTTGAGATTGCAACTCTACCTAGACCCAATACCTTGCTTTTACCAGTATCAGCAAATGTGATGTGACTCTTGTCAGATGGACGTAAGGTTGAGTCCATGAGAAGACTTCGATTGCCAGTCATGTGATTAGTACATCCACTATCAATAATCCATTCTGAAGCAGCTAGTGTCATACCTTACAGTGCAGTTAGGGGGATAGGCTTCACGAAGAGAATTGTGAAGCATAAACATTTGACGAGCAAGTGGATTATGAAAGCTTAGATCGAGGTTAGGACTGATAGGGCAAGTAGCAAGCGACTCAGGAACAAAATACATTATAAGACCATTTGGGCATTTGATCTTGCGCCCTACAAGATGTTTAAGGTCCCTAGCAATAGCTTCAGACGCATTTGATTTTCGGCTGGAGACCCTTCCCTGCAAAAGAGAGTTAAGCTTTCTTAGCCACCCACATCTTCAAGGGTGGCTTCGAAGCAATGAGTCTAAGTGCAGCATTTGAGAACTTTGGCTTTGGAGCCCTAGCAAATAGTCTTGCAGGTGGACAATAGTACTCATAAGAATAAGCAGAGTAGTTCTTGGTCTTATGAACATGGCGGTTTGATGAAACACGCTCATATTCATAGGCCTGAGTATGGTTTCCCTGCAAAACATTTGCGTTAGTGCGACTCAGGTGAGTCCTTTGTCTGTATGAAGCCTTTGGACCATATGAAGCCTGTGGTCTAGGGTTTGTCTTCTTCACTTATGGTGTCATGACGAAATTCACAGGAAGATTCTCCAGACACTTCTTCGGCACCCAGACTTTCTTCATAGGTGGCCCATTCCTGCAGTTAGTACCAATATACCTGGCAAACACTTCACCATTCTGATTATTAAACAGTTTATAGTTTGCATCAAAGGATTCATCAATGACAATGGGATTAGTACAAGTGAAGCCAGATAGGGTGGATGGATCCACTAAAGGTTCCTTTGCAGCAACCCATGTGGTTTTGGGGTACTGCTCAGGTTTCCAGTAAGAGCCATCAGCATTCATTTTCCTTTCGAACCCAACACACTCTTTCCTAGGGTTTCGGTTCAGGATCTTCCTTTTGAGGACATCACATAGTGTCTGATGCCCTTTGAGACTTTTGTACATCCCTGTTTCAAGCAATGTCTTCAACCTAGCATTTTTCATCAGCAATAGCAGTGGTATCCTCAGCAGAGGGGTTAGTTACCACATCAACAGTTGAAGATATTGCAACAGTAGCAGCAGTAGAACATCCAGCAACAGAAGTAGCGTTATCACGCTCAATGCATTTAAGACATGGTGGTTCAAATCCTTCCTGAGCAGAACTGATTTGTTTGGCGCGAAGTGACTTGTTTTCCTTTTGAAGATCTTCATGAACCGCTCTCAATTTCTCAAGATCTTGCTTCCTTTGAAGATAATCATAGGAAAGCTTCTCATGAGTTGTTGAGAGCGTTTCATGACGACTTTCAAGTTCCTCATACTTAACATGAAGATTTTTAATGTCTTCAATTAAGGACTGAGATCGAGTCATTTCAGTGTCTAACAGGTCATCGCTTTTGTCTAACAGTTTTTGAATATGTTCCATAGCTTTCTGTTGTTCAGTTGCAATTTTAGCAAGTGTTTTGTAGCTGGGTTTGGAACCACAATCAGAGTCATCTTCACTGGATGTTTGATAGTGAGTAGTGCGTGATTTTACCTTGGCACCACGTGCCATGAAGCAGTAGGTGGGAGCGGAGTTGTCCTTGTCATTAGCATCGGCGTCGGTAACGAAGTCATTGTCTTCATGTTGAAGATGGACCTGGCAACGTAGGCTGTAGCCAGACTTGCAACGCCAGAATTGGACTCCTCCTCAGACTCCACCTCTACCTCCTCAGAAGCATACTCCTCCTCTGAATCCATTTCCTTGCCGACAAATGCACGGGCCTTGCCAGATGAGCTCTTCTTGTACGATGAAGACTTTGAGGAAGACTTGGAGGAAGACTTTGAGTATTTCTTCTTTTTCTTGTCGTCAGAATCATTTTCCTTACTCTTCTTCTTGTTGTTGTTCTCATTGTCCCACTACGGACACTCAGAGATGTAGTGACCAGGTTTCTTGCACTTGTGGCATGTTCTCTTCTTGTATTCATGAGCAGAAGCTTCATCATTCCTTGAGCTGGATCATGAGGACTTTCTGAAGCCTTTCTTCTTGGTGAATTTATGGAATTCTTCACAAGCATAGCAAGCTCCTTTCCAATGTCTTCAGGATCATCAAAACTGTAGTCAGATTCTTCTTCAGATGAGGAAACAACTTTTGCCTTCCAAGCACGAGTTCGCCCATAGTTGGGACCGTAGATCTCTCTTTTCTCAGAAAGCTGAAACTCATGTGTGTTGAGCCTTTCAAGTATGTCAGAAGGATCGAGCCTTTTGAAGTCAGGGTGTTCTTGAATCATCAGGGCTAGGGTGTCAAATGAGCTATCAAGTGATCTCAGGAGTGTCTTCACGATTTCATGTCTGGTGATCTCAATAGCACCGAGAGCTTGAAGCTCATTTGTGATGTCAGTGAGTCGATCAAACGTGAGCTGAACATTCTCATTGTCGTTTCTCTTGAAGCAGTTGAAGAGGTTGCGAAGGACACTGATCCTTTGATCTCTCTGGGGTTGAGTCGCCCTCGTTGACCTTGGAGAGCCAGTCCCAGACTAGCTTAGATGTTTCCAGAGCACTCACACGGCCATACTGCCCTTTGGTCAGATGACCACAGATGATGTTCTTGGCAGTGGAGTCCAGTTGAATGAACTTCTTGACATCAGCAGTGGTGACACCTTCACCAGCCTTGGGGACGCCATTCTTGACGACATACCAGAGGTCAACATCAATGGCTTCAAGATGCATGCGCATCTTATTCTTCCAGTAGGGATATTTAGTTCCATCAAAGACAGGGCACGCAACGGAGACTTTGATTATCCCTGCAGTCGACATAGCTAAAACTCCAGGTGGTTAAACCGAATCACACAGAACAAGGGAGTACCTTGCTCTGATACCAATTGAAAGTGCTAGTGATTGACTAGAGGGGGGTGAATAGGCGATTTTTATGAAAGTCTTCAAAACATGGAAGTTTCAAAGACAAACGATAGAAATAAACCTATTAC
Source organism: Triticum urartu (assembly GCF_003073215.2). Taxonomy (NCBI): domain Eukaryota; kingdom Viridiplantae; phylum Streptophyta; class Magnoliopsida; order Poales; family Poaceae; genus Triticum; species Triticum urartu. The sequence goes on from NC_053023.1 coordinate 352,491,036, forward strand.
CATACAGCGGAAGGTAGACTACACTAGGCAAGCCATAGTCAAGTATTCAATGAAGTGAAAGCACAAAGACTAATAGCAACTAGGCAGTATGGATCAGGATGGAAGATAGTATGAAGCCAATCAGAACAAGTAGTCACACAGTGAAGACAAAAGGATAATGAAAACATGCAATGACTTCAGAAGGACCAACTACAAATAAAGAGATGGGAAGGATAGAACCAGTGGCTCGTTGAAGACAATGATTTGTTGGACCAGTTCCAGTTGCTGTGACAACTGTACGTCTGGTTTGGGAGGCTGAGATTTAACTCAGAAGACCGTGTCTTCACCTTATTCCCCTTGAGCTAAGGACACCCAGTCCTCGCACAATCACTCTGGTAAGTCTTCAAGGTAGACTTCCAAACCTTCACAGACTTCATTCACCGGCGATCCACAATGACTCTTGGATGCTCAGAACGCGACGCCTAACCGGCTGGAGGATTCACAGTCCTCAAGTGTAATAAGTCTTCAGATCACATAGACAGGAAGACTTAAGTGATGCCTAACACTCTTTGTCTCTGGGTCTTTAGGGCTTTGTCCTCGCAAGGATTTCTCTCTAAAAGGCTTCGAGGTGGGTTGATCTCAAACGACAAAAGTCGTGCACTAACTCTAAGTAGCCAACCAATTTATGGTGTAGGGGGTGGGCTATTTATAGCCACTAGGCAACCTGACCTGATTTGTCCAAAATGACCCTGGGTCACTAAGGAACTGACATGTGTTCCAACGGTCAGATTTCATACACACACGACAACTTTACTTGAGCTACAAGCAAAGCTGACTTATCTAGCTCTAGATAAGATTTGCTCTCATTGTCTTCGCTCGAAGACATAGGATTTTGGTTAAGCATCACTTCAGTCATTCTGACTGTTTCACTTGGACCCCACTTAACAGTACGGTGGTTCCTATGACTCAACAAAGAAGAAAAAGAACGACGAAACAACTAAGTCTTCGCGCTCCATAGTCTTCACGCGATGTCTTCTTCTCTTGTCATAGTCTTCAATGTGAATGTCTTCACATACCACCTTTGACTTCAATGTCTTCATACATTTTTAGGGGTCAACTCCGGTAGGAAAACCAAATCAATGAGGGACTTCTACCTGTGTTATCCTGCAATTCTCACAAACACATTAGTCCCTCAACCAGGTTTGTCATCAATAGTCCAAAACCAACTAGGGGTGGCACTAGATGCACTTACACTCCCCCTGACAGCCGGGACCCACCAGCTATATCTTCACACGCAAGGAAGTGCATCCTTATCCTCCCTAACATCTGGGACCCACCCGGTCGAAGCGTACGTAGTGTTGTCACGAATGTGTACGTACATACTGGTCGATCGATCTCTCTGCAACGATGAACCGTGGCCGAGCAACCAGTGGCACATGAAGTAGTAGATGACCTCGAGTTGGTGGCGAAGGAAGAATCGGCATGCCCCCGACATAGCAGTTTAGGCAGTCCCTTCTAAACTGTGTACACGTACGTATAGCCAGATACCAAAAAATACGGCAACCTACGTACATACAGGCGGGGTCTCGAACGCCTACTCGCGCATACATACGGCTAGTGCTCATGTACATGGAGAGGCAGCAGACGGCAGCAACGGCGTCATGTTCATCGGGAACCAACCGGCTTGGACAGAACAGGCAGAACGAAGTCTGGCGTACCGCAGAACGGAGGAAACGGGCCTTATGTTCGACTGCGTGCGGTCGAAACGGGGTCCTGTTCATCGGGGAGAGTCTGGCGTAGCGCAAAACAGAGGAAACGGACATGTGTTGGAGTGCGTACGGTCGAAACAGGGTCCTGTTCAATGGGAGGGGTGTAGCGTACCGCAAAACGGAGGAAACGGACTTGTGTTGGAGCGCCTACAGTTGAAACGAGGTCCTGTTCATCCACTGTCTACTGCCTCACTCCAGCCTCCACTGACTATTGTTCATCCACCGTCGACCTCTTCCAGCCTCCACGGGCTACTGTTCATCCACGGGTACTGTTCATCTAGCCTCCATCGGCTGCTGTTCATAGAGCCTCTACAGGGTCCTGTTCATCCACCCCCAACCGTGTGGGATGCGGCGGCCTCCTAGGGGTCCTGTTCATCCAACGGCAACGGCCTACTACCATGGGGTTGTAACGCCCCGGATGTAACTTTCCATAATTGTAACTCCAACTCTTGCCATTTCCGGCTATGTGATATGCTATATCCTTCGTGGTTGAATTTTTTGCCTTTCGTTTTGCATTTTGTTCATGTCATGTATTTCATCTCATGTCATCATGTGCATCTCATTTGCATCGTGTTTGTCTCATGCATCCGGTCTTTTTACCCGCTGTCCGTTTCAGAATTCAACACTCCCACATGCACCCGTTGCACCTCTCAGATCTCGCTTCGTGAGCGCGAGAAAAACATTCTCGGAATGGGACGAGATTTGTCGAGTGGCCTTGGTACATCACTGGTAGGCCGCCTGTCAAATTCCGTTCCATTTGGAGGGTAGTTTGATGCCCCAACGGTTAACCTGGTAACCGCAAAAGCCCTTCTCTCTTTGCTTCCCAACACCTCTCCAAATAGCCCACTAGCCCATCTAAACCCCCTCCATGCTCTCCGTCGTTGTATCACGATCGTGTGGGCAAAAACTGCACCTCATTTGGACTCTCCTAACTCCCCCTACCTATAAATATGCCTCCCCCTCCTCATTTTGCGGATGAAACCCTAGCTCCCACCACCTCCGCATCGCCGGACGCACCCGCCGACGGCCGGACACGTCCGCCACCACCGCCTGGACCTATCACACCTCGCCACATGTGGCCCCGCCGCCTCCACCGCCGCCAGCCCGCCCGAGCCCGTAGCGGCCCCCTCCGGCCCATCGCCCGCGCCGCCGCCTCCCGTGCTCGCCGCCCGCTATCGCCTAGCGCCGCCGACGACACCGCCTGTCGCTGCCGTTGCGCCAGCGCCGCTCCTCGCCCCGCCGCCGACGCGCACCGCGCCACCGGACGCCGCCACCGGATCCAGCACCGACTGGCCAGATCCGGCCAGCCCCTCACCGGCGACCTCTTCCCCGGCCATCTCCGGCGTTCGCCGTCGACTCCGGCCACCTCTCCGGCGACTTTTCCGGCGACCTCGGTTCATGTGCCCCGGACAAACCCTAGATCCGCGAGGTGATATTTCCGTCCAAGTCCCTAGGATCCAACATTATATGCACCCCTTTGACATGCCATATCTCCATGCTTGTAGCTCCATTTTGCGTGCATGATATATCGAAATGTTCGTCTCGTGATGCTCTTCATGTTAGTGTCATTTCCATGCATGTTACTATCAATATCGATGCCCTAATCCTTGTTGCAAAAGTGCAATATGATGTTGTCTACTGGGATTTATCATAACTTGTTGATTTATCATTTTCATTGCATTTTGTGTGTGCATCCTATGAGGATGATGTCTGCATGTTTCTGGAGCATCTCCATGCCATCTTTAAAGTGGTGCAAGCCTTGTATTTTTATGTGCTCTGTGGTGACTAGCACAAGCATGCAAAGTAGGCTATATGATGTTGCTGATTTCAGGCACTTAGTATTTTTGCGAAGTCCTTTCCTGTCAGATTATGATGCTATGTTGTCTTGCTGCTACAAGTAGATCCATGCACATTTTGAGGTAGTTCAGTAAGAGTGTTGTGAAGATATGGTTATGCTCTATTCGTTCATGCCTCTGGTTGCAATTATGGAGTCCTCTAGATTGTCATTACCATGCTCTACATTTGCTAAATATTGTTACTTGCAGATTGTTAACATGAAGTTCATTTTTGCCATGTGTTTTGCTATCGATCCATGCACCCTATGAACTTGCTCTTGCCATGTTTAGCTTCATAAATGTGTCTACTTACTGTTGGTTACTGAGGGAGTCCTGGATTAGGGGCTGTCCGGATGGCCGGACTCCTGGACTATGAAGATACAAGATTGAAGACTTCGTCCCATGTCCGGAAGGGAGTTTCCTTGGCGTGGAAGGCAAGCTTGGCGATACGGATATGTAGATCTCCTACCATTGTAACCGACTCTGTGTAACCCTAGCCCTCTCCGGTGTCTATATAAACCGGAGAGTTTTAGTCCGTAGGACGAACAACAATCATACCATAGGCTAGCTTCTAGGGTTTAGCCTCTCTGATCTCGTGGTAGATCTACTCTTGTACTACCCATATCATCAATATTAATCAAGCAGGACGTAGGGTTTTACCTCCATCAAGAGGGCCCGAACCTGGGTAAAACATCGTGTCCCCTGCCTCCTGTTACCATCCACCTAGACGCACAGTTCGGGACCCCCTACCCGAGATCCGCCGGTTTTGACACCGACATTGGTGCTTTCATTGAGAGTTCCTCTGTGTCGTCACTTTTAGGCCCGATGGCTTCTCCGATCATCAATAGCGATGCAATCCATGGTGAGACTTTTCTCCCCGGATAGATCTTCGTATTCGGCGGCTTTGCGCTGCGGGCCAATTCTCTTGGTCATCTGGAGCAGATCGAAAGCTACGCCCCTGGCCATCAGGTCAGATTTGGAAGTTTGAACTACACGGCCGACATCCGCGGAGACTTGATCTTCGACGGATTCGAGCCACAGCCGAGCGCGCCGCACTGTCATGATGGGCATGATTTAGCTCTGCTGCCGAACAGTGCCCTGGAGGCCGCACCTGTGTCCGCTCCGACCCCTAGCTCGGAGCCGATCACACCAACCGAGGATGGTTGGTTAGACACCACCTCGGGGGCTGCAATTTCTACGGCAATCGAGCAGAACACCAGCCCTTTTCTCTGCGAAGCCTGTGACTCCAAGGAGCCGGACTCCTCTCCAGACTCCGAGCCCTCCGCATCCCGACCGATCGAACCCAATTGGGTGCCGATCATGGAGTTCACCGCCGCGGACATCTTTCAGCACTCGCCCTTCGGCGATATTCTGAAGTCACTAAAGTCTCTCTCTTTGTCAGGAGAGCCCTGGCCGGACTATGGTCGGCAAGGTTGGGATGCGGATGATGAAGAAATTCAAAGTCCACCCACCACCCACTTCGTAGCCACTGTCGATGATTTAACCGACATGCTCGACTTCGACTCCGAAGACATCGACGGTATGGACGCCGATGCAGGAGACGATCAAGAACCAGCGCCTATAGGGCACCGGAAAGCCACCTCGTCATATGATATATACATGGTGGACACCCCAAAAGAAGGCAATGGCGATGGAACAGCGGAGGATGACCCCTCCAAGAAGCAGCCTAAGCACCGGCGTCAGCGACGCCGCTCTAAATCCCGCCAAAACAAAAATGGTGATTCCGGCACGGTGGATAATAACACCCCGACAGTGCCGAAGACAACCACCTCCAGCAAGATTCAACACAGGAGGATAGAGAAGCCAGCCCTCATGAGAGAGCGGCAGACAGAGAGGTCGAGGACGATAATTATATGCCTCCCTCCGAAGACGAGGCAAGCCTCGACGACGACGAATTTGTCGCGCCGGAGGATCCCGTCGAACAAGAGCGTTTCAAACGCAGGCTTATGGCCACGGCGAGCAGCCTCAAGAAAAAACAGCAACAGCTTAGAGCTGATCAAGATTTGCTAGCCGAAAGATGGACTGAAGTCCTTGCGGCCGAAGAGTATGAACTCGAACGCCCCTCCAAGAGCTACCCAAAGCGCAGGTTGCTACCCCAATTAGAGGAGGAAGCACCTAAACCTACATCACCAACACATGATGCGGCCGACCGGCCACCCCGTGGCCGCGACAGAGAGGCCTCTCGGCCCTCCACTCAAGTCGCACCTCGGCGCCGCTCTACAACTACCAAGGCATGGGAAAATGCGCCAGACCTGCGAGATATATTGGAGGACAAGGCAAGGCAAAAAAGATCGATCTACGGATCACGTGGGCACCCCACGGCACGAGACGGTACTCGTCACGCCAGATACAGTAAATCCGGCCGGGCTGAACACAGTAGACAAAGCTCGTTTGAGCTGCGTCGTGATGTAGCCCAATACAGAGGCGCCGGGCACCCACTATGCTTCACAGATGAATTAATGGATCATCAAATCCCCGAGGGTTTCAAACCCGTGAACATCGAATCATACGATGGCACAACAGATCCTGCGATATGGATCGAGGACTATCTCCTTTATATCCCCATGGCTCGCGGTGATGACCTACACGCCATCAAATACCTCCCGCTCAAGCTTAAAGGACCAGCCCGGCATTGGCTTAACAACTTGCCAGCAGAATCAATTGGTTGTTGGGAGGACCTAGAAGCTACATTCCTCGACAATTTCCAGGGCACTTATGTGCGACAACCAGACGCCGATGACCTAAGCCACACAATTCAGCAGCCAGAGGAATCGGCCAGACAATTCTAGACACGGTTCCTAACCAAGAAAAATCAAATCGTTGATTGTCCGGACGTAGAGGCCCTAGCAGCCTTCAAGCATAACATCCACGACGAGGTCTTGCACGGCACCTAGGACAGGAAAAGCCGAAATCTATGGCAGCCCTCACGACACTTATGACCCACTTTTGCGCGGGAGAAGAGAGATGGCTAGCTCGTAGCAATAACATGACTAAGAGCCCTGGTAATTCAGATACCAAGGACAGCAGTGGCAGGACGCGTCGCAACAAGCAAAAGCCCCGCATTAACGGCGACAATGCTGAGGATACGGCAGTTAATGCAGGATTCAAAGGCTCTAAACCCGGTCAGCGGAAAAAGCCATTCAAAAGAAATACTCTGGGCCCGTCCAGTTTGGACCGAATACTCGACCGCTCATGCCAGATACATGGCACCCCCGAAAAACCAGCCAATCACACCAACAGGGATTGTTGGGTGTTCAAGCAGGCAGGCAAGTTAAATGACGAAAGCAGAGACAAGGGGCTGCATAGCGATGACGAGGAGGAGCCCCGGCCGCCGAACAACAACGGACAGAAAGGTTTTCCCCCACATGTGCGGACGGTGAACATGATATACGCAACCCATGTCCCCAAGAGGGAGCGGAAGCGTGTGCTAAGGGACGTATACGCGATGGAGCTAGTCGCCCCAAAGTTCAACCCATGGTCTTCCTGCCCAATCACTCTTGATCGAAGGGACCACCCCACTAGCATCCGTCATGGCAGATTCGCCGCATTGGTTCTAGACCCAATTATTGACGGATTTCACCTCACTAGAGTCCTTATGGACGGCGGCAGCAGCCTGAACCTGCTTTATCAGGATACAACGCGGAAAATGGGCATCGATCCCTTGAGGATTAAACCCACCAGAATGACCTTTAAAGGCGTCAAACCAGGTGTAGAAGCCAACTGTACAGGCTCAGTTACACTTGAAGTGGTCTTCGGATCTCCGGATAATTTCCGAAGCAAGGAGTTAATCTTCGACATAGTCCCGTTCCGCAGTGGCTATCACGCACTGCTCGGGCGAACCGCATTTGCCAAGTTCAATGCGGTGCCGCACTACGCATATCTCAATCTCAAGATGCCAGGCCCTCGAGGCGTCATCACGGTCAATGGAAACACCGAACGCTCTCTCCGAACGGAGGAGCATACGACGGCTATCGCAGCGGAAGTACAAAGCAGCCTCTCAAGGCAATTCTCCAGTCCGGCCATTAAACATCCAGACACCGTCAAGCGCGCCCGGAGTAACCTACATCAAGACCGCCTGGCAGGTTCCAAGCAAGCGTAGCAATGCGGCCCCAACCCTAGCCCTCGCGAACTTGCGAAACCAGTGTTGCACGTACATAACTACGCTCTAGAAATACCATGGGCACAGGGGGAGGGGCACCATCACGACACGCCCGAAACGCGGCTTAAACCGCACTAGGGGCTGCCAATTTCTTAATTTTCTCTTATTTTCAAGACTCCATTCTTCGGAAGGCTTGTCCGGCAGTACAATTGCCGCACAAACGATACAACCAGGGAAGCAGAAAGCCACGCCGCACTACGGAACTCTAAGGTGGTCTCTATAACGAGCAGTATACCTGTTTCGCATAACATTCCGCAGCTCGCCCCTGGAAAGGACATATTTGATAGTCCCATCTTTTGCTTATCGCACTATTTGTATCGTTCTGCTTTGATCGCAGCTTTTTTAAATAAACAATGCATAGCTTCCGTCTATTATCGCATTACCTCTTTTTTTATGAATATATGTTCATTAATGACATGTTGCACCCGTACACTTTTGTACGGCCAATACGCCAGGGGCTTAAGTACCCCACAACATGGTGTGAGAAGTCCGAACACTTTCACAAGTGCGGCACCCCGAACTTATAGCATTATATGCATCGGCTCCAAATCATGTCTTGGGTCAATAGTTGGGTTTGCCCGGCTCCTATGTTTTGGTACCTTACGTTCCGTCATATCGGCTAAGGTAGCACTAGGAGAACAACTACGATTGTGCCCCAGTTGAGCTAGGCTAAGCACCTCAGTAGAGAAAGCTAAAACTGACCGTCATGATGAGGCGAGAGCTGGTCGCTGTTCGAGAGGTTTTCGAGTCCCTAAAGACTTATGCCGCTTAGAGCGAGGAGTCGGCTTTGTCTGGCCTAGGCGTCAATAGCGCCCCGAACTCGGTCTTCCGAACACTAGGGGATTCGCCAAAACTTAAAATTATAGGATTCTATGGCTAAGTGAGAGTGTTCAAGCATTATAGTCTGATTGCCTTGTTCGTTGTGTTGAGCGCCTCCCTCGAAGGACCCAAGAATGGGAAAAAGAGCGCTCATGTTTATCCCGAACACCCCAGCACTCGTGGCATGGGGGCAGAAGCCGACGACTCGCCATCTCTCAAATTTGATAAACGGCCGCACAGAAGGTAATACTTTAAATTCAAAAGTGTTGCTTAGCGCATATGAACAAGTTTTCAGCGTACAGGATCACAAATGCAAGTTTACTCAAAAATTACATCTTTGGAGCATTTATCCGCTATAAGGCGGGCACCCTTCAGGACGCCCTCATAATACGCTTCCGGGACGCGATGCTCCTTGCCCGGCGGCGGCCCGTCCTTCACCATCTTCTCCGCATCCATCTTGCCCCAGTGCACTTTAGCACGGGCAAGCACCCTACGGGCACCTTCGATGCAGACGGAGCGCTTGATTACTTCAAGCCGTGGACAGGCATCCACCAGCCGCCTCACCAGCCCGAAGTAGCTCCCAGACAGAGCCTCTCCAGGCCACAGCCGAACTATGAGGCCCTTTACGGCCTGTTCAGCAACCTTGTGGAGCTCGACCATCTGCTTCAGCTAGTCGCTCAAAGGCACCAGGTGTCCGGCCTCAGCATACTGAGACCAGAACACCTTCTCCGTCGAGCTCCCCTCCTCGCCTCGGTAGTAGGCGGCGGCATCAAACGCACTGCGGGGCAAATCTGCGAATGCTCCTGGAGAGCTCCGGACTCGGGTAAGTAACAAATAATTCACTTTCACGTGCTTGCTTTGCATAATGAATGCCTTACCCGTCGCTATCTTCTTCATCGCGTCAATTTCTTTGAGGGCTTTCCGGGCTTCGGCCTTGGCAGACTTCTCGCTTTTGAAGGCTGTCACAAGCTCGGACACTTGCGTCTTTGAGTCAAGCTCCAAACTCTCGTGTTTTTTCACGAGAGCCTCGAGCTCTTTCTGCACCTCCTCCACCCGCGCCTCCTATTTCTCACTCTCCGTGCGCTCCGCGGCCGCCCTGTTTTCGGCCTCGGTGAGCCCTTGCTTAAGGGTTGCCACCTCGGCCGTGGCCCCTATAATAGCACGTTGATCCTGTCATTTTTTGCAACCAAATCTTCTCTCTATAATTGCGCAAGGTATTACTTACCTTCCTTCTCCTCGAGTTGCCTCTTGGCATGGCCGAGCTCGTTCTCGGACCGCGTGAGGTTCTGCTTCAGCGTATCCACCTCCGCAGTCAGTGCGGCGGAGGCCAGCAGCGAAGCCTGCATAGGCATATTGACTTGATTATGTTAGACTCATGCGATTATTAGATCCTCTATTTGGCTCTTCTTTCCGAACGCCGAACAGAGCATCAGGGGCTACTATCTATGCAGTAATATTTTTACATATTCTTTACCTACCTCAAAGCCTGTTAGAAGGCTGGCACATGCTTCAGTCAGTCCGCTCCTGGCAGACTGAACCTTCTGGATCACCGCACTCATAATAGTGTGGTGCTCCTTGTTGATGGAGGCGCCGTTAAGTGTCTCCAGCAAATTGTCAAGTGCCTCCGGTTGGACGGAGGTCACCGGCTCGGTAGGCTCGCTCCTCTTGGAAGGAGGCCGCCAACTGGAGTCCGGAACCATTGAAGGTTCCGGCGCAGTGTCTGGCTCAAGGCAGGACTCGGAGCCCTTGGGGGTTTTATCCCTTTTGCGCCTGGAGTCCGGGAGGTCGCCTTGCGGCGCCTCCAGGACCACCTCCTCCTGGCTTGGAACCTGTTGGGACAGCACCTCGGCGTCGTCCGTAGGGTGGGGGGAGGTAGCCGTCGGAAGAGAATTCACATCCGACGAATCCAGGGAACCGCTCGACGACACGTCGAGCTGGTCTTTGGGTGGACTGCATAAACATGTTCGACATGAGGAAAAGTTGTGCAATGGAAGAATACTATGAATCACTCTGGTATCCGGACACTTACGATCTCGCCAGGGGCTTGGCCCTGTGCGTCCACTCCTCTTCACCGTCGTCGGCGTTTGTGGAGCTGTCCGGAGGAAGGGTATTCCCCTTCTTGGACCCTTCGGCCTCCCCAGTTGGGGCGGCCTTCCTTTTCTTCTCTCCCCCCGCTGGAGGGGGAGAGGTCTCTTCTTCCTCCTCCTCGTCTTCATGGGAGGAGTGCGTCTTGGAGTCGTCGGATGATGAATCCGACACCCCCAGGCGCCGGGCACTCTTCCGAGTCCCCGTGGCCTTCTTCTTAGCCTTCTTCTCCGGCACCACATAGGGTGCCAGAACTAGCAGCTTCGCCAAGCGAGCGTCCGCTGGGCCTTCGGGCAAAGGAGCCGGACAGTTGATCTCTCCGGACGTCTCCTGCCAATCCTGTCAAAGGTAAGGGAGCTTAAGATCCCGCATGGAGTCAAACTATGAAAAACTAATACCCTATAAAGATAAAAACAACTTACCGCACGAGCGCGACGCTGCGTGCTGAATCCGCGATCCTCGGTAGCGGATGCGGGGGCCTCGGCGCCCTTGAAAAGCACCCTCCAGGCATCTTCGTACGTTGTGTCGAAGAGCCTGCTTAGAGTTCGGTGCTGCACCGGGTCAAACTCCCACAGGTTAAAAGCCCGTTGTTGACACTGGAGGATCCGGCGGATGAGCATAACCTGGACTACGTTGACAAGTTTGAGCTTCTTGTCCACCAGGGTTTGGACGCATGTTTGGAGTCCAGTTAGCTCTCCTTATTTACCCCACGACAAGCCCGTCTCTTTCCAGGAGGTGAGCTGTGTTGTGATGCCCCAAGACCGGACCTTCAGATGCCTTCCATGTTTTCCGAGTTCCGTCGGGTGTTTTGTTTTGTCTGTTGCATGCATCATTGCATATTTTGCGTTGCATCATGTCATCATGCCATCATGTCATTTCTTTTCATTACTCAACTAAATAAATGGCATGGATCTTTGATCCATTTAAATCGAGGGAAGGGTGACTTCTCTTTATAACATATCCTCCCGATATTAGGGAGCTATAGTAAATATTTCTTTAATTTGGAATTCACCTTAACACAGTTGCATATTAAATCCCTTGGCCTTTTTCTTCTTCAACTGTTGACTCACTAACCTTGCCATTTATTCTTTCATCATTTTCCGGAGCTCTACAAAAATTCTCAATATTTTTTGGAAACTCCTAAAACCTCGTCCTAGTTCAAACCCATTTGAATAAAATTCAAATGAGTTTGAATTCTTATCGTTCGATCTGGCATTTTCTAATTTTCTCGGACCAAGCATTTTTTTGTGAGTCCATGAAAATTAGCCACATGCCCTAATTCTTCTTCCAACCTTCTCTTGTCTTCTTTCCTTCTAGTTCTCTGTTAATGTAAAGAGAAAGGAGGAAGAGAGAAACCCAGCCGCCACTTGTGTCCAGTCGGACCAATTTGGCCCAAGGCCTAGGCTACTGCAAGCCCTTTAGCCAGGCCGGCCCATTCTGCTTCACGGCCTGCTAGACCCAGTCGCCTCCCACTAGTGTCGCAACCCTAGGCCGACCGAAACCATCTCCTTCTCGATCCCTCTCTCCCTCCTAGCGCCGTCACCAGGAGACCCATGCTCGACCCCCTCCTCTCGCCGTGATCCTTTCTCCCTTTCTCGATCTCCCACGCCCGAACCTCCCATCTCCCTCTCGTGCCCTATGATGCAACCCCGTCGTCGTGCACCACCTTTCGCACCTCCCGCCGCCTCCCATGGCGCCCTCACCCGCGCACGAGACCTCCCCGTCGCCAGCACCGCTGCCTTGCCGCGCCTGAGTCCTCGTGCGCCTCCCTGCTTCGTCCGGCCGCAGCGCCGCCAAGCTCCTCCAACCGCCACTGCCGGAGACCGGCAGGTCGCTTCCGTCCGTCTCCTCCACATGGAGCATGCGCAGCCACGCGCCCAGAGGCCGCCGCCCACTCCTCCCTCGATCCCGCCGGATTCAAGCGCCGCGAAGCAGCTCCCTCTCCTGCGCATCTCGCTGCCGTCTCCCCGCATCAGACCTGGCCTCCACCACCTCGCCTTCATCTGCCTCCCCACCAGGGTCCCTCGCAGTCTCCACCTTGTCGCCTTGCCTCGTCGCTGGCCCTGCTCCACCTCGTCGCCTCGCTTCCCCAGAACCAGGCCACGGCCGCGCCATGGCCGCCTCCCTGCTTTGCACCCGGCCTCGACTGGAGTCGCCCCTGTCATCAACCAGCACGACCACGAGGCTGCACTCTCCTTCCCCTGCACAGGAGCTCGCAGCTACCACCATCGCCTCCTTGTTGTTGGCATCCTGAGGCCCTTTTGTTGTTTTGTGTTGGACGCGGCAAGATCGACTACAACGACGCCAAGTTCCACCACCGACAAGACCCGGACTCTGAATGCAAGTACAACTACAAACCTGAAGAACTCAGATGCATCATGTCCCCGAGGAGACCCGTTTTTTCGTCAAGTTCGACTACATTGTGACGCGTCAAGTACCTATGCCGTGTCTCCGGAATCGCCAAGACCGTCCTGAATATTGCCAAGTACCACTTCGATTCCAGAACGCGACAAGTACCATGACGCCCGGAGTCCTCTGATCCGTCAAGTTCCATTATGAGATATACAACTACCGTCGACCTCGAAGACCTCGGATTCACCAAGTTCTCGCGACGACAAGTGGGACCCTTAGGATGCGCCAAGTTCGTCCACAAAAAAATGCCAAGTACCACTCATGTCAGCAAGACCCGCAAGTCGGACCCCGAATGATTGACGTCTCGTGGACCGTGTACAACTACCGTCGCCCCGAAGACGTTGGAGTCATCAAGAACCTCTCCAAACGAACGTGAACGACTACCGTCGCGAGATCGCGAGAACCTCTACCGTCGACCCTAGAGCGTGCAAGAACGACTACTTCCACTACCGTCGTCGCGAGAACGTCTACTTCCTCTGCTTTGCACCAAACGAGAACTGTCCCGCTTGCACGCTTCGAAGGTATAACCCTGAGACGACCGCCCGTGAACGAATGCATGTGTGATGCATGAGATGCTCGTGTTTGCTCCGTGCTCGAATTGCCGGTGCACGTTGCCCCTCTTTTGCCTGTCACCATCGTCGACTCATGGGACACCCGGTATCCGGGAGTGCCCCACCATATTTTGCACGCATCCGCACACTTCTCCTTTGCATCGGTATCTCAATCGAGTTACCGGAACCAGGACATTGTCGTGGCACCGTTTCGGTATCGTTGCCGTGGCACCCCTTTCCTTTCCACCATGGTGACAAATGCTTCATAATGCTCTTGTCAACTTGTAATATAAATTGCATAAACTTGTTCATGTCATCAGCATCATGATAACAACAATTAAAATGTTTAGATTGTTGTTGCAATAAATTACTAAGGGATATGGGGATTTACCGGATTCGTTATTTGTTATATCCGGCCCCATTTAAATTGTTAGATGGTATAGTTTTGTTATGCTTCACCTCTTGCCATGTTAATCAACATTTAATATTGTTGAGTACCTAAATGAGAGAGAACTAAATAATTGATGTGGTGTTTCGTCAATATGCAACTCGTTGCATATTGAGCTCCACTTAACTTGTAGTTTTGTTTGTGCCCATATTGACATGTCATGCATATTTAAACCAAACATGCATCATACTTGATTGTGCATCATGCCATGATTCTGTGGTGGTTGTTTACTATGTTGTTAGTATCTTTCCGGTGTTGCTTCTTCTGGTCGTTTCCGATAACGTCGCGTTTGTGAGGATTCGTTCGACTACGTCTGTTTGTCTTCTTCATGGACTCGTTCTTCTTCCTTGCGGGATCTCAGGCAAGATGATCATACCCTCGAAATCACTTCTATCTTTTCTTTCTAGTTGCTCGCTCTTTTGCTATGCCTATGCTGCGATACCTACCACTTGCTTATCATGCCTCCCCTCTTGTTGAACCAAGCCTCTAACCCACCTTGTCCTAGCAAACCGTTGTTTGGCTATGTTACCGACTTTCTCAGCCCCTCTTATACCGTTGTTAGTTGCAGGTGAAGATTGAAGTTTGTTCCTTGTTGGAACATGGAGATGTTGTTCCTTGTTGGAACATGTTTACTTGTTGGGATATCACAATACCTCCTATTTAATTAATGCATCTATATACTTGGTAAAGGGTGGAAGGCTCGGCCTTATGCCTGGTGTTTTGTTCCACTCTTGCCGCCCTAGTTTCCGTCATATCGGTGTTATGTTCCCGGATTTTGCGTTCCTTACGCGGTTGGGTTATAATGGGAACCCCTTCACAGTTTGCCTTGAATAAAACTCCTCTAGCAAGGCCCGACATTGGTTTTACAATTCGCCACCTAGCCTTTTTTCCCTTGGGTTAGGCCATCCCAAGGGTTATCTTTATTTTTAACCCCCCCCCCCCCCCCCCCCCCCGGGCCAGTGCTTGTCTAAGTGTTGGTCCAACCGAGCGATGTCCGGAGCTACCAGGGGCAACTCTGGGCTGGTCCACCCGATGTCTTGCTCATCCGGTGTGCCCTGAGAACGAGATATGTGCAGCTCCTATCGGGATTTGTCGGCACATCTGGGTAGTCTTGCTGGTCTTGTTTTACCATTGTCGAAATGTCTTGTAACCGGGATTCCGAGTCTGATCGGGTCTTCCCGCTAGAAGGAATATCCTTCGTTGACCGTGAGAGCTTGTGATGGGCTAAGTTGGGACACCCCTGCAGGGATTTGAACTTTCGAAAGCCGTGCCCGCAGTTATGGGCAGATGGGAATTTGTTAATGTCCGATTGTAGAAAACCTGAAGTTGACCTTAATTAAAATGCACCAACCGCGTGTGTTACCATGATGGTCTCTTCTCGGCGGGGTCCGGGAAGTGAACACGGTGTTGGAGTTATGCTTGACGTAGGTTGTTCTAGGATCACTTCTTGATCATAGTTGTTAGACCGTGCTTTGCTTTCTCTTCTCGCCCTCTTTTGTGAATAGGTTAGCCACCATATATGCTAGTCGCTTGCTGCAGCTCCACCCCATACCTTTACCTTACCCATAAGCTTAAATAGTCTTGATCGCGAGGGTGTGAGATTGCTGAGTCCCCGTGACTCACAGATACTTCCAAAACCAGCTTGCAGGTGCCCATGAGTTCGTGAAGATGACGCAACCAAGCTCAGGAGGAGCTCAATGAAGATCTTGTCCTTTTTGTTGTTGTGTTTTCCATTTGATTAGTAGTGGAGCCCAGTTGGGATGATCGGGGATCTGTGTAGCATTTGGGGTAGTCTTCTTTTATTTTGATTCCGTAGTCGGACCTTGAGTGTATCTGGATGAATGTAATGCTTTATTCATGTAATTGTGTGAAGTGGCGATTGTAAGCCAACTATTTATCTCTTTCCCTTATGTATTACATGGGTTGTGTGAAGATTACCTCACTTGCGACATTGCTTTCAATGCGGTTATGCCTCTAAGTCGTGCTTCGACACATGGGAGATATAGCCGCATCGAGGGCGGTACAAGTTGGTAATCAGAGCCTTCCCCGACCTTAGGAGCCCCCTGCTTGATCGAATTAGCTGACGAGTTGAGTCTAGAAAAATGTTTTTAGTCATTTAGGAATTATATATTGGAGAGTTAGGAATTCTTTTACTCCTCAGTCCCTTCATCGCTCTGGTAAGGCATCCTGATGTAGAGTTTTGACTCTTCTCTTCTCAAATTTCACTAAAAAAATTTAGGATCACGCGGGTATCTTGGAATCGTTCCGATCGATTTGTGACGAGAACATTGTTCTTGGTGCCTCCTGTCATTTAGGGGTTGTGGCAGTGTCCCGGGGAGTTGAGCTCCGAGGTGTTGTCGTCACAATTTTATCGTTGCAGTTCTGGAATACCTGAGTTTAGTTTCGCCGACATCGAAAATCTCTTTTATGCAGTTGTTGGTGAGATAACCTCAACGCCACCCAGTACTGGGGCGGGAGTTCGGGAGTATTTCCATAACTCGTATAACGGATGCTTTTCGAAGGTTGAGGTAGACGATTTCTGAAGGTTTCTTGGTTATGTGTTGAAGGATGGATACAGCTGGATGTAGGATTTGCTAGTTTTGGGTGAGATATTATGCTTCCCCTGTATCCCCAACACCTGATTGCATAACCGGAAAATTTCGGGAGTTTATAAGTGGGAATTCAAGTAGCTCTTAGGATATCTTTCCGACAGATGTATGATACAAAATTGGGGTTCGACGTCTAGTGGTCCGCCTATTCACGGTTGGTTTTACAGTGGTCTCGTTGTGTCTTAAAGAGTCCTTGGCTATGCCGACTCGGGGACGCTTCGTATGTCATGTGCACTGCCTTGTACATGATGGTGCTGTACGATCGAGCCCGTGTAGGCCCCACCACGAAAACTTCGGACGAAATCTCTATCATATGTTTGTTCAGGCTTATTCTGCAAGCCAATCCTTTGTTTGTTTTGAGTTGTGGTATTTGAGTTGCTTCGAAGTCAAATGTTAATTTCATACCTTCTCTACACGGTGTTCTCATACTCCGATGTGAATACCAATCCTTCATGATCATCGATATTGTCATGTCAATCCTTTTCAACCGGCGTGTTTTCTTTTCAAGTGGATCGAACATTTCAACGTCCGCAAGATCAAGTATCAGTTCTTCTCAACGGTGTTCATTTCTTCCGTCTCCAAGTTGCCTTTGTTTTTCCCACCCTCCCTCCCTTTGTTTTCTTCAAGGACTCTCCATTCTTTTTCGTTAATGTTCTTACCTGGTGGATCTCACGAAGATTCTAATGGAGCTTCAAGTTCTTCATTCTTCATTCTTTTCTTCTCCGGTGGATTCAATTCAATTTTTTGGTGTTGATCATATCCTTTCCTCGTTTCAGAAGTTTTATCATACCGGTGCACCTCTTAATCATCCACTTCTCGCTCTTCAATTATTTCGGAGTGCTCAAGATATCCCGAAGATTCGTGTTTCCACTCTAGATTCGTTCAAGATCTTTCGAGGATGTTACCTCTTTCAAGCCATTTATTTCAAGCGGCGCAATCTATCTTCTAAATCATTCAACAATGTATCTTTTCAGTGGGCCCTAACCCACAGGTCTTTTTTCCAGGATCTTACCTGACTCTTCTTATTTTCCGGAGCTATCCTCAAATTTCATTTCGAAGTTTGACGTAAGAATGAATTATCATCAGTCAAATGTCTTTCTCCAAGATCGGTTAAATTCTTTTCATCGTTGGCTCAACATTCCATTTTTCATCCCGGAGTATCTCAATAATTTGGTGGTGTTTTTCATCGTCATTCTCAGATTTTGAAGACCGAAGAAGAGTTCCTCCTAAGTCCTTATCCGTTCTCTTGAAGATTCATGGTGCTAGCTTGTTGCCATCCTCTCATAATTATTTTTGATGGTGAGAATCCTTTTCACCCATCAGGAGATATTCAAGGGTATTTTCAGTTCGATTATCCAGAGCCCATCATTTCAGAAGACTTGTTCATTCTCATCTTTCAGCTCTCGTTCCCCAAATCTCACCGGTGCATCATTCAATATTCTTTAACCAACGCATGATCTCTTCGTTCTCATGTATCTAAATCCTAGCAAGTATTTTTGTTCATTTGCTAATTCCTCCCGGTATTTCTTTATCTTCTCTTCGTTCATTTTTAATTCTTACGGTGGTTCGTTCAAGATTTCTCTTCCTTATCAATTCATTCGTGGTTTCAATTCTACCGGTGGTTCGTTGAAGACCTTCCTCAAGTTTGCGCTATATCTATATTAATCCTTTTTACGAGAATAAGTAGTATGCCAATTCCATTGCTTGTCATCAATTTAAATTGGTGAAGGATAAGCATAATGTAATTCTTATTCTTGTTTCATCCATATGTTAATCTTTTCTTCCGGAGTTTGTTCACGATGATTATATTCTTGGTTTCAAGTGCTCGTCTTTCTTTCCCTAAGTTCCAAGCTCTAATTATCACGGAGATCCATCTAAATCATTACAAGGTGTCACCTTGTGTTTCCGACTTCTCTTTATTTTCGTTATTCTTTTTTGTCTACCGGAGTTCTTCATGAAGGTTCTACATGTTGGTTCATCAAGGATTTATATCCCTTCTCCAAGTGTTCATTGAGATTCTTTTCTAAGGAGCTCAAGCATTCTTCATCTTGCTATCTGGAGTGCAATTCTTTCTATCGTATCATTGGAGGTGGTATTATGTCATTCTTGATAATTTGAGTTCATGTTTCATGATTCACACGTTGTTAAGAATGAGATATTTTAAATCCATCAACCTTTTCGTTGGAGTTATCTTGGGTTATATTTCACCTAAAGCCTTCCCTAAGGATTGTTGCTATTTATGGTGCTCATAAAGGACCCAAGTTCGTCTTTTATCCTCCCGGTGAAATAAGTTTTCTCGTCTCCTTGTTCATACCAGTCCAATTCTTCTTCCCGTGAGTGGCAGGGTGTCACCTCATAATTTGAGATGTATTCCATAAGACCATATCAAGATTATTCTTTTTGTTGTTTGGTTTTTTTCCAACAACTCTATTTGACCCTTCTCCTAAGGATACCTTCTCAAGCTCTTTTGTGGCAGAAGTTGTTTTTTTATTCTCCATTCTTTTATTTAAATTATCTATCTTCTATCTTTTTGTTCCGGAGGCATTGTGTTGTTGCTCTCTTCAACCCTTCTTCTTGTTCTTGTCAGGACCTTGTTCTTTTCATGCTTATCTATTTAACCAGAGTGTCGCGTCCTCTTTTCAAGTATCCTCTCATCTTGTCAAGATCATGTTCAACTCCTTTCTTTTCCAACTAGAGTGTTGTCGTATTTGATCTCTATTGTTCTGTGTGCTCCTTCTTTCAACAAGAGTGTTTGCATGTACTTCTTTTTCATTGCAACCTTTTTCTTATGCCTTTCAACCTACAAGGTTCTAGTATTGTTCCTTGTTTCTCTTTTCTAACGGAGGTTTTCAACTTTATTCATCTTAGTTGTTTTCTTCCTTTCAATTTGGCTTAACCTTTTCAAGGTTCTTTGGTTTCACTCGTTTGTCAAAGGAGCAACTTAGTTTTTACCTCTTCTCTTCCTTTTCCGTTTCCGTCCGGTGCCATTCTAGATCTCGGGACGAGATCCTCTTGTAGTGGTGGAGTGTTGTGACGCCCCAAGACCGGAGCTTCAGATGCCTTCCATG
Source organism: Triticum urartu (assembly GCF_003073215.2). Classification (NCBI taxonomy): domain Eukaryota; kingdom Viridiplantae; phylum Streptophyta; class Magnoliopsida; order Poales; family Poaceae; genus Triticum; species Triticum urartu. The sequence continues at coordinate 352,510,791 of NC_053023.1, forward strand.
TTTTCCGAGTTCCGTCGGGTGTTTTGTTTTGTCTGTTGCATGCATCATTGCATATTTTGCGTTGCATCATGTCATCATGCCATCATGTCATTTCTTTTCTTAACTCAACTAAATAAATGGCATGGATCTTTGATCCATTTAGATCGAGCGAAGGGTGACTTCTCTTTATAACATATCCTCCCGATATTAAGGAGCTATAGTAAATATTTCTTTAATTTGGAATTCACCTTAACACACTTGCATATTAAATCCCTTGGCCTTTTTCTTCTTCAACTGTTGACTCTCTAACCTTGCCATTTATTCTTTCGTCAAATTCTGGAGCTCTACCAAAATTCTCAACATTTTTTGGAAACTCCTAAAACCTCGTCCTAGTTCAAACCCATTTGAATAAAATTCAAATGAGTTTGAATTCTTATCGTTCGATCTGGCATTTTCTAATTTTCTCGGACCAAGCATTTTTTTGTGAGTCCAAGAAAATTAACCACATGCCCTAATTCTTCTTCCAACCTTCTTGTAACGCCCTCGATGCGGCTATATCTCCCACGTGTCAAAGCACGACTTAGAGGCATAACCGCATTGAAAGCAATGTCGCAAGTGAGCTAATCTTCACACAACCCATGTAATACATAAGGGAAAGAGATAGATAGTTGGCTTACAATCGCCACTTCACAAAAATACATGAATAAAGCATTACATCATCCAAATACAATCAGGGCCTGACTACGGAGCCAAAATAAAAGAAGAACCCCAAATGCGACAAGGTCCCCGATCAACCCCAACTAGGCTCCACTACTGATCAATTAGAACGAAACAACACAAAGGACAAGATCTTCATCGAGCTCCTCTGTGAGCTTGGTTGCGTCATCTGCACGGTTCAACGACACCTGCAAGCTGGTTTGGAAGTATCTGTGAGCCACAGGGACTCAGCAATCTGTGAGCCCATATAAGGGGATAAGGATCCACCTTTTCATCCACGCCTTCTTCCTCCTTTTCCTATCCATTTCCGCGCACTCGAGCTCCAGCGCCCAAGTCCACACACCCCACCTCAACCTTCTCCAGCCATGTCCAGAGCGGGAGGCAAGTGGATGGTCTCCTCCGTCACGGAGGAACACATCAAAAAACTAAGGAAGGCCGGATACTTGTCTAACGACATTGCGCACCGGCTTCCCGAAGAGGGGCAGCTCATCCCCACCCCCAGGCCCCATGAGAGGGTGGTGTTCCTCCCCCATTTCCTCCGCGGACTGGGCTTCCCTCTCCACCCATTTGTCCGGGGGCTCATGTTCTAATATGGCCTGGATTTCCACGATCTGGCCCCAAACTTTGTCCTCAATATCTCGGCGTTTATCGTCGTGTGCGAGGCTTTCTTCTGCATCCGCCCCCATTTCGGCCTATGGCTCAAGACTTTGAATGTCAAGCCGAAGGTGGTGCGCGGCACTCAGGCGGAGTGCGGAGGCACCATGGTGGGCAAGATGCCCAACGTCCTATGGCCCAAGGGCTCCTTCGTGGAGTCCCTAAAGGGGTGGCAATCGGGGTGGTTTTACATCACCGAGCCGCGCGACCCTGAATGGGTCACAACCCCCGAGTTCCAATCGGGACCCCCTACGCGTGTAACGCCCTCGATGTGGCTATATCTCCCACGTGTCGAAGCACGACTTAGAGGCATAACCGCATTGAAAGCAATGTCACAAGTGAGGTAATCTTCACACAACCCATGTAATACATAAGGGAAAGAGATAGATAGTTGGCTTACAATCGCCACTTCACACAAATACATTTATAAAGAATTACATCATCCAAATACAATCAGGGCCCGACTACGGAGCCAAAATAAAAGAAGAACCCCAAATGCGACAAGGTCCCCGATCGACCCCAACTGGGCTCCACTACTGATCAACTAGAATGAAACAACACAAAGGACAAGATCTTCATCGAGCTCCTCTGTGAGCTTGGTTGCGTCATCTGCATGGTTCAACGGCACCTGCAAGCTAGTTTGGAAGTATCTGTGAGCCACAGGTACTCAGCAATCTCGCACCCTGGCGATCAAGACTATTTAAGCTTATAGGCAAGGTAAAGGTCTGAGGTGGAGCTGCAGCAAGCGACTAGCATATATGGTGGCTAAACATATGCAAATGAGAGCGAGAAGAGAAGGCAAAGCACGGTCGATAAAAGTATGATCAAGAAGTGATCCTATAGCAACCTACGTCAAGCATAACTCCAACACCGTGTTCACTTCCCGGACTCCGCCGGAAAGAGACCATCACGGTTACACACGCAGTTGATTCATTTTAATTAAGTTAAGGTTCAAGTTATCTACAACCGGACATTAACAAATTCCCATCTGCCCATAACCGCGGGCATGGCTTTCGATAGTTCAAATCCCTGCAGGGGTGTCCCAACTTAGCCCATGACAAGCTCTCGCGGTCAACGAAGGAATAGACCTCGTCCCGAGACATTCCGATCAGACTCGGTATCCCGGTTCTACAAGACATCCTCGACAATGGTAAAACAAGTCCAGCAAGACCACCCGTTGTGCCGACAAATCCTGATAGGAGCTGCACATATCTCGTTCTCAGGGCACACCGGATAAGCTAAGCGTACAGGAGCCGACGTAACCCAAGTTGCCAAGGGATGACCCTTCACGGTGCTCTGGGTCGGACCAACACTCAGAGGAGCACTGGCCTGGGGGTTTAATAAAGATGACCCTTGGGCTGGCCGACCCAAGGGAAAGAAAAAGGCTAGGTGGCAAATGGTAAAACCAATGTTGGGCCTTGCTGGAGGAGTTTTATTCAAGGCGAACTATCAAGGGGTTCCTATTATAACCCAACCGCGTAAGGAACGCAAAATCCGGGAACATAACACCGATATGACGGAAACTAGGGCGGCAAGAGTGGAACAAAACACCAGGCATAAGGCCGAGCCTTCCACCCTTTACCAAGTATATAGATGCATTGATTAAAATAAGATATATTGTGATATCCCAACAAGTAAACATGTTCCAACAAGGAACAACATCTCCATCTTCCAACAAGGAACAACCTTCAATCTTCACCTGCAACTAACAACGCTATAAGAGGGGCTGAGCAAAGCGGTAACATAGCCAAACAACGGTTTGCTAGGACAAGGAGGGTTTGAGGCTTGGTTCAACAATATGGGAGGCATGATAAGCAAGTGGTAGGTATCGCAGCATAGGCATAGCAAAAAAGCGAGCAACTAAGCAAGCAAAGATAGAAGTGATTTCGAGGGTATGATCATCTTGCCTGAGATCCTGCAAGGAAGAAGAACGAGTCCATGAAGAAGACAAACGGACGAGGTCGTATGGATCCTCACAAACGCGACATTAACGGAACTAACCCGAAGAAGCAACACCAGAAAGAAGCAAACAACATAGTAAACAACCAACACATAAGCATGGCATGATGCACAACCAAGTATGATGCATGTCCGGTTTAAATATGCATGACATGGCAAGTGCAACAACCAAAACTACAAATTAAGTGGAGCTCAATATGCAACGGGTTGCATATTGACGGAACACCACATCCATTATTTAGTTCTCTCTCGGTTATGTACCCACCAATATTAAATGTTGTTAAACATGGCAAGAGGGTGAAGCAAAAGAAAACTACCCATCTAGTCCAATTTAAACGAGGCTAGGAACAACAAACAACAATTCCGGAAACTCCTCATGTGCATATGTTAGGTTAGGTCCTGTTCTGCCCAAAACCATATTTTAGAGTTATTAGGCATGCAAAACAAAGTCAACATGATAAACTAGGCAAAATCCTACCCCATTTACATATAAAGTTTGTTAGGTTTGGAGCTACGGTTAAATAGTTATGAATTAAATCATTTTAGCATGGCATAGGGGCAAATTAAAACAAACAACATTTTAAACATTTTAAACATGGATGAAAAAGACATATTATTAAACTAGACACAATTCTAAGCAAGTTTCATATATAAAAGATTTTAATCCGATGCACGGTTAGTGAGTTATTAAATGCATGAACTAGGGGGACTTTTCTGTAAAACTGTAGTCTGAGGAAATTAGCAAAATTCGCAAGACCAGGAAAAAAACACAACGGGCCAAATCTAGATCAGAGCGTGGGCGCAGGATAGTATGCAGCACACAATGCGAGGGAAAAAGGTGGCTTCTCACACTGGGCCAACGGGCCGAAGGGGAAGCAGAGCGGCGGGCCGGCGGATCTGGCGAAGAGGAGCTGGGCCTTGGAGACCGAGCGGGGAGCTGGGCCAGGCCAGGGCGCTTCCCAAAATCCGAATCCCGCGACATTTGCGGGCCACAAAACAACTTGTCAAAAGAGAAGACCCCGATCGCGCCGGCGCTCGGTATGTCACAAGCAAAGAAATTCACTCGACGAAAGGCCTGGAATGGATCAAGGCGACTGAAAAAGGTTGGCAACGTCATCCGTGACGATTGACCCAAAACGAGGCGCTCACGTAGCCCGAAGAACCAGTCAGAAAGATCTCCAACTCTTTCCCCACTCTAACCTCGATCCATTCGGGGGCTAATGATGAAGACATGTACCTAGGGTAGGGACACGGACCTGACCAAAGAGTCCTACCCTAGGACATCCCTAGGAGAAGTCACCTTTCAATCGACTTAAAGGTATCCCACTCGACGGGCTCAAGACACTCGACTAGAAAGCTATCACTCGACCATGAAGCCAACCAGACGACCGCCAGGAGACCCACAGTCACTCCGCAGGCAAACGGTCAGCTGTTAAGTTGTCTTTATGGTCATCATAGCACTTTATTAGGGGCGTTACCAGTAACGCCCAACCTTAAATGTACCTTAAACCCTGCATTACTGAGGGCAGGAGGGGGCCAGCGAACTCTATATAAGCCACCCCCCTCCTCAGTATGAAGGGTTCGCACCCCAATTATTCACACGCCAGTAATCCAATCGACCGCCTCCGGGCACCGAGACGTAGGGCTGTTACTTCCTCCGCGAAGGGCCTGAACTCGTACATCTTGGTGTGTTTACAACTTCCCAATAGCTGAGATCTAGCCTCTCCATACTTACCCCCCTACATCACTGTCAGAGTTAGAACCACGACAGTTGGCGCCCACCGTGGGGCAGGAATCTTAGCGCCTGGTTGGGGAAGTTGCGGTTTCTCCGATCCCTCTGATCATGGTTTCGTGCGGAGTTTTGGTGGAGGGCCGCGAGATCCGTCTCGGCGTGCTCACGTTCATCGCCAACGACTCCGCCTGGCTTCAAGAGGCGCCACTCGACGTCGACGCGCTCCCCGTCCGCGGTGCGACGCATTTCCGCGCATTCGTTCGTGGCGTCCTCCTGCGGCAGCCGTCGACCCAGTATCGGTCGGCCCCCGTATCGTCTCCCCGCTCTGTCTCCCACCGGCGCAAGCGCTCCAGTCGGTCGAGACTCCAGAGGTGGGTGAGGCATGCCGTGGCTCGCCAGTCAGCCACCCCGCAAGTCGCGGCAATCGAGCCCGACGAATCCCTCTGCGGCCTGTTCGACTTGTCGACTGGCTCCGCGGAGACCGCATCCGAGTGCGACAGCAGCGACCCAGCGGCTGAGATCCTGGCGGTCGATGGAACGCACAGTCCTCCCGGTTTCCCTCGCGCTGATGGAGGCGCGGGCGGGGGCGGCCCGTCGCATCCCCACGATGAGTATCTCCCCGAACCTCTCACGTCATCACAGCGAGAGGAGCTTCGCCGCCGGAACACGGACGCCCTCCGCACCCCTATTGTCGGAGAGTCCCCCGAGGCCCGGGCCTTGGAGGACGCACGTTTGGCTAATTTGGCCGAGCGCACTCGACTAGAGAATCTCCAGCGAGCACTCGACGAGCGAGTGCGTCAGCGGGCTCCCGAGTCTAGTCGACGCCAGCTCTTCCCGCCGACGCAGGTATATCAACCCCAGTTCAGAATTTGGCCGCTGCGGCCCGTATAGCAGAATCAATTCAGCCCTCCCAGTCGGAGGCTGGCAGGGGCTTGTTACAGATGAGAGCGTTGCTCCGGGCGGCGGGAAACCAGAATTCCGCTATTTCTCAGTCGCGGAACAGGATCCACAGTCGATCTGTTGCAACCGATACAGTCCAGTCGTCTCACAGCCCGCGGTCGCCCCCGAGGCGTGAGGGACATGGCGACCGGCATGATCAGTACGGAAGGAACGAGCAGTATGATCACCGATCCGATCGTGATGATCGACGTCGAGTGCCAACCCCTCCCCCATGGAGTGGGTCATATGCGCCTCGACATCGAGATGACAGACGCCCTCGTAGCGTTGGGCAAAGGGTTCCCGTCGACCCCAGGGACCCAGGCTTTGACGCGAGATCTGTCCTCGTTCAAGGCTTGGTTGACAGGAACAGGGCTCATCGGGAAGGCCAGAACAGAGATGCGCCCGCCAGCAGCAGAGTACATGCTTCAGGGCCAGAGTGTTTCAGTCGAGCCATCAGAGCCGCAGTGATTCCTCCCAATTTCAGGCTGGCGACTGGAATCAGCAAGTTCACCGGTGAATCTAAGCCTGACACTTGGCTCGAAGATTACCGAGTGGCTGTACAGATTGGCGGTGGCAATGATGAGGTGGCCATGAAGCATTTAGCTCTCATGTTAGAGGGCTCAGCCAGAGCGTGGCTAAATCAGTTGGCGCCCAGTAGCATTTACACTTGGGAGGATCTCTCACGAGTGTTTATCACAACCTTTGAAGGAACATGCAAGCGACCTGCAGGCCTTACAGAGTTGCGGTCTTGCGTGCAGAAGCCGAATGAAACCCTGAGGGAATACATCCAGAGGTGGATCACACTGCATCACTCGGTTGAGAATGTGCCAGACCATCAAGCAGTCTGTGCCTTCAAGGAAGGCGTTAAATACAGAGAGTTGAATCTGAAGTTCGGTCGAACTGGAGAGATTTCTCTAAATCAGATGATGGAGATTGCCACCAAGTACGCTAATGGTGAAGATGAGGACCGACTCCAGAGTGGCAAGCACAAGGCAGTCGCCCAAGAAACCGGAGGAAATTCTAGTCGGAAACAGAAGCGGAAGGCCGAGCCAGCCGCTCCTGGGGAGGCCCTGGCCATAGCCCAGGGAAACTTCAAGGGAAAACCCAAGGGCACCTGGAAGCCCAAGAAAGTCAAGTATCAGGATGGAAACGATGTTTTGGACCTGCCGTGTCACATCCACACCAAGAAAGATGAAGAGGGTAATTTTATTTACCCAAAGCATACCACTCGACAGTGCCGGCTCCTAATCCAGCAGTTTCAAGGAAAACAGTCCAAGGATAAGGAAAAAGAGTCAGACAGAATCGAGGACAAGGAAGATAGCGACGATGGATACCCCCAAATCAATTCCACCCTGATGATTTTTGCTGATGTCGAAAGCAAAAGTCGACTGAAAGTCATCAACCGTGAGGTGAATATGGTTGCTCCGGCAACACCCAGTTATCTGAAGTGGTCTCAGACTGCCATCACGTTCGACCAGTCTGATCACCCTACGCACATTGCCACCCCTGGGAGGCAAGTGTTGGTGGTCGATCCAATTGTCGAAGGCACTCGACTGACCAAAGTCTTGATGGATGGTGGCAGCGGCCTGAACATACTGTACACTGAAACTTTGAAAGGAATGGGCATTCCGATGTCCAGACTAAGTACCAGTAACATGAGCTTCCACGGAGTCATTCCTGGCAAGAAAGCCGAATCACTCGGCCAGATTGCTCTTGATGTGGTTTTCGGTGATTCAAAGAATTACCGCAAGGAAAAGTTGACATTCGAGGTTGTGGACTTCCAAAGTGTTTATCATGCCATTTTGGGCAGGCCAGCTTACGCACGCTTCATGGCTCGACCATGTTACGTGTACCTCAAACTGAAGATGCCTGGCCCTAAAGGGGTAATCACTGTTATAGGCAATCAGAAGAAGGCAGAAGAGTGCTTTCAGAAAGGCTCATAGATTGCAGATGCTTAGATGGCAGTGGTCGAGCTGTAAGAGTACCAAAAGACTGCCGATCCGAGTGAATTGCTACGGGCCAAGAAGCCTGCTTCAGAGTTAGCTTTTCAGTCGTCCGGTGAAACAAAGACAGCTCACATTCACCCGACCGACCCCGACGCTGCTCCGACTCACATCTCGATGATGCTCGACTCCAAATAGGAAGAAGCGCTCATCCAGGTCCTCCGTGAGAACTGGGACGTCTTCGCATGGAAGCCTTCTGACATGCCTGGAGTTCCCAGGGGGCTGGCTGAGCACCGTCTACGAGTCGACCCGAAGTTCAAGCCTGTGAAAGAACATCTTTGACGGTCCGCCGTCCAGAAGAGGAAAGCCATTGGCGAGGAGGTGGCTCGGCTCTTAGCAACGGAGTTCATCCGAGAGATTTACCACTCCGAGTGGCTCGCCAATGTCGTCATGGTCCCCAAGAAGGACAAGTCACTTCGCATGTGCATTGATTTCAAACATATCAATCGGGCCTCCCCGAAAGATCATTTCCCTCTCCCCCACATCGACCAGATAGTGGACTCGACCGCGGGATGTGAGCGTTTGTCTTTTCTAGATGCCTATTCCGGGTACCATCAGATCCGTCTGTATGGGCCCGACGAGATCAAAACAGCTTTCATCACTCCATTCGGATGCTTCTGTTACGTCACCATGCCGTTCGGCCTCAAGAACGCCGGAGCCACGTTCATGAGAATGATTCAGAAGTGTCTACTCACTCAAATCAGTCGGAATGTGGAGGCATACATGGATGATATTGTGGTCAAGTCACGGAAAGGTTCCGACCTGTGGGCTGACCTTGCTGAAACCTTTGCCAACCTCAGGAGGTATGATATTAAGCTCAATCCATCAAAGTGCACGTTCGGAGTTCCAGGTGGAAAGTTACTCGGTTTTCTCGTTTCCGAACGGGGGATCGATGCCAATCCTGAAAAAGTTGGCACCATACTCCGGATGAAGCGTCCTGTATGCGTGCACGATGTCCAAAAGCTTACAGGCTACTTGACCGCTCTAAGTCGATTCATTTCTCATCTCGGTGAAAAGGCGTTGCCCCTTTACCGGCTGATGAAGAAGTCTGACAAGTTCGAATGGACTCCAGAAGCTGACGCAGCATTTGTAGAGCTCAAAGCTCTGCTCTCCACCCAGCCGGTGCTTGCTGCCCCAATCAGCAAAAAGCCTTTGCTGCTTTACATTGCAGCCACAGGACAAGTTGTCAGCACAGTACTTACGGTCGAGCGGGAAGAAGAAGGAAAGGCCTTTAGAGTTCAGCGCCCAATCTATTATCTGTCCGAAGTTTTGACCCCTTCAAAACAAAGATACCCTCACTACCAGAAGCTTGTATATGGGATTTACATGACCATGAAGAAGGTTGCACATTACTTCTCTGACAACTCCATTACAGTCGTCAGCGATGCCCCACTGTCAGAGATTCTGCATAACAGAGATGCAACTGGTCGAGTGGCCAAGTGGGCGATTGAACTCCTTCCCTTAGATATCAAGTTTGAAGCAAAGAAGGCTATCAAGTCCCAAGCAATCGCAGATTTCATCGCCGAGTGGATTGAACAGCAACTTCCGACTCAAGTTCACTCGGAGCACTGGACCATGTTCTTCGATGGATCTAAGATGCTGAATGGTTCCGGTGCTGGGGTAGTTCTAGTCTCTCCCCGAGGAGATAAGCTCAGATATGTTCTCCAGATTCTCTTCGATTCCTCCAATAATGAAGCAGAGTATGAAGCACTTTTGTATGGGTTGCGCATGGCAATTTCACTCGGCGTCCGTCGCCTCATGGTCTATGGCGACTCAGATTTGGTGGTTAATCAGGTGATGAAGGAGTGGGACGTCAGAAGTCCAGCTATGACTGGTTATTGCAATGCAGTGAGAAAGCTAGAAAAGAAATTCGAGGGGTTAGAGCTTCATCACATCCCCCGACTGAAAAATCAAGCAGCTGATGATCTGGCAAAGATAGGCTCCAAGAGAGAAGCCATTCCCAGCAATGTGTTTTTGGAGCACATCCGTTCGCCGTCAGTCCAGGAGGATCCTTTCACAGAAGAAGCCCCACAACCGAAAAGTGCCACAGATCCGACTGAAGTCGAAGTTCCTGCTGTGGTCGACCTAATCATGGAAGTCTTGGCAATCACTCCCGACTGGACGATACCGTACATCGTGTATATCCTAAGGAAAGAGCTCCCAGAAGACGAGGAAGAGGCTCGACAGATCGTCCGCCGATCCAAGGCCTTCACAGTCATAAAGGGGCAGTTGTATAGAGAAAGCGCGACTGGAATCGGTCAGAAGTGCATAACACCAGAAGAAGGTCGGATAATCCTTGATGATATCCACTCGGGGACCTGTGGCCACCATGCGTCCTCTCGGACCATTGTGGCTAAAGCATACCGAGCGGGATTTTACTGGCCTAGAGCAAATGAGATGGCAAAAGAGATAGTCGACAAGTGTGGAGGCTGCCAGTTCTACTCCAACATGTCACACAAGCCTGCATCAGCCCTGAAGACCATTCCACTCGTCTGGCCCTTTGCTGTCTGGGGACTGGACATGGTTGGTCCACTGAGAACAGGCAGGAGCGGATTCACGCATGTGCTTGTGGCATTCGACAAGTTCACCAAATGGATTGAAGCCAAGCCTATCAAAAATCTTGATGCTAGCACTGCTATCGGTTTCATCAGAGAGTTGATATTCAGGTATGGGGTCCCACATAGCATCATCACTGACAATGGGTCAAACTTCGATTCAGACAAGTTCAGAGCTTTTTGCGCCTCTCAAGGCACACGAGTCGACTACGCGTCGGTCGCGCATCCTCAGTCGAATGGACAAGCTGAAAGAGCAAATGGTCTGATTCTCAAAGGACTGAAGCCTCGACTGATGCGTGATCTCAAGCACGCGGCAGGTGCTTGGGTCGACGAGCATCCGTCAGTTCTGTGGGGATTGAGGACCACCCCTAACCGGTTGACTGGAAGAACTCCATTCTTTCTGGTTTATGGAGCCGAAGCGGTTCTGCCAAGTGATCTTCTTCACAACGCGCCCCGAGTCGAGCTTTACACCGAAGATGAAGCAGAACAGGCCCGGCAAGACGCAGTCGACCTCCTAGAAGAAGAGAGGGAGATGGCCATGATCAGATCGACCATATATCAGCAAGACTTGCGTCGATTCCATGCCCGGAATGTGAAGAGTCGGGCCTTCCAAGAAGGAGATTTGGTCCTCCGAGTGGATCAACAGAAACCACACAAGCTTGCTCCTACTTGGGAAGGCCCCTTCATCATCACCAGAGTCCTCCACAATGGAGCGTATCACCTCTACAATGTTGATCGCCAGATCGATGAGCCACGAGCTTGGAATGCGGAACTACTCCGCCCCTTTTACACTTGAGCTCTCCCTTGGACGAGATGTAATAAGAAAAATTCTTGCAGTTCGTTTTTATCAAAGGCAAGAGTGTTCCATTAATTGTTGTCACTTTTGTTTACATACGAAATCCCCCAGTGGGTGACTTAGCTACGAATCCGTTTCGCCTAAGTTTGAAAAAACCCTACCGAGTGGAGAGCAAACCTCCCACTCGGGGGCTTAGCTGCAGCCCAGTGCTCGCCTAAGTATTGAAAAAAATCCTACCGAGTGGAGAGCAAACCTCCCACTCGGGGGCTTAGCTGCAGCCCAGTGCTCGCCTAAGTGTTTAAAAATCCTACCGAGTGGAGAGCGATCCTCCCACTCAGGGGCTTAGCTGCAGTCTAGCACTCGCCTAAGTTCTCTCACTTAGAGACTTAGCTGCAGTCCGGCACTCGCCTAAGTTTGAAAAAATCCTACCGAGTGGAGAGCGATCCTCCCACTCGGAGGCTTAGCTGCAGTCCAGCACTCACCTAAGTTCTCTCACTTAGAGACTTAGCTGCGGTCCGACACTCGCCTAAGTTTGAAAAAATCCTACCGAGTGGAGAGCAAACCTCCCACTCGGGGGCTTAGCTGCAGCCCAGTGCTCGCCTAAGTTCTCTCACCTAGAGACTTAGCTGCAGTCCGGCACTCGACTAAGTTTGAAAAAATCCTACCGAGTGGAGAGCAAACCTCCCACTCGGGGGCTTAGCTGCAGCCCAGTGCTCGCCTAAGTGTTTAAAAATCCTACCGAGTGGAGAGCAAACCTCCCACTCGGGGGCTTAGCTGCAGTCCAGCACTCGCCTAAGTTCTCTCACTTAGAGACTTAGCTGCTGTACGGCACTCGCCTAAGTTTGAAAAAATCCTACCAAGTGGAGAGCGATCCTCCCACTCGGAGGCTTAGCTGCAGTCCAGCACTCACCTAAGTTCTCTCACTTAGAGACTTAGCTGCGGTCCGGCACTCGCCTAAGTTTGAAAAAATCCTACCGAGTGGAGAGCAATCCTCCCACTCGGGGGCTTAGCTGCAGTCCAGCACGCTCCTAAGTTCTCTCACCTAGAGACTTAGCTACAGTCCGGCACTCGCCTAAGTTTGAAAAAATCCTACCGAGTGGAGAGCAAACCTCCCACTTGGGGGCTTAGCTGCAGCCCAGTGCTTGCCTAAGTGTTTAAAAATCCTACCGAGTGGAGAGTAAACCTCTCACTCGGAGGCTTAGCTATAGCCCAGTGCTCGCCTAAGTACAAGACTCGACCCAATCCGCGAGTCGACCGCTACCTTCTCCCTCGGAGCTGCGTCGCAAATACAAGATTATTCCGAGTGAAGATCAAGTTCCACTCGACGAATCAAACCGTGAAGATATCCAACGAGAAATCAAGTTCAGAAAAAGCCCAAAAGGTCCCAGACCTCAAAGCACTCAAGCCCTCGGCTCGGCGGAGTTTAAACGGTTACAAATCCACTCGGCATCCCGAGGTAAATTCAAAGTTTTTCACTCCTCGGGAGGAGGACTGGAAGGGGCGACGAACTCATCCAAGTCGATCCCGTCGGCAATGCGGGTGGCAGCAGCGATGAAGGTCTCCATGAAGTCTTGAAAGCTGTGCTTCCTGGTATTGGCAACTTGGATGGCCGCCAGCTTTTCTCCTTGCGCCTCCTTGCAATGGACGCGGACCAGAGACAGAGCGACATCAGCACCACATCTAGCAGAAGATTTCTTCCATTCCGCCACTCGACCTGGGACTTCGTTAAGTCGAGCCATCAGAGACTCGAGGTGTCGATCCGCGACATCGCCACTTTCAGTCGAGCCAGATAGTCAACGACGTTGGCAGTACGAGACTCCAGATGGAGCTCGTTCATTGCAGCCTCGTCCTTCACAAGAGAGTTAACAGGGTCCAAGCTTGGCTCCACTCGACTGGTCTCCTCTTAAAAATTCTGGCAAAGCTCTACATACACGATCCAAGGATAAGTCAATTTTCATAGACTGAGTCGACACAAAAACCAGTCGGAACTGAATGTGCTTCAAGCTTAAGGTACAACTTCTTGGCGAGGCTCCCCAAGTAGCTCTCCAGGTCGTCCCTCCTGCGAGCGATGCCTTCCAGCTTCTCGCTCAGGGTGAGGTTCTCCTTCTTCCAACGTGAACACTCCCTGTTGGCTTCATTCAGAGCGGTCTTCAGCTTGGTATTCTCTTCTTCTAAGTGGTCGGCCGAAGCCAGCTTCTGTGTGGCCAGAGCGGTCTTGTCATCAGCCTCCTTACGGGCAACAGCCAAGTCCTGATCCTTCTTCGCCAGAGCTTCGTTCCGTTTTTTTCTGCGAAGAAATGATGATTGAATCGGAAATAACAAAAGGGTACTCAAGCCCAAAGACTAACCAATCGACAAAGTCGTCTTACCTGCGGCGCCGTCTCTGACCTTCTGCAGCTCTGTTCTGGCCAGCTCCAGATCAAGGTTCAGTTGAATCTTCTACTTCTCCAACTCAGTATAGTGAGCTACGAGTTCGTAGGATTTCTGTAAAAGCAAAATCAGTCGACAGACGTCCAAGATAAGTTGCTTCCGAGTAACTAAGGGACAATGACGACGTTTCTAAGACCACAGCCGAATCAAAAACATTCGACAGTAGTCTCGGGGACTACAACCAGTGGGTGCACTCAGCGTGCCCCCACTGGTTTGACCAAAAAAAGTTCCACTCGACCTGGCCCGACCAAACCGAGTGAAGAAATATAGCTACAGCAACACAATGTAAAGACTACAGTCGACTGCCAGCAGTCCACCATAGTCTCGGGGACTACACCCAGTGGGTGCACTTAGCGTGCCCCCACTTGTCCAAGGATTGGCAGACAGACCCAGTGGGTGTACAGATACAAAGATCTTCGGGAAAGAGACTCTCCAAGCAGCATATCATAACAGACCAAGTGTTGAGTCGACTGACCTGGACGTTGCTCTGAAGAGCCGAACTCGCGTCATAGGCTGCTTGGCTGGCCTCCTGAGCCATCTTCACTTGCTCCATCATGATCCCCGCCTGGCGTATAGCCTCCTTTGCAGCAGCCGCTTGGTCCTTAGGGACGGGGTATGTGGCAAAAAGCAAAGACGGATCCGCAGTCGACGACGAGGGCCGCGCACTCGCCAGAGGAACGGCGAAGGTCACTGAAGCCCGAGTGGTGTCACCACCATCCCGAGCCTCGGCCTCGGACGCCGGAGTGGATTGGGGGGTCTTGTCAGCCGACGCCCTCTTGTGCCTCCTCACTCTCAACGGACCGTTGTCATTGTCATCCGGGAGGTCGAGAACATGAGGAGGGGCTACAAAGGAAAGGTTCAATCGACCAGGGTTGCAATAAATGATCAGTCGACTCAAAGCAGAACGTGAGTAACCGTACCAGGGTTGGAGGTAACAGCATCCTCCATCTCTTGGTCACTGTCCTTGGCGGAGACCTCAGAAGTAGCAGCGCTGCAAATCTCGGAAGTCAGTCAGTTGGCTCAATGAATCGACCAAGGATCTGTCCATGGTCGACGAAGGAAAGCAAGTTTTATTATTACCCGGAAATGGTAGGGACAGCTATCTTCATCTTGGGCAGAGCCTTGGGCGGCTTGGACAGCGTCGTGCGTGGGTGCTTGGGAACCTTCCCAATCGGCGTAGGAGAAGAGGTCCGAGGGCGTTTCGACGACTGCCCAACAGAATCAGTCGCCTTACCACGTTCCCGCGCTGGGTCATGTGCGTGCTTGGACCGCCCCTCTGGGCGAGGGGGCTCGACCTCCTCCTCCTCCTCTTCGCTGGAGTCGACGTCGTCGTCTCCCTCTCCTTCCCCGTTGGACTCCCACTCGCCTTGGTCGTCCCCACTCTCACCTCCGCTCGCCTCCCCTTCCTCAGTTGGCTCCTGAGCCCCGTTGGGCGTCGAGTACATCTCGGTGGTCGCCTAGAAGATAATAGACAAGACGAAAGTCAATCGACCAACTCAAAGAAGACCAATGCAGAAAACAAGATTTCAGTCGGGAACATAAAGACATACCTGGTCCACCTCATACGAATTGTCGAGTGGAACCACCCTCCTGGCTCCTCGGGGGTTTTCTTTGTTCCCCGTAATGCTCGACAGCCACCCCTCCAGCATCTCGTCGGTGACCTCCTCCGGGTGGACCCGAGTGGTGTCGTCAAGGCCCGCGTACAGCCACATCGGGTGATCACGGGCCTGGAGCGGTTGGATACGCCTCCGGAGGAAGACCTCCAGCAGGTCCATGCCAGTCACACCCTCACGGACGAGCTCAACCACTCGACCCGCCAACACTTTGACCTGGGCCCTTTCCTCCGGCGACACTTTCAGAGAAGCAGGCTTTTCAGCTCGGTCGAGAGAGAATGGAGGAAGTCCAGTCAACTGCCCTAGGGTCGCCTGGTCTTGACAGTAGAACCAGGTTGCCTGCCAACCGCGGACCGACTCCGGGAAAGTGATGGAAGGAAAACAACTCTTCCCCCTCGCCTGGATCGCCAGACCCCCGCACAGCTGGATCACCTGCGTCCTCTCGTCACTCGACTTGGCCTTCTTGACCGATTGAGAGCGACAGGTAAAGATGTGCTTGAAGAGTCCCCAGTGGGGGCGGCAACCCAAGAAGGCCTCGCACATAGAAATGTAAGCGGCGAGGTAGACGATGGAGTTGGGAGTGAAGTGATGGAGCTGCGCTCCGAAGAAGTTCAGAAAACTCTGGAAAAAGGGATGGGGCGGCAGAGAAAACCCTCGGTTGATGTGGGTGGCAAGGAGCACGCACTCACCGTCACGGGGTTGAGGTTCGATCTCTCCCCCCCGGAAGACGCGCGGCTTGGTGGGGGATGACTCCCCCCTCGACCATGTCGTCGAGATCCTCTTGACGGAGCACCGACGGCATCCAGTCGCCCTGAATCCAACCTTTGGGCAGAGCGGTCCTAGAGGAGGATCCGCCCCGAGCCAATCTTCTTCCCTTCCCCTGCGTCGCCGCCTTCTCCGCGCGCTCCAGAGCGGAGGTCTTGCCCTTCGTCATCGTCGCCGGCGAGGTCTCGCATGAGCCTGCTGCGTTAGGGTGAGAATGGAGGTGGCGGAAGGACTTGCGAAGGGAGAGAGGAAGAAGAAAGGAGGAGAAGAGAGCGCACTGCTGGGAAACCCCGAGCCGGCGATTTATAAGGGACCGCTTCCGAGTGGCTGACTGGTAGGCCCAGGCCATCCAGTCAAATCCCGCAGCAGATGCGCACGTAGTACGTGGCGAAAAAGGCAACACGGGGATCGAGGAGCTTCCGCTTTATCGCTTCCGATTACTGCGGCCGCTCCCGTCCCATGCGCTTCCCAAAATCCGAATCCCGTGACATCCGCGGGCCACAAAACAACTTGTCAAAACAGAAGACCCCGATCGCGCCGGCGCTCGGTATGTCACAAGCAAAGAAATTCACTCGATGAAAGGCCTGGAATGGATCAAGGCGACTGAAAAAGGTTGGCAACGTCATCCGTGACGATTGACCCAAAACGAGGCGCTCACGTAGCCTGAAGTACCAGTCGGAAAGATCTCCAACTCTTTCCCCACTCTAACCTCGATCCATTCGGGGGCTAATGATGAAGACATGTACCTAGGGTAGGGACACGGACCTGACCAAAGAGTCCTACCCTAGGACATCCCTAGGAGAAGTCACCTTTCAATCGACTTAAAGGTATCCCACTCGACGGGCTCAAGACACTCGACCAGAAAGCTATCACTCGACCATGAAGCCAACCACTCGACCGCCAGGAGACCCACAGTCACTCCGCAGGCAAACGGTCAGCTGTTAAGTAGTCTTTATGGTCATCATAGCACTTTATTAGGGGCGTTACCAGTAACGCCCAACCTTAAATGTACCTTAAACCCTGCATTACTGAGGGCAGGAGGGGGCCAGTGAACTCTATATAAGCCACCCCCCTCCTCAGTATGAAGGGTCCGCACCCCAGTTATTCACACGCCAGTAATCCAATCGACCGCCTCCGGGCACCGAGACGTAGGGTTGTTACTTCCTCCGCGAAGGGCCTGAACTCGTACATCTTGGTGTGTTTACAACTTCCCAATAGCTGAGATCTAGCCTCTCCATACTTAGCCCCCTACATCACTGTCAGAGTTAGAACCACGACAGGCGGCAGCGGGCACCTGTGAGAGAGAGGGAGAATTTAGAGGGAGAGGCCGAAGCAGGGAGGAGAAGGAAGTAGAGAGGCGGGGCGACGAGGCTGTCTTTCTGGAGGTCTCCGGCGATGGGCGGCGCTTGTCGCCGGCGAGCGCGGACGACGGGTCAACGCGGCGGAGGATCTCGGATCGGGATCTCCTCTCCTGATCTGGAGCTCGGGGAGCAGGGGCGGCGCGGTGCGGGCCTCAGAGCCCAGATCGGGGCCCGGGCGGGCCTGGAGCGGGCCTGGCGGCGCGGGGCGATGTGGGGCGCGGGGAGGCGACGTGGCGGCTTCCCGTTGGCTGCGGGCGTCCTGGGTGGTGGCGGCTGGCCACCAGGATGGCGCCAAGTGGCAGGGACGAGGTGGCCGGCGGTGGAAATAGAGGAGAGGAGGTGGGAGGCGGCTGGCTAATGATTGGGGCCCGGATTTCGAGGAGGAGGAAGGAGAAGGCCAAAAATGGCAAGGGAGGCTGCTATATATAGCAGCAGGAGCTAGGGTTGGGGGTTTTAGTCCGTTCCGGAGCCGTTCGATCTCGATCGGACGACCCGGAGTGGAGGGGTGTTAGATAGGTGGGCTTGTGGGCTGTGAAGAGAGGTTGGGGTGAGATGATAGGAGAGGAGTGCAGCCCGGCAACTGTTTCCGGAGACTGAAAACGTCCGATGTTAGACCGACTATATTGTCACTATAGTTTAACGGTTGGGCTATCAAACGAACTCTGAATGCGATGAAACTTGACACGTGGTCTATCTACACTATAATAAGACCGCACGCCAAATTTCGACCCATTCCGAGAACATTTTTCTGGCCACTTATAAAATGCTATTTCGGACATGCCGCGAGCGCGTGCAAGTGTGTCTGGGCTCAGAACGGACAACGGAGAGAACGAGGAGGCCGGGACGCATGCAAGTTTTAAAACATGATGATGCAATGCACATGATGACATGATAAGATGCAACACGCAAGCAAATGACATGGCAACGTCAGCGAATAACTGGAAGACACCTGGCACATCGGTCTCAGGGCGTTACACTTCTCTTGTCTTCTTTCCTTCTAGTTCTCTGTTAATGTAAAGAGAAAGGAGGAAGAGAGAAACCCGGCCGCCACTTGTGTCCAGTGGGACCAATTTGGCCGAAGGCCTAGGCTACCGCAAGCCCTTTAGCCAGGCCGGCCCATTCTGCTTCAGGGCCTGCTAGACCCAGCCGCCTCCCACTAGTGTCGCAACCCTAGGCCGACCGAAACCATCTCCTTCTCGATCCCTCTCTCCCTCCTAGTGCCGTTACCAGGAGACCCATGCTCGACCCCCTCCTCTCGCCGTGATCCTTTCTCCCTCTCTCGATCTCCCACGCCCGTACCTCCCATCTCCCTCTCGTGCCCTATGATGCAACCCCGTCATCGTGCACCACCTTTAGCACCTCCAGCCGCCTCCCATGGCGCCCTCACCCGCGTGCGAGACCTCCCTGTCGCCAGCACCGCTGCCTTGCCGCGCCTGAGTCCTCGTGCGCCTCCTTGCTTCGTCCGGCCACAGCGCCGCCAAGCTCCTCCAACCGCCCCTGCCAGCGACCGGCAGGTCGCTGCCGTCCGTCTCCTCCACTTAGAGCCTGCGCAACCACGCGCCCAGAGGCCACCGCCCACTCCTCCCTCGATCCCGCCGGATTCAAGCGCCGCGAAGCAGCTCCCTCTTCTGCGCGTCTCGCTGCCGTCTCCCCGCATCGGACCTGGCCTCCACCACCTCGCCTTCATCTGCCTCCCCGCCAGGGTCCCTCGTAGTCTCCACCTCGTCGCCTTGCCTCGTCGCTGGCCCTGCTCCACCTCGTCGCCTCGCATCCGCAGAACCAGGCCACGGCCGCGCCATGGCCGCCTCCCTCCTTTGCACCCGGCCTCGACTGGAGTCGCCCCTGTCATCAACCAGCACGACCACGAGGCTGCACTCTCCTTCCCCTGCACAGGAGCTCGCAGCTACCACCATCGCCTCCTTGTTGTTGGCATCCTGAGGCCCTTTTGTTGTTTTGTGTTGGACGCGGCAAGATCGACTACAACGACGCCAAGTTCCACCACCGACAAGACCCGGACTCTGAATGCAAGTACAACTACAAACCCGAAGAACTCAGATGCATCATGTCCCCGAGGAGACCCGTTTTTTCGTCAAGTTCGACTACATTGTGACGCGTCAAGTACCTATACCGTGTCTCCGGAATCGCCAAGACCATCCCGAATATTGCCAAGTACCACTTCGATTCCAGAACGCGACAAGTACCACGACGCCCGGAGTCCTCGGATCCGTCAAGTTCCATTATGAGATATAAAACTACCGTCGACCTCGAAGACCTCGGATTCACCAAGTTCTCACGACGACAAGTGTGACCCTTAGGATGCGCCAAGTTCGTCCACACAAAAACGCCAAGTACCACTCATGTCGGCAAGACCCGCAAGTCGGACCCCGAATGATCAACGTCTCGTGGACCGTGTACAACTACCGTCGCCCCGAAGACGTCGGAGTCATCAAGCACCTCTCCGAACGAACGTGAACGACTACCATCGCCGAGATTGCGAGAACCTCTACCGTCGACCCTAGAGCGTGCGAGAATGACTAGTTCCACTACCGTCGTCGCGAGAACGTCTACTTCCTCTACTTTGCACCAAACGAGAGCTGTCCCGCTTGCACGCTTCGAAGGTATAACCCTGAGATGACCGCCCATGAACGAATGCATGTGTGATGTATGAGATGCTCGTGTTTGCTCCGTGCTCGAATTGTCGGTGCACGTTGCCCCTCTTTTGCCTGTCACCATTGTCGACTCATGGGACACCCGGTATCTGGGAGTGCCCCACCATCTTTTGCACGCATTCGCACACTTCTCCTTTGCATCGGTATCTCAATCGAGTTACCGGAACCGGGACATTGCCGTGGCACCGTTTCGCTATCGTTGCCGTGGCACTCCTTTCCTTTCCACCATGGTGACAAATGCTTCATAATGCTCTTGTCAACTTGTAATATAAATTGCATAAACTTGTTCATGTCATCCGCATCATGATAACAACAATTAAAATGTTTAGATTGTTGTTGCAATAAATTACTAAGGGATATGTGGATTTACCGGATTCGTTATTTGTTATATCCAGCCCCATTTAAATTGTTAGATGGTATAGTTTTGTTATGCTTCACCTCTTGCCATGTTAATCAACATTTAATATTGTTGAGTACCTAAACGAGAGAAAACTAAATAATTGATGTTGTCTTTCATCAATATGCAACTCGTTGCATATTGAGCTCCACTTAACTTCTAGTTTTGTTTGTGCCCATATTGCCATGTCATGCATATTTAAACCGGGCATGCATCATACTTGATTGTGCATCATGCCAAGATTCTGTGGTGGTTGTTTACTATGCTGTTTGTTTCTTTCCGGTGTTGCTTCTTCCGGTCATTTCCGATAACGTCGCGTTTGTGAGGATTCGTTCGACTACGTCCGTTTGTCTTCTTCATGGACTCGTTCTTCTTCCTTGCGGGATCTTAGGCAAGATGATCATACCCTCAAAATCACTTCTATCTTTGCTTTCTAGTTGCTCGCTCTTTTTCTATGCCTATGCTGCGATACCTACCACTTGCTTATCATGCCTTCCCTCTTGTTGAACCAAGCCTCTAACCCACCTTGTCCTAGCGTTGTTAGTTGCAGGTGAAGATTTGCTCAGCCCCTCTTATAGTGTTGTTAGTTGCAGGTGAAGATTGAAGTTTGTTCCTTGTTGGAACATGTTTACTTGTTGGGATATCACAATACCTCTTATTTAATTAATGCATCTATATACTTGGTAAAGGGTGGATGGCTCGGCCTTATGCCTGGTGTTTTGTTCCACTCTTGCCGCCCTAGTTTCCGTCATATCGGTGTTATGTTCCCGGATTTTGTGTTCCTTACGCGGTTGGGTTATAATGGGAACCCCTTGATAGTTCGCCTTGAATAAAACTCCTCCAGCAATGCCCAACATTGGTTTTACCATTCACCACCTAGCCTTTTTTCCCTTGGGTTAGGCCAGCCCAAGGGTCATATTTATTTTTAACCCCCCCCCCCCCCCCCCCCCCCCCGGGCCAGTGCTTATCTAAGTGTTGGTCCAACCGAGTGATGTCCGGAGCTACCAGGGGCAACTCTGGGCTGGCCCACCCGACGTCTTGCTCATCCGGTGTGCCCTGAGAACGAGATATGTGTGCAGCTCCTATCGGGATTTGTCGGCACATCTGGGTGGTCTTGCTGTTCTTGTTTTACCATTGTCGAAATGTCTTGTAACCGAGATTCTGAGTCTGACCGGGTATTCCCGCTAGAACGAATATCCTTGATTGACCATGAGAGCTTGTGATGGGCTAAGTTGGGACACCCCTGCAGGGATTTGAACTTTCGAAAGTCGTGCCCGCGGTTATGGGCAGATGGGAATTTGTTAATGTCCAGTTGTAGAAAACCTGTAGTTGACCTTAATTAAAATGCACCAACCGCGTCTGTTACCGTGATGGTCTCTTCTCGGCGGGGTCCGGGAAGTGAACACGGTGTTGGAGTTATGCTTGACGTAGGTTGTTCTAGGATCACTTCTTGATCATAGTTGTTCGACCATGCTTTGCTTTCTCTTCTCGCTCTCTTTTGCGAATAGGTTAGCCACCATATATGCTAGTCGCTTGCTGCAGCTCCACCCCATACCTTTACCTTACCCATAAGCTTAAATAGTCTTGATCGTGAGGGTGTGAGATTGCTGAGTCCCTGTGACTCACAGATACTTCCAAAACCAGCTTGCAGGTGCCGATGAGTTCGTGAAGATGACGCAACCAAGCTCAGGAGGAGCTCGATGAAGATCTTGTCCTTTGTGTTGTTGCGTTTTCCATTTGATCAGTAGTGGAGCCCAGTTGGGACGATCAGGGATCTGTGTAGCATTTGGGTTAGTCTTCTTTTATTTTGGTTCCGTAGTCGGTCCTTGAGTGTATCCGGATGAATGTAATGCTTTATTCATGTAATTGTATGAAGTGGCGATTGTAAGCCAACTATGTATCTCTTTCCCTTATGTATTACATGGGTTGTGTGAAGATTACCTCACTTGCGACATTGCTTTCAATGCGGTTATGCCTCTAAGTCGTGCTTCGACACGTGGGAGATATAGCCGCATCGAGGGCGTTACACGCGTAGGGGGTCCGGATCGGAACTCGGGGGCTGCAACCCATTCAGGGTCGCGCGGCTCAGTGATGTAAAACCACCCCGATTGCCACCCCTTTAGGGACTCCACGAAGGAGCCCTCGGGCCATAGGACGTTGGGCATCTTGCCCACCATGGCGTCTCCGCACTCCGCCTGAGTGCCGCGCACCACCTTCGGCTTAACATTCAAAGTCTTGAGCCATAGGCCGAAATGGGGGCGGATGCAGAAGAAAGCCTCGCACACGACGATAAACGCCGAGATATTGAGGACAAAGTTTGGGGCCAGATCGTGGAAATCCAGGCCATATTAGAACATGAGCCCTCGGACAAATGGGTGGAGAGGGAAGCCCAGTCCGCGAAGGAAATGGGGAGGAACACCACCCTCTCATGGGCCCTGGGGGTGGGGATGAGCTGCCCCTCTTCAGGAAGCCGGTGCGCAATGTCGTTAGACAAGTATCCGGCCTTCCTCAGTTTTTTGATGTGTCCCTCCGTGACGGAGGAGACCATCCACTTGCCTCCCGCTCCGGACATGGCTGGAGAAGGTTGAGGTGGGGTGTGCGGACTTGGGCGCTGGAGCTCGAGTGCGCGGAAATGGATAGGCAAAGGAAGAAGAAGGCGTGGATGAAAAGGTGGATCCTTATCCCCTTATATGGGCGGACGCGACTATGCGCCCCCACCAGCCTGGTAAAACTATCTTATCTCCCAAGCGCCGTAGTCAATGGCGCAGTTGGGTTACCCACACCCGTATTGATGAGAATCCCAGAATAAGGGGACATGATCTCTTCTTTAACAAGACGTGCCGAGGAAACCGCCTCGCTAAACACGCTGAGGTGGGATAATAAAACAATTCGAATAAAGACTTGGCCGTGGTGTGATGTCACGCTACGGAATACGCCAGCAGATTAGATTTGTGTAAATATTATTCTCTCTATGGAAATATGTGGAAACTTATTTTTGCAGAGCCGGACACTACCTTTGTGTTCAAAATCTTCTATGAAGTACTTGGAGGAGGAACCTGCCTTGCAATGCCGAAGACAATCTGCGCGCTGGACTCGTCGTCATTGAATCCTGGTTCAGGGGCTACTGAGGGAGTCCTGGATTAGGGGGTGTCCGGATGGCCGGACTATACCTTCGGCCAGACTCCTGGACTATGAAGATACAAGATTGAGGACTTCGTCCCGTGTCCGGAAGGGACTTTCCTTGGCGTGGAAGGCAAGCTTGGCGATATGGATATGTAGATCTCCTACCATTGTAACCGACTCTGTGTAACCCTAGCCCTCTCCGGTGTCTATCTAAATCGGAGAGTTTTAGTCCGTAGGACGAACAACAATCATACCATAGGCTAGCTTCTAGGGTTTAGCCTCTCTGATCTCGTGGTAGATGTACTCTTGTACTACCCATATCATCAATATTAATCAAGCAGGATGTAGGGTTTTACCTCCATCAAGAGGGCCCGAACCTGGGTAAAACATCATGTCCCCTGCCTCCTGTTACCATCCGACCTAGACGCATAGTTCGGGACCCCCTACCCGAGATCCGCCGGTTTTGACACCGACAGTTACCTTGTGATGCCATGTAATGTCTTGTGGTGAGTGGCATGAGCTTGCAAAGTTGCTATCATGAATCTGTTTCTGCCATGTCATGTTTTTCTTCCAAGTCTGAAACTGATCATATCACTTGTCATGTTTGCATGGGTGCTACCTCATTTTCCATGCATCTTTGGTTAAAGTTCAGTAAGGGAGTTTTGTTCTTTGTCTTTATTACTAGCGTGCCATGCCTTTGTTTGCCATGATATGTTCCTATAACATGTTGTTTTCTAGCTCTTAACATTGCTACCTGATGTTGTTTATACCATGTTTAGTATTTTCTCTAAGTCTATGAAGTTGTTATCATTTGCAATTTTGCCATGCTATTTTAAGCTTGTTCTAGTGAGTTCTAGCAGGAGCTCAGTGTTCATGATTTGTAGAGCTTCACTTGTACTTTACTGTCGTGTGCTTTGTTGCTATGTTGGAGTGTTGTAGCATAGTTTCTTATTGCATCTTAAGTGTTATGATGTTGTTAAGCGCAGTTTTGCATCATTCTTGTTTTGCTTGTGATTTGCAAATCGTGCATCCGTTTCCAGTGATCCTTATATCGATTTTGAGCGAAATCACCCCATCTTTCTAGCGGCATGCTTGGTTTGCCAACTTGATTCCTTTATCATATTTTCCCTTCCGGAGTACCCTTATGCATTGCACATCATACCTTGCATTCCATGCCATGTCTTGCATCTTGTTGCTTGTGCATTGCACCGCGATTGATTGTTGTTCTGTTGCTTGTGTTCTTGCTTTGGGTAGAGCCTAGAGACGAGTTCATGAATGAGGAACCTGTTGATTATGTTTCCAAGGAGCAAGCTTTCGACATCTCTGAGAACTCTGTAGGCAAGATGATCATCACCCTCGATATCACTTCTATATTTGCTTCCTAGTTGTTCGTTCTATCGCTATGTCGCGCTACCTACCACTTGTTTATCATGCCTCCCATATTGCCAAGTCAAACCGCTAACCCACCTTCCTAGCAAACCGTTGTTTGGCTAAGTTACAGCTTTTGCTCAGCCCCTCTTATAGCGTTGCTAGTTGCAGGTGCCTTGCAGGTTGTTCCATGTTAGAACATGGATATGTTGGGATATCACAATATCTCTTATTTTAATTGATTCATCTATATACTTGACAAAGGGTGGAAGGCTTGGCCTTGTGTTCGGTGTTTTGTTTCACTCTTGTTGCCCTAGTTTCTGTCATACCGGTGTTATGTTCCTTGATTTTGCGTTCCTTATGCGGTTGGGGTTATGGGACCCCCTTGACAGTTCACTTTGAATAAAACTCCTCCAACAAGGCCCAACCTTGGTTTTAACATTTTTCTAACAACAACCTAAAATTTTTCCTAGGGAGTAATTAACCCGATGCCCTCTATGCGGCTATATCTCCCACGTGTCGAAGCACAACTTAGAGGCATAACCGCATTGAAAGCAATGTCGCAAGTGAGGTAATCTTCGCAAACAACCCATGTAATACAATAGGGGAAAAGATACATAGTTGTCTTACAATCGCCACTTCACACAATGACATGAATAAAGCATTACATCAACCAGATACAATCTAGGTCCGACTACGGAACAAAAATAAAAGAAGAACCCCAAAAGCGACAAGGTCCCCGATTGACCTCAACTGGGCTCCACTACTGATCAACTAGAACGAAACAACACAAAGGACAAGATCTTCATCGAGCTCCTCCTTAAGCTTGGTTGCGTCACCTGGAATGGCATCATCGGCACCTGCAAGCTGGTTTTGGAAGTATCTGTGAGCCATGGGGACTCAGCAATCTCGCACCCTCGCGATCAAGACTATTTAAGCTTATGGGTTAGGTAAAGGTATGAGGTGGAGCTGCAGCAAGCGGCTAGCATATATGGTGGATAACAAACACAAATGAGAGCGAGAAGAGAAGGAAAAAGCACGGTCGAACAACTATGATCAAGAGGTGATCCTAGACAACCTACGTCAAACATAACTCCAACACCGTGTTCACTTCCCGGACTCCGCCGGAAAGAGACCATCACGGTTACACACGCGGTTGATGTATTTTAGTTAAGATAAACTTCAGGTTTTCTACAACCGGACATTAACAAATTCCCATCTGCCCATAACCATGGGCACGGCTTTTGAAAGTTCAAATCCCTGCAGGGGTGTCCCAACTTAGCCCATCACAAGCTCTCAAGGTCAACGAAGGATATTCCTTCTAGCGGGAAGACCCGATCAGACTCGGAATCCCGGTTACAAGACATTTCGACAAGATAAAACTGAACCAGCAACACCGCCCGAATGTGCCGACAAATCCCGATAGGAGCTGCACATATCTCATTCTTAGGGCACACCGGATTATCTAAACTTCCGGTAGGCCAGCCCAGATTTGCCCCTGGTGGCCACCGGCGGCTGACGAGGTGGACCAACACTCAGAGGAGCACTGGCCCGGGGGTTTAAAATAAAGATGACCCTTGAGTCCGCGAAACCCAAGGGAAAAAGAGGCTAGGTGGCAAATGGTAAAACCAATGTTGGGCATTGCTGGAAGAGTTTTATTCAAGGCGAACTATCAAGGGGTTCCCATTATTACCCAACCGCGTAAGGAACGCAAAATCCGGGAACATAACACCGATATGACGGAAACTAGGGCGGCAAGAGTGGAACAAAACACTAGGCATAAGGCCGAGCCTTCCACCCTTTACCATGTATATAGATGAATTAAGTATATAAGCGATATTGTGATATCCCAACATGTAAACAATGTTCCATCAAGGAACAATCCCCATGTTCCAACAAGGAACAAACTTCAGTCTTCACCTGCAACTAACAATGCTATAAGAGGGGCTGAGCAAAGCGGTAACATAGCCAAACATCGGTTTGCTAGGACAAGGTGGGTTAGAGGCTTGGTTCAACAATATAAGAGGCGGGGTAATCAAGTGGTAGGTATCGCAGCATAGGCATAACAAAAGAGCGAGCAACTAGCAAGCAAAGATAGAAGTGATTTCGAGGGTATGATCATCTTGCCTGAGATCCCACAAGGAAGAAGAACGAGTCCATGAAGAAGACAAACGGACGAAGTCGAACGGATACTCACAAACGCGATGTTACCGGAACCAACCCGAAGAAGCAAACACCGGAAAGAAGCACACAACATAGTAAACAGCCAACACATGAACATGGTATGATATGCGAGATGCGGTATGCGATGCACATGCATGATTTGACAAGGAATGATTGAACCTGGCCTCAACTTGGAAATACAAGTGTGCCACTGGAAAGGTGAGGTGATTTCGGTTGAAATCGATATAAAGTTCACCGGAATCGGAGGCACGGTTTGGAAATGGCAAGCAAAACAAATATGGCACAGGTCTGCGATAAACAGAAAGTAGCCATCTAAATGCAACAAGATAAACATGCTACAACACTCAAAAAGACAACAAAATACATGGTAGGGATCCACTCATGATGCGTGACAAAAGATGAACACTGAGCTACGGCCAATTCATCCATTAATAGGTTCAAACAAGCATGGCAAAAGTGCAATTGATAAACAGGTTTCAGACTTAGTGAAATTAACACAAGCCTGGAATTCATATCAGGTAGCACACTTTGGAGCAATAAAACAATATGCTACAGGAACATAACATGGCAAAGTAAAGCATGGCATGGAGCTACTCAAATAGCTTAACAAAAGTCCCTTAGTGACCTTGAGCCAAAAGGGACCAGAAAATACAATTGCAAGCATGTGAACATGGCAAAAACATAATCAGATCTCAGACTTAGAGAAAAACTGGAGCATGCAAATCTGTTAACGAGTAGGCATGTTCGCGAGCTCGATGCACTCACTACAGAGAAAGGCATGACAACCTAAGCATGCACCCATCAAGAATACACATTGTATAAGCTAGACATGGTAAGAGCAACAACATAGCATGCACGGATCAACAACAACATCCTCGGCAAAATTGCTTACAAGTAGATAATCTGCCCAGATTCACGAAATAGAAAAAGTAGAGCTCGATTGACTCACGCTAGGATGCTCCATAAATGCAAACAAAGACATGGATGGATAGAGAACCACAATATTAACAAATTACCCTTACTGATCATCCTCAAAAGAGGCACGGATCACTAGGAAACAACATGAACATATGGCATATTGATAAAAACAGATCAAGGACTTAGTGAAATCCTAAGTCCCTGAAATCAGCATTAACGAATGCACTAGTTTGCAAGCTTGTGCTAGTCACCACACACATCACAAAAATACATGGATAGCACCTCTGGAAAGATGGCAAAGCATATAACAAAACACATGTAGAGCTCAGGAGCATATCATGCACACATTAATCATGGCAAAAATGACAAATAGCTATTTGGAGCAGCAGATCTGACAATTAACTCAAATAGCACTCTTCCAACAGCATTTCGGGCATCAAGATGAGCTCAAATGAAAATGATGCAATGAGATGAAATGAGATGCTCTCTGAGTCGAACATTTTGATATGCTACATGCTCGAAACGGATCTACCGATGCAAAGTTACGACAAGATGAAGATGGCAAAATAATTAGGGTTAGGGATGAAAAAGTCAATCGAGGGGGGATTTCAGATCCAGATCCAGCGCGGGTACTGTTCACGCACGCAGCACGAGGTTCGATGGAGACGGATCTCAACGGAGAAAAATTTGCCGGAGTGAGGGAGCTTGTCGGGGCGGCTCGCCGGCCGGGAGAGGAGGGCGGTGTCGTGGAAGCCGGGCGGTGGCGCGGCGTTCGGCGGACGCCGGCGAGGCGGCGGAGGAAGCGGGTGGAACGGCAGAGGTCGGCGACGGCGACCACGGCGGCGGGGCGGCGAGGTACCGGTGATGGCGCGCGGCGGCGTTGCTTCGGGCGCGGGCGGCGCTCGGGGGAAGAAGGAGCCGGGCGCGGGCTATAGAGGAACGGGCCGGCAGGGCCGGATCTGGGCCCGTCGGGCCTCGACGGCGCGTGGATCGGCGGCGGTGACGTGGCGGCGCGGGAGTGGCTGAGGTGGCGGGGCGGACATGTCCGGGCGGCGAGGTTTTTGTCCGGTGGCGCGGGGAAGAAGAGGCTAGGGTTTGGACCCGAAAATTCGGAGGAGTGCACCTATTTATAGATAGAGGGAGCTAGGAGAGTCCAAATGAGGTGCGGTTTTCGGCCACGCGATCGTGATCGAACGTCTAGATGATGGAGAGGGTTTTGGTGGGTTTTGAGCCAAATTGGAAGGGTGTTGGGCTGCAACACACACGAGGCCTTTTCGGTCCCTCGGTTAACCGCTGGAGTATCAAACGAAGTCCAAATGGTACGAAACTTGACAGGCGGTCTACCGGTAGTAAACCAAGGCCGCTTGGCAAGTCTCGGTCCAATCCGGAAATGTTTAACACCCGCACATGAAAAAGAGGTAGAAAGGGACACCGGGTGACATAGGAGCGTCGAATTGCAAAACGGACAACGGGGAAAATGCTCGGATGCATGAGACAAACATGTATGCAAATGAAATGCACATTATGACATGATATGCAATGCATGACACGCAAGCAATGACAACGCAACAACAGCAAATAACAGGAGGACACCTGGCACATCGGTCTCGGGGCGTTACAACACTCCACCACCACGAGAGGATCTCGTCCCGAGATATAGAATGGCACCGGAGGGAAAACGGAAGAGAGAGAGAAGAGGTAAAACTAAGTTGCTTCTTTGACAAAGGAGTGAGACCAAAGAACCTTGAAAAGTTTAAACCATATAAAGAAAGAATGCAACGAAGAAGAAACAAAGTTGAAAGCACTCCGGTAGGGAAGAGAAACAAGGAATTACCAATTCGGACAGCACTTCAGTTGAAAAGAGATGAAAGACTTGATAAGATGAAAAGAACTAGAAGAGATGACACAACACTCCGGTTAGATGGATAAGCACGGGAAAAAACATGATCTTAGATGAAACGAGATGATGGTTGAAGAAAGCAACATCGCAATGCCTCCGGAACAAAAGAATAGAAGATAGATAATTGAAATAGGATAATGGAGAAGAAAAGCCAACTTCTGCCACAAAAGAGCTTGACAAGGCATCTTTTAGGAGAAGGGTCGAACGGAATTGTTGGAAAGCCAACAACGGAAGGACAAGATTGAAGTGGGCTTATAGAAGGCATCTCAACATTATGGGGTGACAACTTGTCACTCACGGAAAAGATTTGATTGGATTGATATGAACAAGGAGATGAGAAGTTTATCTCACCGGAAAGGATAAATGGAGAAATTGGATCATATATGAGCACCATGAGAGCGACAATCCTTAAAGGAAAACCTTTAGGTGAAATATAACCCAAGATAACTCCAACGAAAAGGTTGATGGATTTAAAATACCCCATTCCTGATAACTTGTGAAACATGAAACAAGAACTCAAATTATCAAGAATGACATAATACCACCTCCAAAGATACGGTAGAAAGAAATTGCACTCTGGATTGCAAGATGAAGAAAACTTGAGCTCCTCTGAAAAGAACCTTGATGAACACTTCGAGAAGGAATTAAATCATTGGTGAACCCTCCTGTAGAACCTTCATGAAGAAATCCGGTAGTAAAAGAATGATCAAGCGAGAGAAAAGACAAGTTGAAAACACAAGATGAAGACTTGCAATGATTAGATGGATCTTCGTGATAAATTAGAGCTCGGAACTCCGGGGAAGAAAAGACAAGGCATCTCGAACTAAGAATATGATATGATGAACCACTCCGGAAAAAGGAATTAATCACTTGGATGGAACAAGAATAAGAATTATGTTATGCGTATCCTTCACCAACTAAATTGATGACAAACAATGGATTGAATACAACTTACTCTTGTAGAAAGGATTAAGATGGATATAGCACAAACTTGAGAAAGGTCTTCAATGATCCACCGGTTGGATTGAAAAGAATGAAAGGGTTGATATGATAAACGAATGATGAGAAGTCTTGAACGAACCACCGTAAGAATTGGTTATGAACGAAGAAAACATAAGGAAGACACCGGGAAGAATTTAGCCAATACACGAAGGTGCTTGAGAGGATTTAGATACATGAGAACGAAGAGATCACGAGCCGATTAAAGATCACTTGAACGAAGCACCGGTAAAATTTGAGAATGATAACTGACAGCTGAGAATGAATAAACCTGAATTGATGGACTCCGGATAATCAAACTGAGAAGACTCTTGAATTGCTCCAGATAGGTGAAAAGAAATTCTCACAACCGAAACAATTATGAGAGGATGGCAACAATCTCGAATGACGAGTCTTGAAGAGAATGGAGCAAGGTTGAACGAAGAATCTTCTTCGGTCTTCCAAACTGAAAATGACGACGAGAAATACCATCATGACTTATTTAGGCACTCCGGAAGAATCAAAACAAAGAGGTTGAGCCAACGATGAAAAGAATTTGAAAGATCTTGGAGAAACCCTCTGACTGATGAAAATTCATTCTTACGTCAAACTTCGAAAATAAAATTTGAAGATAGCTCCAGGAAAATAAGAAGAGTCGGGTAAGATCCTGGGAAAAGACCTGTGGGTTAGGGCCCACTCAAAAGATACACCGTTGAACGATTTAAAAGAGAGAAAGCACCGGTTAAATAAAATGGCTTGAATGAGATAACAACCTCGGATTAGGTTTGAACGGATCTTGAAGGAAAAAACAAGCCTTCCGAGATATCTTCAGCACTCCGAAACAACTGAATAGCGAGAGGTGAATGATTAAGAATTGCACCGGCATGAGAAAGCATTGAAATGAGGAAAAGGGTATGATCAACACCAAAAGCTTGAATAGAATCCACCGAGAAGAAAAAGAATGAAGAATGACGAACTTGAAGCTCCAATAGAATCTTCCTGAGAATCATCGGATAAGAACATTGACGAAAAAGGAATGGAGAGACTTCCATCAATAAAATGGATACTTGAATAAGAAATCTGGGTCCTTGAAGAAACAAGGGTGGGAGGGTGGGAAAAACAAAGGCAACATGGGATGGATGAAAACAACCAACGTTGAGAAGAACTGATACTTGACTTTGCTGATGTTGACATGATCGGAACCACTAGAAGAGAAACACACTGGTGAAAAGGATTGACACGACAAACTCGATGATCGAGAAGGATTACTATCCACATAGAAATATGAGAACACCACTTAGGAAAAGGTATGGAATCAACATTTGACATTGAAGCAACTCGAATACCACAACTCAAAACAAAACAAGTATTGGCTTGCAGAATAAGCCGGAACAAACATATGATAGAGATTTCGTCTGAAGTTTTCGTGGTGGGGCCTACACGGGCTCGATCATACAACACCATCATGTACAAGGCAGTGCACATGACATATGAAGCATCCCCGAGTCGGCATAGCCAAGGACTCTTTAAGACACGACGAGACCACTGTAAAACCAACCGTGAATAGGAGAACCACTAGATGTCGAACCCCAATTTCATATCATACATCTGTCGGAAGGATATCCTAAGAGCTACTTGAATTCCCACTTATGAAACTCCCGAACCTTTCCGGTTATGCAATCAGGTGTTGGGGATACAGGGGAAGCATAATATCTCACCCAAATCTAGCAAATCCTACATCCAGCTGTATCCATCCTTCAACACATAACCAAGAAACCTTCAGAAATCATCTACCTCAACCTTCGAAAAGCATCCGTTATACAAGTTATGGCAATACTCCCGAACTCCCGCCCTAGTACTGGGTGGCGTCGAGGTTATCTCACCAACAACTGCATAAAAGAGATTTTCGATGTCGGTGAAACTAAACTCAGGTATTCCAGAACTGCAACGATAAAATTATGACGACAACACCTCGGAGCTCAACTCCCCGGGACACTGCCACAACCCCTAAATGACAGGAGGCACCAAGAACAATGTTCTCTTCACAAATCCATCGGAACGATTCCAAGATACCCGCGTGATCCTAAATTTTTTTTAGTGAAATTTGAGAAGAGAAGAGTCAAAACTCTACGTCAGGATGCCTTACCAGAGCGATGAAGGGACTGGGGAGTAAAAAGAATTCCTAAACTCTCCGATATATAATTCCTAAATGACTCAAAACATTTTTTCTAGACTCAACTCATCCACTAATTCGATCAAGCAGTGGGGGCTCCTAGGGTCGGGGAAGGCTCTGATACCAACTTGTAACGCCCTCGATGCGGCTATATCTCCCACGTGTCGAAGCACGACTTAGAGGCATAACCGCACTGAAAGCAATGTCACAAGTGAGGTAATCTTCGCAAACAACCCATGTAATACAATAGGGGAAAAGATACATAGTTGGCTTACAATCGCCACTTCACACAATGACATGAATAAAGCATTACATCAACCAGATACAATCAAGGTCCGACTACGGAACAAAAATAAAAGAAGAACCCCAGAAGCGACAAGGTCCCCAATTGACCCCAACTGGGCTCCACTACTGATCAACTAGAACGAAACAACACAAAGGACAAGATCTTCATCGAGCTCCTCCTTGAGCTTGGTTGCGTCACCTGGAATGGCATCATCGGCACCTGCAAGCTGGTTTTGGAAGTATCTGTGAGCCACGGGGACTCAGCAATATCGCACCCTCACGATCAAGACTATTTAAGCTTATGGGTTAGGTAAAGGTATGAGGTGGAGCTGCAGCAAGCGACTAGCATATATGGTGGATAACAAACGCAAATGAGAGCGAGAAGAGAAGGCAAAAGCACGGTCGAACAACTATGATCAAGAGGTGATCCTAGACAACCTACGTCAAACATAACTCCAACACCATGTTCACTTCCCGGACTCCGCCAGAAAGAGACCATCACGGTTACACACGCGGTTGATGTATTTTAATTAAGATAAACTTCAGGTTTTCTACAACCGGACATTAAAAAATTCCCATCTGCCCATAACCGCGGGCACGGCTTTCAAAAGTTCAAATACCTGCAGGGGTGTCCCAACTTAGCCCATCACAAGCTCTCACGGTCAACGAAGGATATTCCTTCTAGCGGGAAGACCCGATCAGACTTGGAATCCCGGTTACAAGACATTTCGACAAGATAAAACTAAACCAGCAACACCGCCTGAATGTGCCGACAAATCCCGATAGAGCTGCACATATCTCGTTCTCAGGGCACACCGGATTGTCTAAACTTCCGGTAGGCCAGCCCAGATTTGCCCATGGTGGCCACCGGCGACTAACGAGGTGGACCAACACTCAGAGGAGCACTGGCCCGGGGGTTTAAAATAAAGATGACCCTTGAGTCCGCGAAACCCAAGGGAAAAAGAGGCTAGGTGGCAAATGGTAAAACCAATGTTGGGCATTGCTGGAAGATTTTTATTCAAGGCGAACTGTCAAGGGGTTCCCATTATTACCCAACCGCGTAAGGAACACAAAATCCGGGAACATAACACCGATATGACGGAAAGTAGGGCGGCAAGAGTGGAACAAAACACCAGGCATAAGGCCGAGCCTTCCACCCTTTACCAAGTATATAGATGCATTAAGTAAATAAGTGATATTATGATATCCCAACATGTAAACAATGTTCCATCAAGGAACGATCTCCATGTTCCAACAAGGAACAAACTTCAGTCTTCACCTGCAACTAACAACATTATAAGAGGGGCTGAGCAAAGCAGTAACATAGCCAAACAATGGTTTGCTAGGACAAGGTGGGTTAGAGGCTTGGTTCAACAATATAGGAGGCAGGGTAATCAAGTGGTAGGTATCGTAGCATAGGCATAGCAAAAGAGCGAGCAACTAGCAAGCAAAGATAGAAGTGATTTCGAGGGTATGATCATCTTGCCTGAGATCCCGCAAGGAAGAAGAACGAATCCATGAAGAAGACAAATGAACAAAGTCGAACGGATACTCACAAACGCGATGTTACTGGAACCAACCCGAAGAAGCAAACACCGGAAAGAAGCACACAACATAGTAAACAACCAATACATGAACATGGTATGATATGCGAGATGCGGTATGCGATGCATATGCATGATTTGACAAGGAATGATTGAACCTGGCCCCAACTTGGAAATCCAAGTGTGCCACTTGAAAGGTGAGGTGATTTCGGTTGAAATCGATATAAAGTTCACCGAAATCGGAGGCATGGTTTGGAAATGTGAAAGTGCAACTATCCCTAGGTGGTTTTGGTAATTCATAACAACATATAGCTCATTGAGCTAATGCTATTCCAAGATGATTATTTCAGGAAAGCTCAATGATTGGCATGGCATGGATGTGAAAGTGGAACCCTCAAAATGCTAAGGACAAAGGGTTGGCTCAAGCTCAAAATCTCAAGACTCTTGATTTTATATTTTAGTGATCCAAGATCACATTGAGTCTTTAGGAAAAGCCAATACTATCAAGGAGGGATGAGGTGTTGCTTAATGAGCCTCTTGCTTCATGTGCTTAGTGATATGCTCCAAAACCCTCAACTACTTTCCCATATCCACATCTGAACTAAACCCTAAGCCAAACTCGGTCCTACCGATTCTTCCTATCCGGCGCCACCGAGTTTTCACTTGTCATAAGCCACTGCCAAACCCTTGCAATTCGGTTCTACCGATAAGGATCTCGGTCTCACCGAGATAAGGTTGCAAACTCTCTGTTTCCCTTTCGTAACTTTTCGGTCTCACCGAAAGAGCGAATCGGTCCCACCGAGATTGCAATGTAAACTCAGTGTTTCCCCTTTGTAACTTTTCGGTCTCACCGAGTTCCACTCGGTGTCACCGAAAGAGCAAATTGGTCCCACCGAGTTTGCCTGACCAACTCTCTGGTTAGCTAATTACCAAATTCGGTCTCACCGAGTTTGTGCAATCGGTCTCACCGAGATTACGTTATGCCCAAACCCTAACCATATCGGTCCTACCGAGTTGCATGTCAGTCCCACCGAAAATCACTAACGGTCACTAGGTTTACATTTTCGGTCCGACCGAGCTTATTGATTCGGTCCCACCGAGATTGGAAAACTGTGTAACGGTTGGATTTTGTGTGGAGGCTATATATACCCCTCCACCTCCTCCTCATTCGATGAGAGAGCCATCAGAACATATACACCATTCCAACTCATATGTTCTGAGAGAGAACCACCTACTCATGTGTTGAGACCAAGACATTCCATTCCTACCATATGAATCTTGATCTCTAGCCTTCCCAAGTTGCTTTCCACTCAAATCTTCTTTCCACCAAATCCAAATCCTATGAGAGAGAGTTGAGTGTTGGGGAGACTATCATTTGAAGCACAAGAGCAAGGAGTTCATTACCTACACACCATTTGTTACTTCTTGGAGAGTGGTGTCTCCTAGATTGGCTAGGTGTCACTTGGGAGCCTCCGACAAGATTGTGGAGTTGAACCAAGGAGTTTGTAAGGGCAAGGAGATCGCCTACTTCGTGAAGATCTACCGCTAGTGAGGTAAGTCCTGTGTGGGCGATGGCCATGGTGGGATAGACAAGGTTGCTTCTTCATGGACCCTTTGTGGGTGGTTGCTTCTTCGTGGACCCTTCGTGGGTGGAGCCCTGTGTGGACTCGCGCAACCGTTACCCTTGGGTGGAGCCCTGTGTGGACTCGCGCAACCGTTACCCTTCGTGGGTTGAAGTCTCCATCAACGTGGATGTAGGATAGCACCACCTATCCGAACCACGGGAAAAACATCCGTGTCTCCAATTGCGTTTGAATTCTCCAAACCCTTCCCTTTACATTCTTGCAAGTTGCATGCTTTACTTTCCGTTGCCAATATACTCTTTGCATGCTTGCTTGAATTATGTGATGATTGTTTGACTTGTCCTAAATTAGCTAAAATCTGCCAAGAACTAAAATTGGGAAAAAGTTAAGTTTTTATTTGGTCAAGTAGTCTAATCACCCCCCTCTAGACATACTTTCGATCCTACAAAATGGCAAGCAAAACAAATATGGCACCGGTCTGTGATAAACAGCAAGTAGCCATCTAAATGCAACAAGATAAACATGCTACAGCACTCAAACAAGACAACAAAATACATGGCAGGTATCCACTCATGATGCTTAACAAAAGATGAACACTGAGCTACGGCCAATTCATCCATTAACAGGTTCAAACAAGCATGGCAAAAGTGCAATTGATAAAGAGGTTTCAGACTTAGTGAAATTAACACAAGCCTGGAATTCATATCAGGTAGCACACTTTGGAGCAATAAAACTATATGCTACAGGAACTGAACATGGCAAAGTAAAGCATGGCATGGAGCTACTCAAAGAGCATAACAAAAGTGCCTTAGTGACCTTGAGCCAAAAGGGATCAGAAAATACAATTGCAAGCATGTGAACATGGCAAAAACATAATCAGATCTCAGACTTAGAGAAAAACTGGAGCATGCAAATCTGTTAACGAGTAGGCATGTTCGCGAGCATGATGCACTCACTACAGAGCAAGGCATGACAATCTAGGCATGCACCCATCAAGAATACACATTGTATAAGCGGAGTCCTGTTCAATCACGGTCGAAACGGGGTCCTGTTCAATGGGAGGGGTGTAGCGTACTACAAAATGGAGGAAACGGACTTGTGTTGGAGCGCCTACAGTCGAAACGAGGTCATGTTCATCCACCGTCTACTGCCTCGCTCCAGCCTCCACTGGCTATTGTTCATCCACCGTCGACCTCTTCCAGCCTCCACGGGCTACTGTTCATCCACGGGTACTGTTCATCTAGCCTCCACCGGCTGCTGTTCATAGAGCCTCTACAGGGTCCTGTTCATCCACCCCCAATCGTGTGGGATGCGGCGGCCTCCTAGGGGTCCTGTTCATCCAACGGCAACGGCCTACTACCATGGGGTTGTAACGCCCCGGATGTAACTTTCCATAATTGTAACTCCAACTCTTGCCATTTCCGGCTATGTGATATGCTATATCCTTCGTGGTTGAATTTTTTATCTTTCGTTTTGCATTTTGTTCATGTCATGTATTTCATCTCATGTCATCATGTGAATCTCATTTGCATCGTGTTTGTCTCATGCATCCGGTCTTTTTACCCGTTGTCCATTTCGGAATTCGACACTCCCACATGCACCCGTTGCACCTCTCAGATCTCGTTTCGTGAGCGGGAGAAAAACGTTCTCGGAATGGGTCGAGATTTGTCGAGTGGCCTTGGTACATCACTGGTAGGACGCCTGTCAAATTCCGTTCCATTTGGAGGGTAGTTTGATGCCCCAACGGTTAACCTGGTAACCGCAAAAGCCCTTCTCTCTTTGCTGCCCAACACCCCTCCAAATAGCCCACTAGCCCATCTAAACCCCCTCCATGCTCTCCGTCGTTATATCACGATCGTGTGGGCGAAAACTGCACCTCATTTGGACTCTCCTAACTCCCCCTACCTATAAATATGCCTTCCCCTCCTCATTTTGCGGATGAAACCCTAGCTCCCACCACCTCCGCATCGCCGGACGCGCCCGCCGACGGCCGGACACGTCCGCCACCGCCGCTTGGACCTATCACACCTCGCCACATGTGGCCCCGCCGCCTCCACCGCCGCCAGCCCGCCCGAGCCCGTAGCGGCCCCCTCCGGCCCATCGCCCGCGCCGCCGCCTCCCGTGCTCGCCGCCCGCTATCGCCTAGCGCCGCCGACGACACCGCCTGTCGCTGCCGTTGCGCCAGCGCCGCTCCTCGCCCCGCCGCCGACGCGCACCGCGCCACCGGACGCCGCCACCGGATCCGGCGCCGACTGGCCAGATCCGGCCAGCCCCTCACCGGCGACCTCTTCCCCAGCCATCTCCGGCGATCGCCGTCGACTCCGGCCACCTCTCCGGCGACTTTTCCGGCGACCTCGGTTCACGTGCCGCGGACAAACCCTAGATCCGCGAGGTGATATTTCCGTCCAAGTCCCCAGGATCCAACACTATATGCACCCCTTTGACATGCCATATCTCCATGCTTGTTGCTCCATTTTGCGTGCATGATATATCGAAATGTTCGTCTCATGATGCTCTTCATGTTAGTGTCATTTGCATGCATGTTACTATCAATATCGATGCCCTAATCCTCATTGCAAAAGTGCAATATGATGTTGTCTACTGGGATTTATCATAACTTGTTGATTTATCATTTTCATTGCATTTTGTGTGTGCATCCTATGAGGATGATGTCTGCATGTTTCTGGAGCATCTCCATGACATCTTTAAAGTGGTGCAAGCCTTGTATTTTTATGTGCTCTGTGGTGACTAGCACAAGCATGCAAAGTAGGCTATATGATGTTGCTGATTTCAGGCACTTAGTATTTTTGCGAAGTCCTTTCCTGTCACATTATGATGCTATGTTGTCTTGCTGCTACAAGTAGATCCATGCACATTTTGAGGTAGTTCAGTCAGAGTGTTGTGAAGATATGGTTATGCTCTATTCGTTCATGCCTCTGGTTGCAATTATGGAGTACTCTAGATTGTCATTACCATGCTCTACATTTGCTAAATATTGTTACTTGCAGATTGTTAACATGAAGTTCATTTTTGCCATGTGTTTTGCTATCGATCCATGCACCCTATGAACTTGCTCTTGCCATGTTTAGCTTCATAAATGTGTCTACTTACTGTTGGTTACTGAGGGAGTCCTGGATTAGGGGGTGTCCGGATGGCCGGACTCCTGGACTATGAAGATACAAGATTGAAGACTTCGTCCCGTGTCCGGAAGGGACTTTCCTTGGCGTGGAAGGCAAGCTTGGCGATACGGATATGTAGATCTCCTATCATTGTAACCGACTCTGTGTAACCCTAGCCCTCTCCGGTGTCTATATAAACCGGAGAGTTTTAGTCCGTAGGACGAACAACAATCATACCATAGGCTAGCTTCTAGGGTTTAGCCTCTCTGATCTCGTGGTAGATCTACTCTTGTACTACCCATATCATCAATATTAATCAAGCAGGACGTAGGGTTTTACCTCCATCAAGAGGGACCGAACCTAGGTAAAACATCGTCTCCCCTGCCTCCTGTTACCATCCGACCTAGATGCACAGTTCGGGACCCCCTACCCGAGATCCGCCGGTTTTGACACCGACATTGGTGCTTTCATTGAGAGTTCCTCTGTGTCATCACGTTTAGGCCCGATGGCTTCTCCGATTATCAATAGCGATGCAATCCAGGGTGAGACTTTTCTCCCCGGATAGATCTTCGTATTCGGCGGCTTTGCGCTGCGGGCCAATTCTCTTGGTCATCTGGAGCAGATCGAAAGCTACGCCCCTGGCCATCAGGTCAGATTTGGAAGTTTGAACTACACGGCCGACATCCGCGGAGACTTGATCTTCGACGGATTCGAGCCACAGCCGAGCGCGCCGCACTGTCACGATGGGCATGATTTAGCTCTGCCGCCGAACAGTGCCCTGGAGGCCGCACCTGTGTCCGCTCCGACCCCTAGCTCGGAGCCGATCACACCAACCGAGGATGGGTGGTTAGGCACCACCTCGGGGGCTGCAATTTCTACGGCAATCGAGCAGAACACCAGCCCTATTCTCTGTGAAGCCCGTGACTCCAAGGAGCAGGACTCCTCTCCAGACCCCAAGCCCTCCGCACCCCGACCGATCGAACCCGATTGGGCGCCGATCATGGAGTTCACCGCCGCGGACATCTTTCAGCACTCGCCCTTCGGCGATATTCTGAAGTCACTAAAGTCTCTCTCTTTGTCAGGAGAGCCCTGGCCGGACTATGGTCGGCAAGGTTGGGATGCGGATGATGAAGAAATTCAAAGCCCACCCACCACCCACTTCGTAACCACTGTCAATGATTTAACCGACATGCTCGACTTCGACTCCGAAGACATCGACGGTATGGACGCCAATGCAGGAGACGATCAAGAACCAGCGCCTATAGGGCACCGGAAAGCCACCTCGTCGTATGATATATACATGGTGGACACCCCAAAAGAAGGCAATGGCGATGGAACAGCGGAGGATGACCCCTCCAAGAAGCAGCCTAAGCACAGGCGTCAGCGGCGCCGCTCTAAATCCCGCCAAAACAAAAACGGTGATTCCGGCACGGCGGATAATAACACCCCGAACAGTGCCGAAGACAACCACCTCCAGCAAGATTCAGCACAGGAGGATAGAGAAGCCAGCCCTCATGAGAGAGCGGCAGACAGAGAGGTCGAGGACGATAATTATATGCCTCCCTCCGAAGACGAGGCAAGCCTCGACGACGACGAATTTGTCGCGCCGGAGGATCCCGTCGAACAAGAGCGTTTCAAACACAGGCTTATGGCCACGGCGAGCAGCCTCAAGAAAAAACAGCAACAGCTTAGAGCTGATCAAGATTTGCTAGCCGAAAGATGGACTGAAGTCCTTGCGGCCGAAGAGT
Organism: Triticum urartu; assembly: GCF_003073215.2. Taxonomy (NCBI): domain Eukaryota; kingdom Viridiplantae; phylum Streptophyta; class Magnoliopsida; order Poales; family Poaceae; genus Triticum; species Triticum urartu. The sequence continues at coordinate 352,552,283 of NC_053023.1, forward strand.
ATGAACTCGAACACCCCTCCAAGAGCTACCCAAAGCGCAGGTTGCTACCCCAATTAGAGGAGGAAGCACCTAAACCTACATCACCAACGCATGATGCGGCCGACCGGCCACCCCGTGGCCGTGACAGAGAGGCCTCTCGGCCCTCCACTCAAGCCGCACCCCGGCGCCGCTCTAAAACTACCAAGGCATGGGAAAATGCGCCAGACCTGCGAGATATATTGGAGGACAAGGCAAGGCAAACAAGATCGATCTACGGATCACGTGGGCGCCCCACGGCACGAGACGGTACTCGTCACGCCGGATACAGTAAATCCGGCCGGGCTGAACATAGTAGACAAAGCTCGTTTGAGCTGCGTCGTGATGTAGCCCAATACAGAGGCGCCGGACACCCACTATGCTTCACAGATGAAGTAATGGATCATCAAATCCCCGAGGGTTTCAAACCCGTGAACATCGAATCATACGATGGCACAACAGATCCTGCGATATGGATCGAGGACTATCTCCTTCATATCCACATGGCCCGCGGTGATGACCTACACGCCATCAAATACCTCCCACTCAAGCTTAAAGGACCAGCCCGGCATTGGCTTAACAGCTTGCCAACAGAATCAATTGGTTGTTGGGAGGACCTAGAAACTACATTCCTCGACAATTTCCAGGGCACTTATGTGCGACCACCAGACGCCGATGACCTAAGCCACATAATTCAGCAGCCAGAGGAATCGGCCAGACAATTCTAGACACGGTTCCTAACCAAGAAAAATCAAATCGTCGACTGTCCAGACGCAGAGGCCCTAGCAGCCTTCAAGCATAACATCCACGACGAGGGCTTGCACGGCACCTAGGACAGGAAAAGCCGAAATCTATGGCAGCCCTCACGACACTTATGACCCGCTTTTGCGCGAGAGAAGACAGCTGGCTAGCTCGTAGCAATAACATGACTAAGAGCCCTGGTAATTCGGATACCAAGGACAGCAGTGGCAGGACGCGTCGCAACAAGCAAAAGCCCCGCATTAACGGTGACAATGCTGAGGATACGACAGTTAATGCCGGATTCAAAGGCTCTAAACCCGGTCAGCGGAAAAAGCCATTCAAAAGAAATACTCTGGGCCCGTCCAGTTTGGACCGAATACTCGACCGCTCATGCCAGATACATGGCACCCCCGAAAAACCAGCCAATCACACCAACAGGGATTGTTGGGTGTTCAAGCAGGCAGGCAAGTTAAATGACGAAAGCAGAGACAAGGGGCTGCATAGCGATGACGAGGAGGAGCCCCGGCCGCCGAACAACAACGGACAGAAAGGTTTTCCCCCACAAGTGCGGATGGTGAACATGATATACGCAACCCATGTCCCCAAGAGGGAGCGGAAGCGTGTGCTAAGGGACATATACGCGATGGAGCTAGTCGCCCCAAAGTTCAACCCATGGTCTTCCTGCCCAATCACTCTTGATCGAAGGGACCACCCCACTAGCATCCGTCATGGCAGATTCGCCGCATTGGTTCTAGACCCAATTATTGACGGATTTCACCTCACTAGAGTCCTTATGGACGGCGGCAGCAGCCTGAACCTGCTTTATCAGGATACAGCGCGGAAAATGGGCATCGATCCCTCGAGGATTAAACCCACCAGAACGACCTTTAAAGGCGTCATACCAGGTGTAGAAGCCAACTGTATAGGCTCAGTTACACTTGAAGTGGTCTTCGGATCTCCAGATAATTTCCGAAGCAAGGAGTTAATCTTCGACATAGTCCCGTTCCGCAGTGGCTATCACGCACTGCTCGGGTGAACCGCATTTGCCAAGTTCAATGCGGTGCCGCACTACGCATACCTCAAGCTCAAGATGCCAGGCCCTCGAGGCGTCATCACGGTCAATGGAAACACCGAACGCTCTCTCCGAACGGAGGAGCATACGGCGGCTATCGCAGCGGAAGTACAAAGTAGCCTCTCAAGGCAATTCTCCAGTCCGGCCATTAAACGTCCGAACACCGTCAAGCGCGCCCGGAGTAACCTACAACAAGACCGCCTGGCAGGTTCCAAGCAAGCGTAGCAATGCGGCCCCAACCCCAGCCCTCGCGAACTTGCGAAACCAGTGTTGCGCGTACATAACTACGCTCTAGAAATACCATGGGCACAGGGGGAGGGGCACCATCACGACACGCCCGAAACGCGGCTTAAACCGCACTAGGGGCTGCCAATTTCTTAATTTTCTCTTATTTTCAAGACTCCATTCTTCGGAAGGCTTGTCCGGCAGTACAATTGCCGCACAAACGATACAACCAGGAAAGCAGAAAGCCACGTCGCACTAAAGAACTCTAAGGTGGTCTCTATAACGAGCAGTATACCTGTTTCGCATAACATTCCGCAGCTCGCCCCTGGAAAGGACATATTTGATAGTCCCATCTTTTGCTTATCGCACTATTTGTATCGTTCTGTTTTGATCGCAGTTTTTAAATAAACAATGCATAGCTTCCGTCTATTATCGCATTACTTCTTTTTTTTACGAATATATGTTCATTAATGACATGTTGCACCCGTACACTTTGGTACGGCCAATACGCCAGGGGCTTAAGTACCCCACAACATGGTGTGAGAAGTCCGAACACTTTCACAAGTGCGGCACCCCGAACTTATAGCATTATATGCATCGGCTCCAAATCATGTCTTGGGTCAATAGTTGGGTTTGCCCGGCTCCTATGTTTTGGTACCTTACATTCCGTAATATCGGCTAAGGTAGCACTAGGAGAACTACTGCGATTGTGCCCCAGTTGAGCTGGGCTAAGGACCTCAGTAGAGAAAGCTAAAACTAACCGTCATGATGAGGCGAGAGCTGGTCGCTGTTCGAGAGGTTTTCGAGTCCCTAAAGACTTATGCCGCTTAGAGCGAGGAGTTGGCTTTGTCCGGCCTAGGCGTCGATAGCGCCCCGAACTTGGTCTTCCGAACACTAGGGGCTTCGCCGAAATTTAAAATTATAGAATTCTATGGCTAAGTGAGAGTGTTCAAGCATTATAGTCTGATTGCCTTGTTCGTTGTGTTGAGCGCCTCCCTCGAAGGACCCAAGAATGGGAAAAAGAGCGCTCATGTTTATCCCGAACACCCCAGCACACGTGGCATGGGGGCAGAAGCCGACGACTCACCATCTCTCAAATTTGATAAACGGCCGCACAGAAGGTAATATTTTAAATTTAAAAGTGTTGCTTAGCGCATATGAACAAGTTTTCAGCGTACAGGATCACAAATGCGAGTTTACTCAAAAATTACATCTTTGGAGCATTCATCCGCTATAAGGCGGGCACCCTTTAGGACGCCCTCATAATACACTTCTGGGACACGATGCTCCTTGCCCGGCGGCGGCCCGTCCTTCACCAGCTTCTCCGCATCCATCTTGCCCCAGTGCACTTTAGCACGGGCAAGCGCCCTACGGGCACCTTCGATGCAGACGGAGCGCTTGATTACTTCAAGCCATGGACAGGCATCCACCAGCCGCCTCACCAGGCCGAAGTAGCTCCCAGGCAGAGCCTCTCCAGGCCACAGCCGAACTATGAGGCCCTTTACGGCCTGTTCGACAACCTTGTGGAGCTCGACCATCTGCTTCAGCTGGTCGCTCAAAGGCACCAGGTGTCCGGCCTCAGCATACTGAGACCAGAACACCTTCTCCGTCGAGCTCCCCTCCTCGCCTCAGTTGTAGGCGGCGGCATCAGACGCACTGCGGGGCAAATCTGTGAATGCTCCTAGAGAGCTCCGGACTCGGGTAAGTAACAAATAATTCACTTTCACGTGCTTGCTTTGCATAATGAATGCCTTACCCACCGCTATCTTCTTCATCGCGTCAATTTCTTTGAGGGCTTTCCGGGCTTCGGCCTTGGCAGACTTCGCGCTTTTGAAGGCTGCCACAAGCTCGGACACTTGCGTCTTTCAGTCAAGCTCCAAACTCTCGTGTTTTTTCACGAGAGGCTGGAGCTCTTTCTGCACCTCCTCCACCCGCGCCTCCTGTTTCTCTCTCTCCGTGCGCTCCGCGGCCGGCCTGTTTTCGGCCTCGGTGAGCGCTTGCTTAAGGGTTGCCACCTCGGCCGTGGCCCCTATAATAGCACGTTTATCCTGTCATTTTTTGCAACCACATCTTCTCTATATAATTGCGCAAGGTATTACTTACCTTCCTTCTCCTCGAGTTGCCTCTTGGCATGGCCGAGCTCGTTCTCGGACCGCGCGAGGTTCTGCTTCAGCGTATCCACCTCCGCAGTCAGTGCGGCGGAGGCCAGCAGCGAAGCCTGCATACGCATATTGACTTGATTATGTTAGACTCATGCGCTTATTAGATCCTCTATTCGGCTCTTCTTTCCGAACGCCGAACAGAGCATCAGGGGCTACTATCTATGCGGTAATATTTTTACATATTCTTTACCTACCTCAAAGCCTGTTAGAAGGCTGGCACAGGCTTCAGTCAGTCCGCTCTTGGCGGACTGAACCTTCTGGATCACTACACTCATAATAGTGTGGTGCTCCTTGTCGATGGAGGCGCCGTTAAGTGTCTCCAGCAAATTGTCAAGTGCCTCCGGTTGGACGGAGGTCACCGGCTCGGTAGGCTCGCTCCTCTTGGAAGGAGGCCGCCTACTGGAGTCCGGAACCATTGAAGGTTCCGGTGCAGTGTCTGGCTCAAGGCAGGACTCGGAGCCCTTGGGGGTTTTATCCCCTTTGCGCCTGGAGTCCGGGAGGTCGCCTTGCGGCGCCTCCAGGACCACCTCCTCCTGGCTTGGAACCTGTTGGGACAGCACCTCGGCATCGTCCGTAGGGTGGGGGGAGGTAGCCGTCGGAAGAGAATTCACATCCGGCGAATCCAGGGAACCACTCGACGACACGTCGAGCTGGTCTTTGGGTGGACTGCATAAACATGTTCGACATAAGGAAAAGTTGTGCAATGGAAGAATACTATGAATCACTCTGGTATCCAGACACTTACGATCTTGCCAGGGGCTTGGCCCTGTGCGGCCACTCCTCTTCGCCGTCGTCGGTGTTTGTGGAGCCGTCCGGAGGAAGGGTTTTCCCCTTCTTGGACCCTTCGGCCTCCCCAGTTGGGGCGGCCTTCCTTTTCTTCTCTCCCCCCGCTGGAGGGGGAGAGGTCTCTTCTTCCTCCTCCTCGTCTTCATGGGAGGAGTGCGTCTTGGAGTCGTCGGATGATGAATCCGACACCCCCAGGCGCCGGGCACTCTTCCGAGTCCCCGTGGCCTTCTTCTTGTCCTTCTTCTCCGGCACCACATAGGGTGCCGGAACTAGCAGCTTCGCCAAGCGAGCGTCCGCTGGGCCTTCGGTCAAAGGAGCCGGACAGTTGATCTGTCCGGACGTCTCCTGCCAATCCTGTCAAAGGTAAGGGAGCTTAAGATCCCGCATGGAGTCAAACTATGAAAAACTAATACCCTATAAAAGGTAAAAACAGCTTACCGCATGAGCGCGACGCTGCGTGCTGAATCCGCGATCCTCGGTAGCGGATGCGGGGACCTCGGCGCCCTTGAAAAGCACATTCCAGGCATCTTCGTACGTTGTGTCGAAGAGCCTGCTTAGAGTTCGGTGCTGCACCGGGTCGAACTCCCACAGGTTGAAAGCCCGTTGTTGACACGGGAGGATCCGGCGGATGAGCATAACCTAGACTACGTTGACAAGTTTGAGCTTCTTGTCCACCAGGGTTTGGACGCATGTTTGGAGTCCGGTCAGCTCTCCTTCTTTACCCCACGACAGGCCCGTCTCTTTCCAGGAGGTGATCTGTGTTGTGACGCCCCAAGACCGGAGCTTCAGATGCCTTCCATGTTTTCCGAGTTCCGTCGGGTGTTTTGTTTTGTCTGTTGCATGCATCATTGCATATTTTGCGTTGCATCATGTCATCATGCCATCATGTCATTTCTTTTCTTAACTCAACTAAATAAATGGCATGGATCTTTGATCCATTTCAATCGAGGGAAGGGTGACTTCTCTTTATAACATATCCTCCCGATATTAGGGAGCTATAGTAAATATTTCTTTAATTTGGAATTCACCTTAACACACTTGCATATTAAATCCCTTGGCCTTTTTCTTCTTCAACTGTTGACTCTCTAACCTTGCCATTTATTCTTTCATCATTTTCCGGAGCTCTACAAAAATTCTCAACATTTTTTGGAAACTCCTAAAACCTCGTCCTAGTTCAAACCCATTTGAATAAAATTCAAATGAGTTTGAATTCTTATCGTTTGATCTGGCATTTTCTAATTTTCTCGGACCAAGCATTTTTTTGTGAGTCCAAGAAAATTAGCCACATGCCCTAATTCTTCTTCCAACCTTCTCTTGTCTTCTTTCCTTCTAGTTCTCTGTTAACATAAAGAGAAAGGAGGAAGAGAGAAACCCAGCCGCCACTTGTGTCCAGTCGGACCAATTTGGCCCAAGGCCTAGGCTACCGCAAGCCCTTTAGCCAGGCCGGCCCATTCTGCTTCACGGCCTGCTAGACCCAGCCGCCTCCCACTAGTGTCGCAACCCTAGGCCGACCGAAACCATCTCCTTCTCGATCCCTCTCTCCCTCCTAGCGCCGTCACCAGGAGACCCATGCTCGACCCCCTCCTCTCGCCGTGATCCTTTCTCCCTCTCTCGATCTCCCACGCCCGAACCTCCCATCTCCCTCTTGTGCCCTATGACGCAACCCCGTCGTCGTGCACCACCTTTCGCACCTCCCGCCGCCTCCCATGGCACCCTCACCCGCGCGCGAGACCTCCCCGTCGCCAGCACCGCTGCCTTGCCGCGCCTGAGTCCTCGTGCGCCTCCCTGCTTCGTCCGACCGCAGCGCCGCAAAGCTCCTCCAACCGCCCCTGCCGGCGACCGGCAGGTCGCTGCCGTCCGTCTCCTCCACTTGGAGCATGCGCAGCCACGCGCCCAGAGGCCGCCGCCCACTCCTCCCTCGATCCCGCTGGATTCAAGCGCCGCGAAGCAGCTCCCTCTCCTGCGCGTCTCGCTGCCATCTCCCCGCATCAGACCTGGCCTCCACCACCTCGCCTTCATCTGCCTCCCCACCAGGGTCCCTCGCAGTCTCTACCTCGTCGCCTTGCCTCGTCGCTGGCCCTGCTCCACCTCGTCGCCTCACATCCGCAGAACTAGGCCACGGCCGCGCCATGGCCGCCTCCCTCCTTTGCACCCGGCCTCGACTGGAGTCGCCCCTGTCAGCAACCAGCACGACCACGAGGCTGCACTCTCCTTCCCCTGCACAGGAGCTCGCAGCTACCACCATCGCCTCCTTGTTGTTGGCATCCTGAGGCCCTTTTGTTGTTTTGTGTTGGACGTGGCAAGATCGACTACAACGACGCCAAGTTCCACCACCGGCAAGACCCAGACTCCGAATGCAAGTACAACTACAAACCCGAAGAACTCAGATGCATCAAGTCCCCGAGAAGACCCGTTTTTTCGTCAAGTTCGACTACATTGTGACGCGTCAAGTACCTATACCGTGTCTCCGGAATCGCCAAGACCGTCCTGAATATTGCCAAGTACCACTTCGATTCCAGAACGCGACAAGTACCATGACGCCCGGAGTCCTCGGATCCGTCAAGTTCCATTATGAGATATACAACTACCGTCGACCTCGAAGACCTCGGATTCACCAAGTTCTCACGACGACAAGTGTGACCCTTAGGATGCGCCAAGTTCGTCCATAAAAAAACGCCAAGTACCACTCATGTCGGCAAGACCCGCAAGTCGGACCCCGAATGATCGACGTCTCGTGGACCGTGTACAACTACCATCGCCCCGAAGACGTTGGAGTCATCAAGCACCTCTCCGAATGAACGTGAAGGACTACCGTCGCCGAGATCGCGAGAACCTCTACCGTCGACCCTAGAGCGTGCGAGAACGACTACTTCCACTACCATCGTCGCGAGAACGTCTACTTCCTCTACTTTGCACCAAACGAGAACTTTCCCGCTTGCATGCTTCGAAGGTATAACCCTGAGACGACCGCCTGTGAACGAATGCATGTGTGATGCATGAGATGCTCGTGTTTTCTCCGTGCTCGAATTGCCGGTGCACGTTGCCCCTCTTTTGCCAGTCATCATCGTCGACTCATCGGACACCCGGTATCCGGGAGTGCCCCACCATCTTTTGCACGCATCCGCACACTTCTCCTTTGCATCGGTATCTCAATCGAGTTACCGGAACCAGGACATTGTCATGGCACCGTTTCGGTATCGTTGCCGTGGCACCCCTTTCCTTTCCACCATGGTGACAAATGCTTCATAATGCTCTAGTCAACTTGTAATATAAATTGCATAAACTTGTTCATGTCATCCGCATCATGATAACAACAATTAAAATGTTTAGATTGTTGTTGCAATAAATTACTAAGGGATATGGGGATTTACCAGATTGGTTATTTGTTATATCCGGCCCCATTTAAATTGTTAGATGGTATAGTTTTGTTATGCTTCACCTCTTGATGTGGTGTTTCATCAATATGCAACTCGTTGCATATTGAGCTCCACTTAACTTGTAGTTTTGTTTGTGCCCATATTGCCATGTCATGCATATTTAAACCAGACATGCATCATACTTGATTGTGCATCATGCCATGATTCTGTGGTGGTTGTTTACTATGTTTGTCTTCTTCATGGACTCGTTCTTCTTCCTTGCGGGATCTCAGGAAAGATGATCATACCCTCGAAATCACTTCTATCTTTGCTTGCTAGTTGCTCGCTCTTTTGCTATGCCTATGCTGCGATACCTACCACTTGCTTATCATGCCTCCCCTCTTGTTGAACCAAGCCTCTAACCCACCTTGTCCTAGCAAACCGTTGTTTGGCTATGTTACCGATTTGCTCAGCCCCTCTTATAGCGTTGTTAGTTGCAGGTGAAGATTGAAGTTTGTTCCTTGTTGGAACATGGAGATGTTGTTCCTTGTTGGAACATGTTTACTTGTTGGGATATCACAATACCTCTTATTTAATTAATGCATCTATATACTTGATAAAGGGTGGAAGGCTCGGCCTTATGCCTGGTGTTTTGGTCCACTCTTGCCGCCCTAGTTTCCGTCATATCGGTGTTATGTTCCCGGATTTTGCATTCCTTACGCGGTTGGGTTATAATGGGAACCCCTTGACAGTTTGCCTTGAATAAAACTCCTCTAGCAAGGCCCAACATTGGTTTTACCATTCGCCACCTAGCCTTTTTCCCTTGGGTTAGGCCATCCCAAGGGTCATCTTTATTTTTACCCCCCCCCCCCCCCCCGGGGCCAGTGCTTGTCTAAGTGTTGGTCCAACCAAGCGATGTCTGGAGCTACCAGGGGAAAATCTGGGCTGGCCCACCCGATGTCTTGCTCATCCGGTGTGCCCTGAGAACGAGATATGTGCAGCTCCTATCGGGATTTGTCAGCACATCTGTGTGGTCTTGCTGGTCTTGTTTTACCATTGTCGAAATGTCTTGTAACCGGGATTCCGAGTCTGATCGGGTCTTCCCGCTAGAAGGAATATCCTTCGTTGACCGTGAGAGCTTGTGATGGGCTAAGTTGGGACACCCCTGCAGGGATTTGAACTTTCGAAAGCCGTGCCCGTGGTTATGGGCAGATGGGAATTTGTTAATGTCCAGTTGTAGAAAACCTGAAGTTGACCTTAATTAAAATGCACCAACCGCGTGTGTTACCGTGATGGTATCTTCTCAGGGGGGTCCGGGAAGTGAACACGGTGTTGGAGTTATGCTTGACGTAGGTTGTTCTAGGATCACTTCTTGATCATAGTTGTTCGACCGTGCTTTGCTTTCTCTTCTCGCTCTCTTTTGCGAATAGGTTAGCCACCATATATGCTAGTCGCTTGCTGCAGCTCCACCCCATACCTTTACCTTACCCATAAGCTTAAATAGTCTTGATCGCGAGGGTGTGAGATTGCTGAATCCCTGTGACTCACAGATACTTCCAAAACCAGCTTGCAGGTGCCGATGAGTTCGTGCAGATTACGCAACCAAGCTCAGGAGGAGCTCGATGAAGATCTTGTCCTTTGTGTTGTTGCGTTTTCCATTTGATCAGTAGTGGAGCCCAGTTGGGACGATCGGGGATCTGTGTAGCATTTGGGGTAGCCTTCTTTTATTTTGATTCCGTAGTCAGACATTGAGTGTATCTGGATGAATGTAATGCTTTATTCATGTAATTGTGTGAAGTGGCGATTGTAAGCCGACTATTTATCTCTTTCCCTTATGTATTACATGGGTTGTGTGAAGATTACCTCACCATCGACATTGCTTTCAATGCGGTTATGCCTCTAAGTCATGCTTCGACACGTGGGAGATATAGCCGCATCGAGGGCGTTACAAGTTGGTAATCAAAGCCTTCCCCGACCTTAGGAGCCCCCCTGCTTGATCGAATTAGCTGACGAGCTGAGTCTAGAAAAATGTTTTGAGTCATTTAGGAATTATATATCGGAGAGTTAGGAATTCTTTTACTCCTTAGTCCCTTCATCGCTCTGGTAAGGCATCCTGACGTAGAGTTTTGACTCTTCTCTTCTCAAATTTCACTAAAAAAATTTAGGATCACGCGGGTATCTTGGAATCGTTCCGATCGATTTGTGACGAGAACATTGTTCTTGGTGCCTCCTGTCATTTAGGGGTTGTGGCAGTGTCCCGGGGAGTTGAGCTCCGAGGTGTTGTCGTCATAATTTTATCGTTGCAGTTCTGGAATACCTGAGTTTAGTTTCACCGACATCGAAAATCTCTTTTATGCAGTTGTTGGTGAGATAACCTCGACGCCACCCAGTACTGGGGCGGGAGTTCGGGAGTATTGTCATAACTCGTATAACGGATGCTTTTCGAAGGTTGAGGTAGACGATTTCCGAAGGTTTCTTGGTTATGTGTTGAAGGATGGATACAGCTGGATGTAGGATTTGCTAGTTTTGGGTGAGATATTATGCTTCCCCTGTATCCCCAACACCTGATTGCATAACCGGAAAATTTCGGGAGTTTATAAGTGGGAATTCAAGTAGCTCTTAGGATATCTTTCCGACAGATGTATGATACGAAATTGGGGTTCGACGTCTAGTGGTCCGCCTATTCATGGTTGGTTTTACAGTGGTCTCGTTGTGTCCTAAAGAGTCCTTGGCTATGCTGACTCGGGGACGCTTCGTATGTCATGTGCACTTCCTTGTACATGATGGTGATGTATGATCGAGCCCGTGTAGGCCCCACCACGAAAACTTCGGACGAAATCTCAATCATATGTTTGTTCAGGCTTATTCTGCAAGCCAATCCTTTGTTTGTTTTGAGTTGTGGTATTCGAGTTGCTTCGAAGTCAAATGTTAATTCCATACCTTCTCTACACGGTGTTCTCATACTCCGATGTGAATACCGATCCTTCAAGATCATCGATATTTTCATGTCAATCCTTTTCAACCGGTGTGTTTTCTTTTCAAGTGGATCGAACATTTCAACATCCACAAGATCAAGTATCAGTATTTCTCAACGGTGTTCATTTCTTCCGTCTCCAAGTTGCCTTTGTTTTTCCCACCCTCCCTCCCTTTGTTTTCTTCAAGGACTCAGATTTCTTAATCAAGTATCTTTTTATTCGTGTGAAGTCTCTCCATTCTTTTTCGTTAATGTTCTTACCTGGTGGATCTCACGAAGATTCTAATGGCGCTTCAAGTTCATCATTCTTCATTCTTTTCTTCTCCGGTGGATTCAATTCAAGTTTTTGGTGTTGATCATATCCTTTCCTCGTTTCAGAAGTTTTATCATACCGGTGCACCTCTTAATCATCCACTTCTCGCTCTTCAATTATTTTGGAGTGCTCAAGATATCCCGAAGATTCGTGTTTCCACTCTACATTCGTTCAAGATCTTTCGAGGATGTTACCTCTTTCAAGCCATTTATTTCAACCGGCGCAATCTATCTTCTAAATCATTCAACAATGTATCTTTTGAGTGGGCCCTAACCCACAGGTCTTTTTTCAGGATCTTACCTGACTCTTCTTATTTTCCGGAGCTATCCTCAAATTTCATTTCGAAGTTTGACGTAAGAATGAATTATCATCAGTCAAATGTCTTTCAATAAGATCGGTTAAATTCTTTTCATCATTGGCTCAACATTCCATTTTTCATCCCGGAGTATCTCAATAATTTGGTGGTGTTTTTCATCGTCATTCTCAGATTTTGAAGACCAAAGAAGAGTTCCTCCTAAATCCATATCCGTTCTCTTGAAGAATCATGGTGCTAGATTGTTGCCATCCTCTCATAATTATTTTCGATGGTGAGAATCCTTTTCACCCATCAGGAGATATTCAAGGGTATTTTCAGTTCGATTATCCGGAGCCCATCATTTCAGAAGACTTGTTCATTCTCAGCTTTCAGCTCTCGTTCCCCAAATCTCACCGGTGCATCATTCAATATTCTTTAACCAATGCGTGATCTCTTTGTTCTCATGTATCTAAATCCTAGCAAGTATTTTTCGTTCATTTTCTAATTCCTCCCGGTGTTTCTTTATCTTCTCTTCGTTCATTTTTAATTCTTACAGTGGTTCGTTCAAGATTTCTCTTCCTTATCAATTCATTCATGGTTTCAATTCTACCGGTGGTTCGTTGAAGACCTTCCTCAAGTTTGCGCTATATCTATATTAATCCTTTTTACGAGAATAAGTAGTATTCCAATTCCATTGCTTGTCATCAATTTAAATTGGTGAAGGATAAGCATAATGTAATTCTTATTCTTGTTTCATCCATATGTTAATCTTTTCTTCCGGAGTTTGTTCACGATGATTATATTCTTGGTTTCAAGTGCTCGTCTTTCTTTCCCGGAGTTCTAAGCTATAATTATCACGGAGATCCATCTAAATCATTAGAAGGTGTCACCTTGTGTTTCCGACTTCTCTTTATTTTCGTTATTCTTTTTTGTCTACCGGAGTTCTTCATGAAGGTTCTACATGTTGGTTCATCAAGGATTTATATCCCTTCTCCAAGTGTTCATTGAGATTCTTTTCTAAGGAGCTCAAGCATTCTTCATCTTTCTATCTGGAGTGCAATTCTTTCTATCGTATCATTGGAGGTGGTATTATGTCATTCTTGATAATTTGAGTTCATGTTTCATGATTCACACGTTGTTAAGAATGAGATATTTTAAATCCATCAACCTCTTCGTTGGAGTTATCTTGGGTTATATTTCACCTAAAGCCTTCCCTAAGAATTGTTGCTATTTATGGTGCTCATAAAGGACCCAGGTTCGTCTTTTACCCTCCCGGTGAAATAAGTTTTCTCGTCTCCTTGTTCATATCAGTCCAATTCTTCTTCCCGTGAGTGGCAGGGTGTCACCTCATAATTTGAGATGTATTCCATAAGACCATATCAAGATTATTCTTTTCGTTGTTGGGGTTTTTTTTCCAACAACTCCGTTCGACCCTTCTCCTAAGGATACCTTCTCAAGCTCTTTTGTGGCAGAAGTTGTTTTTTTATTCTCCATTCTTTTATTTAAATTATCTATCTTCTATCCTTTCGTTCCGGAGGCATTGTGTTGTTGCTCTCTTCAACCCTTCTTCTTGTTCTTCTCAGGACCTTGTTCTTTTCATGCTTATCCATTTAATCAGAGTGTCACGTCCTCTTTTCAAGTATCCTCTCATCTTGTCAAGATCATGTTCAACTCCTTCCTTTTCCTACCGGAGTGTTGTCGTATTTGATCTCTATTGTTCTGTGTGCTCCTTCTTTCAACCAGAGTGTTTGCATGTACTTCTTGTTCATTGCAACCTTTTTCTTATGCCTTTCAACCTACAAGGTTCTAGTATTGTTCCTTGTTTCTCTTTTCTAATGTAGGTTTTCAAATTTATTCATCTTAGTTTTTTTTTTCTTTCAATTTGGCTTAACCTTTTCAAGGTTCTTTGGTTTCACTCGTTTGTCAAAGGAGCAACTTAGTTTTTACCTCTTCTCTTCCTTTTCCGTTTCCCTCCGGTGCCATTCTAGATCTCGGGACGAGATCCTCTTGTAGTGGTGGAGTGTTGTGACGCCCCAACACCGGAGCTTCAGATGCCTTCCATGTTTTCCGAGTTTCGTCGGGTGTTTTGTTTTATCTGTTGCATGCATCATTGCATATTTTGCGTTGCATCATGTCATCATGCCATCATGTCATTTCTTTTCTTAACTCAACTAAATAAATGGCATGGATCTTTGATCCATTTAGATCGAGGGAAGGGTGACTTCTCTTTATAACATATCCTCCCGATATTAGGGAGCTATAGTAAATATTTCTTTAATTTGGAATTCACCTTAACACACTTGCATATTAAATCCCTTGGCCTTTTTCTTCTTCAACTCTTGACTCTCTAACCTTGCCATTTATTCTTTCATCATATTCTGGAGCTCTACCAAAATTCTCAACATTTTTTGGAAACTCCTAAAACCTCGTCCTAGTTCAAACCCCCATTTGAATAAAATTCAAATGAGTTTGAATTCTTATCGTTCGATCTGGCATTTTCTAATTTTCTCGGACCAAGCATTTTTTTTGTCAGTCCAAGAAAATTAACCACATGCCCTAATTCTTCTTCCAACCTTCTTGTATGGCCCTCGATGCGGCTATATCTCCCACGTGTCGAAGCACGACTTAGAGGCATAACCGCATTGAAAGCAATGTCGCAAGTGAGGTAATCTTCACACAACCCATGTAATACATAAGGGAAAGAGATAGATAGTTGTCTTACAATCGCCACTTCACACAAATACATGAATAAAGCATTACATCATCCAAATACAATCAGGGCCCGACTACGGAGCCAAAATAAAAAAAGAACCCCAAATGCGACAAGGTCCCCGATCGACCCCAACTGGGCTCCACTACTGATCAACTAGAATGAAACAACACAAAGGACAAGATCTTCATCGAGCTCCTCTGTGAGCATGGTTGCGTCATCTGCACGGTTCAACAGCACCTGCAAGTTGGTTTGGAAGTATCTGTGAGCCACAGGGACTCAGCAATCTCGCACCCTCGCGATCAAGACTATTTAAGCTTATAGGCAAGGTAAAGGTATGAGGTGGAGCTGTAGCAAGCGACTAGCATATATGGTGGCTAAACATACGCAAATGAGAGCGAGAAGAGAAGGCAAAGCATGGTCGATAAAAGTATGATCAAGAAGTGATCCTATAGCAACCTATGTCAAGCATAACTCCAACACCGTGTTCACTTCCCGGACTCCGCCGGAAAGAGACCATCACGGTTACACACGCAGTTGATTCATTTTAAGTAAGTTAAGGTTCAAGTTATCTACAACCGGACATTAACAAATTCCCATCTGCCCATAACCGCGGGCACGGCTTTCGAAAGTTCAAATCCCTGCAGGGGTGTCCCAACTTAGCCCATGACAAGCTCTCGCGGTCAACGAAGGAATAGACCTCCTCCCAACACATTCCGATCAGACTCGGTATCCCGGTTCTGCAAGACATCCTCGACAATGGTAAAACAAGTCCACCAAGACCACCCGCTGTGCCGACAAATCCCGATAGGAGCTGTACATATCTCGTTCTCAGGGCACACCGGATAAGCTAAGCGTACAGGAGCCAACGTAACCCAAGTTGCCAAGGGATGGCCCTGCACGGTGCTCTGGGTTGGACCAACACTCAGAGGAGCACTGGCCCGGGGGTTTAATAAAGAGGACCCTTGGGCTGGCCGACCCAAGGGAAAGAAAAAGGCTAGGTGGCAAATGGTAAAACCAATGTTGGGCCTTGCTGGAGGAGTTTTATTCAAGGCGAACTGTCAAGGGGTTCCCATTATAACCCAACCACGTAAGGAACGCAAAATCCAGGAACATAACACCGATATGACGGAAACTAGGGCGGCAAGAGTGGAACAAAACACCAGGCATAAGGCCGAGCCTTCCACCCTTTACCAAGTATATAGATGCATTAATTAAAATAAGATATATTGTGATATCCCAACAAGTAAACATGTTCAAACAAGGAACAACATCTCCATGTTCCAACAAGGAACAACCTTCAATCTTCACCTGCAACTAATAACGCTATAAGAGGGGCTGAGCAAAGCGGTAACATAGCCAAACAACGGTTTGCTAGGACAAGGTGGGTTTGAGGCTTGGTTCAACAATATGGGAGGCATGATAAGCAAGTGGTAGGTATCGCAGCATAGGCATAGCAAAAGAGCGAGCAACTAAGCAAGCAAAGATAGAAGTGATTTCGAGGGTATGATCATCTTGCCTGAGATCCTGCAAGGAAGAAGAACGAGTCCATGACGAAGACAAACGGACGAGGTCGAACGGATCCTCACAAACGTGACGTTAACGGAACTAACCCGAAGAAGCAACACCGGAAAGAAGCAAACAACATAGTAAACAACCAACACATAAGCATGGCATGATGCACAACCAAGTATGATGCATGTCTGGTTTAAATATGCATGACATGGCAAGTGCAACAACCAAAACTACAAATTAAGTGGAGCTCAATATGCAACGGGTTACATATTGACGGAACACCACATCTATTATTTAGTTCTTCTCAGTTATGTACCCACCAATATTAAATGTTGTTAAACATGGCAAGAGGGTGAAGCAAAAGAAAACTACCCATCTAGTCCAATTTAAACGAGGCCGGGAACAACAAACAACAATTCCGGAAACTCCTCATGTGCATATGTTAGGTTAGGTCCTGTTCTGCCCAAAACCATATTTTAGAGTTATTAGGCATGCAAAACAAAGTCAACATGATAAACTAGGCAAAATCCTACCCCATTTACATATAAAGTTTGTTAGGTTTGGAGCTATGGTTAAATAGTTATGAATTAAATCATTTTAGCATGGCATAGGGGCAAATTAAAACAAACATCATTTTAAACATTTTAAACATGGATGGAAAAGACATATTATTAAACTAGACACAATTCTAAGCAAGTTTCATATATAAAACATTTTAATCCGATGCACGGTTAGTGAGTTATTAAATGCATGAACTAGGGGGACTTTTCTGTAAAACTGCAGTCTCAGGAAATTAGTAAAATTCGCAAGACCAGGAAAAAACACAACGGGCCGAATCTGGAACAGAGCATGGGCGCAGGATAGTATGCAGCGCACAGGGCGAGGGAAAAAGGTGGCTTCTCACACTGGGCCAACGGGCTGAAGGGGAAGCAGAGCGGCGGGCCGGCGGATCTGGCGAAGAGAGCTGGGCCTTGGAGACCGAGCGGGGAGCTGGGCCAGGCCAGGGCGTGCGATGGCCCATGCGGGCGAGAGGGGCGAGCGTCGGCGTCGTCCTTCTTCCATGCGCCTCATGGGCAGAAGAACAAGACGGCGGCGGCGTGACAAAACTCCGGCGAAGGCGGGTTTCGGCGAAGCTGGAGAGGCCGGGAACGGGTCGCAGGGCCCCGGATCCGGTGGATCCCGGCCGGATCTGGCGAAGACGGGGCCAACGACGAGCTCCCTGGGCGGCGGCAGCGGGCACCTGCGAGAGAGAGGGAGAATTTAGAGGGAGAGGCCGAAGGAGGGAGGAGAAGGAAGTAGAGAGGCGGGGCGGCGAGGTTGTCTTTCTGGAGGTCTCCGGCGATGGGCGGCGCTCGTCGCCGGCGAGCGCGGACGACGGGTCAACGCGGCGGAGGAGCTCGGATCGGGATCTCCTCTCCTGATCTGGAGCTCGGGGAGCAGGGGCGGCGCGGTGCGGGCCTCAGAGCCCAGATCGGGGCCCGGGCGGGCCTGGAGCGGGCCTGGCGGCGCGGGGCGATGTGGGCGCGGGGAGGCGACGTGGCGGCTTCCCGTTGGCTGCGGGCGTCCTGTGTGGTGGCGGCTGGCCACCAGGATGGCGCCAAGTGGCAGGGACGAGGTGGCCGGCGGTGGAAATAGAGGAGAGGAGGTGGGAGGCGGCTGGCTGATGATTGGGGCGTGGATTTCGAGGAGGAGGAAGGAGAAGGCCAAAAATGGCAAGGGGGGCTGCTATATATAGCAGGAGGAGCTAGGGTTGTGGGTTTTAGTCCGTTCCGGAGCCGTTCGATCTTGATCGGATGACCCGGAGTGGAAGGGGGTTAGATAGGTGGGCTAGTGGGCTGTGAAGAGAGGTTGGGCTGAGATGAGAGGAGAGGAGTGCAGCCCGGCAACTGTTTCCGGAGACCGAAAACGTCCGACGTTAGACCGATTATATTGTCGCTATAGTTTAACGGTTGGGCTATCAAAGGAACTCTGAATGCGATGAAACTTGACAGGCGGTCTATCTACACTATAATAAGACCGCACGCCAACTTTCGACCCATTCCGAGAACAGTTTTCCGGCCACTTATAAAATGCTATTTCGGAGATGCCGCGAGCGCGTGCAAGTGTGTCTGGGCTCAGAACGGACAACGGAGAGAACGAGGAGGCCGGGACGCATGCAAGTTTTAAAACATGATGATGCAATGCACATGATGACATGATAAGATGCAACACGTAAGCAAATGACATGGCAATGACAACAAATAACTGGAAGACACCTGGCACATCGGTCTCGGGGCGTTACAACACTCCACTACGAGAGGATCTCGTCCCGAGATCTAGAATGGCACCGGAGGGAAAAACGGAAGAGAAAGAGAAGAGATAAAACTAAGTTGCTTCTTTGACAAACGAGTGAGACCAAAGAACCTTGGAAAGGTTAAGTCATAACGAGAAAAGAATACAACAGAGATGAACGAAGTTGAAAACAATCCGTTAGGAAAAGGAACAAGGAAGAAGAAATTCGAACAGCACTCCGGTTGGAAAGATATGCAGGGCTTAATAAAATGAAGAACTTGAGCAGAGGGCACACACTCCGGTTAAATTGATAAGCATGAAAAGAAAACAATCCTCGCAATCCAAGATGATGATTGAAAAGAGCAACATCACAAAGCCTCCGGGAGAAAGAATAGAAGCTAGATCGTTTGGAAATGAAAGAATTGAGAAGAAAATGACAACTTCTGCCAACAATTGAGCTTGGAAAACACCCTTCCAAGAAAATTATAACGGAGTTGTTGGAAAACAAACAACGAAACGAATAAGCTTGTAGTGGGCTTATGGAAAACATCTCAACACTGAAATGAACTTCTGCCACTAACGAAAACAAGATTGGATTGATAAGAACAAGGAGACGAGAAACTATTTCACCGGGAGGACAAAAGAAAAACTTGGGTCAAATATACGCCTCACACTAGGAAAATCCTTAGGGAAGGCTTTAGGTGAAACATGACGCAAGCTAACTCGAACGAAAATATTGGTGGATTTAAAATACATCATTCTTAACAACATGTGAATCATGAAACATGAACTAAAATTATCAAGAATGACATAATACCACTTCCAATGATACGGTAGAAAGAATTGCACTCCGGATTGCCAAATGAAGAATGATTGAGCTCCTCTAAAAATAATCTTGATGAACACTTGGAGAAGGAATTAAATCCTTGATGAACCGTCATGTAGAACCTCCATGAAGAACTCCGGTAAAAAAAAGAATGAACAAACGAAATGAAGGATGAAAAGAATAAGGTTGAAGCCTTGAAATGATTTAGATGGATCTTCATGATGAAAAAATTGAGAGAGCTTGGAACTCCGGGAAAAGAAAGATGAATCAAATGAAACCGAGAATTTGAAGAGCCTCCGGAATAAGGAATTGAATTCACTCAATGAAACAAAAATAAGAATTACATAATGCTCATCCTTCACCAATTAAATTGATGACAAGCAATGGATTTGGCATACTACTTATTCTCGTAGAAAGGATTAAAAGAGATATATCAAAACTTGAGAAGGTCTTCAACAAACCACCGGTAGAATTGAAATAACGAATAAATTGATGAGGAAGAGAAGTCTTGAATGAACCACCGTAAGAATTAAAATGAACGAAGAAAAGATAAGGACAACACCGGGAAGAATTAGCAAATGAATGAAGAAGCTTGAGAGAATTTAGATACATGAGAACGAAGGGATCACGAACTGATTCGAGATCACCTGAACGAAGCACCGGTAAAATTTGGAGTATGAGAGCTGAAAGCTGGAATGAATAATTCTGATATGATGGCCTCCAGAGAATCAAACTGAAATGACTCCTGAATTGCTCCGGATAGGTGAAAAGAAATCTCACATTCGAAAACAATTATGAGAGGATGGTCTCGAACTAGAACCACGAATCCCTGAGAGAACGGATAAGATATGGAGGAAAAACTCTTCTTCGGTCTTCAAATGTTGAGAATGACAACGAGAAACACCACCAAGAATTATTTAAACCCTCCGAAAGAATCAAAAGCGAAGAGGTTGAACCAACGATGAAAAGAATTTGAAAGATCTTGGAGAAATACATTTGACTGATGATAATTCATTCTTACGTCAAACTTTGACAAGAAATTTGAGGATATCTCCGGGAAATAAGAAGAGTCAGGTAAGATCCTGGGAAAAGACCTGTGGGTTAGGGCCCACTCAAAAGAAACATCGTTGAAGTATTTAAAAGATAGATTGCACAAGTTGAATTACATAGCTCAAAAGAGATAACATCCTCGAAAGAGCTTGAATGAAAGCAGAGTGGAAACATGATTCTTCTAGATATCTTGAGCACTCCAGAACAATTGAGTAGCGAGCGGTGAAAGATTATTAGAATTACCATTATGAGAAGGCATTGAAATGAGGAAAAGGATATGACCAACAAAGCTTGAATTAGTTCCACCGGAGAAGAAAGAGAATGAATAATGATAACTTGAAGCTCCATTAGTATCTTCTTGAGAATCACCGGATAAGAACATTGGCAAAAAGAATGGAGAGACTTCACACGAATAAAAAGATACTTTATTAAGAAATCTGAGTCCTTGAAGAAAACAAAGGGAGGGAGGGGGGGAAAAACAAAGACAACTTGGAGATGGATGAAACAAACACCGTTGAGAAAACTGAGATTGAATCTTGCAGATGTTGAAAATGAAAGGATCCACTTGAAGAGAGACACGCCGGTGAGAAGAATTGACATGACAATCTCAATAAACGAGAAGGATTAGTATTCACATAGGAATATGAGAACACCATTTGGGGAAGGTATGGAATCAACATTTGACTTCGAAGCAACTCGAATACCACAACTCAAAACAAAAACAAAGGATTGGCTTGCGGAATAAGCCGGAACAAACATATGATAGAGATTTCGTCCGAAGTTTTCATGGTGGGGCCTACACGGGCTCGATCATACAGCACCATCATGTACAAGGCAGTGCACATGACATACGAAGCGTCCCCGAGTTGGCATAGCCAAGGACTCTTTAAGACACAACGAGACCACTATAAAACCGACCGGACCGTGAATAGGCGGACCACTAGGCGTCGAACCCCAATTTCATATCATACATCTGTCGGAAAGATATCCTAAGAGCTACTTGAATTCCCACCTATGAAACTCCCGAAACTTTCCGGTTATGCAATCAGGTGTTGGGGATACAGGGGAAGCATAATATCTCACCCAAACTAGCAAATCCTACATCCAGCTGTATCCATCCTTCAACACATAACCAAGAAACCTTCGGAAATCGTCTACCTCAACCTTCGAAAAGCATCCGTTATACGAGTTATGGCAATACTCCCGAACTCCCGCCCCAGTACTGCGTGGCGTCGAGGTTATCTCACCAACGAACTGCATAAAAGAGATTTTCGATGTCGGCGAAACTATCTCAGGTATTCCCGAACTGCAACGATAAAATTGTGACGACAACACCTCGGAGCTCAACTCCCCGGGACACTTCCACAAAACCCCTAACAGGAGGCACCAAGACAATGTTCTTGTCACAAAACCATCGGAAGGATTCCGAGATACCCGCGTGATCCTAAAATTTTTTTAGTGAAATTTGAGAAGAGAAGAGTTAAAACTCTACGTCAGGATGCCTTACGACAGCGATGAGGAGACTGGGAAGTAAAAAGAATTCCTAAACTCTCCGATATATAATTCCTAATTGACTCAAAACATTTTTCTAGACACAACTCGGCCGCTAATAACGATCAATCAATGGGGAGCTCCTAAGGTCGGGGAAGGCTCTGATACCAACTTGTAACGCCCTCGATGCGGCTATATCTCCCACGTGTCGAAGCACGACTTAGAGGCATAACCGCATTGAAAGCAATGTCGCAAGTGAGGTAATCTTCACACAACCCATGTAATACATAAGGGAAAGAGATAGATAGTTGGCTTACAATCGCCACTTCACACAAATACATGAATAAAGCATTACATCATCCAAATACAATCAGGGCCCGACTACGGAGCCAAAATAAAAGAAGAACCCCAAATGCGACAAGGTCCCCGATCGACCCCAACTGGGCTCCACTACTGATCAACTAGAACGAAACAACACAAAGGACAAGATCTTCATCGAGCTCCTCTATGAGCTTGGTTGCGTCATCTGCATGGTTCAACGGCACCTGCAAGCTGGTTTGGAAGTATCTGTGAGCCACAGGGACTCAGCAATCTCGCACCCTCGCGATCAAAACTATTTAAGCTTATAGGCAAGGTAAAGGTATGAGGTGGAGCTGAAGTAAGCGACTAGCATATATGGTGGCTAAACATACGCAAATGAGAGTGAGAAGAGAAGGAAAAGCACGGTCGATAAAAGTATGATCAAGAAGTGATCCTATAGCAACCTAC
The DNA here is from genome assembly GCF_003073215.2 of Triticum urartu. Classification (NCBI taxonomy): domain Eukaryota; kingdom Viridiplantae; phylum Streptophyta; class Magnoliopsida; order Poales; family Poaceae; genus Triticum; species Triticum urartu. The sequence continues at coordinate 352,574,853 of NC_053023.1, forward strand.
GTCAAGCATAACTCCAACACCGTGTTCACTTCCCGGACTCCGCCGGAAAGAGACCATCATGGTTACACACGAAGTTGATTCATTTTAATTAAGTTAAGGTTCAAGTTATCTACAACCGGACATTAACAAATTCCCATCTGCCCATAACCGTAGGCACAGCTTTCGAAAGTTCAAATCCCTGCAGGGGTGTCCCAACTTAGCCCATGACAAGCTCTCACGGTCAACAAAGGAATAGACCTCCTCCCGAGACATTCCGATCAGACTCGGTATCCCGGTTCTACAAGACATCCTCGACAATGGTAAAACAAGTCCAGCAAGACCACCCGCTGTGCTGACAAATCCCGATAGGAGCTGCACATATCTCGTTCTCAGGGCACACCGGATAAGCTAAGCGTACAGGAGCCGGCGTAAACCAAGTTGCCAAGGGATGGCCCTGCACGGTGCTCTGGGTTGGACCAACACTCAGAGGAGCACTGGCCCGGGGGTTTAATAAAGATGACCCTTGGGCTGGCCGACCCAAGGGAAAGAAAAAGGCTAGGTGGCAAATGGTAAAACCAATGTTGGGCCTTGCTGGAGGAGTTTTATTCAAGGCGAACTATCAAGGGGTTCCCATTATAACCCAACCACGTAAGGAACGCAAAATCCGGGAACATAACACCGATATGACGGAAACTAGGGCGGCAAGAGTGGAACAAAACACCAGGCATAAGGCCGAGCCTTCCACCCTTTACCAAGTATATAGATGCATTAATTAAAATAAGATATATTGTGATATCCCAACAAGTAAACATGTTCCAACAAGGAACAACATCTCCATGTTCCAACAAGGAACAACCTTCAATCTTCACCTGCAACTAACAACGCTATAAGAGGGGCTGAGCAAAGCGGTAACATAGCCAAACAACGGTTTGCTAGGACAAGGTGGGTTTGAGGCTTGGTTCAACAATATGGGAGGCATGATAAGCAAGTGGTAGGTATCGCAGCATAGGCATAGCAAAAGAGCGAGCAACTAAGCAAGCAAAGATAGAAGTGATTTCGAGGGTATGATCATCTTGCCTGAGATCCCGCAATGAAGAAGAACGAGTCCATGAAGAAGACAAACGGACGAGGTCGAACGGATCCTCACAAACGTGACGTTAACGGAACTAACCCGAAGAAGCAACACCGGAAAGAAGCAAACAACATAGTAAACAACCAACACATAAGCATGGCATGATGCACAACCAAGTATGATGCATGTCCGGTTTAAATATGCATGACATGGCAAAGTGCAACAACCAAAACTACAAATTAAGTGGAGCTCAATATGCAACGGGTTGCATATTGATGGAACACCACATCCATTATTTAGTTCTCTCTCGGTTATGTACCCACCAATATTAAATATTGTTAAATATGGCAAGATGGTGAAGCAAAAGAAAACTACCCATCTAGTCCAATTTAAACGAGGCCGGGAACAACAAACAACAATTCCGGAATCTCCTCATGTGCATATATTAGGTTAGGTCCTGTTCTGCCCAAAACCATATTTTAGAGTTGTTAGGCATGAAAAACAAAGTCAACATGATAAACTAGGCAAAATCCTACCCCATTTACATATAAAGTTTGTTAGGTTTGGAGCTACGGTTAAATAGTTATGAATTAAATCATTTTAGCATGGCATAGGGGCAAATTAAAACAAACAACATTTTAAACATTTTAAACATGGATGGAAAAGACATATTATTAAACTAGACACAATTCTAAGCAAGTTTCATATATAAGACATTTTAATCCGATGCACGGTTAGTGAGTTATTAAATGCATGAACCAGGGGGACTTTTTTGTAAAACTGCAGTCTCAGGAAATTAGCAAAATTCGTAGGACCAGGAAAAAAACACAACGGGCCGAATCTGGAATAGAGCATGGGCGCAGGATAGTATGCAGCACACAGGGCGAGGGAAAAAGGTGGCTTCTCACACTGGGCCAACGGGTCGAAGGGGAAGCAGAGCGGCGGGCCAGCGGATCTGGCGAAGAGGAGCTGGGCCTTGGAGACCGAGCGGGGAGATGGGCCAGGCCAGGGCGAGCGGTGGCCCATGCGGGCGAGAGGGGCGAGCGTCGGCGTCGTCCTTCTCCCGTGCGCCTAACGGGCAGAAGAACAAGACGGCGGCGGCGTGACAAAACTCCGGCGACGGCGGGGTTCGGCGAAGCTGGAGAGGCCGGGAACGGGTCGCAGGGCCCCGGATCCGGTGGATCCCGGCCGGATCTGGCGAAGACGGGGCCAACGACGAGCTCCCTGGGCGGCGGCAGCGGGCACCTGCGAGAGAGAGGGAGAATTTAGAGGGAGAGGCCGAGGGAGGGAGGAGAAGGAAGTAGAGAGGCGGGGCGACGTGGCTGTCTTTCTGGAGGTCTCCGGCGATGGGCGACGCTCGTCGCCGGTGAGCGCGGACGACGGGTCAACGCGGTGGAGGAGCTCGGATCGGGATCTCCTCTCCCGATCTGGAGCTCGGGGAGCAGGGGCAGCGCGGTGCGGGCCTCAGAGCCCAGATCGGGGCCCGGGCGGGCCTGGAGCGGCCCTGGCAGCACGGGGCGATGTGGGGCGCGGGGAGGCGACGTGGCGGCTTCCCGTTGGCTGAGGGCGTCCTGTGTGGTGGCAGCTGGCCACCAGGATGGCGCCAAGTGGCAGGGACGAGGTGGCCGGCGGTGGAAATAGAGGAGAGGAGGTGGGAGGCGGCTGGCTGATGATTGGGGGCGCGGATTTCGAGGAGGAGGAAATAGAAGGCCAAAAATGGCAAGGGGGCTGCTATATATAGCAGGATGAGCTAGGGTTGGGGGGTTTTGTCCGTTCCGGAGCCGTTCGATCTCGATCGGATGACCCGGAGTGGAGGGGGGTTAGATAGGTGGGCTAGTGGGCTGTGAAGAGAGGTTGGGCTGAGATGAGAGGAGAGGAGTGCAGCCCGGCAACTGTTTCCGGAGACCGAAAACGTCCGACGTTAGACCGAATATATTGTCGCTATAGTTTAACGGTTGGGCTAGTAAACGAACTCTGAATGCGATGAAAATTGACAGGCGGTCTATCTACACTATAATAAGACCGCACGCCAACTTTCGACCCATTCCGAGAACATTTTTCTAGCCACTTATAAAATGCTATTTCGGACATGCCGCGGGCGCGTGCAAGTGTGTCTGGGCTCAGAACGGACAACGGAGAGAACGAGGAGGCCGGGACGCATGCAAGTTTTAAAACATGATGATGCAATGCACATGATGACATGATAAGATGCAACACACAAGCAAATGACATGGCAACGACAGCGAATAACTGGAAGACACCTGGCACATCGGTCTCAGGGCGTTACACTTCTCTTGTCTTCTTTCCTTCTAGTTCTCTGTTAATGTAAAGAGAAAGGAGGAAGAGAGAAACCCGGCCGCCACTTTTGTCCAGTCGGACCAATTTGGCCCAAGGCCTAGGCTACCGCAAGCCCTTTAGCCAGGCCGGCCCATTCTGCTTCACGGCCTGCTAGACCCAGCCGCCTCCCACTAGTGTCGCAACCCTAGGCCGACCGAAACCATCTCCTTCTCGATCCCTCTCTCCCTCCTAGCGCCGTTACCAGGAGACCCACGCTCGACTCCCTCCTCTCGCCGTGATCCTTTCTCCCTCTCTCGATCTCCCACGCCCGTACCTCCCATCTCCCTCTCGTGCCCTATGATGCAACCCCATCGTCGTGCACCACCTTTAGCACCTCCAGCCGCCTCCCATGGCGCCCTCACCCGCGTGCGAGACCTCCCCGTCGCCAGCACCGCTGCCTTGCCGCACTTGAGTCCTCGTGCGCCTCCCTGCTTCGTCCTGCCGCAGCGCCGCCAAGCTCCTCCAACCGCCCCTGCCGGCGACCGACAGGTCGCTGCCGTCCGTCTCCTCCACTTGGAGCCTGCGCAGCCACACGCCTAGAGGCTGCCGCCCACTCCTCCCTCGATCCCGCCGGATTCAAGCGCCGCGATGCAGCTCCCTCTCCTGCGCGTCTCACTGTCGTCTCCCCGCATCGGACCTGGCCTCCACCACCTCACCTTCATCTTCCTCCCCGCCAGGGTCCCTCGCAGTATCCACCTCGTCGCCTTGCCTCGTCGCTGGCCCTGTTCCACCTCGTCGCCTCGCATCCGCAGAACCAGGCCACGGCCGCACCATGGCCGCCTCCCTCCTTTGCACCCGGCCTCGACTAGAGTCGCCCCTGTCAGCAACCACCACGACCACGAGGCTGCACTCTCCTTCCCCTGCACAGGAGCTCGCAGCTACCACCATCGCCTCCTTGTTGTTGGCATCCTAAGGCCCTTTTGTTATTTTGTATTGGACGCGGCAAGATCGACTACAACGACACCAAGTTCCACCACCGGCAAGACCCGGACTCCGAATGAAAGTACAACTACAAACCCGAAGAACTCAGATGCATCAAGTCCCCGAGGAGACCCGTTTTTTCGTCAAGTTCGACTACATTGTGACGCGTCAAGTACCTATACCGTGTCTCCGGAATCGCCAAGACCGTCCCGAATATTGCCAAGTACCACTTTGATTCCGGAACGCGACAAGTACCACGACGCCCGGAGTCCTCGGATCCGTCAAGTTCCATTATGAGATATACAACTACCGTCGACCTCGAAGACCTCGGATTCACCAAGTTCTCACGACGACAAGTGTGACCCTTAGGATGCGCCAAGTTCGTCCTCACAAAAATGCCAAGTACCACTCATGTCGGCAAGACCCGCAAGTCGGACCCCGAATGATCAACGTCTCGTGGACCGTGTACAACTACCATCGCCCCGAAGACGTCGGAGTCATCAAGCACCTCTCCGTACGAACGTGAACGACTACCATCGCCGAGATCGCGAGAACCTCTACCGTCGACCCTAGAGCATTGAGAATGACTACTTCCACTACCGTCGTCGCGAGAACGTCTACTTCCTCTACTTTGCACCAAACGAGAACTGTCCCGCTTGCACGCTTCGAAGGTATAACCATGAGACGACCGCCCATGAACGAATGCATGTGTGATGTATGAGATGCTCGTGTTTGCTCCGTTCTTGAATTGTCGGTGCACGTTGCCCCTCTTTTGCCTGTCACCATCGTCGACTCATGGGACACCCGGTATCCGGGAGTGCCCCACCATCTTTTGCACGCATCCGCACATTTCTCCTTTGCATCGGTATCTCAATCGAGTTACCGGAACCGGGACATTGCCGTGGCACCATTTCGGTATCGTTGCCGTGGCACCCCTTTCCTTTCCACCACGGTGACAAATGCTTCATAATGCTCTTGTCAACTTGTAATATAAATTGCATAAACATGTTCATGTCATCCGCATCATGATAACAACAATTAAAATATTAGATTGTTGTTGCAATAAATTACTAAGGGATATGAGGATTTACCGGATTCGTTATTTGTTATATCTGGCCCCATTTAAATTGTTAGATGGTATAGTTTTGTTATGCTTCACCTCTTGCCATGTTAATCAACATTTAATATTGTTGAGTACCTAAACGAGAGAAAACTAAATAATTGATGTGGTGTTTCGTCAATATGCAACTCGTTGCATATTGAGCTCCACTTAACTTGTAGTTTTGTTTGTGCCCATATTGCCATGTCATGCATATTTAAACCGGACATGCATCATACTTGATTGTGCATCATGCCATGATTCTGTGGTGGTTGTTTACTATGATGTTTGTTTCTTTCCGGTGTTGCTTCTTCCGGTCGTTTCCGATAACGTCGCGTTTGTGAGGATTCGTTCGACTACGTCCGTTTGTCTTCTTCATGGACTCGTTCTTCTTCCTTGCGGGATCTCAGGCAAGATGATCATACCCTCGAAATCACTTCTATCTTTGCTTGCTAGTTGCTCACTCTTTTGCTATGCCTATGCTGCGATACCTACCACTTGCTTATCATGCCTCCCCTCTTGTTGAACCAAACCTCTAACCCACCTTGTCCTAGCAAACCGTTGTTTGGCTATGTTACCGATTTGCTCAGCCCCTCTTATAGCATTGTTAGTTGCAGGTGAAGATTGAAGTTTGTTCCTTGTTGGAACATGTTTACTTGTTGGGATATCACAATACCTCTTATTTAATTAATGCATCTATATACTTGGTAAAGGGTGGAAGGCTCGGTCTTATGCCTGGTGTTTTGTTCCACTCTTGCCGCCCTAGTTTCCATCATATCGGTGTTATGTTCCCGGATTTTGTGTTCCTTATGCGGTTGGGTTATAATGGGAACCCCTTGACAGTTTGCCTTGAATAAAACTCCTCCAGCAATGCCCAACATTGGTTTTACCATTCGCCACCTAGCCTTTTTTCCCTTGGGTTAGGCCAGCCCAAGGGTCATCTTTATTTTTAACCCCCCCCTCGGGCCAGTGCTTGACTAAGTGTTGGTCCAACCGAGTGATGTCCGGAGCTACCAGGGGCAACTCTGGGCTGGCCCACCCGACGTCTTACTCATCCGGTGTGCCCTGAGAACGAGATATGTGCAGCTCCTATCGGGATTTGTCGGCACATCTGGGTGGTCTTGCTGGTCTTGTTTTACCATTGTCAAAATGTCTTGTAACCGGGATTCCGAGTCTGACCGGGTCTTCCCGCTAGAAGGAATATCCTTCGTTGACCATGAGAGCTTGTGATGGGCTAAGTTGGGACACCCCTGCAGGGATTTGAACTTTCGAAAGCCGTGCCCGCGGTTATGGGCAGATGGGAATTTGTTAATGTCTGGTTGTAGAAAACCTGAAGTTGACCTTAATTAAAATGCACCAACCGCGTGTGTTACCGTGATGGTATCTTCTCGGCGGGGTCCGGGAAGTGAACACGGTGTTGGAGTTATGCTTGACGTAGGTTGTTCTAGGATCACTTCTTGATCATAGTTGTTCGACCGTGCTTTGCTTTCTCTTCTCGCTCTCTTTTGCGAATAGGTTAGCCACCATATATGCTAGTCGCTTGCTGCAGCTCCACCCCATACCTTTACCTTACCCATAAGCTTAAATAGTCTTGATCGCGAGGGTGTGAGATTGCTGAATCCCTGTGACTCACAGATACTTCCAAAACCAGCTTGCAGGTGCCGATGAGTTCGTGCAGATTACGCAACCAAGCTCAGGAGGAGCTCGATGAAGATCTTGTCCTTTGTGTTGTTGCGTTTTCCATTTGATCAGTAGTGGAGCCCAGTTGGGATGATCAGGGATCTGTGTAGCATTTGGGGTAGTCTTCTTTTATTTTGGTTCCGTAGTCGGACCTTGACTGTATCTGGATGAATGTAATGCTTTATTCATGTAATTGTATGAAGTGGCGATTGTAAGCCAACTATGTATCTCTTTCCCTTATGTATTACATGGATTGTGTGAAGATTACCTCACTTGCGACATTGCTTTCAATGCGGTTATGCCTCTAAGTCGTGCTTCAACACGTGGGAGATATAGCCGCATCGAGGGCGTTACACGCATAGGGGGTCCGGATCGGAACTCGGGGGCTGCGACCCATTCAGGGTCGCGCGGCTCGGTGATGTAAAACCACCCCGATTGCCACCCCTTTAGGGACTCCACGAAGGAGCCCTCGGGCCATAGGACGTTGGGCATCTTGCCCACCATGGCGCCTCCGCACTCCGCCTGAGTGCCACGCACCACCTTCGGCTTGACATTGAAAGTCTTGAGCCATAGGCCAAAATGGGGGCGGATGCAGAAGAAAGCCTCGCACACGACGATAAACGCCGAGATATTGAGGACAAAGTTTGGGGCCAGATCGTGGAAATCCAGGCCATATTAGAACATGAGCCCCCGGACAAATGGGTGGAGAGGGAAGCCCAGTCCGCGGAGGAAATGGGGGAGGAACACCACCCTCTCATGGGGCCTGGGAGTGGGGATGAGCTGCCCCTCTTCGGGAAGCTGGTGCGCAATGTCGTTAGACAAGTATCCGGCCTTCCTCAGTTTTTTGATGTGTCCCTCCATGACGGAGGAGACCATCCACTTGCCTCCCGCTCCGGACATGGCTGGAGAAGGTTGAGGTGGGGTGTGCGGACTTGGGCGCTGGAGCTCGAGTGCGCGAAAATGGATAGGCAAAGGAGGAAGAAGGCGTGGATGAAAAGATGGATCCTTATCCCCTTATATGGGCGGACGCGACTATGCGCCCCCACCAGCCTGGTAAACCTCACTTATCTCCCAAGCGTCGTAGTCAATGGCGCGGTTGGGTTACCCACACCCGTATTGATGAGAATCCCGAAATAAGGGGACATGATCTCTGCTTTAACAAGACGTGCCGAGGAAAATGCCTCGCTAAACACACTGAGGTGGGACAATAAAACAATTCGAATAAAGACTTGGCCGTGGTGTGATGTCACGCTACGGAATACGCCGGCAGATTAGATTTGTGTAAATATTATTCTCTCTATGGAAATATGTGGAAACTTATTTTTGTAGAGCCGGACACTACCTTTGTGTTCAAAATCTTCTATGAAGTACTTGGAGGAGGAACCCACCTTGCAATGTCGACGACAATTTGCTCGCCGGACTCGTCGTCATTGAATCCTGGTTCAGGGGCTACTGAGGGAGTCCTGGATTAGGGGGTGTCCGGATGGCCGGACTATACCTTCGGCCAGACTCCTGGACTATGAAGATACAAGATTGAAGACTTCGTCCTGTGTCCGGAAGGGACTTTACATGGCGTGGAAGGCAAGCTTGGCAATACGGATATGTAGATCTCCTACCATTGTAACCGACTCTATGTAACCCTAGCCCTCTTCGGTGTCTATATAAATCGGAGAGTTTTAGTCCGTAGGACGAACAACAATCATACCATAGGCTAGATTCTAGGGTTTAGCCTCTCTGATCTCGTGGTAGATCTACTCTTGTACTACCCATATCATCAATATTAATCAAGCAGGATGAGGGTTTTACCTCCAGCAAGAGGGCCCGAACCTGGGTAAAACATCATGTCCCCTGCCTCCTGTTACCATCCGACCTAGATGCACAGTTCGGGACCCCCTACCCGAGATCCGCCGGTTTTGACACCGACAGTTACCTTGTGATGCCATGTAATGTCTTGTGGTGAGTGGCATGAGCTTGCAAAGTTGCTATCATGAATCTGTTTCTGCCATGTCATGTTTTTCTTCCAAGTCTGAAACTGATCATATCACTTGTCATGTTTGCATGGGTGCTACCTCATTTTCCATGCATCTTTGGTTAAAGTTCAGTAAGGGAGTTTTGTTCTTTGTCTTTATTACTAGCGTGCCATGCCTTTGTTTTCCATGATATGTTCATATAACATGTTGTTTTCTAGCTCTTAACATTGCTACATGATGTTGTTTATACCATGTTTAGTATTTTCTCTAAGTCTATGAAGTTGTTATCATTTGCAATTTTGCCATGCTATTTTAAGCTTGTTCTAGTGAGTTCTAGCAGGAGCTCAGTGTTCATGATTTGTAGAGCTTCACTTGTACTTTACTGTCGTGTGCTTTGTTGCTATGTTGGAGTGTTGTAGCATAGTTTCTTGTTGCATCTTAAGTGTTATGATGTTGTTAAGCGCAGTTTTGCATCATTCTTGTTTTGCTCGTGATTTGCAAATCATGCATCCGTTTCCAGTGATCCTTATATCGATTTTGAGCGAAATCACCCCATCTTTCTAGCGGCATGCTTGGTTTGCCAACTTGATTCCTTTATCATATTTTCCCTTCCGGAGTACCCTTATGCATTGCACATCATACCTTGCATTCCATGCCATGTCTTGCATCATGTTGCTTGTGCATTGCACCGCGATTGATTGTTGTTCTGTTGCTTGTGTTCTTGCTTTGGGTAGAGCCTAGAGACGAGTTCATGAATGAGGAACCTGTTGATTATGTTTCCAAGGAGCAAGCTTTCGACATCTCTAAGAACTCTGTAGGCAAGATGATCATCACCCTCGATATCACTTCTATCTTTGCTTCCTAGTTGTTCGTTCTATCGCTATGTCGCGCTACCTACCACTTGTTTATCATGCCTCCCATATTGCCAAGTCAAACCGCTAACCCACCTTCCTAGCAAACCGTTGTTTGGCTAAGTTACAGCTTTTGCTCAGCCCCTCTTATAGCGTTGCTAGTTGCAGGTGCCTTGCAGGTTGTTCCATGTTGGAACATGGATATGTTGGGATATCACAATATCTCTTATTTTAATTGATGCATCTATATACTTGGCAAAGGGTGGAAGGCTTGGCCTTTTGTTCGGTGTTTTGTTTCACTCTTGTCGCCCTAGTTTCTGTCATACCGGTGTTATGTTCCTTGATTTTGCGTTCCTTACGCAGTTGGGGTTATGGGACCCCCTTGACAGTTCACTTTGAATAAAACTCCTCCAACAAGGCCCAACCTTGGTTTTAACATTTTTCTAACAACAACCTAAAATTTTTCCTAGGGAGTAATTAACCCGAGGATCATCTTTATTCAACCCCCCCCCCCCCGGGCTAGTGCTCCTATGAGTGTTGGTCTGAACCGAGTAGACTACGGGGCCACCTTGGAGAAACTTGATGGTTGGTTTTACTCGTAGGATGTCTCATCCGGTGTGCCCTGAGAACGAGATATGTGCAGCTCCTATCGGGATTTGTCGCCGCATTGGGCGGTCTTGTTGGTCTTGTTTTACCATTGCCGAAATGTCTTGTAACCGGGATTCCGTGACTCATCGGGTCTCTTCGGGAGAAGGAATATCCTTCGTTGATCGTGAGAGCTTGTGATGGGATAAGTTGGGACACCCCTGCAGGGTATAAACTTTCGAGAGTCATGCCCGCTGTTATGTGGCAGATGGGAATTTGTTAATATCCGGTTGTAGAGAACTTGACACTTGACTTAATTAAAATGCATCAACTGCGTGTGTAGCCATGATGGTCTCTTTTCGGTGGTGTCCGGGAAGTGAACATGGTTGGGTTATGTATGATCGTAAGTAGTTCAGGATCACTTCTTGATCGCTTCTAGTCTTACGACCGTTACATAGTTTCTCTTCTTACACTTATACTCGTATGTTAGCCACCATATTTTCTTAGCGCTTGCTGCAACTCCACCTCATAACCACATCCTACCCATTAGCTTAAATAGTCTTGGTCTCATGGGTTTTGAGATTGTTGAGTCCTCGTGACTCACAGATACTACCAAAACAGTTGTAGGTGCTGATGATAACAGCGCAGGAGATGCTACTGAACTCAAGTGGGAGTTCGACGAGGACCTTGGCCCTTACTACGTGTCTTTTCCTGATGATCAGTAGTGGTGCCCAGTTGGGACGATCGGGGATCAAGCATTTGGGGTTATCTTCTTTTCATTTGGGTTTGTCCATAGTCGTACTATGTGTGTACTCTGAATGATATATGAACTATTTGATCATTGTGTGACATGGCGATTGTAAGCCAACTATCTATTTATCCCTTTCTTGTTCATTACATGGGATTATGTGAAGATGACCCTTCTTGCGACAAAACCAACATGCGGTTATGCCTCTAAGTTGTGCCTCGGCACGTGGGAGATATAGCCGCATCTTGGGCATTACAAGTTGGTATCAGAGCCATCCCCGACTTAGGAGCCCCCTGCTTGATCGAATCGCTAATGTTGTTGAGTATAGAACAAAATGTTTGAGTCTTAGGATTATATATATTGGAGAGTAGGATTATTTTTACTCCTTAGTCCCCTTCATCGCTCTGGTGAGGCCTCCTGATGTAGATGTTTTGACTTTCCTCTCCTCATTTTTGCTATAAAAAAATTAGGATCACGTGGGTATCTGGGAATCATTCCGATATTCTTGTGATGAGAACATTGTTCTTGGTGCATCCTGACATTTAGGGGTTGTGGCAGTGTCCCGGTGAATTGAGCTCCGAGGTGTTGTTGTCACAATTTTATCGTTGCAATTCTGGAATACCTGAGTTCGCCGACATTGAAAATCTATTTTATGCAGTTAGTGGTGAGATAACCTCGATGCCAACCAGTACTGGGGAGCGAGTTCGGGAGTATTGCCATAGCTTGTATAAAGGATGCTTTTCGAAGGTTGAGGTACATGATTTCCGGAGTTTTCTTGGTTATGTGTTGACGGATGGAAACAGTTGGAGCGTAGGGCTTGTTAGTTGTGTAGGGGTACGCAGTCATTTCAAAAATTTCCTACGCACATGCAAGATCATGGTGATGCATAGCAACGAGAGGGGAAGAGTGTTGTCCATGTACCCTCATAGACCGTAAGTGGAAGCGTTATGACAATGCGGTTGATCTAGTCGTACGTCTTCACAATCGACTGATCCTAGTACCGAAAGTATGGCACCTCCGCGATCTACACACATTAGGCTCGGTGACGTCCCATGAACTCTCGATCCAGCTGAGTGTCGAGGGAGAGCTTCGTCAGCACGACGGCGTGACGACGGTGATGATGATGCTACCGTCGCAGGGCTTCGCCTAAGCACTACGATGATATGACCGACGTGGATTATGGTGGAGGGGAGCACCGCACATGGCTAAGGGATCAATGATCAACTTGTGTGTCTTTGGGGTGCCCCCTGGACACGTATATAAAGGATGGAGGGAGGAGGAGGCCGGCCCTCATAGGGCGCGCCCAAAGTGTGGAGTCCTACTAGGACTCCCTAGTCCTAGTAGGATTCCACCTCCCACATGGAATAGGAAAAAGGGAAGGGAGAAGGAAAAGGAAGGAAGGGGCGCCCCCTTTCCCTAGTCCAATTCGGACCAGTCCATGGGGAAGGGGTGCGGCCAGCCTTGAGTCCATTAAGGCCCAATACGAATTCCCGTAACTCTCCGGTACTCCGAAAAATACCCGAATCACTCAGAACCTTTCCGATGTCCGAATATAGCCTTCCAATATATTGAACTTTACGTCTCGAACATTTCGAGACTCCTCGTCATGTCCCCGATCTCATCCGGGACTCCGAACAAACTTCGGTCATCAAATCACATAACTCATAATACAAATCGTCACAGAATGTTAAGCGTGCGGACCCTACGGGTTCCAGAACTATGTAGACATGACCGAGACTCATCTCCTGTCAATAACCAATAGCATAACCTGGATGCTCATATTGGTTCCTACATATTCTACGAAGATCTTTATCGGTCAAACCGCATAACAACATACGTTGTTCCCTTTGTCATCGGTATGTTACTTGCCCGAGATTTGATCGTCGGTATCTCAATACCTAGTTCAATCTCGTTACCGGCAAGTCTCTTTACTCATTCCGTAATGCATCATCCCGCAACTAACTCATTAGTAACATTGCTTGCAAGACTTATAGTGATGTGCATTACCGAGATGGACCAGAGATACCTATCTGACAATCAAAGTGACAAATCCTAATCTCGATCAATGCCAACTCAACAAGTACCATAGGAGACACCTGTAGAGCACCTTCATAATCACCCAGTTACGTTGTGATGTTTGGTAGCACACAAGGTGTTCCTCCGGTATCCGGGAGTTGCATAATCTCATAGTCATAGGAACATGTATAAGTCATGAAGAAAGCAATAGCAATATACTAAATGATCAAGTGCTAAGCTAACGGAATGGGTCAAGTCAATCACATCATTCTATAATGATGTGATCTCGTTAATCAAATGAAAACTCATGTTTATGGCTAGGAAACTTAACCATCTTTGATTCAACGAGCTAGTCAAGTAGAGGCATACTAGTGACACTCTATTTGTCTATGTATCCACACATGTACTAAGTTTTCGGTTAATACGATTCTAGCATGAATAATAAACATTTATCATGAAATAAGGAAATAAATAATAACTTTATTATTGCCTCTAGGGCATATTTTCTTCAGTCTCCCACTTGCACTAGAGTCAATAATCTAGTTCACATTGCCATGTGATTTAACACCAATAGTTCACATCACCATGTGATTAACACCCATAGTTCACGTCGCCACGTGACCAACACTCAAAGGGTTTACTAGAGTCAGTAATCTTAGTTCACATCGCCATGTGATTAACACCCAAAGAGTACTAAGGTGTGATCATGTTTTGCTTGTGAGAGAAGTTTAGTTAATAGGTCTGCCATATTCAGATCCGTATATATTTTGCAAATTTCTATGTCAGCAATACTCTGCATGGAGCTACTCTAGCTAATTGCTCCCACTTTCAATATGTATCCAGATTGAGACTTAGAGTCATCTGGATCAGTGTCAAAACTTGCATCGACGTAACCCTTTACGACGAACCTTTTGTCACCTCCGTAATCGAGAAACATATCCTTATTCCACTAAGGATAATTTTGACCGTTGTCCAGTGCTCCCTTGCCAAAATCAGTGTAGGGCATACAATAGATCTGGTAGACAGCATGGCATACTTTATAGAACCTATGGCTGAGGCATAGGAAATGACTTTCATTCTCTTTCTATCTTCTGCCGTGGTTGGGCTTTGAGTCTTACCCAATTTCACACCTTGCAACACAGGCAAGAACTCCTTCTTTGACTGTTCCATTTGAGCTACTTCAAAATCTTGTCAAGGTATGTACTCATTGAAAATATATCAAGCATCTTGATCTATCTCTATAGATCTTGATGCTCAATATGTAAGTAGCTTCACCGAGGTCTTTCTTTGAAAAACTCCTTTCAAACATTCCTTTATGCTTTCCAAAAAATTCTACATTATTTCCGATCAACAATATGTCATTCACATATACTTATCAGAAATGTTGTAGTGCTTCCACTCACTTTCTTGTAAATACAAGCTTCACCGCAAGTCTGTATAAAACCATATGCTTTGATCAGTTCATCAAAGCATATATTCCAACTCTGAGATGCTTGCACTAGTCCATAAATGGATCGCTGGAGCTTGATCACTTTGTTAGCACATTTAGGATCGACAAAACCTTCTGGTTGCATCATATACAACTCTTCTTTAAGAAATCCATTAAGGAATGCAATTTTGAGATCCATTTGCTAGATTTCATAAAATGCGGCAACTGCTAACATGATTCTGATAGACTTTTAAGCATCGATACGAGTGAGAAAATCTCATCGTAGTCAACACCTTGAGATTGTCGGAAAAAAATTGCGACAATTCAAGCTTTGTAGATAGTAACACTATTATCAGCGTCTGTCTTCCTCTTGAAGATCCATTTATTCTCAATGACTCACCGATCATCGGGCAAGTCAATCAAAGTCCATACTTTGTTCTCATACATGGATCCCATCTTAGATTTCATGGCCTCAAGCCATTTTGCGGAATCTGGGCTCAACATCGCTTCCTCATAGTTCGTAGGTTCGTCATGGTCTAGTAACATGGCTTCTAGAACAGGATTACCATACCACTTTGGTGTGGACCGTACTCTGGTTGACCTACGAGGTTCTGTAGTAACTTGATCTGAAGTTTCATGATCATCATCATTAACTTCCTCACTAATTGGTGTAGGAATCACTGGAACTGATTTCTGTGATGAACTACTTTCCAGTTTTGGGAGAAGGTACAATTACCTCATCAAGTTGTACTTTCCTCCCACTCACCTCTTTCGAGAGAAACTCCTTCTCTAGAAAGGATCCATTCTTAGCAACAAAATATCTTGCCTTCGGATCTGTGATAGAAGGTGTACCCAACAGTTTCTTTTGGGTATCCTATGAAGACGCACTACTCCGATTTGGGTTCGAGCTTATCAGTTTGAAACTTTTTCACATAAGCATCGCAACCCCAAACTTTAAGAAACGACAGCTTTGGTTTCTTGCCAAACCATAGTTCATACGGTGTCATCTCAATGGATTTAGATGGTGCTCTATTTAAGTGAATACAACTGTCTCTAATGCATAACCCCAAAACGATAGTGGTCAATCGGTAAGAGACATCATAGATCGCACCATATCCAATAAAGTATGATTACAACGTTCGGACACACCATTATGTTGTGGTGTTCCAGGTGGCGTGAGTTGCGAAACTATTCCACATTGTTTCAAATGAAGACCAAACTCGTAACTCAAATATTCTCCTCCACGATCAGATCGTAGAAACTTTATTTTCTTGTCACGATGATTTTCCACTTCAGTCTGAAATTCTTCGAACTTTTCAAATGTTTCAGACTTATGTTTCATTAAGTAGATATACCCATATCTGCTCAAATCATCTGTGAAGGTCAGAAAATAACGATACCCACCGCGAGCCTCAACACTTACCGGATCGCATACATCAGTATATATTATTTCCAATAAGTCAGTTGCTCGCTCCATTGTTCCGGAGAATAGAGTCTTAGTCATCTTGCCCATGAGGCATGGTTCGCAAGCATCAAGTGATTCCAAAAGTCCATCATCATGGAGTTTCTTCATCCGCTTTACAGCGATATGACCTAAACGGCTGTGCCACATTGTAACGCTCTCGATGCGGCTATATCTCCCACGTGTCGAAGCACGACTTAAAGGCATAACCGCATTGGAAGCAATGTCGCAAGTGAGGTAATCTTCACAAACAACCCATGTAATACAATAGGGGAAAAGATACATAGTTGGCTTACAATCGCCACTTCACATAATGACATGAATAAATCATTACATCAACCAGATACAATCAAGGTCCGACTACGAAACAAAAATAAAAGAAGAACCCCAAAAGCGACAAGGTCCCCGATTGACCCCAACTGGGCTCCACTACTGATCAACTAGAACGAAAGAACACAAAGGACAAGATCTTCATAGAGCTCCTCCTTGAGCTTGGTGCGTCACCTGGAATGGCATCATCGGCACCTGCAAGCTGGTTTTGGAAGTATCTGTGAGCCACGGGGACTCAGCAATCTCGCACCCTCGCGATCAAGACTATTTAAGCTTATGGGTTAGGTAAAGGTATGAGGTGGAGCTGCAGCAAGCGGCTAGCATATATGGTGGATAACAAAC
The DNA here is from genome assembly GCF_003073215.2 of Triticum urartu. Lineage (NCBI taxonomy): Eukaryota > Viridiplantae > Streptophyta > Magnoliopsida > Poales > Poaceae > Triticum > Triticum urartu. The sequence continues at coordinate 352,591,674 of NC_053023.1, forward strand.
GCAAATGAGAGCGAGAAGAGAAGGAAAAAGCACGGTCGAACAACTATGATCAAGAGGTGATCCTAGACAACCTACGTCAAACATAACTCCAACACCGTGTTCACTTCCTGGACTCCGCCGGAAAGAGACCATCACGGTTACACACGCGGTTGATGTATTTTAATTAAGATAAACTTCAGGTTTTCTACAACCGGACATTAACAAATTCCCATCTACCCATAACCGCGGGCACGGCTTTCGAAAGTTCAAATCCCTGCAGGGGTGTCCCAACTTAGCCCATCACAAGCTCTCACGGTCAACGAAGGATATTCCTTCTAGCGGGAAGACCCGATCAAACTCGGAATCCCGGTTACAAGACATTTCGACAAGATAAAACTAAACTAGCAACACTGCCCGAATGTGCCGACAAATCCCGATAGGAGCTGCACATATCTCGTTCTTAGGGCACACCGGATTGTCTAAACTTCCGGTAGGCCAGCCCAGATTTGCCCCTGGTGGCCACCGGCGGCTGACGAGATGGACCAACACTCAGAGGAGCACTGGCCCGGGGGTTTAAAATAAAGATGACCCTTGAGTCCGCGAAACCCAAGGGAAAAAGAGGCTAGGTGGCAAATGGTAAAACCAATGTTGGGCATTGCTGGAAGAGTTTTATTCAAGGCGAACTGTCAAGGAGTTCCCATTATTACCCAACCGCATAAGGAACGCAAAATCCGGGAACATAACACTGATATGACGGAAACTAGGGCGGCAAGAGTGGAACAAAACACTAGGCATAAGGCCGAGCCTTCCACCCTTTACCAAGTATATAGATGAATCAAGTAAATAAGCGATATTGTGATATCCCAACATGTAAACAATGTTCCATCAAGGAACGATCTCCATGTTCCAACAAGGAACAAACTTCAGTCTTCACCTGCAACTAACAACGCTGTAAGAGGGGCTGAGCAAAGCGGTAACATAGCCAAACAACGGTTTGCTAGGACAAGGTGGGTTAGAGGCTTGGTTCAACAATATAGGAGGCAGGGTAATCAAGTGGTAGGTATCGCAGCATAGGCATAACAAAAGAGTGAGGCACGGTTTGGAAATGGAGGCACGGTTTGGAAATGGCAAGCAAAACAAATATGGCACAGGTCTGCGATAAACAGAAAGTAGCCATCTAAATGCAACAAGATAAACATGCTACAGCACTCAAAAAGACAACAAAATACATGGCAGGGATCCACTCATGATGCGTGACAAAAGATGAGCACTGAGCTACGGCCAATTCATCCATTAACAGGTTCAAACAAGCATGGAAAAAGTGCAATTGATAAAGAGGTTTCAGACTTAGTGAAATTAACACAAGCCTGGAATTCATATCAGGTACCACACTTTGGAGCAATAAAACTATATGCTACAAGAACTGAACATGGCAAAGTAAAGCATGGCATGGAGCTACTCAAAGAGCTTAACAAAAGTCCCTTAGTGACCTTGAGCCAAAAGGGATCAGAAAATACAATTGAAAGCATGTGAACATGGCAAAAACATAATCAGATCTCAGACTTAGAGAAAAACTGGAGCATGCAAATCTGTTAACGAGTAGGCATGTTCGCGAGCTCGATGCACTCACTACAGAGCAAGGCATGACAACCTAAGCATGCACCCATCAAGAATACACATTGTATAAGCTATACATGGTAAGAGCAACAACATAGCATGCACGGATCAACAACAACATCCTCGGCAAAATTGCTAACAAGTAGATAATCTGCCCAGATTCACGAAATAGAAAAAGTAGAGCTCGATTGACTCACGCTAGGATGCTCCATAAATGCAAACAAAGACATGGATGGATAGAGAACCACAATATTAACAAATCACCCTTACTGATCATCCTCAAAAGAGGCATGGATCACTAGGAAACAACATGAACATATGGCATATTGATAAAAACAGAGCAAGGACTTAGTGAAATCCTAAGTCCCTGAAATCAGCATTAACGAATGCACTACTTTGCAAGCTTGTGCTAGTCACCACACACATCACAAAAATACATGGATAGCACCTCTGGAAAGATGGCAAAGCATTTAACAAAACACATGTAGAGCTCAGGAGCATATCATGCACACATTAATCATGGCAAAAATGACAAATAGCTATTTGGAGCAGCAGATCTGACAATTAACTCAAATAGCACTCTTCCAACAGCATTTCGGGCATCAAGATGAGCTCAAATGAAAATGATGCAATGAGATGAAATGAGATGCTCTCTGAGTCGAACATTTTGATATGCTACATGCTCGAAACGGATCTACCGATGCAAAGTTACGACAAGATGAAGATGGCAAAATAATTAGGGTTAGGGATGAAAAAGTCAATCGAGGGGGGATTTCAGATCCAGATCCAGCGCGGGTACTGTTCACGCACGCAGCACGAGGTTCGATGGAGACGGATCTCAACGGAGAAAAATTCGCCGGAGTGAGGGAGCTTGTCGGGGCGGCTCGCCGGCCGGGAGAGGAGGGCGGTGTCGTGGAAGCCGGGCGGTGGCGCGGCGTTCGGCGGACGCCGGCGAGGCGGCGGAGGAAGCGGGTGGAACGGCAGAGGTCGGCGACGGCGACCACGGCGGTGAGGTACCGGCGATGGCGCACGGCGGCGTTCCTTCGGGCGTGGGCGGAGCTCGGGGGAAGAAGGAGCCGGGCGCGGGCGGCAAAGGAACGGGCTGGGAGGGCCGGATCTGGGCCCGTCGGGCCTCGACGGCGCGCGGATCGGCGGCGGTGACGTGGCGGCGCGGGAGTGGCTGAGGTGGCGGGGTGGACATGTCCGGGCGGCGAGGTTTTTGTCCGGTGGCGCGGGGAAGAAGAGGCTAGGGTTTGGACCCAAACTCGTAACTCAAATATTCTCCTCCACGATCAGATCGTAGAAACTTTATTTCTTGTCACGATGATTTTCCACTTCACTCTGAAATTCTTTGAACTTTTCAAATGTTTCAGACTTATGTTTCATTAAGTAGATATACCCATATCTTCTTAAATCATCTGTGAAGGTCAGAAAATAACGATACCCACAGCGAGCCTCAACACTTACCGGATCGCATACATCAGTATATATTATTTCCAATAAGTCAGTTGCTCGCTCCATTGTTCCGGAGAACGGAGTCTTAGTCATCTTGCCCATGAGGCATGGTTCGCAAGCATCAAGTGATTCCAAAAGTCCATCATCATGGAGTTTCTTCATGCGCTTTACACCAATATGACCTAAACGGCTGTGCCACATTGTAACGCCCTCGATGCGGCTATATCTCCCACGTGTCGAAGCACGACTTAGAGGCATAACCGCATTGAAAGCAATGTCGCAAGTGAGGTAATCTTCGCAAACAACCCATGTAATACAATAGGGGAAAAGATACATAGTTGGCTTACAATCGCCACTTCACACAATGACATGAATAAAGCATTATATCAACCAGATACAATCTAGGTCCGACTACGGAACCAAAATAAAAGAAGAACCCCAAAAGTGACAAGGTCCCCAATCGACCCCAACTGGGCTCCACTACTGAACAACTAGAACGAAACAACACAAAGGACAAGATCTTCATCGAGCTCCTCCTTGAGCTTGGTTGTGTCACCTGGAATGGCATCATCGGCACCTGCAAGCTGGTTTTGGAAGTATCTGTGAGCCACGGGGACTCAGCAATCTCGCACCCTCGCGATCAAGACTATTTAAGCTTATGGGTTAGGTAAAGGTATGAGGTGGAGCTGCAGCAAGCGGCTAGCATATATGGTGGATAACAAACACAAATGAGAGCGAGAAGAGAAGGAAAAAGCACGGTCGAACAACTATGATCAAGAGGTGATCCTAGACAACCTACGTCAAACATAACTCCAACACCGTGTTCACTTCCCGGACTCCGCCGGAAAGAGACCATCACGGTTACACACGCGGTTGATGTATTTTAGTTAAGATAAACTTCAGGTTTTCTACAACCGGACATTAACAAATTCCCATCTGCCCATAACCATGGGCACGGCTTTTGAAAGTTCAAATCCCTGCAGGGGTGTCCCAACTTAGCCCATCACAAGCTCTCAAGGTCAACGAAGGATATTCCTTCTAGCGGGAAGACCCGATCAGACTCGGAATCCCGGTTACAAGACATTTCGACAAGATAAAACTGAACCAGCAACACCGCCCGAATGTGCCGACAAATCCCGATAGGAGCTGCACATATCTCATTCTTAGGGCACACCGGATTATCTAAACTTCCGGTAGGCCAGCCCAGATTTGCCCCTGGTGGCCACCGGCGGCTGACGAGGTGGACCAACACTCAGAGGAGCACTGGCCCGGGGGTTTAAAATAAAGATGACCCTTGAGTCCGCGAAACCCAAGGGAAAAAGAGGCTAGGTGGCAAATGGTAAAACCAATGTTGGGCATTGCTGGAAGAGTTTTATTCAAGGCGAACTATCAAGGGGTTCCCATTATTACCCAACCGCGTAAGGAACGCAAAATCCGGGAACATAACACCGATATGACGGAAACTAGGGCGGCAAGAGTGGAACAAAACACTAGGCATAAGGCCGAGCCTTCCACCCTTTACCATGTATATAGATGAATTAAGTATATAAGCGATATTGTGATATCCCAACATGTAAACAATGTTCCATCAAGGAACAATCCCCATGTTCCAACAAGGAACAAACTTCAGTCTTCACCTGCAACTAACAATGCTATAAGAGGGGCTGAGCAAAGCGGTAACATAGCCAAACATCGGTTTGCTAGGACAAGGTGGGTTAGAGGCTTGGTTCAACAATATAAGAGGCGGGGTAATCAAGTGGTAGGTATCGCAGCATAGGCATAACAAAAGAGCGAGCAACTAGCAAGCAAAGATAGAAGTGATTTCGAGGGTATGATCATCTTGCCTGAGATCCCACAAGGAAGAAGAACGAGTCCATGAAGAAGACAAACGGACGAAGTCGAACGGATACTCACAAACGCGATGTTACCGGAACCAACCCGAAGAAGCAAACACCGGAAAGAAGCACACAACATAGTAAACAGCCAACACATGAACATGGTATGATATGCGAGATGCGGTATGCGATGCACATGCATGATTTGACAAGGAATGATTGAACCTGGCCTCAACTTGGAAATACAAGTGTGCCACTGGAAAGGTGAGGTGATTTCGGTTGAAATCGATATAAAGTTCACCGGAATCGGAGGCACGGTTTGGAAATGGCAAGCAAAACAAATATGGCACAGGTCTGCGATAAACAGAAAGTAGCCATCTAAATGCAACAAGATAAACATGCTACAACACTCAAAAAGACAACAAAATACATGGTAGGGATCCACTCATGATGCGTGACAAAAGATGAACACTGAGCTACGGCCAATTCATCCATTAATAGGTTCAAACAAGCATGGCAAAAGTGCAATTGATAAACAGGTTTCAGACTTAGTGAAATTAACACAAGCCTGGAATTCATATCAGGTAGCACACTTTGGAGCAATAAAACAATATGCTACAGGAACATAACATGGCAAAGTAAAGCATGGCATGGAGCTACTCAAATAGCTTAACAAAAGTCCCTTAGTGACCTTGAGCCAAAAGGGACCAGAAAATACAATTGCAAGCATGTGAACATGGCAAAAACATAATCAGATCTCAGACTTAGAGAAAAACTGGAGCATGCAAATCTGTTAACGAGTAGGCATGTTCGCGAGCTCGATGCACTCACTACAGAGCAAGGCATGACAACCTAAGCATGCACCCATCAAGAATACACATTGTATAAGCTATACATGGTAAGAGCAACAACATAGCATGCACGGATCAACAACAACATCCTCGGCAAAATTGCTAACAAGTAGATAATCTGCCCAGATTCACGAAATAGAAAAAGTAGAGCTCGATTGACTCACGCTAGGATGCTCCATAAATGCAAACAAAGACATGGATGGATAGAGAACCACAATATTAACAAATTACCCTTACTGATCATCCTCAAAAGAGGCACGGATCACTAGGAAACAACATGAACATATGGCATATTGATAAAAACAGATCAAGGACTTAGTGAAATCCTAAGTCCCTGAAATCAGCATTAACGAATGCACTACTTTGCAAGCTTGTGCTAGTCACCACACACATCACAAAAATACATGGATAGCACCTCTGGAAAGATGGCAAAGCATTTAACAAAACACATGTAGAGCTCAGGAGCATATCATGCACACATTAATCATGGCAAAAATGACAAATAGCTATTTGGAGCAGCAGATCTGACAATTAACTCAAATAGCACTCTTCCAACAGCATTTCGGGCATCAAGATGAGCTCAAATGAAAATGATGCAATGAGATGAAATGATGTGCTCTTTGAGTCGAACATTTTGATATGCTACATGCTCGAAACGGATCTACCGATGCAAAGTTACGACAAGATGAAGATGGCAAAATAATTAGGGTTAGGGATGAAAAAGTCAATCGAGGGGGGATTTCAGATCCAGATCCAGCGTGGGTACTGTTCACGCATGCAGCACGAGGTTTGATGGAGACGGATCTCAACGAAGAAAAGTTTGCCGGAGTGAGGGAGCTTGCCGGGGCGGCTCGCCGTCCAGGAGAGGAGGGCGGTGTCGTGGAAGCCGGGCGGTGGCGCGGCGTTCGGCGGACGCCGGCGAGGCGGCGGAGGAAGTGGGCGGAACGGCGGAGGTCGGCGATGGCGACCACGGCGGCGAGGTACCAGCGATGGCACGCGGCGGCGTTGCTTCGGGCGCGGGCGACGCTCGGGGGAAGAAGGAGCCGGGCGCGGGCGGCAGAGGAACGGGCCGGGAGGGCCGGATCTGGGCCCGTCGGGCCTCGACGGCGCGCGGATCGGCGGCGGTGATGTGGCGGCGCGGGAGTGGCTGAGGTGGCGGGGCGGACATGTCCGGGCGGCGAGGTTTTTGTCTGGTGGCGCGGGGAAGAAGAGGCTAGGGTTTGGACCCAAAAAATCGGAGGAGTGCACCTATTTATAGATAGAGGGAGCTAGGAGAGTCCAAATGAGGTGCGGTTTTCGGCCACGCGATCGTGATCGAACGCTCTAGATGATGGAGAGGGTTTTGGTGGGTTTTGAGCCAAATTGGAAGGGTGTTGGGCTGCAACACACACGAGGCCTTTTCGGTCCCTCGGTTAACCGCTGGAGTATCAAACGAAGTCCAAATGGTACGAAACTTGACAGGCGGTCTACCGGTAGTAAACCAAGTCCGCTTGGCAAGTCTCGGTCCAATCCGGAAATGTTTAACACCCGCACATGAAAAAGAGGTAGAAAGGGACACCGGGTGACATAGGAGCGTCGAATTGCAAAACGGACAACGGGGAAAATGCTCGGATGCATGAGACGAACATGTATGCAAATGAAATGCACATGATGACATGATATGCAATGCATGACACGCAAGCAATGACAATGCAACAACAGCGAATAACAGGAGGACACCTGGCACATCGGTCTCGGGGCGTCACAACACTCCACCACTACGAGAGGATCTCGTCCCGAGATCTAGAATGGCACCGGAGGGAAAACGGAAGAGAGAGAGAAGAGGTAAAACTAAGTTGCTTCTTTGACAAAGGAGCGAGACCAAAGAACCTTGAAAAGTTTAAACCATATAAAGAAAGAATGCAACAAAGAAGAAACAAAGTTGAAAGCACTCTGGTAGGGAAGAGAAACAAGGAATTACCAATTCGGACAGCACTTCGGTTGAAAAGAGATGAAAGACTTGATAAGCTGAAAAGAACTAGAAGAGATGACACAACACTCCGGTTAGATGGATAAGCACAGGAAAAACATGATCTTAGATGAAACGAGATGATGGTTGAAGAAAGCAATATCGCAATGCCTCCGGAACAAAAGAATGAAAACTGACAGCTAAGAATGAATAAACCTAAATTGATGGACTCCGGATAATCAAACTGAGAAGACTCTTGAATTGCTCCAGATAGGTGAAAAGTAATTCTCACAACCGAAACAATTATGAGAGGATGGCAACAATATCGAATGACGAGTCTTGAAGAGAATGGAGCAAGGTTGAAAGAAGAATCTTCTTCGGTCTTCCAAACTGAAAATGACGACGAGAAATACCATCATGACTTATTTAGGCACTCCAGAAGAATCAAAACAAAGAGGTTGAGCCAACGATGAAAAGAATTTGAAAGATCTTGGAGAAACCCTCTGACTGATGAAAATTCATTCTTACGTCAAACTTCGAAAATAAAATTTGAGGATAGCTCCGGGAAAATAAGAAGAGTCAGGTAAGATCCTGGGAAAAGACCTGTGGGTTAGGGCCCACTCAAAAGATACACCGTTGAACGATTTGAAAGAGAGAAAGCACTGGTTAAATAAAATGGCTTGAATGAGATAACAACCTCGGATTAGGTTTGAACGGATCTTGAAGGAAAAACGAGCCTTCCGAGATATCTTTAGCACTCCGGAACAACTGAATAGCGAGAGGTGAATGATTAAGAATTGCACCGGCATGAGAAAGCATTGAAATGAGGAAAAGGGTATGATCAACACCAAAATCTTGAATAGAATCCACCAAGAAGAAAAAGAATGAAGAATGACGAACTTGAAGCTCCATTAGAATCTTCCTGAATCATCGGATAAGAACATTGACGGAAAAGGAATGGAGAGACTTCCATCAATAAAATGGATACTTGAATAAGAAATCTGGGTCCTTGAAGAAACAAGGGTGGGAGGGGGGGAAAAACAAAGGCAACTTGGGATGGATGAAAACAACCAACGTTGAGAAGAACTGATACTTGACTTTGCTGATGTTGAAATGATCGGAACCACTAGAAGAGAAACACACTGGTGAAAAGGATTGACACGACAAACTCGATGATCGAGAAGGATTACTATCCACATAGAAATATGAGAACACCACTTAGGAAAAGGTATGGAATCAACATTTGACATTGAAGCAACTCGAATACCACAACTCAAAACAAAACAAGTATTGGCTTGCAGAATAAGCCGGAACAAACATATGATAGATATTTCGTCCGAAGTTTTCATGGTGGGGCCTACACGGGATCGATCGTACAACACCATCATGTACAAGGCAGTGCACATGACATACGAAGCGTCCCCGAGTCGGCATAGCCAAGGACTCTTTAAGACACAACGAGACCACTATAAAACCAACCGTGAATAGGAGGACCACTAGACGTCGAACCCCAATTTCATATCATACATCCGTCGGAAGGATATCCTAAGAGCTACTTGAATTCCCACTTATGAAACTCCCGAACCTTTCCGGTTATGCAATCAGGTGTTGGGGATACAGGGGAAGCATAATATCTCACCCAAATCTAGCAAATCCTACATCCAGCTGTATCCATCCTTCAACACATAACCAAGAAACCTTCGGAAATCATCTACCTCAACCTTCGAAAAGCATCCGTTATACAAGTTATGGCAATACTCCCGAACTCCCGCCCCAGTACTGGGTGGCGTCGAGGTTATCTCACCAACAACTGCATAAAAGAGATTTTCGATGTCGGCGAAACTAAACTCAGGTATTCCAGAACTGCAATGATAAAATTGTGACGACAACACCTCGGAGCTCAACTCCTCGGGACACTGCCACAAGCCCTAAATGACAGGAGGCACCAAGAACAATGTTCTCGTCACAAATCCATCGGAACGATTCCAAGATACCCGCGTGATCCTAAAAAAAAATTTAGTGAAATTTGAGAAGAGAAGAGTCAAAACTCTAAGTCAGGATGCCTTGCCAGAGCAATGAAGGGACTGGGGAGTAAAAAGAATTCCTAAACTCTCCGATATATAATTCCTAAATGACTCAAAACATTTTTTCTAGACTCAACTCGTCCACTAATTCGATCAAGCAGTGGGGGCTCCTAGGGTTGGGGAAGGCTCTGATACCAACTTGTAACGCCCTCGATGCGGCTATATCTCCCACGTGTCGAAGCACGACTTAGAGGCACAACCGCATTGAAAGCAATGTCGCAAGTGAGTTATCTTCGCAAACAACCCATGTAATACAATAGGGGAAAAGATACATAGTTGGCTTACAATCGCCACTTCACACAATGACATGAATAAAGCATTACATCAACCAGATACAATCAAGGTCCGACTACGGAACAAAAATAAAAGAAGAACCCCAAAAGCGACAAGGTCCCCGATTGACCCCAACTGGGCTCCACTACTAATCAACTAGAGCGAAACAACACAAAGGACAAGATCTTCGTCGAGCTCCTCCTTGAGCTTGGTTGCGTCACCTGGAATGGCATCATCGGCACCTGCAAGCTGGTTTTGGAAGTATCTGTGAGCCACGGGGACTCAGCAATCTCGCACCCTCGCGATCAAGACTATTTAAGCTTATGGGTTAGGTAAAGGTATGAGGTGCAGCTGCAGCAAGCGACTAGCATATATGGTTGATAACAAACACAAATGAGAGCGAGAAGAGAAGGCAAAAGCACGATCGAACAACTATGATCAAGAGGTGATCCTAGACAACCTACGTCAAACCTAACTCCAACACCGTGTTCACTTCCCGGACTCCGCCGGAAAGAGACCATCACGGTTACACACGCGGTTGATGTATTTTAATTAAGATAAACTTCAGGTTTTCTACAACTGGACATTAACAAATTCCCATATGCCCATAACCGCGGGCATGGCTTTCGAAAGTTCAAATCCCTACAGGGGTGTCCCAACTTAGCCCATCACAAGCTCTCACGGTCAACGAAGGATATTCCTTCTAGCGGGAAGACCCGATCAAACTCGGAATCCCGGTTACAAGACATTTCGACAAGATAAAACTAAACCAGCAACACCGCCCGAATGTGCCGACAAATCCCGATAGGAGCTGCACATATCTCGTTCTCAGGGCACACCGGATTGTCTAAACTTCCGGTAGGCCAGCCCAGATTTGCCCCTGGTGGCCACCGGCGGCTGACGAGGTGGACCAACACTCAAAGGAGCACTGGCCCGGGGGTTTAAAATAAAGATGACCCTTGAGTCCGCGAAACCCAAGGGAAAAAGAGGCTAGGTAGCAAATGGTAAAACCAATGTTGGGCATTGCTGGAAGAGTTTTATTCAAGGCGAACTGTCGAGGGGTTCCCATTATTACCCAACCGCGTAAGGAACACAAAATCCGGGAACATAACACCGATATGACGGAAACTAGGGCGGCAAGAGTGGAACAAAACACCAGGCATAAGGCCAAGCCTTCCACCCTTTACCAAGTATATAGATGCATTAAGTAAATAAGCGATATTATGATATCCCAACATGTAAACAATGTTCCATCAAGGAACGATCTCCATGTTCCAACAAGGAACAAACTTCAGTCTTCACCTGCAACTAACAACGTTATAAGAGGGGCTGAGCAAAGCGGTAACATAGCCAAGAAACGGTTTGCTAGGACAAGGTGGGTTAGAGGCTTGGTTCAACAATATAGGAGGCAGGGTAATCAATTGGTAGGTATCGCAGCATAGGCATAGCAAAAGAGCGAGCAACTAGCAAGCAAAGATAGAAGTGATTTCGAGGGTATGATCATCTTGCCTGAGATCCCGCAAGGAAGAAGAACGAATCCATGAAGAAGACAAACGAACGAAGTCGAACGGATCCTCACAACCGCGATGTTACCGGAACCAACCCGAAGAAGCAAACACCGGAAAGAAGCACACAACATAGTAAACAACCAACACATGAACATGGTATGATATGCGAGATGCGGTATGCGATGCATATGCATGATTTGACAAGGAATGATTGAACCTGGCCTCAACTTGGAAATCCAAGTGTGCCGGTTGAAAGGTGAGGTGATTTCGGTTGGAATCGATATAAAGTACACCAGAATCGGAGGCACGGTTTGGAAATGGCAAGCAAAACAAATATGGCATCGGTCTGTGATAAATAGCAAGTAGCCATCTAAATGCAACAAGAAACATGCTACAGCACTCAAACAAGACAACAAAATACATGGCAGGTATCCAGTCATGATGCTTAACAAAATATGAACACTTATCTACGGCCAATGCATCCATTAACAGGTTCAAACAAGCATGGAAAAAGTGCAATTGATAAAGAGGTTTCAGACTTAGTGAAATTAACACAAGCCTGGAATTCATATCAGGTACCACACTTTGGAGCAATAAAACTATATGCTACAGGAACTGAACATGGCAAAGTAAAGCATGGCATGGAGCTACTCAAAGAGCTTAACAAAAGTCCCTTAGTGACCTTGAGCCAAAAGGGATCAGAAAATACAATTGAAGGCATGTGAACATGGCAAAAACATAATCAGATCTCAGACTTAGAGAAAAACTGGAGCATGCAAATCTGTTAACGAGTAGGCATGTTCGCGAGCTCGATGCACTCACTACAGAGCAAGGCATGACAATCTAAGCATGCACCCATCAAGAATATACATTGTATAAGCTAGACATGGTAAGAGCAACAACATAGCATGCACGGATCAACAACAACATCCTTGGCAAAATTGCTAACAAGTAGACAATCTGCCCAGATTCACGAAATAGCAAAAGTAGAGCTCGATTGACTCAAGCTAGGATGCTCCATAAATGCAAACAAAGACATGGATGGATAGAGCACCACAATATTAATAATATCACCCTTACTGATCATCCTCAAAAGAGGCACGGATCACTAGGAAACAACATGAACATATGGCATATTGATAAAAACAGATCAAGGACTTAATGAAATCCTAAGTCCCTGAAATCAGCATTAACGAATGCACTACTTTGCAAGCTTGTGCTAGTCACCACACACATCACAAAAATACATGGATAGCACCTCTGGAAAGATGGCAAAGCATTTAACAAAACACATGTAGAGCTCAGGAGCATATCATGCACACATTAATCATGGCAAAAATGACAAATAGCTATTTGGAGCAGCAGATCTGACAATTAACTCAAATAGCACTCTTCCAATAGCATTTCGGGCATCAAGATGAGCTCAAATGAAAATGATGCAATGAGATGAAATGATGTGCTCTCTGAGTCGAACATTTTGATATGCTACATGATCGAAACGGATCTATCGATGCAAAGTTACGACAAGATGAAGATGGCAAAATAATTAGGGTTAGGGATGAAAAAGTCAATCGAGGGGGATTTCAAATCCAGATCCAGCGCGGGTACTGTTCACGCACGCGGCACGAGGTTCGCCGGAGACGGATCTCGCCGGAGAAAAGTTCACCGGAGTGAGGGAGCTTGCCGGGGCGGCTCGCCGGCCGGGAGAGGAGGGCGGCGGAGGGCGGTGTCGTGGAAGCCGGGCGGTGGCGCAGCGTTCGGCGGACGCCGGCGAGGCGGTGGAGGAAGCGGGCGGAACGGCGGAGGTCAGCAACGGCGACCACGGCGGCGAGGTACCGGCGATGGCGCGCGGCGGCGCTGCTTCGGGCGCGGGCGGCGCTCGGGGGGAGAAGGAGTCGGGCGCGGGCGGCGGAGGAACGGGCCGGGAGGGCCGGATCTGGGCCCGTCGGGCCTCGGCGGCGCGTGGATCGGCGGAGGTGACGTGGTGGCGCGGGAGTGGCTGAGGCGGCGGGGCGGACATGTCCGGGCGGCGAGGTTTTTGTCCGGTGGTGCGGGGAAGAAGAGGCTAGGGTTTGGACCCGAAAATTCGGAGGAGTGCACCTATTTATAGATAGAGGGAGCTAGGAGAGTCCAAATGAGGTGGGGTTTTCGGCCACGCGGTCATAATCGAACGCTCTAGATGATGGAGAGGGTTTTGGTGGGTTTTGGGCCAAATTGGAAGGGTGTTGGGCTGCAACACACACGAGGCCTTTTCGGTCCCTCGGTTAACCGTTGGAGTATCAAACGAAGTCCAAATGGTACGAAACTTTACAGGCGGTCTACTGGTAGTAAACCAAGGCCGCTTGGCAAGTCTCGGTCCAATCCAGAAATTTTTAACACCCGCACATGAAAAAGAGGTAGAAAGGGACACCGGGTGACATAGGAGCGCCGAATTGCAAAACGGACAACGGGGAAAATGCTCGGATGCATGAGACGAACATGTATGCAAATGAAATGCACATGATGACATGATATGCAATGCATGACAACGCAACAACAGCGAATAACAGGAGGACACCTGGCACATCGGTCTCGGAGCGTCACACACATATAAGTTGCACTATCATTATTAACTTTGCATCTTTTGGCTTCAATATTATGAATATGTGTATTACTACGATCGAGATTCAATAAACCATATATTGTGTGTATGACCATAGAAGGTTTTATTCTTGTAAATAGAACAACAATTATTCTTTGACTTAAATGAATAACCGTATTGTAATAAACATGATCCAATCATATTTATGCTCAACGCAAACACCAAATAACATTTATTTTAGGTTCAACGCAAACATCTTATCAACCTTGGAATCACTTCCAACTCTCATCATCACCTCGTCCTTAACTAGTCTCTGTTTATTTTGCAACTCCCGTTTCGAGTTACTACTCTTAGCAACTGAACCAATATAAAACACTGATGGCTTGCTATAAACACTAGTGAAGTACACATCAATAACATGTATATCAAATATACCTTTGTTCACTTTGCCATCCTTCTTATCCGCCAAGTATCTAAGGCAGTTCCACTTCTAGTGACCATTTCTTTTGCAATAGAAGCACTCAATTTCAGGCTTGGGTCTATCTTTGGGCTTCTTCATGGGAGTGGCAACTTGCTTGCCATTCTTGTTGAAGTTCCCTTTCTTTCCCTTGCCCTTTTACTTGAAACTAGTGGTCTTGTCAACCATCAACATTTGATGCTTTTCTTGATTTCTACCTTCGTCTATTTTAGCATCACGAAGAGCTCGGGAATCGTTCTCGTCATCCCTTGCATATTATAGTTCATCACGAAGTTCTAGTAACTTGGTTATAGTGACTAGAGAACTATGTCAATCACCATCTTATCTGGAAGATTAACTCCCACTCGATTCAAGAAATGTAGTACTCGGACATTTTGAGCACATGCTCACTGGTTGAGTTGTTCTCCTCCATCTTGTAGGCAAAATACTTGTCAGAGGTCTCATACCTCTCGACTCGGGCATGAGTCTGAAATACCAATTTCAGCTCTTCGAACATCTTATATGCTCCATGGCGTTCAAAACGTTTTTTGAAGTCCTAAGCCGTAAAGCATGGTGCACTAAACTATCAAGTAGTCATCATACCGAGTTTGCCAAACGTTCATAACGTCTGCATCTGCTCCTGCAATAGGTCCGTCACCTAGAGGTGCATCAAGGACATAATTCTTCTCTGCAGCAATAAGGATAATCCTCATATCACGGACATAGTCCGCATCATTGCTACTATCATCTATCAACATAGTTTTTCTCTAGGAACATATAAAAAATAAACGGGGAGCTACATCATGAGCTATTAATCTACAACATAGTTATGCAAATACTATCAGGACTAAGTTCATGACAAATTAAAGTTCAATTAATCATATTACTTAAGAACTCCCACTTAGATAGACATCCCCCTAGTCACCAAAATTATCACGTGATCCAAATCAACTAAACCATGTCGGATCATCACGTGAGATGGAGTAGTTTTCAATGGTGAACATCACTATGTTGATCATATCTACTATATGATTCGCGCTCGACCTTTCAGTCTCCAGTGTTCCGAGGCCATATCTGCATATGCTAGGCTCATCAAGTTTAACCCGAGTATTCTGCGTGTGCAAAACTGGCTTGCACCCGTTGTATGTGAACGTAGAGCTTATCAGACCCGAGCATCACGTGGTGTCTCGGCACGACGAACTTTCACAACGGTGCATACTCAGGGAGAACACTTGTACCTTGAAATTTAGTGAGAGATCATCTTATAATGCTACCTTCGAACTAAGCAAAATAAGATGCATAAAGGATAAATATCACATGCAATCAAAATATGTGACATGATATGGCCATGATCATCTTGCGCCTTTGATCTCCATCTCCAAAGTACCGTCATGATCTCTATCATCACCGGCCTGACACCATGATCTCCATCATCTTGATCTCTATCAACGTGGCATCACATGGTCGTCTCGCCAACTATTGCTCTTGCAACTATTGCTATCGCATAGCGATAAAGTAAAGCGATTATTTGGCGCTTGCATCTTATGCAATAAAGAGGCAACCATAAGGCTTCTGCCAGTTGCCGATAACTTCAAAAAAACATGATCATCTCATACAACAACTTATATCTCATCACGTCTTGACCATATCACATCACAACAAGCCCTGCAAAAACAAGTTAGACGTCCTCTACTTTGTTGTTGCAAGTTTTACGTGGCTGCTACGGGCTTAGCAAGAACCGTTCTTACCTATGGCCTAAAAACCACAACGTGGTATAGTGATTGCTTTTTGATCTTCAGAAAGAACCTTGTTCATTGAATCCGATTCAACTAAAGTTGGAGAAACAGACACCCACTAGCCACCTGTGTGAAGCACGTCGGTAGAACTAGTCTCGCGTAAGCGTACGCGTAATGTCGGTCTGAGCCGCTTCATCCAACAATACCACTGAATCAAGAATCAACTAGTGACAGCAAGCAATATGTATATACCCACGCCCACAACTCCTCTGTGTTCTACTTGTGCATATAACATCTACGCATAAACCTGGCTCGGATGCCACTGTTGGGGAACGCAGTAATTTCAAAAAATTCCTACGCACATGCAAGATCATGGTGATGCATAGCAACGAGAGGGGAAGAGTGTTGTCCATGTACCCTCGTAGACCGTAAGTGGAAGCGTTATGACAACGCGGTTGATGTAGTCGTACACCTTCACAATCGACCGATCCTAGTACCGAAAGTATGATACCTCTGTGATCTACACACGTTTGGCTCGGTGACGTCCCACGAACTCTCAATCGAGCTGAGTGTCGAGGGAAAGCTTCATCAGCACGACGGCATGATGACGGTATTGATGATGCCATCGTTGCAGGGCTTCGCCTAAGCACTATGATGATATGACCGAGGTGGATTATGGTGGAGGAGGGCACCGCACACGGCTAAGGGGTCAATGATCAACTTGTGTGTCTTTGGGGTGCCCCCTGGCCACGTATATAAAGGATGGAGGGAGGAGGAGGCCGTCCCTCATAGGGCATGCCCAAAGTGTGGAGTCCTACTAGGACTCCCTAGTCCTAGTAGGATTCCACCTCCCACATGGAATAGGAAAAAGGTAAGGGAGAAGGAGAAGCAAGGAAGGGGGCGCCCCCTTTCCCTAGTCCAATTCGAACCAGTCCATGGGGAAGGGGCGCGGCCACCCTTGAGGCCTTTCTCTCCTTTCCCGTATGGCCCATTAAGGCCCAATACGAATTCCTGTAAATCTCTGGTACTCCGAAAAATAGCCGAATCACTCGGAACCTTTCTGATGTCCGAATATAGCCTTCCAATATATTGATCTTTATGTCTCGACCATTTCGAGACTCCTCATCAAGTCCCCGATCTCATCCGGGACTCCAAACAAACTTCGGTCATCAAATCACATAACTCATAATACAAATCGTCACAGAATGTTAAGCATGCGGACCCTACGGGTTCGAGAACTATGTAGACATGACCGAGACTCATCTCCGGTCAATAACCAATAGCGGAACCTGGATGCTCATAATGGTTCCTACATATTCTACAAAGATATTTATCGGTCAAACCGCATAACAACATACGTTGTTCCCTTTGTCATCGGTATGTTACTTACCCGAGATTCGATCGTCAATATCTCAATACCTAGTTCAATCTCGTTACCGGCAAGTCTCTTTACTCGTTCCGTAATGCATCATCCCGCAACTAACTCATTAGTCACATTTCTTGCATGTGCATTACCGAGAGGGCCCAGAGATACCTCTCCGACAATCGGAGTGACAAATCCTAATCTCGATCTATGCCAACTCAACAAGTACCATCGGAGACACCTGTAGAGCACATTTATAATCACCCAGTTACGTTGTGACGTTTGGTAGCACACAAAGTGTTCCTCCGGTATCCGGGAGGTGCACAATCTCATAGTCATAGGAACATGTATAAGTCATGAAGAAAGCAATAGCAATATACTAAACGATCAAGTGCTAAGCTAACGGAATGGGTCAAGTCAATCACATCATTCTCTAATGATGTGATCCCGTTAATGAAAAAACAACTCATGTTTATGGCTAGGAAACTTAACCATCTTTGATTCAACGAGCTAGTCAAGTAGAGGCATACTAGTGACACTCTGTTTGTCTATGTATGCACACATGTACTAAGTTTCCGGATAATACAATTCTAGCATGAATAATAAACATTTATCATGAAATAAGGAAATAAATAATAACTTTATTTTTGCCTCTAGGGCATTTTTCCTTCAAGTTGTGTGATATATATTGTGCATCCCTGTATCCCCAACACCAGATTGCATAACCAGAAAGTTTCGGGAGTTAATAGGTGGGAATTCAAGTAGCTCTTAGTTTATTCTTCCGGCAGATATTTGGTTTGTGATTGGGTAATCCTTACCACTTATTTGTTCCAGTTGTACCTTGTTGTTTCATTCATCAACCTTTATCTAAGTGGCTTCTCACCCTAATGGTAGTGTAATGTTAAGTTTGGAATTCATTCGTTCATTATCTGTTCGAATGTTTTTTGTGAAGACTATATGTTGTGATTTCTATACGTTGATTCAGCTTGTCTATCTGTCTATCATGGTTCTAAAAGATGTCACCCTCTTCAGGATGGCTCCTCCAACATGTCTGAATCCGCAATGCAATGATGGGGAACAGGCAAACCCTCCACCTTCGCCACCTCCTCTGCCTTCGGAGGCATGGCAAGCTGCCATGGCAGCCACCAACGCGAACACTCAGATGCTTTTGCAACTCTGGCAAGACCGCAACCAAGGTCCAGGCAACCAAGGGAATCAAGGTCAAGGGCAATTCAACAATCAACCTCAGTTTGCTACCCTCGACCAGTTCCTTGCAAATCAGCCAAAGTCTTTCAGCAACTATGCAAAGGCCACGGATGCCGATGATTGGCTCATGGACATCAGCAAGCATTTTGAATGTAGCAATGTCAGGCCTGAGGACTATGTCAAGTTTGCTTATTTTCAGCTCAAGGACCAAGCAGCTGATTGGTATCAGCAATACAAAGATTCTAGAGGAGGTCGAGATTACCTGGGATGACTTCTGCTGGGATTTCAAATCTTGTCATATTCCAACAAGTGTTGTTGAGAGCAAGCGCAAGTAATTCCGCAATCTCAAGCAAGGAAGCATGTCTGTGTACCAATACAACATCTAGTTTCAGAAACTTGCTCGCTTCGCAAGGCAGGACGTTCCTGATGAAAAGAGCATGATCTATCACTTCAGAGGTGGCCTCAGAGAGGATCTGCAGTTAGCGCTCATTCTTGTTAAGCCTACTAAGTTCGATCAATTCTATAACATGTCCCTCAAGCAAGAAGGTGCTCAGCTCAAGTGTGAGACTTCAAAGAAGAGAATCAGGGATGCAATTTAGTCTTCCTCTTCCTCACAAGTGGCAGCTAAGCAACAAAAGTTCTGGCTTCCTCCGCCCCCTCTTTTTCATCAGCCCTACCAGCAGAAGAACAAAGGTGGCCATGGATCTTCCCCCCCCCCCCACCCGGGCTATCAAAACAAGTCTCAGACTCAAGCTCCCAGGACAAGTGCTCCTACTTCTTATCATCGTCCGCTCTCAGAAGTTATTTGCAACAAGTGTCAGCAAAAAGGCACTACAAAAAAAAGACACATCTGTGACATTTTGGGCCGAACGAAAAAAAAATTCTGTCATACATATGACACTTCTATGACGATAATTGTGACAAAACCCGGTATCATCATAGATGTGGTGGGCTCCTACTTCTATGACAAAAAATCATGACAGAAAATGGGCTTTTCGTCCTGGGCGGGCCGGAGACGCAGCTGCATGACATTATTTGGGCCGTCCATGATGGAAAAACCATGGTAGAAGCGAGGGGGAGGAAAATTTCGGGGAGTTCCCGGTTACGGTGGGAGGTCGGGGCCGAGCGATGCGCGTTTCTCTCGTACATGTACGCGTGTGTGTGTGAGGCATTGGCTCTAACTGAACCCGAGCGAGGCGTTGGGCTCTAACTGAACCCGAGCGATTGAACTGCAGGCTACGCATTACTGAACCCGAGCGATCGATCGATGGATGTTAACTGAACCCGATCGAGCGATTCCTTTGCTACTGCTGCTAACTAAAGCCGATCGATGCTGCCTCTGGGATGAACAGTGAGCGTTGCGGGGGGGTTTGGATGAACAGTGAGCGGTGGCGTTGCCTCTGGATGAATGGGACCCCGTGGTGTGGTGGAGGGCTGGATGAACAGTAGACGGTGGAGGGGTGCCCATGGAGGGGTGGTTGAACAGGACCCCGTGGTGTGGAGGGCTGGATGAACAGTAGACGGTGGAGGGGTGCCTGTGGAGGGGTGGTTGAACAGGACCCCGTGGTGTGGAGGGCTGGATGAACAGTAGACGGTGGAGGGGTGGTTGAACAGTAGTCGGTGGACTAGCGTGCGGTGGAGGCTGGATGAACAGGAGCCCGTGGAGGCTGGATGAACAGGAGCCCATGGAGGCTGGATGAACAAGAGCCCGTGGAGGCTAGAGGAGGTCGACGGTGGAGATGAACAGTATCTCGTGGAGTCCCGTTTTGCGGTACGCCACACCCCTCCCGATGAACAGGACCCCCGTTTCGAATGTAGCGCTCCAACACAAGTCTGTTTCCTCCATTTTGCGGTACGCCACACCCCTCCCGATCAACAGGACCCCCGTTTCGACCGTAGGAGGTCTGTTTCGTCCGTTTTGCGGTACGCCACACCCCTCCCGATCAACAGGACCCCCGTTTCGACCATAGGAGGTCCGTTTCCTCCGTTTTGCAGTACGCCACACCCCTCCCGATGAACAGGATCCCATTTCGAACGTGGTCGGTCGAACACAAGGCCATTTCCTCCGTTCTACGGTACGCCAGGCCTCGTTTCCATCGCATGTTCCGTCCAAGCCCTCCCGATGAACACGACGCATTCCATTGCCTCCCGATGAACATGATGCATTCCGTTACCTCCCCATGAACACGATGCATTCCGTTGCCTCCCCATGAACACGACGCATTCCATTGCCTCCCCATGAACACGACGACGACGCTGTTTCTCCGTTCCGACCCAGCCATGTACACGAGCCCTGGCCGTACGTATGCACGAGTAGGCGTTCGAGACCCCGCCCGTATGTACACATACGTGGCCGTATTTTCTTTCTTGCACCCTGGCCTCCTCTACTACGACACGTGCGTGCCTCTACATCGACCAGTATATATGTAAGTACACGTTCGCGACCAGAATGACAATGCTACATACACTGCGACCAGGTGGGTCACGACTGTCAGGCACTTCCTTGCGTGCGAAGATGTAGATGGTGGGTCCCAGCAGTCAGGGGGCGAAATACGGTGGCCCGTCCGGTGGGTCCCGCTGTCAGGTGGAGGAATAATTATTTTGCACGTAATAAGGAGGCACTTCCTTGCTACGGCCGTGGACCCAACTGTCAGCCTCTCCATGTACAGTCCACGTCCGATGAAAGCCGTTCCTTAACCACGTTGACCACGCCACGCCGAGAGCACCAGGGCGGTGGATGACGGCGAGGCCTAGGAAGGGGACGACGCGGAGCCGGGGAAGACGCAGCAATGGATGCCTATGCATAGAGGAGTGCAAGGGTTCACTGGTTCGCTGCGGTGTGAGGCTGCCGTCACCGCAGAATAACAGGGGGTGTGGGTGAGTAGAGGGATGGCCTGGCCAGCGGTGGGAGTAGTAGGGGGCGGTGAGGCCTCCACCGCATCACAGCCGGCCACGGGAGGCAGGAGCACGAGGCACGACCGGCGCTGGTTTGGGCGGCTGGAGCAAGAAGACCAGAGGTTGAAGAAGCACTACGGCCGTTGGATGGACATCGTACGGTCACTGGAGCTAGAATCGTGCATATTGACTAAGTTGACAAAGCCCTTCGTCCCCGTCAACTTAGTAGGCCCACAAGTCAGCCTGCCACTATACTGGGTCCCAGCTAACAGGGGGAGTATTCATTTTTTTGTGCGTAATAAGGAGGCACTTCCTTGCTTGCGAAGATATAGCTAGTGGGTCCGAGCTATCAGCGGCGGTAATGTTTTTTTTGCGAAATACAGAGGCCCTTTCGGTGGGTCCCTGATGTTAGGTGGAGGAATCATTATTTTGCGCGTAATAAGGAGGCATTTCCTTGCGTGCGGCCGTGGACCCAGCTGTCAGCCTCTCCATGTAAAGTCCACTTCAGATGCATGTCGGTCGTTGACCACGTTGACCAGGCCGTGCCGAGAGCACCAGGGCAGTGGACGATGGCGAGGCCTAGGAAGGGAACGACACGGAGGCAGGGAAGACTCGGCAGTTGTTTCCCACACGGAGGGGAGTATGACTGTATGAGGGTTTACTGGTTTGTCTGCCGTCGCCGGAGAATAATAGCAGGTGTGGGTGAGTAGAGGGATGGCGAGGCCAGCAATGGGAGTATGGTGGGGCGGTGAGGCATGTGCGGCAGCAGAGCCGGCCGTGGGGAGGAGGGAGCAGGCAGTCCCGTCGGCGCCTGTTTGAGCGGCTGGAGCAGGAAGAGCAGAGATTGAAGAAGGACGACGGTCGTTGGATGGCCATCCAACAGTCACTGTGTAATGCCCCGGACACACCCGCCGGTGGTCGTTACTCCAGGCGGGATCTAGACTGGCCCCACAGATCAATACTAGTCCTTTCTGCACACTTTGTCCTCACTCGTGCGCACCCGGGAGCAACTTCCCGGTCGGTCACCCATCCTGACACTACTCCAAGCTGAGCACGCTTAACTTTGGAGTTCTGTCTGAATGGTCTCGGAAAAGAAGGAATTCCTTATTGATATGAGTAATCTATCATCCCTATTAAGCCAGGCTATCACATACACCCCCACTCAGAGGAACCAACGTCCTCGTCGGGCCACAAGAACGTTCCCTCTTGGCACATACGTCTGTGCATCCAATCCGGTACATGTGCCATGCCGGGTGCCACGACGGGTCACAAACGTCATGAACAACATGACCGCGAACCTGTCCGCAAACATCCGTGTAACCGCGAGGGTCGGCTCTGATACCAACTTGTAACGCCCTGGACACACCCGCCGGTGGTCGTTACTCCTGGCGGGATCTAGACTGGCCCCACAGATCAATACTAGTCCTTTCTGCGCAATTTGTCCTCACTCGTGCGCACCCGGGAGCAACTTCCCGGTCAGTCACCCATCCTGACACTACTCCAAGCTAAGCACGCTTAACTTTGGAGTTCTGTCTGAATGGGCTCCCGGAAAAGAAGGAATTCCTTATTGATATGAGTAATCTATCATCCCTATTAAGCCAGGCTATCACACACTGCTTGTGCGTCAACCTTTTTTTAGGAAAGCCTCAAATCTATGGAAAACAGCATACAGCCCATCTGCCATTATTTCTAATAATTTACAGCCCATTTGCTAATTATTAAGGTTTTTTGGAGCCCATATTCTTTTTGTTAGCATTACAGGCCATATTGTGGCCACGGTTAAAAAATTATACGGAATTTTGCATATTTCGGTGCGGTCCGAACTGTTTTTAATCCCGAAATTTCGACTCACATTCAAACTGGTTTTAAAAATAAATTTATATCAATATAAAATCCAACAAATTCTCCACGCATAAAAATTAATGTAATTTCAAATCTCGAAATGAAAAAAAAGATATTTGAAACTAATTGCCGGTTTGATGTGTTTTAAAAATGTACAGCCCATTTCTCATTACTGATGGGCCATTTTCTCGGCCAGCCGAATGAAAGCTCTCCTTTTCTTGAAAGATTTGCAGCCCAACAGGCCTGACAAAGATTTGCATCCCAATAGCCCAACTTGGCAAATCACAAAAAAACTAGGCTGTGGCCATGGACCTAGCTATCAGCCTCTCCACGTACAGTACTCTTCCGATGGAATGTTGTTGACCACGTTGACCATGCCACGCCGAGAGCACCAAGGCGGTGGATGACGGCGAGGCCTAGGAAGGGGACAACGCGGAGCCGAGGAAGACGCGGCAGTGGATGCCCATGCGGAGAGGAGTACGAGGGTTCACTGGTTCGGCTGCGGTGTGAGGCTGCCGTCGCCGCAGGGCCTGGCTAGCGGTGGGAGTAGTAGGGGGTGATGAGGCCTCATCGGCAGCAGAGCCGGCCACTGGAGGCAGGAGCAGGCGGTCTCCCCGGCGCTGGTTTGGGCGGCTGGTGCAAGAAGAGCAGCGATTGAAGAAGCAGCAGGACCGTTCGATTCAAATCCAACGGTTACTGCTGCTAGAATCGTTTGTTGACTAAGTTGACAAGCCATGTGTACGTGTCAACTTAGTAGGCCCATAGGTCAGCCTCCCAACCGGTGTGCCCCAGATGTCAGTGGGAGGAATCATTTTTTCACGTAATAAGGAGGCAGTTGATTGCGTGTGGCCAGGCCAGCGGAGGGAGTAGGGTGGGCCGGGGAAGCCTGCGCGGCATCACAGCAGGCCACAAGAGGAGGGAGCAGGCAGTCTCGCCGGCGCTAGTTTAGGCGGCTGGAGCAGGAAGATCAGAGATTGAAGAAGCACGTCGGCCGTTGGATGGACATCCAACACTAACTGCTGCTCGAATCGTGTGTTCACTGACAAAGCCTTGTGTGAACAAGTCAGCCTCGAAATCGGTGGCGTGTACAGCCCATTTGCTATTATTTTTATAATTTTTACTCATTTTCTAATTCATATGGAATTTATTGCAGCCCTTTTTTCCATTTTTAGAATTGTTGGCCTTTTTCTGGTTAGTACCAGGGTCAAACAATTCACTAAATATGTGGGAAATTTTGAAAATTCGCAAATTTTTGCTGGGGAACGAAATATTCTTAATCCAAAAATTAATAGCCATACTAAAACAAATTTAAAAATAAATTAGTACTATGTCATGTTAAATCCAATGAAATACGTATAAGATATCAGTGAAGAACAAAAACAAAAAAAGAAACTTATATCCCATTTGCTATAATTTTTTTGGAATTTTCAACCCCTTTTGATATTACTTTTAACAGACATTGACCATACTCTTAAGCCAGGCCGGAATGCATCCCTCCTCCTCTTGAAAGATTTGCAGCCCAGTAATTCGGAGAAAACAAATAGGCCTAGCTTGGGTATTCTTCAAAAAGAAATACTGGGCTACCTATTTTCCCAAAGAACTGGTGCATGAGCATTTAGCTTTATTTATTTATTTATTTACTTATTTATGTTTAGGGGACCATGAGCATGTACCTGGGCCGGATTCATGTTGTCAAAGAAGAGATGGAAGAAGCCAGAAATAAGCTAGCAGAGGCAGAGCAGGCTAGGCGTCTCCTGCTATCCAAAACTGTTGTCAATACAAAATTTCCTTCATAATAGCTAGGTTCAAATGTTTATCCAGTCAGCATGCCTGTTGTGATGTCCGTGCATCTACTGATGTGGAACAAAATGTTTTTTTTCGGGTCATGTAATAACAGCAATTACTTTCCAAACAGTAACAGACGAAGCATTGGACATGGTATAGTTCACGCGCAAGCCCGACATTCCAAGTTCAACTTCCACATCAAACTCATGTTCACATATATCTGCACATTCATACATAATGTTCACAACCATGATTCACTTCAAAGCCAAAAAAATGTGAGGAGAGTTATAAATAAAGAAAATCCTCTACTAGTTCCTGCTACCAGTGCGAGCACAACAAGTCAAGACCATGCGTAAATTAATTATATTTTAGTCATTTTTTGTGTTCTAAAATGCCTGTCGGCTCGCGGAAGGACGTGTTGCCGGCACACGCGCGGATTCAATGAAGGCAGGTGGGGCAGTCTTAAGCTGGTTGCACGCGGCGAGGAGGCATGCTCAGCCGGGCCTGCAGCGAGTGCGGCCCTCTTGGCCGGCGCGCCGGTTCAATGCCTGCGCTATGAGAGGTCGCGTCCGTGTCAGAGCAATCACTCCCTCCAGTCCTTTTTTGTTTGGGTATAACAAAATCTCGTTTTCCATTCACATTTTACAAGTAAAGTTCATGGACAAACTTTGACCCAAAGTACGATGGGGACTAGTAAACCAGAATAGAGGTAGTAGTTTTTTTTTAATCGAAGAAGGGTTTCCCCTTCCGATTTTCATTAAAGAAAATCAGCATCTAAATCTAAACCATAGTATTTGCCCTAGAACTACCAGGTTCAACATCTCACAACATAAACCCATACAACCTCCATTGCAAAAAAACAAACCATACAACCATACGCCAAGGAGGTACGTAGTACTATGAATTCCATTTTCGCTCCATACCAATCATTCTAAAAACGACTTACTACTTATAACGCGCCATTGCAAATCAGAACTCTTAACCCCGCTAAAAAACGATATTTCAAACACGGTTACTCGATCTTTGGCAACTGGCGAGCCACCGCGCTCCAAGTCGTTCACCTATGGTCCCGACCATCAAATCCTACAGATCAAATTATCACGCGAGCCGACTATTC
Source organism: Triticum urartu (assembly GCF_003073215.2). Lineage (NCBI taxonomy): Eukaryota > Viridiplantae > Streptophyta > Magnoliopsida > Poales > Poaceae > Triticum > Triticum urartu. Next base: position 352,618,206 of record NC_053023.1, read on the forward strand.
CTACAAAGGTGCTCCACCACGTACCCGGTACCCGCGAATGCAGCAATCGTGCCCCTAGGGTTTTTGGGTTTATTTGTTAACATCGCCTTTACGTAACACTCATGTGTGTGAGACAGCGAGAGGCCGACTATGTGTGTGCGCCTCTTCTCTTCGTATATGTACTCCACCGTTTGTCTGGTGTCCAAAAAATTATAATAACTACTAGCAATGTGCCAATGCGTTGCCCCACGATCAAAGTAGATTAATACAGTGGCGGAGCTAGATGCAGACTACGCCTGGGGTTGTGCTATGTTGAGTGATAAACTTCTATGATTTTCTATGCTTTCATGAAGAAATTACAAAGGAAGTTGTTTCTAGGCCTGGGGCTATAGCCCTAGCTGCCCCAGGCCTATCTCCGCCACTGGATTAATACATATTCACCGATTCGATAGAGAGAAAAAAGTCTAGCTTTGAAATACATATATCACTAAAAATATGTTATGTTTCACTCAAAATATATTCCTTTGGCGGTTTTGATGAGATAAGGGAGGAATGTTGTTGGTTTCAAGATTCGAGAAGTGGTATATGTCTAATTTCTACTCTTACTAGCAAGATGCCCGTGCGTTGCATGGAACATCAAGATCTTGTGGGAGAAAAGGATGAACGAGGGAAGGCCTTATCTGCAAATGTGGTGAAGAGTGCGGGTAAATTGCCATATTTTCCTTCCTATCCGTCAGATATAAATCAGACGACCTACATTGTAGGATGGCAGGTGTGGGAGTCCTGGATTAGGGGGTCCCCGGACAGCCGGACTACATCCATTGCCAGACTGTTAGACTATGAAGATACAGGATTGAAGACTTCGTCTCGTATCCGTATGGGACTCTACTTGGCGTGGAAGGCAAGCTAGGCAATACGGATATGTGTATCTCCTCCTTTGTAACCGACCTTGTGTAACCCTAACCCCTCCGGTGTCTATATAAACCGGAGGGTTTTAGTCTGTAGGACAACATACAATCATACCATAGGCTAGCTTCTAGGGTTTAGCCTCTCTGATCTCGTGGTAGATCTACTCTTGTACTACCCATATCATCAATATTAATCAAGCAGGGCGTAGGGTTTTACCTCCATCAAGAGGGCCCGAACCTGGGTAAAACATTGTGTCCCCCGCCTCCTGTTACCATCTGCCTTAGACGCATAGTTCGGGACCCCCTACCCGAGATCTGCCGGTTTTGACACCGACATTGGTGCTTTCATTGAGAGTTCCTCTATGTCGTCGCCGTTAGGCTTGATGGCTCCTACTATCATCGATAGCGATGTAGTCCAGGGTGAGACTTTTCTCCCCGGATAGATCTTCGTGTTCAGCGGCTTTGCACTGCGGGCCAATTCGCTTGGCCATCTGGAGAAAATTGAAAGTTACGCCCCTGGCCACCAGGTCAGGTTTGGAAGCTTAAACTACACGGCCGATATCCGTGGAGACTTGATCTTTGACGGATTCGAGCCTCTGCCTTGTGCGTCATGCGGTCACGATGAGTATGGCTTAGCTCTACCATCGGACGATGTTAAGGAGATCGCACCGGCAGCTGCTTCGACCCTCAATTTATAGCCAGTTGCGCCTTCCGCGGACGGGTGCATGGACCCCGCCACGGAGGCCTTACCCTCAGCGGCGATCGAGCCGAACATCAACTTTACCTTGCACGAGAGCCGTCTTGTTAAACTGTCGGATACTTCTCCGGCCATGGACTTTGAACCACCTGCGCCCGTTCTGATCGAATCTGGTTGGGCGCCAATCGTGGAGTTTACCTCCGCGGATATCTTTCAACACTCGCCCTTTGGCGATATACTGAATTCATTAAAGTCTCTCTCCTTGTCAGGAGAATCCTGGCCGAACTATGCCCGGCAGGATTGGGATGCGGATGACGAAGAAATTCGTTGCCCACACACCACCCACTTAATAGCCACTGTCGATGACTTAACCAACATGCTCGACTCCGACTCCGAAGACATCGACGGTATGGACGATGATGCAGGAGACGAACAGGAACCACTGCCCCCAGGGCACTGGACGCCCACTTCACCACATGACGTATACATGGTGGACACACCAAAGGAAAACGACGATGAGGAACGGAAGGACGCAATGAAGGGTTGTTCCCTCGAAACGCGGTCAAAACGGCAGCGTAAGCACCGCCCCAAATCCCGCCTCGGTAGAAACAATGATCATACAGACCCAGCGTTAGAGCAGGGGGAACCATTGTTGGACCACGGCAACACGGAGAATCAAGCCGAACAACCCGACTCTGTCAAAGATCATAGTCTAGATGACGTCACACCGGACAGACATCTGGAGCAACAGAATGCCCATCAAAGGCTCGTTGCCACCGCGAGAAGTCTAAAAAAGGAGAAGCAAAGGCTCAAGGCTGCGCAAAACACACTCCAAATTAGATGGAACAAAGTACTCAACACAGCAGCGAAGTACAGCGGTAATCTCCCTACCAAGAGCTACCCGAAGCGGAAGTTGCTACCTGAATTCGATGAGGAGGCCTTAGATCCCCCACAACCAAAAATCAAAACAGCCATCTGGCCGGATAGGCGACCTCACGGCCAACATAGAGCGGCAAACAACGCTACACATAAGCCAATACGCGATCCATGCGAGGACTCGCATCAAAAGGATAGCACAACCAGATCCATCTATGGACCATGTAAGCGCGCTCCAGCATACAACACAACACAACAAACATCCGAAGAACGCGGTACACCCGGATACAGGGGTGCCGCACACCCCCTATGTTTCACCGATGAGGTGCTGGATCATGAATTTCCAGAGGGATTCAAACCCGTAAATATAGAGGCATACGACAGAACAACAGACCCTGGTGTCTGGATTGAGGATTATATCCTCCATATCCATATGGCTCGAGGAGATGACCTCCACGCCATTAAGTATTTACCCCTCAAACTCAAAGGGCCAACTCGGCACTGGCTTAAGAGCCTCCCCGAAAGTTCCATTGGAAGCTGGGAAGAGCTCGAAGATGCTTTTCGGGCAAATTTTTAGGGGACTTATGTCCGACCTCCGGACGCGGACGATTTGAGTCATATAACTCAACAGCCCGGAGAGTCAGCCCGAAAACTTTGGAATAGGTTTCTTACTAAAAAGAACCAAATAGTCGATTGTCCGGACGCCGAAGCCTTGGCAGCTTTTAAGCATAGCGTCCGTGACAAATGGCTTGCCAGACACCTCGGCCAAGAAAAGCCGAGAACAATGGCAGCATTAAAAAGCCTCATGACCTGCTTTTGCGTGGGTGAGGATAGCTGGCTAGCCAGATGCAGCATCAGCGACCCAAGTACATCCGTAGTTAGAGATGGAAACGGGAAATCACGGTGCAACAACAATAACAAACGCCGGAATAAAGAAGACAGCACGAAGAGCACGATAGTAAACACCGGATTCAGAAGCTCTCGGCCAAGTCAGCAAAAGCAGCCCTCTAAAGGTGCCAGAGACGAACTGTCCAGCCTAAACAAAATTCTGGACCAAGTATGTCAGATCCATAGCACCCCCGGTAAACCCGCTAATCATACCCACAGAGAATGTTGGGTCTTCAAGCAGTCCGGCAAGCTCAACGCCGTACGCAAGGGGGAGGATACACCAAGCGAAGACGAGGATGAGCCTCCCAAGCAAGACACTGGGGAACAAAAGAAGTTTCCACCATAAGTCAAAACAGTCAACGTGCTACACGTGATCAAGGGGAGAAACAAAGCGGCACTCCCAGAAAAATATGCCCAAGGGCCTATCACCGCGGAGTCCTGCCACTGGTCGTCTCAACCGATCACCTTCGACCATCGTGATTACTCAGTAAGTATCCAGCATGCAGGATGGGCTGCCCTGGTATTAGACCCAGTAAATAACGGATACCACTTTACACAAGTCCTGATGGACGGTGGCAGCAGTCTAAACCTGATATACCAGGATACAATCCGTGAAATGGGGATAGACCCAACGAAAATTTGCCACAGCAACACTACCTTTAAAGGAGTAACGCCTGGCCCAGGGGCTCACTGCACGGGTTCCCTGCTACTAAAGGTTATATTCGGCTTCCCCGATAACTTCCATAGCGAACATTTAACCTTCCACATTGCTCCGTTCCAAAGTGACTATCAAGCACTACTTCGACGCGAAGCTTTTGCTCGCTTTAATGCAATACCGCATTACGCCTCCCTCACGCTCAAGATGCCCGGTCCACGTGGCATCATTATAGTGAATGGAAATATTGAGCGATATTTGCGCGCCGAGGAGAGTGCGGCCGCCTTGGCAGCCGCACACTAAAAACGGCCTCACCAACTAAAGCACTTGATAGGTCGTCAAGACCATGGACACGGTTAGACGAGTCCGGCGCAGCTACATGTAATTCATACCGGATTGATGGCCACACCCCTATTACAAATACAAGGGGCTCAAAACACGCAGACAAGTGGCAATTTTTACTCATCTTTAATTATACATGGTTTCTTTAAAAACTACCTTTTTCACGACAACTTTTCACCTAAGTTCCTCTCTTTTACAGATGACCATCGTGCTACACCCGTCCAGGATACGGCACAACGGAGACACAGGCGCAGACATGCAGCAGGGACCCGATCCAAGGATTCTTTTTAGATTAAGACCCTGCATAAACCTTTTTTACTGTCTCTTGTTGATATACATCCCTAGGATTCTCAGTATAATTGAGAAGGATGCTGACGTCTTGGCATGTGGCCACGTCAGAATAACGCACGTACCCGGACACAAGGGGCTTCTTACAAAGGGCACTATTTAGGCCCGGTTTATACCATAAAGACCGAATACCTAAGGGAGTGTTCGGCGTCGTGAGTTTGGCCTTATATGCATCAGCTCTAAATCATGTCTTTGGTCAAATGTTGGGTTTGCCTAGCTCCTGTGTTTTGGTGCCTTATGTTCCGTTCTATCGGCTAAGGCAGCACCAGGAGAACTACTGCGATTGTGCCCTGGTTCGTCCGGACGAGCACCTCAGTAGAGAAAGCCGAAAACTGACTGTCATGATATAGCGCGAGACTGGTCAACCACTCGATGACCTATTGGAATATTAGAATTCCTCCACTTTAACGAAGGGCCGTTTCCCGGCCAGGCATATACGCACCCCGAGTTCGGGAGAGTGCGGAGCCACCAGGGGCTATATAGTAGCCCCACCGTCAAACTCCTATGGCTAAGTGAAAGTGTTAAAGCATCATAGTCCGGTTGCCTCGTTCGCTGTGCTATCACCTCCTTAATAGGACCAAGACATTGGGTTAAGTGTGAACATGTGTTTTCTGCGAGCACCTCCGCATTATATGCGTGGGGGTTGAAGCCGACGACTGCAATCTTTCAGGTTATATACATATATACATAAACGGTCGCACAGGAGGCAACATATTACTTTCCTGCAAAAGTATAAATACAGCCTTACTACATTTCATAAAAACATTGTGCTTACAATGGGAATACATGTCACTCAAACATAATATTCTTTGAGCACTGGGACTCTATCAAACGAGCACCCTCAAGAACCTCTTCAAAATAGTGCTCGGCAGCCACTCGGCCTATGGCCGAACCTTGCGCCGCAACAGTGGTAGCATCCATCTCCGCCCAGTATACCTTGACACGGGCAAAGGCCATCCGCGAGCCTTCTATGCACGCCGACCTCTCCATCGCATTGATGCACGGCACCACACCAAGGAACTGATGCACTAAGCTGAAATAGTTGTTCGGCTTCGGCTTCTCCGGCCACAAATGATCTACGACGGACCTCATGGCAAGTCCGGACAACCTATTAAGTTTGGCACATTCGGCTAGCTGATCAGTCAAGGGAACCGGACGCTCTGGAACGTTAAACTGCGACCAGAACAGCTTGTCCACTTCACGATTTGTCTGATCTCAGAAGTATTCGACCGCATCGACAGCGCTTGCCGCCAAGTCCATATATGCGTCTGCCGAACTCCACAGCCAATCCAGAGGGGCATACCGCGGATCCCCGAACTTCCTCTGCAGCAGAAAGGGCTTCCCAGCCGCAATGCCCCCGGCTTCGCGTAGCGCCTCCTTCTTCGCCCTCATAGCAGAGCGAGTGTCTCTGGTCACCATCGTGGCCTTTTCAAGGTCTGCTGCCTTCACTAGGTTCACTTTTTCAAGGAACTGGCAACGGTCGGTAGTGTATTTTAATTCTACGGCCATCTTGGCCATCTTCTCTTTGCTTTCTCAATGAGCGGCCTTCTCGGCTCTTAACTCATCGACCGCCTTCAAAGCAGCCGCATTACTAACTCTTTCTTGTTCCTTGGCTCGGGCAAGTTCCGCCCGAAGGGTCTCCACGGTGGCAGCTCCGTCTACAGTCACAACATATTAAAGATATTGGCATCATGCTCTCTTATTATGTGACATTCCCCAGGAAAACATTACTTACCCTGCGACTCATCAAGCCGCTTGTTAACAAGCTAGATGTCGGCGTCTGCCGCATCTAGTTGTCACTTTAGTTCGGCAAACTCATTAGTCTGGCTAGCCACCGGAGCTTCCACCACCTGCATATAAAGGCAGTCTGGTTATTACCTGGGACTATGATCCTCTGTTCGCCGCTGTTCTCAACGACAACCAGAGTCTCAGGGGCTACTATCTACATAGGGCACACCTAACATGTGCAGTACTATCAAAAAGTATGTCATTTCACGTACCTCAAAGCCCGTCAGTAGACTCATAAAGGCTTCATGTAATCCGCTTTCGGCGGACGAAATTCTTTCCATCACCGTACCCATCAACGTACAGTGTTCTTCTGAGATGGCCGCTCGCTCCAACAGCTCCCTCAGAACGTCCGACCGCATACCAGACGGTGCCGGACACTTTTGTTTGCTCTCTTTGAGAGCCGGACGTTGAGGACTTCGGGTGACTATGGGATTATCTTCTGGCCTCACCAGAGCCGGAGAGGCCCTCCGTGACGACACTTCGAGGTCGCCCGCTTCTTGAGCGGGGGAGTCCGGGGGAGGCGTCTCGCTCTCCATCATCTCCGGAAGAAGATCCCTCGAATACGAGCTCGACTGAGAAGGGCTAAGATCCGAACTGCAAGATATATTCTTCGGTTATTTTTCTTAGAGGAAACGTAGTATACCTTCACTATTAAAGTATTTTTTGATTACTTACAACTCGTTGGAGGGTTGATCCCCGCGCGGACTTTGTGTGGCAAGAGCACCCCCCGAGGCAGGACCCTCTGTTGGAGACTTCTTCTCCCATTTGGAGGCCTCGGTTTCCAGATCCACAGAGGCAGTCCTCTTCCTCCCCCGTAGCGAGAGAAGGCCAAAATCTTCTCCTTGGTTATACTCCCTTATGGAGGCGCTCATTCCCTCGGTTGGAACTGGCAGCGACGGGGGCCCGCTTTTGCCCATATTATCCCCCCCCCATGTCTTCCTTCGAGGGCTCCGGGCAAGGTGCGAGCTCGAGCATCTTTTCCAGTACCGAATTTTCCAAACCCTCAAGGAGGGGGGCCGAACACCGAATCATCTTCGCCTTTGTTATCCAGTCCTGGTCAGAGGGCGATTTCTCAGAAATGACGTCATGGTAAATAAAAGATGGTGTGTTCGGCTAGAGGATTACTTACTTGTTCGGCGGTGCGGTTGCTACTCAGGCCCACGTCCTCGGTAGTGTCCGGACACTCTGTTTGAGGTCCGAAGAATGACTTGTACATCTCCTCGTGCGTCAGGCCGAGGAAACTTTGAATAGCGCGCGGTCCTTCTGGGTTGAACTCCCACAAGCGAAGGGGCCGGCATTTGCATGGCTGGACTCGATGAACCAGCATGACTTGCATTACCATAACCAAATTAAAATCTCCCTCGAAGATATCTCGAATGCGGCTTTGCAGTATAGGCACGTCCTTGGCTGGACCCTAGCTCAGCCCTCTGCTAATCCATGACATCAGTTGTGGTGGGGGGGCCCGAGCGGAAAGCGGGGGGAGCCACCCACTTGGTACTTCTGGGGGATGTGATGAAAAACCACTCTTGTTGCCATAATCCGGACACCTCTGGAAAGGAACCTTTTGGCCACGGAGCTCCCGCAATCTTGCTTATTAATGCTCCTCCGCACGCTGCGTGATGTCCCTCGATTGTCTTCGGCTTCACATCAAAGGTCTTGAGCCACAGGCCGAAGTGAGGGGTAATGCGGAGGAAGGCCTCACACACGACAATAAATTCCGAGATGTGAAGAAAGGAATCAGGGGTTAGATCGTGGAAGTCTAGCCCGTAGTAAAACATCAAACCCCTTACGAAGGGATCCAGAGCGAGGCCTAGACCTCGGAGGAAGTGGGAGATGAACACGACGTCTTCGTTGGGTTCAGGAGTAGGGATGACCTGCCCTCGGGCAGGCAGCCGATGCGAAACCTCGGCGGTCAGGTATCTGGCCTCCCTCAACTTCTTAATATCCTCTTCCGTAACGGAGGAGGGATCCATCGGCCTTGAAGGCTGGATCCGGACATGGTTGAATATCCGGAGCACCTGACCTGGGCTTTGGGTGTTAGAACTCGAGGCGGGGGAAGGATTCAATTGAGCATGGGAGGGAAAAAGTGAAAGCATTGGCCCTTTATAAAGAGGGTGAATACCAAGCGTCCTCTCCGTGGCCGTTTGGGGCTTGCCTATAATCTAGGAGTCCTAGACGCGGTTGGGTTACCCATGCCCGTATTGATGAGAATCCCGTGATAAGGGGACATGATCTTTGCTTTGACGAGACATGTCAAAAAATTGCCTTGCGTCATGTGCGGGGCTAGTTAAAAGAAACGGTTTGAATAATCGTCGGGCCGTGACATAATGTCATGTTGCCAAAACAAGTCAGCAAATTGAATCTGTGGAAATATTGTTCTCTCTACGGTGGTATGTGGAACTTATTTTGCAGGGTCGGACACTATCCTTGAATTCAAATTCTTCCGTGGTATATTCAGAGGAGAACCCGCCTTGCAATGCCGAAGACAATACTGCGCGCCGGACTCATTGTCATTGAAAGCCTGGTTCAGGGGCTACTGTGGGAGTCCTGGATTAGGGGGTCTCCGGACAGCCGGACTATATCCATTGGCCGGACTGTTAGACTAAAGATACAGGATTGAAGACTTCGTCTCGTGTCTGGATGGGACTCTACTTGGCGTGGAAGGCAAGCTAGGCAATACGGATATGTGTATCTCCTCCTTTGTAACCAACCTTGTGTAACCCTAACCCCTCCGGTGTCTATATAAACCGGAGGGTTTTAGTCCGTAGGACAACATACAATCATACCATAGGCTAGCTTCTAGGGTTTAGCCTTTCTGATCTCGTGGTAGATCTACTCTTGTACTACCCATATCATCAATATTAATCAAGCAGGACGTAGGGTTTTACCTCCATCAAGAGGGCCCGAACCTGGGTAAAACATTGTATCCCCCGCCTCCTGTTACCATCTGCCTTAGAAGCACAGTTCGGGACCCCCTACCCGAGATCCGCCGGTTTTGACACAGACAGCAGGCCCACCATCATCACCAACTCTATTTTTTATCCCTACCCTTATAATAAGCATTGTCGGTGATGATCATGTGCATGCCATCCTGCAATATAGGCTGTCCGATCTATATCTGACAGATAGGAAGGAAACTATGGCAATTTTTCAAAAGGATACCCACACCCCTCTTCACATTTGCAAATAAGGCCTTCCCTCATTCATCCTTTTCCCCCACAAGATAAACTACTCATACAAATGCATCTTGATGTTCCATGCAACGCATGGGCATCTTGCTAGTTGTTGCAAAAAGCCCATGTGTGTGTGAGAGAGAGGGCGAGTGGAGGAGGACGTAGTGCATGTGTGACAAAGACACAAGGAGTGTGTGTGTGATAGGTATCAGCTTAAAATGAGGCAATAGTGTGTGTGTGCACGATCGAGAGGGCGTGTCTCAAGAAGGGAAGAAAAATCTACATAGATACAAGGAACGGGAGAGAGACATGTATGCAATGGTGGAAGCACGAGTGTGCGGGTGTATAAACCTATCTAGAGGCTAGCTAGTCGATAAATGTTTGTGAGAGAAATATGAGTCGGGGTGCGAAAGCGAGAGTTTTGTGTGTGAGAGAGAGAGACGGTAGTCGGGAAGGGGAGTGGAAGCAGGAGTTGTGCGTGTGTGTCTGTGAGAGAGAGAGAGGAGACGGTACTCGGGGTTGTCTGATCGGTAAACAAATGAATAATGTCAGTCTGGGATGGAGACGAAAAGGAGACCGCAACAAATGTTGTGTCTACAGGAGAGATGGAGAGAGTAATTTTAGTGGTATGAGTCATATGTAGAGACATATAGGGTGTGTGAGAGAATCCCATAGAGAGAAAGACAAAGTGAAAGACGAGTGGAGACTGTGTGTTTGGCGGTGAAAAAGAAAGCTTAGGTATCGAGTGATACCAGAGAACAGTAGAGACATGAGAGATAATGAAAACCGTGTAATTTATAATGATAGGGAGAGTGTGACACTTCTCAAGGGAGACGTCGAGAGACCATGTTTGCGAGAATAGGAGCAACATGAAGTGAGCGTGCAGGTGAGCTGGAGAAAAGAGAGTGATAGCTACCTGAAGGAGCATGCATGCGAGAGAGATGGGCGTGAAAGGAGTGAACAAAAAAGGGATTCAAATATTTGAATTCGAGATGATGATACATGTAATCCATACTCAAACCAAAATTGATCTATCAAACATGCATACTCATATGAATTCACGCACATCTATGTTATTTAATATGTACATATTACTGATCCATACATTTTAGTAGAACATAATTTGGTTAAAAAAATTCGAATTCAACCTTAAGATTTCGAGATCGTTGTATTTGTAAATCATATTATACATATAAAGGAGCAGAATTCTTTGTTGTGCTTTTGAAAGTATATATAAAAAATGATGTATATAGAATGTAATTCCAATTGAAAATGGATCCCGTCCGAAAAAAATAGAATACAAACAGGATTCGAATTGAGTTGGCACGGTAAACATGCACTCTGCAAAATTTGAATGAAGCGGGGAAAGTCGCAGTAACCGCCCGAAACCAAAATCTGCAAGATGGAAATCGCTACTGCCTATCCCTGCCACGCAAAGCCTGTATGCTGGATTTCTATAGGTTTCGATAGGGGTAGGTTTGTAATTTCACCCAAACATGACGTAACCGCCTCACCCGGATTCATACATGGTGGGCGCCAAAACACAGTGTGTCCTCGGCCGAAATCGACTCCCTCCCTGATTCATATTCATACACAGTGGGCGCCAAAAACAAACTCTCGTCGGCAAATATTCGGTGTATGCGAGATTACCGTCCTATCCCCAACCGACTAGTGTTGCTGTGATGTAGTAGAAATTTGAAACGGGGGCTAAGTTTGTAAATTTCCTCGCATTTGAGACAAGCGTGCCCTGAATACATGGTTCCCCCTTCCTCTCTACCTCCCTTTTCCCCATTTGTACTCCGTGGGCGCCAAAACACCCTCTCCACCCCACCCTCCTCCGTCCGTCGCCGTCCGCCACCCCATCCACCGCTGTCCTCCTCCACCATGCTGGAGCTGATACCCCGACGCCGTCGTCCATTACAAGAGATCGACCTCTCTCATCCACGGTTCGGACCGGGATCCTTGCATCCTGTCCTCTCGCTTCATCCCCACCGTCGTCCACCTTGCCAGCGCCACTCCTATGACCGTCTCGTCCACCGCGCCCCGCCGCCACCATCTACCCTCCTAGATCTGCTTCCATGCCGCCGACAGCCATCGCTACCGCAGCACCATCAAATTCTCAGCAGATGCATACACGGCGCCGCACCAGAGGCGGTACTCTTTCGTATCTGCTCAACTTATTTATCGCAGTAAGAAAATAGATCACCACTGCTTTACTCTGATTTCTTGTCTTGGTTGCGAAGTTGCCTTTGTCCGGTTTAAACCTTCAGATCCGCCATGGCACGCTCAACACCATACTCGCAATGCTTATGGTTTTCCCCTTTTATATTCCACACTAGTTAAATCACAGTAGACTAAATTTCAAAATTGGGTCAGTCGATTTTTCAGAGCTCGCCGGAGTTCGCCGGTGCGATCGAAGGGGCTCGGGTGGGGACGGTGGTTGTGGGGGCGGTGGTGGGGCCTCGTCGAATGAAGAAAACTCGACGCGGGTGGGGGTGGCGGAGGAACACGGGCGGTGGGGCTGGTGGTTCGGCCGGCGGCCCGTGCGGTGTTCTGTATGGGAAGCACAGCATGTTCCTTGTCAGGAAGGGGAGCAGGGACATTTGCAGTCAACAGCTGATAGAGCTGGCCTGTACGTGATCGATAGGCTTTCAATTACTAGCGGCGATACAACACCGTAATTTCCAGCCAGTTCCACTTTCCCGATTTATATATCCTGGTTATGGTGTACCCCTGTTATTGTACACTATGATCTGCCTAGTTGTTGTGTGCTCTTGTTATCATGGTTTGGCAATAAACTCTCTATACAGTATATTATGAACCTATCATCTGCCAGCTATCCTTACTTCTGGAGCCTATTTTTTTGTGTACTTGTGCCAGATTATATAAATGCACGCACCATATTACAGCACACATGAGCTCTCTCATCAGAATCCAGTGATAGCACACAAGTGTCTACAGGGGTGCCCCTATATTAGAATATCATCTGCATTACAAAGATAATCTCACAACTATTTATGTTTTCATGGTTCTCAGATATTATATGCAATTATAGTAAATATCAGAATCCGCGCATCAAAAGAATATTGTGGAACATTGCAATGACTTACAAAATTGGCAGCAAGGCATTGAGTGCCATTCTGGAAGCAATGAAACTCGTCCGCTCCCCACCTGTTGATTCTTGTTCAGAATATCATCCTAATGACTATTCTAACCTCGAGGAGTCAAAGGCAGATGGCATGTCCTGTTCACCCATCAAGGTGTCTGTTCTAATTTGGCAAGGTTTTATTGATTGTGCGTATCTTGCATATGTTGTCTTGCATTTCTTCTACTTTGTTGCACCGCCATCTGCTTAGTTTACTCATCATATATGTCAAGATGCCATGCCCATCCATTATCAATACATATTCCATCTGTCATCATACCATGTTTTTCACTCAAATGTTGTTCTTGTGCATCAGACATCAAAAAGGAAGAGGGTGATTGCCGAACCTGAAGGAGCACCGGCAAAGTCCTTGAAAAATGTGGTGGTGCCGGAGAAATCAGACAACACCCCACTTATATTGGCTGTACAACCAGTGACACAAAACATAGGACCGACTCCAGCAGACTATACCCATACTTCACTGGCCACACCACTAGCCCCACCACACAGGACCTGCACTCCAGCAAAAGGTATACCGATTTCATTTGCCATAGCACCAGCTGTACCACAGAAAAATCCCACTCCGGCAAAAAGTACAGTAAGTCCACCGGCCGAAGACCTATCCCAATTGCAGAGACGGCCAATTCCTGCAGATTGGAACCCCATTCCATGTATTCCCAGTTTAAAAGACAATGCTTTCAATGTTGTTAGGGACTACGTGCATATATTCCCATCATGGGAAGATTATTGTGAAGACAAACACCATTTTCACATCTTCCTGTCCAACTTACGTGTAAGTGCTATTATTCATGGTTATTATTTTCCTATTTTCTGCTGATTGAACACATCAATGATTTACATTACATTGTTGTAAATAGGCGAGGGTCAATCTGGATAGTCATGACGAGCAAAGCTTGCTTGTGCTTTTCAAGGAAGCATTGCAGCAGTATCGGTGTTACCTGAGGAAATCACACTTTGATGGCAAGTCTATAAACGAATTTCTGGTGAAGTCTCCTGTGCTAAATTTAGAAGACATTGAATGGAAAAACCTTGTTATGCACTGGTCTCGTTCCCAGGATGAGGTACTGTCTATGAAATCACATGACAATTTGAACTTCTACTTTTCCGCATGTGCCTTACGGATCTTTTTTGCAGGAAATCTGCTCGAAGAAGAATTCCGGTTTGACAAGAACGACAGGATATCGCAAATATGATGCCCGTTGCTTTGCTCTTGTTAGTACCTGTTGTCCTATATCAATGTACTTGCATACATACCTGGTTCATTATGTGACAGCAGTATGCATGATAGCTTGCTTATCAATTGTTCGCTCCAAATTATCTGATCTGTATGAATGGTTACATTAGTGTAGAATATATCCAATGCCAATGTTTTTTTAGCTCTGCATTGTTCTTGTAAGTACATGCTGTCCTTTATCAGGGTACTTATAATGACAGGTAGTTGTTCATATACCATCACTCTGCAGCTTATTTTCCTTTGCCCTCCATTTTCTACACATCAGATATATATTTACTCTTACCATAAGGTTGGTACTGAAGAAGTTTAGCTGTGCATTGCTCTTGGTTGTACCTTTTGCCTATATCCCTGCACTTACATTTATAGCTACTTGGTTATGTAGCATCACTCTTCATCTTATCTTAAATATTCTCCATTTTTTCGTATATTATCACATCTATATTTACTCTTAACAAAATGTAGAATAAAGGCAATGCTTCTGAAAAATATTTTGTGGTAAACTTCTTGAATTCCCCCCCCCATCAGCATGGACAAGGCCTTTATAGAGCCTGTCTTCACCAATAATGTAAGTTTGTCCATCTCAAGCCTTCAAACTTTGTTGTATATATTTGGTTAGGCATGATTGCAACAACTGTTTATTTTTTGGTGTTTGCATCAAATTGCTTGTTTAAAGTTTATTGTATGTAGTTCATAAACAAAAGTTCGTCCTTTCTCAATTTAAGTTTTCAGTTGTACAACCAAGTTCCTTCTTCATACCATGTAAATTAAACTATACAGAGCAAGTGATCTTCTTTTACACTGCATGTATGCTTCTGTTCTTCATTTGTAATCCAGTGGTGTGGTAAACCTACCCACTACAGCACAATGTCATATTCTGCAATGTATGAACTATGAAAAATGTCATATCATTCTACTATTATTTAAATCGTCTCTTTATTTGCCAATCTGAAATGGTATAAATTGACAGAACACTAACCATTGATACTTATGAGTTCTTGATCTGTAATCCAGTGGTGTCGTGAAGCTGCCAACTCCTTCACAATGTCATTTCCTGCCATGTCTTAACCTGAACAATACCATATTGTGAATTTAAACTGTTTTACTTTATTCGTCAGTAAGAAATGTGATGAATTGTCAGCACTGATACTTTTATGTGCAAAACCTATCATCTGTCTGCTTGTTTATCTTTCAGAGTGAGGAAGATATAAGTGTTGAACAAGCGCAGTCTCATCATCTTGCTCAGCTGCTTGCGCTGCAGCTCCCCAGCAGGGCTAACCTTTCTTGAACTCTATTGAAGTGTTGTCGGTTTTGTATATTATTTTGTCGGCGTGTTTATTTGCACTGGTGGCGATCTTTGATGCCCAGTGTATGTAATCTGCTATCTGCTTGTGCTTTATTATCATAGTGGCGAACTTTGATGCCCAGTGGATGTAATATGTCGTAATTTCTTTATTGTATTGTATAGGTTTTTTCTTATTCACGATGCTGCAGTTATTTTACTGTATATATATCATGTCTTCGCAGTAAACCGGCTAAACCGTAAAATTACGGTACATAATCGGGCCGTCATGCAATCACGATGTAGGTTGGGCCTGAAACGTGCCGACCAGCTCACGGGCCGGCAGCAGCCCGAAATGAACCCCGGCCCATGATTGTGTGAATCAAATCACGGGCTTTTAATAGGCCAAAAAATTGTCTCGGTCCTTGTTTGGCCCAATAAGATATCGGCTGCGAGCAGGACGGATGCAAACCGGGCCGTAGTTAGGCCCAACTATATGACGGGCTTTTAACAGGCTGAAATTAATATAGGGCCAAAATGTTAAACAGGCCCTTAACAGGCCAAAACTAATATCAGGCCGAATTACTAAGTGGGCCTTTAGCAAGTGGGCCCAAAAGCATAGTGTCCAGTTGACGGGCCGAATCTGATATGGGCCATAATTAGGCCCAAAACCTCTTAAAGGGCCAGACCTGATCTGGGCCGTAATTTGGCCCAGAACGTGGTAGGCTTTTAATGGGCCGGATCTCATACGGGCCACTATTAGGCCCGGAGCGTGGCAGGCCATTAATAGACCGGATCAAATATGGGCCGGCATTTGGCCCAAAACATGGCAGCCAGTTAACGGGCCGGCCTACTAGGGTCCTCAAAATCTTGTGGGCCTACAGCTGGGCCGGCCCATTAATGTCGGCGAAATCTCGTGGGCCTTTAGCTGGGCCGGCCCATTATGATCCGCAAGAATTTTGTGGGCCTTTATCTGGGCCGGCCTATTATGGCACACAAAAATCTTGTGGGCCTTTACCTGGGCCGGCCCATTATGGCCCGCAAGAAATCTTGTGGGCCTTTAGCTGGGCCGGCCCATTATGGTCCGCAAAATCTCGTGGGCCTTTAGCTGGGTCGGCCCATTATGGTCCGCAAAATCTTGTGGGCTTTAGTTGGGCCGGCCCATTTAAACTTGTTTGGCCGTGCCACGTGTCGACGTATCATAGGCGCCTTCTGTCCAGTGAGTGGATGACATCTGTCCCGACGATGAGCTGACACGTGTTTCCTCTAGCCAATGATGATTTTACATGTGGAAAATCCCCATTAGTCGGGGCTGTTAACGGGTTATCGGATCCAAAACCCGACCCGATAGCTTAACGGTGTTCCGTTACGATGGATGCCACGTGTCGGTCACCCTTGACGAAAACACTTTTGTGACGCGTGATTTATCATCATGGAAGTGGACACTCCGTGATGATAATTTTGGTAATGTCATGGAACACTTCTACGACAGCATAGGTATGACTATATTGATTCTGTCATAAATTTGTCATGGATGTACATGCATGACAAAAAAGCGACCTACTGTGACAAACACGTATCATCACGGAAGTGTATTTTTTTGTAGTGAGGTCACTATGCGAACAAGTGCTTCAACCAAAGGCGCCTTCCGACTCCTCCTCCTGTGAGATCTTCTAGCAGTGCAGTGGTCAAGCATAATCCCATGCATGCTAAGGTGAACATGATGAATGCAGCTCAAGCAGAGGATTCTTCAGATGTGATCATGGGCAACCTTTCAGTTAACTCCATTCCTGCAAAACTATTGTTTGATTCTGGTGCATCGCATTCTTTCATGTCATACCCATTTGCATCGGAGCACAATGTTGACACAGAGGTTTTTTCCAAAGTTATGCAAGTTGTTTCTCCGGGAAAGCTTATGACTTCTAGTTTGGTAGCTCTCGATGTCTCTATCAAGTTGGGCAACTATAAATTTCTGGCTTCTCCAATTGTTCTTGGCGACTCGGATATTGATCTAATTCTCGGCATGGACTGGCTTTCTAAGCACAAGGCTTTCCTTGATTGTGCTGCCAGGGAGGTTAGGTTGACACACTCTTCTGAGGATGTGATCATATATGCCGCTCGTGATGAAACCATTCGGTTGTTCTCTCTCAATGAGAAGGGCGAGCTAGACGCTATCTCTCAGATTCCAGTTGTTTGTGAGTACCAAGATGTTTTTCCAGAAGAGCTTCTGGGTATGCCTCCTCACCGGCCAGTTGAGTTCGTTATCGGTCTGGAGCCTGGTACTGAACCCGTTTGCAAATGTCCATACAAGATTGGACCAAAGGAGCTGAAGGAATTGAAGAAACAGCTCGATGAACAAGAGCATTTGGGTCTGATCAGACCGGATTCATCTCCGTGGGGTTGTGGTGTTCATTTTGTCCAGAAGAAGGATGGCATGGACTGACTTTGCATCGATTACTGTCCATTGAACAAGAAGACAATCAAGAACAAGTATCCACTTCCCGACATCAATGAGCTATTCGAGCAACTTAAAGGTGCAAAGGTGTTTTCCAAGATTGACCTCCGTATGGGTTATCATCAGATTCGCATCCGTGAAGAAGATATACCCAAGACAGCATTCAGAACAAGCTTTGGTTCTTATGAATATACTGTCATGTATTTCGGTCTTGTCAATGCTCCTCCAACATTCTCTCATATGATGAACTTCATATTCAACCTCTACACAAATGAATTCGTCCTGGTGTATCTCGATGATATCTTGGTGTTCTCCAAGAATAAGAAGGATCATGCCAAACATTTGAGATTGGTGCTCGACAAGCTCAGAGAGTATCAATTCTATATGAAGTTTTCTAAATGTGAGTTTTGGCTTGATGAAGTTCTTTACCTTGGCCACATCATCTCCACCAAGGGCATTGCTGTTAATCCGGAGAAGGTTTCTGCCATTGTGAATTGGGAACCTCCTTAGAATGTCAAGCAGCTCCATAGTTTCCTTGGGCTTGCAAGCTATTGTTGAAGATTCGTTGAGAATTTTTCGAAGATTGATAAGCATCTTTCCAACCTCCTCCAGAAGGATGTCAAGTATGTCTGGACTCCTGAGTGTGACATTGCTTTCAAAACTCTCAAAGAGAAGCTAATCTCAGCTTCTGTCTTAACTCCTCCTGATGAATCCCAGCCATTCGAAGTTTTCTGTGATGCCTCATTGCAAGGTCTCGGTGCTGTGTTAATGCAAGAGAAGAAAGTTGTGGCCTATACCTCTCGTCAGTTGAAGCCCAATGAAAGGAACTACCCCACTCATGATCTTGAGTTGGCGGCAGTTGTCCATGCATTAATAACATGGAGACATCTCTTGTTGGGAAGGCAAGTGGACATTTTCACCGATCACAAGAGCCTCAAGTATATCTTCACTCAACCCAACCTCAACCTCAGGCAAACTCGTTGCGTTGAAATGATTCAAGAGTACAATCTGAGTATTGAATATACTCCAGGCAAGGCCAATGTGATTGCAGATGTTTGAGAAGAAAGGCTTATTGTAACAGCTTAATTCTCAAGCCATTCCAACCGGATCTTTGTGAAGCTTTCCGCAAGCTCAACCTCCAAGTTGTTCCTCAAGGTTTTCTTGCCAACCTTCAAGTCACTCCAACTTTGGAAGACCAAATTCATGAGGCACAACTCCTTGATACCATGGTGAAGAGGGTGAAACACGGTATTGCCAAGGGCTTACCCAAATAAAAGTGCTGTCGCATTGATGACAGAGACACTTTATTCTTTAAGGACCGGATGGTGGTTCCTAAAGGTGATCTAAGGAAGGTCATAATGAATGAAGCGCACAATTCTCTTCTTTCCATTCATCCAGGTAGTTCAAAGATGTACCATGACCTCAAGCAGTCGTATTGGTGGACTCGAATGAAGCGAGAGATCACTCAATTCGTGAATGAATGTGATGTCTCTCGAAGGGTGAAAGTAGAACACCAGCGACCAGCTGGTCTCCTCCAACCTCTTGCTATTCCAGAATGGAAGTTTGATCATATCAAAATGGACTTTGTCACTGGCTTTCCAAATTCCAAGCGTGGGAATGACACTATCTTCGTTTTCATTGACAAGCTTACAAAAGTGGATCATTTCCTTCCAATCGAAGAATCTATCATGGCAGCTCAGTTGGCAGAGCTATACACCTCCAAAATTGTCTCCTTGCACGGTATTCCGCAATTGATCTCTTCATACCGCGGAAGCATTTTCACTTCTAAGTTCTGGGACTCCTTCCAATAGGCCATGGGCACCAACATTCGCTTCAGTGCGGCTTTCCATCCTCAAACAAGTGGCCAAGTCGAGCGAGTCAATCAAATCCTCGAAGACATTCTCATGGCTTGTGTCATCTCTTTCAGTATGAAGTGGGAAGATTACCTTCCATATGCTGAATTCTCCTACAACAACAGCTTCCAAGCAAGTTCTGGCAAGGCCCCATTTGAAATTCTATATGGCAGAAAGTGTCGTACTCCTCTCAATTGGTCCGAGACTGGTGAACGCCAACTTCTTGGCAATGACTTGATCATAGAAGCTGGAGAAATGTGTAAAGTCATCCGTGAAAATCTCAAAGCCGTGCAATCACGCCAGAAGAGTTACTATGATAGCAAGCACCGTGACTTGGCTTTCGAGATCGGAGACCATGTCTACCTCCGCATCTCTCCAATGAAAGGCACTCGACGCTTCGGTATCAAAGGGAAGCTTGCCCCTAGATATGTGGGTCCTTTCAAGATCATTGGCAAAAGAGGCGACCTCACCTATCAACTCGAGCTGCCGTCCAACTTTGCAAGTGCTTCAAGACCCCCGAGCACACTATCAACTTTGAAGATATTGATCTCCAAGAAGACTTGTCTTATCATGAGCATCCCATTGCCATTCTTGAAGAAACCGACCGCAAAACTCGCAACAAGTCGATCAAATTCCTGAAAGTTAAGTGGTCGCACCATTCCAACCAAGAAGCCACCTGGGAGCGTGAGGATCACCTCCGTTCCGAATATCCGGAGTTCTTTCAGTCCTAGATCTCGAGACGAGATCCTCTTGTAGTGGTGGAGAGTTGTAACGCCCCGGATGTAACTTTCCATAACTGTAACTACAACTCTTGCCATTTCCGGCTATGTGATATGCTATATCCTTCATGGTTGGGGTTTTGTCTTTCGTGTTACATTTTGTTCATGTCATGCATTTCATCTCATGTCATCATCTGCATCTAATTTGCATTCGTGTTCGTCTCATGCATCCAGTCTTTTCCCCGTTGTCCGTTTCGGAATCTGACACTCCCACATGCACCAGTTGCACCTCTCAGATCTTGTTTCGTGAGCAGGAGAAAAATGTTCTCGGAATGGGTCGAGATTTGTCGAGTGGCCATGGTACATCACTGGTAGGCCGCCTATCAAATTCCGTTCCATTTGGAGGTCGTTTGATGCCCCAACGGTTAACCGGGTAACCGCAAAAGCCCTTGTCTCTTTGCAGCCCAGCACCCAAAACAGCCCACTAGCCCATCTAAACTCTCTCCATGCTCTCTATCGTTGGATCACGATCATGTGGGCGAAAACTGCACCTCATTTGGACTCTCCTAGCTCCCCCTACCTATAAATATGCCTCCCCCTCCTCATTTTATGGACGAAACCCTAGCGCCCACCACCTCCGCGCCACCGGATGCGTTCGCCGCCGCCGCCCGGATCTATTGCGCCTCGCCATGTGTCGCCTTGCCGCCTCCACCTCGGCCAACCCGCCCGAGCCCGTAGCGGGCCCCCTCCGGCCCATCACCCGTTGTTGCCCGCCGCCGCCGACGACCACCACCCGCCGCTGCCGTTGCGCCAGCGCCGCTCCTCGCCCCGCCGCCGACGCGCGCCGCACCACCGGACGCCGCCACCGGATCCGGCACCGGCCGGCCAGATCCGGCCAGCCCCTCGCTGGGGACCTCTTCCCCGGCCATCTCCCGCGATCCCCGTCGACTCCGGCCACCTCTCCCTCGACTCTGGCGACTTTTCTGGCGACCTTGGTTCGCGTGTCGCGGACAAACCCTAGATCCGCGAGGTGATATTTCCGTCCAAGTCCCTGGGATCCAACATTATGTGCACCCATTTGACATGTGATATCTCCATGCTTGTAGCTCCATTTTGCGTGCATGATATATCGAAATGTGCGTCTCGTGATGCTCTTCATGTTAGTGTCATTTTTATGTATGTTACTGTCCATATTGATGCCCTAATCTTCGTTGCAAAAGTGCTATATGATGTTGTCTGCTGGAATTTATCATAACTTGATGATTTGTCATTTTCATTGCATTTTGTGTGTGCATCCTATGAGCATGATGTCTACATGTTTTTGGGGCATCTCCATGACACCTTTACAGTGGTGCAAGACTTGTATTTTTATGAGCTCTGTGGTGACTAGCACAACCATGCAAAGTAGGCTATATGATGTTGTTGATTTCAGACACTTAGTATTTTCACAGTCCTTTCCTGTCACATTATGATGATATGTTGTCTTGCTGCTACAAGTAGATCCATTCACATTTTGAGCTAGTTCAATAAGAGTGTTTTGAAGATATGGTTATGCTCTATCCGTTCATGCCCCTGGTTGCAATTATGGAGTACTCTAGCATGTCATTACCATGCTCTACATTTGCTAAATATTGTTGCTGGCAGATTGTTAACATGAAGTTCATTTTTGCCATGTGTTTTGCTATGGATCCATGCACCCTATGAACTAGCTCTTGCCATTTTTATCTTCATAAATGTGTCTACTTACTGTTGGTTACCTTGTGATGCCATGTAATGTCTTGTGGTGAGTGACATGAGCTTGCAAAGTCTGAAACTAATCATATCACTTGCCATGTTTGCATGGGTGCTACCTCATTTTCCATGCATCTTTGGTTAAAGTTCAGTAAGGGAGTTTTGTTTTTTTCTTCAGTACTAGCATGCCATGCCTTTGTTTGCCATGATACGTTCCTGTAGCATGTTGTTTGCTAGCTCTAAACATTGCTACCTGATGTTGTTTATACCATGTTTAGTATTTTCTCTAAGTCTGTGAAGCTGTTATCATTTGAATTTTTTCCATGCTATTTTAAGCTTGTTCTAGTGAGTTCTAGCAAGATCTCAGTGTTCATGATTTGTAGAGATTCACTTGTACTTTACTACTGTGTGCTTTGTTGCTATGTTGGAGTGTTGTAGCATAGTTTCTTGTTGCATCTTAAGTGTTATGATGTTCTTAAGCACAGTTTTGCATCATTCTAATTTTGCTCATCATTTGCAAACCGCGCATCCGTTTCCAGTGATCCTTATATCGATTTGGACCAAAATCACCCCATCTTTCTAGCCGCATGCTTGGTTTTCCAAGTTGATTCCTTGATCAGCTTTTCCCTTCCGGAGTATCCTTATGCATTGCACATCATACCTTGCATTCCATGCCATGTCTTGCATCATGTTGCTTGTGCATTGCACCGTGATTGATTGTTGTTTCGTTGCTTGTGTTATTGCTTTGGGTAGAGCCGGGAGACGAGTTCATGAACGAGGAACCTGTTGAGTACGTTTCCAGGAGCAAGCTTTCGACAACTTTGAGACTCTACAGGTAAGATGATCATTACCCTCGATATCACTTCTATCTTTGCTTACTGGTTGTTCATTCTATCGCTCTGTCGCGCTACCTACCACTTGTTTATCATGCCTCCCATATTGCCATGTCAAGCCTCTAACCCACCTTCCTAGCAAACCGTTGTTTGGCTAAGTTACCGCTTTTGCTCAGCCCCTCTTATAGCGTTGCTAGTTGCAGGTGCCTTGCAGGTTGTTCCATGTTGGAACATGGATATGTTGGGATATCACAACATCTCTTATTAATGCATCTGTATACAAAGGATGGAAGGCTTGGCCTTTTGCTCGGTGTTTTGTTTCACTCTTGCTGCCCTAGTTTCCGTCATGCCGGTGTTATGCTCCTGGATTCTGTGTTCCTTACGCAGTTGGGGTTATGGGACCCCCTTGACAATTCGCTTTGAATAAAACTCCTCCAGTAAGGCCCAACCTTGGTTTTAACATTTGTCTAACAACAACCTAAAATTTTGCCTAGGGAGTAATTAACCCGGGGATCATCTTTATTCAACCCCCCCCCCCCCGGCCAGTGCTCCTCTGAGTGTTGGTCCAAACTGAGTAGACTACGGGGCCACCTCGGGGAAACTTGAGGGTTGGTTTTACTTGTAGGATGTCTCATCCGGTGAGCCCTAAGAACGAGATATGTGCAGCTCCTACCGGGATTTGTCAACGCATCGGGCGGTCTTGTTGATTTTGTTTTACCATTGCCGAAATGTCTTGTAACCGGGATTCCAAGACTGATCGGGTCTTTCTGGGAGAAGGAATATCGTTCGTTGATCGTGAGAGCTTGTGATGGGCTAAGTTGGGACACCCCTGCAAGGTATAAACTTTCGAGAGCCGTGCCCGTGGTTACGTGGCAGATTGGAATTTGTTAATATCCAGTAGTAGAGAACTTGACACTTGACTTAACTAAAATGCATCAACCGTGTCTGTAGCCATGATGGTCTCTTTTCAGCGGTATCCGGGAAGTGGACATAGTTGGGTTATGTATGATCGTAAGTAGTTTAGGATCACTTCTTGATCGCTTCTAGTCTTACGATCGTTGTGTAGTTTCTCTTCTTACTTTTGTACTCGTATGTTAGCCACCATATTTGCTTAGCACTTGCTGCAAGTCCACCTCATAACCACATCCTACCCATTAGCTTAAATAGTCTTGATCTCATGGGTTTTGAGATTGCTGAGTCCTCATGACTCGCAGATACTACCAAAACAGTTGCAAGTGCCGATGATACCAGCGCAGGTGATGCTATTGAACTCAAGTGGGAGTTCGGCAAGGACCTTGGCAGTTACTACGTGTCTTTTCTTGATGATCAGTACTGGTGCCCAGTTGGGACGATCGGGGATCTAGCATTTGGGGTTATATTATGTTCATTTGGATTTGTCCGTAGTCGGATGTGTGTACTCTGAATGATGTATGAACTATTTGATCATTGTGTGACGTGGCTATTGGAAGCCAACTATCTATTTATCCCTTTCTTATTCATTACATGGGATTGTGTGAAGATGACCCTTCTTGCGACAAAACCAACATGCGGTTATGCCTCTAAGTCGTGCCTTGACACGCGGGAGATATAGCCACATCTTGGGTGTTCCAGAGGTCCTGTTCATCCAAATCCCACTGGGAACTGTTCATCCACAGCCAACCAACTAGCTCGACTCACCATGTTTCGACTCATTCTACGTAACGCGTGCATGGTAGCAACAGTCACTCTTCATAGAGATGCAACCCAACACCGACTGGCTACGTCTCACACGGGGGCTCGATCGGCTTCAGTAAGCGCAGCAGTAGTGATCGATCGCTTGGGTTCAGTTAGCAGCAGCAGCGCAGGAATTGCTCGGATTCAATCAGCAGCGAATGGATCGCTCGGGTTCAGTTAATAGCCAAGGGATCGATCACTCGGGTTCAGTTAGCCAATGCCTCGCACATACGCGCGTACATGAGAGACACGCGGAAACCTCTGTGCATCGCTCGTCCCTGACCACCCACCGTAACCGGGAACTCCCCGATATTGTCCTCGCCCTCGCTTCTACCACGATTTTTTCCATCATGGACGGCCCAAAGAATGTCATGCAGCTACGTCTCTGGTCCGCCCAGGACGAAAAGCCCATTTTCTGTCATGATTTTTTATCATGGAAGTAGGAGCCCACGACATATATGATGATACCGGGTTTTGTCATAATTATTGTCATAGAAGTGTCATAAGAATGATAGAAAAAAATGTGTTCGGCCCAAAATGTCACGGATGTGTCTTTTTTTTAGTGCTAGCTTGGCAGTGTGATATTGTCTTGCATGTTGCATATGGTGTCTAGCTTGTATTGCTTCTAATTTGATTAAAATACTTCTACTTAGTTTACACAAATAGTTGTGAATATGCCATGCCGTCCTGTTTTTCGTACATATTCCATCCTCGTATCATGTGTTTGCCTTACATCAAAGTAATGATTGTCGGTATCATGCATGAATGAGTTCTGATGAGTGAAATTTATTGTTTTTTCTTGTTGGTTTTACTTGAAAATGCAAAATCAATACAGCAGAAGGAAATTAGTAAGGCAGTGTATAATGTGTACCTTCCAACCAACTGAAATAGAAGGCCTCTACAGATTCTACTCCGCCACCCCCCCCCCCAACAAGATTTGGAAGACAACACATGCACAGACACTCAATGTAGCTATGTTGATGATGAGCACATCTTCCCTAGTCCACCATCACAGGTGCTCCCTCTAACTTGGCACTGTTATATGTGGTTGCATGTTATGTATGATGTCTAGCTTGTATTGCATCTAATTTCGTTGAATTTCATCTGCTTACTTTACACATTATACTTGTGAATAAGACATGTGTTCCTGTTTCTAGAATATACAATATATGTCTATCACACCATGTTCATACATCAAAGAACTATTGTTGTGTAACTTGCAACAATAATTTATCATAAGACACGTTTAACTTGGGAGTGTGATATAGGTTACATCTCGCATTCTTTCCTAGCTTGTACTACTTCTAATTTGTTGAAATGGTGATGTGGGGTGGAACCCTAATCGCCCGATCTTTCACGAAAGGAGCGGATCCCGCGATGAACACGACGAACGCGAGGGAAAACACGAGGGGAAACACGAGAGAATCACTAAACCAGTAAGAAATAGTCACACATATGCTAGATCCTCGAGTACATAAGAGATCACACGATCCATGGACAACTAAGGACGATACAAATGTAGCCGGTCTTCTCCATGAGGAGGTCTTGATGGTCTTCTCCGCAAGGAGGTCTTGAATCCAAAGGGATCTTCTCCGAAGAGGGGCCGCAGTCTCTCTCGTGGAGTAGATCCAATGTGGATGAGAAATGCTCTATCTCTAATATGAGCTAAACCAATGCTAACCCTAAAACGTAGGTAGGAGAAGAGTATATATAGTCTAGGTGGGCGAAGGGTACACGGGCCTCGGCCCTTACACTGTGTGCAGACAGGGGAGGCTGGATGTCCGGGCGTCGGGCCGGATGTCCGGGCTGTGGAGGCCGGATGTCCGAGCTGTGGGGGCTGGATGTCCGGGCTGGTGAAGCTGGCCATGTCGCTCTCGGGTTCGGGGGTGTCCGGATTTCCGAGCTGGAGGCCGGATATCCGGGAGCTCGGGAAGGGCCGGATGTCCGGGCTGGCGGGGCCGGATGTCCGGGGCCTATAGGCACTTGGTGGTTGAGCAGCTGTAGTGGACGACGCTCCAGGGGCCGGATGTCCGGGGTCACGGCCGGACGTCCGGGGCCTGGGAGGTGTTCTTGTCTCCTTCCGTTGGTTCTCTTCATCCGTGGACTTGGGGGCTTGTCCGTCTTCACGTGCATCTTCGGGAAGGTCCTCTTGGTACCTAATCATGCACAATGTCTCGGACTTAGGTAGTAGCCATGTCTCGAGAGGATCATATGTAGTATCACTAAGGAGAGAAGTCACCTCGGTATCGAGAGCTCTAGCTCGAGTCATGGGTCCTTGGCACTTCGTTAGACGATGGTAGGTACATGGGGATGACCGTAGGATGATCCGCATCATCTCCCCTCCCTTGGGAAAGATCCGACCTTGGATTGAAATCCTCATCGCCATGGTAGGGCGAAGATCCCTGATGTTGAAGATGTTGCTGACGGAGTATTTGTCGCGCAAGAGGTCAATCTTGTAGGTGTTGTTGTAGCGTTCAAGCACCTTGAAGGGTCCATCCGCTCGTGGTCGAATTTTGGACTTGCGTTCATGGGGGAAGCGGTCCTTGCGAAGGTGTAGCCACACAAGATCTCCAATGTTGAATACCATGGGGTGCTTGTTAATGCTCCGCTAGGTCGCAAGTCGTTGTACTTGGCGTTCGATGGTGTGCCTTGTATCATCATGCACCTTCTTGAGATGGTTCACACGTGCACTTGCGTCCATATTGATGAGCTCTTGTAGTGGTAGAGGGAGAATTTCCAATGGGGAGAATGTGTTGAATCCGTAGACGACCTTGAAGGGGGGCTTGCCGGTTGTTGAGTGTCTTGCTCGGTTGTAGGCGAACTCGGCGATAGGTAGACACTCCTCCCACTCCTTGATGTTCTTCTTGATGAGCACTCGAAGTAGAGCGGAGAGTGTGCGCTTGGTCACCTCCGTTTGGCCGTCGGTTTGAGGATGGTAAGCCATGGAGAAGAGTAGCTTGATTCCGAGCTTGGCGCATAGGGTCTTCCAAAAGTAGCTTAGGAACTTGACGCCGCGGTCTGAGACGATCGTCTTTGGAACTCCGTGTGGACGTGATATTTCCCTACAAAAGAGATTTGCAACATGTGAAGCATCGTCTATCTTGTTGCAAGGAATGAAATGTGCCATTTTAGAGAAACGGTCCACAACGACAAATACTGAATCCTTTCCATTTCGAGTTCTAGGAAAACCAAGTACAAAATCCATGCTAATGTCTTCCCATGGTTGTTATGGAATTGGGAGAGGTATGTAAAGGCCATGGGATTGAGCTTTAGACTTAGCTTTGCGACATGTAGAGCATCGGTTGGTGAAGCGGTTGATGTCGCGAAACATCTTGGGCCAATAGTATTTCTTGGAGAGCATAACAAAAGTCTTGTCGCATCCGAAATGTCCCATTAGTCCTCCTCCATGGGATTCCTGCAAAAGCAACAAACGAAGAGAGGACTCGGGGATGCAAAGTTTGTTAGCTCTCATAAGATATCCATCTTTGATGTAATAGCGTTCCCAAAAGGAATGCTTCAAACATTTTGCATAAGGAATAGCAAAAGTAGGATCATGCTTATACAAGTCTTTTATGTGCTCAAAGCCAATGGCATCCAATGCAAGTTGAGTAACAAGCATGCATATGCAAGAAAGAGCGCCCGCCACAATGTTTTCCTTACCTTTGATGTACTTGATGACATAAGGAAAAGACTCTATGAATTCACTCCATTTAGCATGACACTTGTTCAACTTGGTTTGGCCCTTAAGATACTTGAGTGTTTCATGATCGGCATGAATGATGAATTCATGAGGGTGAAGATAGTGTTCCCATTCATGCAAAACGCGCACTAAAGCATATAGCCCTTTGTCATAGATGGGGTAATTGAGTTGCACTCCGGAAAGTTTCTCACTAACGTAAGCTATGGGGCGCTTCTCTTGCGTTAACACGCCTCCTATGCCATTACCACTAACATCATAATGAATCTCAAAGGTTTTTTCAAAGTTGGGTAATGCAAGCACGAGAGCACAAGTAAGCAAATTCTTAAGCTCATTGAAAGCGGTATCTTGGAATGGTCCCCAAACAAAAGGCGCATTTTTCTTTCTCAAAGCATGCAAGGGCGAAGCAATGGTGCTAAAATCTTTCACAAAGCGATGATAGAAACCCACAAGGCCAAGAAAACTTCGCACGTGTTGCAAGTTGGTTGGTTGGGGCCAAGTCTTAATAGCATTGATCTTGGACTGATCTACATGAACACCTGTAGAAGATACAACAAAACCCAAGAAAACAAGCTTATCAACGCCGAAAAGGCACTTTTCCATGTTAGCAAAGAGATGCTTGTTTCAAAGAGTTTGCAAAATGGTTCGAACATGGGTGACATGATCTTGAAGAGATTTGCTATAAACAAGGATATCATCAAAGTAGACCACAACAAACACACCAATGTAAGGGCGAAAGACATGATTCATAAGACGCATAAAAGTACCCGGTGCTTCCGATAGACCCATAGGCATGACTAACCACTCATACAACCCAAACTTGGTTTTGAAAGCGCTTTTCCATTCGTCACCCTCTTGTATGCGGATTTGATAGTAACCACTTTTAAGATCAATCTTGGGGAATATAGTGGCACCACTAAGTTCATCAAGCATATCATCAAGGCGTGGAATGGGATACGTATAGCGAACGGTGATAGCGTTGATAGGTCTACAATCGGAGAACATGCGAAAGCTACCATCTTGTTTTGGCACAAGAATGACCGGGACGGCACAAGGGCTCAAACTTTCACGCACATGTCCACGGTCTATGAGATGCTTTACTTGCTTTTGTATTTCTTTGGTTTCTTTGGGGTTGACGCAGTATGGAGCTTTGTTCGAAAGAGGTGCTCCGGGGATGAGGTTGATGCGGTGCTCGATGCCTCGTAGTGGAGGTAGTCCCGGAGGTAGATCATCGGGGAAAACATCTTGAAATTCCTGCAAAAGAGAAGACAACAGTAAAGGTGTTAGCTTGTGTTGCATTGTCCTTGCACAAAAGGACATAGTGTAGGACACTAGATGGGTTCTCACACACTCCTCTTATCTCACTTTTGGTGGCAAATAGAACTAAGTTCTTCTTGCCGCTCATCGTGGAGGCACTCGATTTGGGCTTGTGGCGCTCACTCTCTTTTTTGTGGCTCGCTTTCTCACTATTCTCTCCACGATGGGTGGCTTGCTTGTCGGCGATCACTTGGCTTGGAGACATGGGGCGAAGTACATACTCCTTTCCCTTCATCTTGAAGATGTAGTGGTTTGTTAGGCCGTTGTGGATGACACCTTTATCAAATTTCCATGGGCGTCCAAGAAGAAGGTGGCAAACGGTCATTGGAACGACGTCGCACTCCAAAGTGTCTTCGTAGGCACCAATTTTGAAGGAGACTTGTACTCGATGCTCGACTTGGATAGTGTCGGAGTCGCTAAGCCATTGAACCTTGTAGGGATGTGGGTGCTTCGTCTTGGGCAATTGGAGCTTGGAGCAAAGTTCTTCACTTGCGAGGTTATGACAACTCCCTCCATCGATGATGACCTTGACGGATCTTCCATTGATGCCAGCCTTTGTGTGGAATATGTGGCATCTTTGGTCTTCTTCTTGTTGATGTTGAAGAGTCAAGAACTTGGAGACAACAAGAGCGGGACTTGAATCTTCATCGCAAAAGAATTGTTCCTCTTCGTCGTTCACTTGCCAGTGTATGGCCACTTGCTCAAGGGCTTCCATTTCTCCTTCACTCATTGAGTCATAGGTGTCGTCGTCGTTGAGGATCATGGTCCGCTTGTTGGTGCACTCATAGGACTTGTGGCCTCGGTCTCCGCATGTGAAGCATTTGAAGTAACTTGTCTTAACTGGCTCATCGGTTGAGGTAGATGATGATGAAGCTCTCTGCTTGAAGTTGCTCGTTGTAGGAGGATGACTTGGAGTTGACGAAGCTTTCTTGGAACTCGACTTGTCGATGTTGCTTGTGGAAGGCTTGCTAGACTGTGTTGGATTTGTTGAAGCTTGGGTGTTGGAGAAGCCGTATGACTTGGATGAGAACTTGGCATACTTGTAATCGCATTCCACTTGACGTTCCGCTTTGGTAGCTTGATGCACTAGCTCGATGAGGTTCGAGTATGGTTGGAATTCGGCAATCTTCTTGATAGGATGGTTGATTCCATTCAAGAAACGTGTCATTGTTTGCTCATCATCTTCCGTGACATTGGCTCTTATCATGGCAATCTCCATCTCCTTATAGTACTCTTCAACGCTCTTGGTTCCTTGCTTGAGAAGTTGAAGTTTCTTGAAGAGGTCGCGGTTGTAGTAGGTAGGCACGAAGAGTGCTGTCATGACATCCTTCATTTGCGCCCAAGTAGTGATGGGTGGTTCTCCTCTTGCCTCGTGGCGCTCGATGACTTGTTCCCACCAAATGAGGACATAGTCTTGGATCTCAAGGGATGCCATCGCGATCTTCTTCTCTTCTTCATAGTTGTGCAAGCGGAAAATTTTGTCGACCTTCAATGCCCATGAAAGGTACTCTTCTGGATCGTTGCTTCCATTGAACTTGGGCATGGTGAAGTTTAGCTTGCCATAGCGTTGCTCTTCATTGTGTTGGGGTCGGGGATGCTGACGCCCGTGTTGTTGATGATTGTCAAGCTCATGTTGCTCTTGGTGAAGAGTGTTGTAAACCTCATGTTGCTCTTGTCGTGGAGGATTTCCATTGTCTTCATGCTCTTGGCAAACCTCGTGTTCTTGGCGAGCTTGTGGAGGTACTTGTAAAGCTTGATGTTGCACGCGAGCTTGAAATCTTCGTTCGTGAGCTTCTTCGTGAAGTGCTTCTTCATGTTCACGAGCTTGTCGACCTCGGTTGGCTATGGCTCGACTTGAATCTTGGAGGGCTTGTTGCACCTCACGTGCTTGAGCTTCACGGAGTTGTTGTTCTTGACGTTGTGCATCGGCATATTGTGCATCTTGGCGTAGACGCGCTCGCTCTTCCTCTTCATGTTGGCGTTGTTGTTGCCGTTCTCATGCTAGCGCAAAAGCCGCTTGGGTTTGACGTTGTCGGTGCTCTTGAGAGTCGGTCTCGCGTAGAGGATTGAGGCCTGCTTGACGATCGTTGTGCGCGGCATGTCGAAGAGTGTTCGATGTCGGTGTACTTGAGCCGGAGAGGGTGAAGTTGGAATGTCGACTTGAACGGCTCCGTCTTGATGAGGACGAAGTGGAAGAAGAGCGATTGAGCAACAAAGCACGAATCTCGTCCATTCTTCCGTCGTTCTCTTGCTTGTGTTTGTCGAGCTTGTGGTCGAAGTAGCCCATTGTACGTTGCTCGGAGAGTCGCAAGTCGGCGGCGAGGTTCTCAATGCGTTCACTCATTGCTTGTTGCTCTTGATGAAAAGCACGTTGTGCACCAAAGAGGTGGCTCTTGGTGACGTAGGAGTTCATGTCGTCGTCGTGCTTAATGAAGAGTGGGTTGGTAGAAGTACTTGGCCTATCCATCATTCCAAGAGAAAAATGTGAGTGGTCGAAAGATAAGAACGTATACCAAATGTACCTTGACCGAAGTTGAAGGTGGATCAATGATCACTCCAATGTGGAACAAGGAAATAGCACAATTGGTACCAATTCTTGTCGGTTTATCACACCTACACAAGTAAAAGCTTATGGTGGAGCTTGGTTAGGATGATGGCACAAAATTTGATGCAATTGTAAGTGAGCTTCAATAATGTTGGAAAAGATCCGCAAGTTTGCAATGCAACAAGTAGACCAAGCAATATACGGTACACGGAAACACACACGCAAAAGGATAAGTGGGGTCGTGAAACCAAGGATGAGCCAAAATGTGGAATCCACAAAAATGCTCTTGTTGCACAACACTAGAGAGACGCTAGCACGATTGCACAATAGGCAGATACGAATACTTGTGCACAACCTACTTAGCAAAAATGCAACGACTTCTATCCCAAGTATTCTCTATGCAAGGTGTTTCTATGATATGATCCAAGATGAAATGTTGTATGATGTTATGGTTCTTGCTTAAAAGCTCTTTGCTTATCTTTCCCTTTTGCTTAAAAGCTTGTTTGGCTCTTTGTTGTTTGAGCTCTTTTCTCATGCAATGCTTCACGACCCAAGATAGCAATTGTGTATGTGATGACAACCTTGTGACACAAGAGATGATACCAAGATATGCAACAATGATGTATGTATGCTATGGGAAGTACGATCACTAATGTGCACAAGTCTCATTGCCGGCAATACTCAAAAGCTAGTCTCGATGGGTAAGCGACGCAAAGGAGTAAGGTTACGATGGCTATCAATGTAATGGCAAGAATGATATGTCCAATACCAAGGTGAGGTTACCGCGTCTTGCATACGTTATGGTGTCAAAATGGTGGCACGAATACCAAGAAGTAGTCGATGTGGTCGTTGTTGATGACACGTCCATGGCGAAGATGAGTGGCGGTGATGTTGATGTTGAGCCGTACCTAAATATCCGAAACACAATAGGACACGGAACCGCAACTCAAATTCTCAAAGCAAAATTGGACCAAAATAGTCGGAGTTGGGAATGGTAAGCGATGGTGGTGTATGTGGTATAAAGCGGTGCTATGCGGAAGTGGTGGTGGCATGCGGAAGTATATTTGGGCACCGGAACAAAATTTGGCGAAATATGGATGGAAAATAGGGCGGTGGATGGAGATGTTGCTGCCAGGGGCCGGATGTCCGGGCTTGATGGCCGGATGTCCAGGGTGCCGGATGTCCGGGCTATCGGGTTGGATGTACGGGCTCTAGATCCGGACAAACTCTGCGTGGAAGGAGGCAAATCCGGGCAAAATTCGGAGGAATTTGTGGATGGAAATTGGGGAAAAGTGGATGGAAGGCTAGATCTACATGCAACACACAAAAACCGCAGATCAAATCCAACAAAACTTCATCACACCAACAAATGACAAAAAAATTGGGGCTATTTTGTGGGGAAATTTTTTAATTAGGGACAAAATCAACAAAAACCAGGCTAGAAACACAACGGGGAGGCTCCAAAACCATGATCAACGTGGCTCTGATACTGCTACCTCTTGAGCACTGCGTTGGATTTCCCCGAAGAGGAGAGGATGATGCAGCAAAGTAGCGTAAGTATTTCCCTCAGTTTTTGAGAACCAAGGTATCAATCCAGTAGGAGGCCACGCACAAGTCCCTCATACCTACACAAAAACAATAGCTCAACGCAACCAACGTGCTTAGGGGTTGTCAATCCCTTCACGGTCACTTACGAAAGTGAGATCTGATAAAGATGATAAATAATATTTTTGGTATTTTTGGTATAGAGATGCAAGGTAAAAATTAAAAGGCAAAGTAAAAGAAAAGCAACAATAAAGTGATGGAGATTAATATGATGAGAAAGAGACCCGGGGGCCATAGGTTTCACTAGTGGCTTCTCTCAAGAGCATAAGTATTCTACGGTGGGTGAACAAATTACTGTTGAGCAATTGACAGAATTGAGCATAGTTATGAGAATATCTAGGTATGATCATGTATATAGGCATCACGTCCGAGACAAGTAGACCACAACTCCTACCTGCAACTACTACTATTACTCCACTCATCGACCGCTATCCAGCATGCATCTAGAGTATTAAGTTAAAAACAGAGTAACGCCTTAAGCAAGATGACATGATGTAGAGGGATAGTTTCATGCAATATGATAAAACCCCCATCTTGTTATCCTCGATGGCAACAATACAATACGTGCCTTGCTGCCCCTTCTGTCACTGGGAAAGGACACCGCAAGATCGAACCCAAAGCTAAGCACTTCTCCCATGGCAAGAACAACCAATCTAGTAGGCCAAACCAAACTGATAATTCAAAGAGACTTGCAAAGATAACCAATCATACATAAAAGAATTCGGATAAGATTCAAATATTATTCATAGATAGACTTGATCATAAACCCACAATTCATCGGTCTCAACAAACACACCGCAAAAAGAAGATTACATCGAATAGATCTCCACGAGAGAGGGAGAGAACATTGTATTGAGATTCAAAAAGAGAGAAGAAGCCATCTAGCTACTAACTATGGACCCGTAGGTCTGAAGTAAACTACTAACACTTCATTGGAGAGGCTTGGATGATGACGTAGAATCCCTCCGTGATCGATGCCCCCTCCGACGGAGCTCCGGAACAGGCCCCAAGATGGGATCTCGTGGATACAGAAAGTTGCAGCAGTGGAATTAGGTTTTTGGCTCCGTCTCTGATTGTTTGGGGGTACATGGATATATATAGGAGGAAGAAGTGCGTCGGTGGAGCAACAGGGGGCCCACGAGGGTGGGGGCACGCCTGGGGGGGTAGGGCGCGCCCCCTACCTCGTGGCCTCCTGTTACGTGCCTTGACGTAGGGTCCAAGTCTCCTGAGTTGTATTCGGTGAGAAAATCACGTTCCCGAAGGTTTCATTCCGTTTGGACTCCGTTTGATATTCCTTTTCTTCGAAACCCTAAAACAGGCAAAAAGCAGCAATTCTGGGCTGGGCCTCCGGTTAATAGGTTAGTCCCAAAAATAATATAAAAGTGGATAATAAAGCCCAATAATGTCCAAAACAGTAGATAATATAGCATGGAGCAATCAAAAATTATAGATACGTTGGAGACGTATCAAGCATCCCCAAGCTTAATTCCTGCTCGTCCTCGAGTAGGTAAATGATAAAAACAGAATTTTTGATGCGGAGTGCTACTTGGCATAATTTCAATGTAAATCTTCTTAAGTGTGGTATGAATATTCAGATTCAAAAGATTCAAGACAAAAGTTCATGTTGACATAAAAATAATAATACTTCAAGCATACTAACAAAGCAATTATGTCTTCTCAAAATAACATGGCCAAAGAAAGCTATCCCTACAAAATCATATAGTCTGGCTATGCTCTATCTTCACCACACAAAGTATTTAAATCATGCACAACCCCGATGGCAAGCCAAGCAATTGTTTCATACTTTTGACATTTTCAAAACTTTTTCGATCTTCACGCAATACATGAGCGTGAGCCATGGATATAGCACTATATGTGGAATAGAATGGTGGTTGTGGAGAAGACAAAAAGGGAGAAGATAGTCTCACATCAACTAGGTGTATCAACGGGCTATGGAGATGCCCATCAATAGATATCAATGTGAGTGAGTAGGGATTGCCATGCAACGGATGCACTAGAGCTATAAGTATATGAAAGCTCAACAAAAGAAACTAAGTGGGTGTGCATCCAACTCGCTTGCTCATGAAGACCTAGGGCATTTTGAGGAAGCCCGTCATTGGAATATACAAGCTAAGTTCTATAATGAAAAATTCCCACTACTATATGAAAGTGACAGAATGGGAGACTCTCTACAATGAAGATCATGGTGCTACTTTGAAGCACAAGTGTGGTAAAAGGATAGTAACATTGTCCCTTCTCTCTTTTTCTCTCATTTTTTTGTTTGGGCCTTCTCCTTTTTTATGGCCTCTTTTTTTCGTCCGGAGTCTCATCCCGACTTATGGGGGAATCATAGTCTCCATCATCCTTTCCTCACTTGGGACAATGCTCTAAAAATGATGATCATCACACTTCTTATTTTTCGTACAACTCAACAATTACAACTCGATACTTAGAACAAGATATGACTCTATATGAATGCCTTTGGCGGTGTACTGGGATATGCAATGAATCAAGAGTGACATGTATGAAAGAATTATTAACGGTGGCTTTTCCACAAATACGATGTCAACTACATGATCATGCTAGCAATATGACAATGATGGAGCATGTCATAATGAACGGAACGGTGGAAAGTTGCATGGCAATATATCTCGGAATGGCTATGGAAATGCCACGATAGGTAGGTATGGTGGCTATTTTGAGGAAGGTATTTGGTGGGTGTATGATACCGGCGAAAAGTGTGCGGTATTAGAGAGGCTAGCAATGGTGGAAGGAAGGAAAGTGCATATAATCCATGGACTCAACATTAATCATAAAGAACTCATATACTTTTTTGCAAAAATCTAGAAGTTATCAAAGCAAAGTATTATGCACATGCTCCTAGGGGGGTAGATTGGTAGGAAAAGACCATCGCTCATCCCCGACCGCCACTCATAAGGAAGACAATCAATAAATAAATCATGCTCCGACTTCATCACATAACGGTTCACCATACGTGCATGCTACGGGAATCACAAACTTTAACACAAGCATTTCTCAAATTCACAACTACTCAACTAGCATGACTCTAATATCACCATCCTCATATCTCAAAACAATTATCAAGCATCAATTTTTTCTTAGTATTCAACGTACTCAAAAGAAAGTTTTACAAATCTTGAATGCCAAGCATATTATTAATCAAATTACCATGCTATTAAGACTCTCAAAATAATCTAAGTGAAGCATGAGAGATCAATAGTTTCTATAAAACAAATACACCACCGTGCTCTAAAAGATATAAGTGAAGCACTAGAGCAAAATTATATAACTCAAAAGATATAAGTGAAGCACATAGAGTATTATATCAAATTACAAATTATGTATGGCTCTCTCAAAAGGTGTGTACAGCAAGGAGGATTGTGGTAAACTAACAAGCAAAGACTCAAATCATAAAAGACGCTCCAAGCAAAACACATATCATGTGGTGAATAAAAATATAGCTCCAAGTAAAGTTACCGATAGAAGTAGACGAAAGAGGGGATGCCTTCCGGGGCATCCCCAAGCTTTGGCTTTTAGGTGTCCTTAGATTATCTTGGGGGTGCCATGGGCATCCCCAAGCTTAGGCTCTTGCCACTCCTTGTTCCATAATCCATCAAATCTTTACCCAAAACTTGAAAACTTCACAACACAAAACTTAAAGTAGAAAACTCGTGAGCTCCGTTAGCGAAAGAAAACAAAAGACCACTTCAAGGTACTGTAATGAACTCATTATTTATTTATATGGGTTTTATACCTACTGTATTCCAACTTCTATATGGATTATAAACTATTTTACTAGGCATAGATTCATCAAAATAAGCAAATAACACACGAAAAACAGAATCTGTCAAAAACAGAACAGTCTGTAGTAATCTGTAGCTAGCGCAATATATGGAACTCCAAAAATTCTAAAATAAATTGCTGGACGTGAGTAATTTATATATTTATCATCTGCAAAAAGAATTAACTAAATAGCACTCTTCAAATAAAAATTACAGTAGTTCTCGTGAGCGCTAAAGTTTCTGTTTTTTACAGCAAGTTCAACAAGACTTTCCCCAAGTCTTCCCAACGGTTCTACTTGGCACAAACACTAATTAAACACAAAAAACACAACAAAAACAGAGGCTAAATAATTTATTTATAATAAACAGTAGCAAAAAGCAAGGAATAAAAATAAAATTGGGTTGCCTCCCAACAAGCGCTATCGTTTAACGCCCCTAGCTAGGCATAACAAGCAAGAATAGATCTAGGTGTAGCCATAATAGTAAGATAGATTACTATAACTCATTTCATATTCTCTACGTTTGGCAGAAAGTTTTCTTTGAGGCAAGAAAAAGTAATCAAAAGGGCTAAATTTAACAGGACAAAAGTCCCCAAGATCAACCTTGGGAGGTATAGGTTCCTCCTTTGGTCCTTCATAATGCACAACCAATTCATCATTAGAAGCATTCTTTTGACAGAACTTTGTGAGCCTATATTCAAGAGAATATCCTAGTTAATTATTTCGAATAGCCAAATCATCATTAAGTTCAGAAATTCTATCAACTAAAACATTGGTAGGAACCCTTTTTCTAAGATTTTCATTGAAAGCAGCATAGTCTAAAGATTGAAAACGCATTATTTCTTCTTGATCAAAGAGGATAGCCTCTATGGGAGGACGGCAAGCGTACACCCTATAATGCGCAAAGATTTCTTTGGCTTCTTTTATTATGAATCTAAACTCATGAGCCAAAAAGATAGTAGTGGCACGCTTAACAGAAGAATGCTCAATATTAGAAAATTCCAGAAAAATCCTTTGTTTGGAAGGATGCATGTGCATGAATTGTCTTTCAAGTTCAACTACAAGCATGGCAATAGCGTCCGCAAGACTACTAGTTCTGTGAAGGATAGAACTACCCATAGAAGGTAAAGCACCGGCACAAGTAAAGAAATCTTGAATGACTCCTTTTCCAATAATATTACCACTACCAACATGGAATTTTTTGTATGAAAGATGGTAGGTTCTTTAGCAGGAGCATAAGAATTTTTCATGATATTATTATTGCCCATATCGACAATAATTTCCCCAATTTCAGACATAGAGGCAGAAGGTAAAGGACTCGACATAACGACAAGCAAGCAAACTAACACATGAGCAAACAAAGGCAAAAAGAGAGGGAGAGGGAGGAAAGAGAGAGAGAGGGCGAATAAAACGGTGAGGGTGAATTGGCGGGAGAGGAAAACGAGAGGCAAATGGAAAATAATGTAATGCGGGAGATAGTGATTGTGATGGGTACTTGGTATGTTGACTTTTGCGCAGACTCCCCAGCAACGGCGCCAGAAATCCTTCTTGCTACCTCTTGAGCATTGTGTTGGATTTCCTCGAAGAGGAGAGGATGATGCAGCAAAGTAGCGTAAGTATTTCCCTTTTTGAGAACCAAGGTATCAATCCAGTAGGAGGCCACGCACAAGTCCCTCGTACCTACACAAAAACAATAGCTCAACGCAACCAACGCGCTTAGGGGTTGTCAATCCCTTCACGGTCACTTACGAAAGTGAGATCTGATAGAGATGATAAATAATATTTTTGGTATTTTTGGTATAGAGATGCAAGGTAAAAAGTAAAAGGCAAAGTAAAAGCAAAGCAACAATAAAGTGATGGAGATTAATATGATGAGAAAGAGAACCGGGGGCCATAGGTTTCACTAGTGGCTTCTCTCAAGAGCATAAGTATTCTACGGTGGGTGAACAAATTACTGTTGAGCAATTGACAGAATTGAGCATAGCTATGAGAATATCTAGGTATGATCCTCTAGAGTCGACCTGCAGGCATGCAAGCTTGAGTATTCTATAGTCTCACCTAAATAGCTTGGCGTAATCATGGTCATAGCTGTTTCCTGTGTGAAATTGTTATCCGCTCACAATTCCACACAACATACGAGCCGGAAGCATAAAGTGTAAAGCCTGGGGTGCCTAATGAGTGAGCTAACTCACATTAATTGCGTTGCGCTCACTGCCCGCTTTCCAGTCGGGAAACCTGTCGTGCCAGCTGCATTAATGAATCGGCCAACGCGAACCCCTTGCGGCCGCCCGGGCCGTCGACCAATCTAGTAGGCCAAACCAAAATGATAATTCGAAGAGACTTGCAAAGGTAACCAATCATACATAAAAGAATTCAGAGAAGATTCAAATATTATTCATAGATAGACTTGATCATAAACCCACAATTCATCGGTCTCAACAAACACACCGCAAAAAGAAGATTACATCGAATAGATCTCCACGAGAGAGGGGGAGAACATTGTATTGAGATTCAAAAAGAGATAAGAAGCCATCTAGCTACTAACTATGGACCCGTAGGTCTGAAGTAAACTACTCACACTTCATCGGAGAGGCTTGGATGATGATGTAGAAGCCCTCCATGATCGATGCCCCCTCCGGCGAAGCTCCGGAACAGGCCCCAAGATGGGATCTCGTGGATACAGAAAGTTGCAGCGGTGGAATTAGGTTTTTGGCTCCGGCTCTGATCGTTTGGGGGTATGTGGATATATATAGGAGGAAGAAGTACGTCGGTGGAGCAACAGGGGGGCCCACGAGGGTGGGGGCGCGCCTGGGGGGTAGGGCGCACCCCCCTACCTCGTGGCCTCCTGTTATGTGCCTTGACGTAGGGTCCAAGTCTCCTGAGTTGTATTCGGTGAGAAAATCACGTTCCCGAAGGTTTCATTCCGTTTGGACTCCGTTTGATATTCCTTTTCTTCGAAACCCTAAAACAGGCAAAAAGCAGCAATTCTGGGTTGGGCCTCCGGTTAATAGGTTAGTCCCAAAAATAATATAGAAGTGGATAATAAAGCCCAATAATGTCCAAAACAGTAGATAATATAGCATGGAGCAATCAAAAATTATAGATACTTTGGAG
This sequence comes from Triticum urartu, assembly GCF_003073215.2. Taxonomy (NCBI): domain Eukaryota; kingdom Viridiplantae; phylum Streptophyta; class Magnoliopsida; order Poales; family Poaceae; genus Triticum; species Triticum urartu. Next base: position 352,658,923 of record NC_053023.1, read on the forward strand.
ACATATCAGATACCAAGATGATGTAGGGTGGAACCCTAATCGCCCGATCTTTCATGAAAGGAGCGGATCCCGTGATGAACACGACGAATGCGAGGGAAAACACGAGGGGAAACACGAGAGAATCACTAAACCAACAAGAAATAGTCACACATATGCTAGATCCTCGAGTACATAAGAGATCACACGATCCACGAACAACTAAGGACGATACAAAGGTAGTCGGTCTTCTCCGTGAGGAGGTCTTGATGGTCTTCTCCGCAAGGAGGCCTTGAATCCAAAGGGATCTTCTCCTAAGAGGGGTCGCGGTCTCTCTCCTGGAGTAGATCCGATGTGGAGCAATGCTCTATCTCTAATATGAGCTAAACCAATGCTAACCCTAAAACATAGGTAGGAGAAGAGTATATATAGTCTAGGTGGGCGAAGGGGTACACGGGCCTCGGCCCTTACACTGTGCCCAGACATGGGAGGTCGGGCGTCGGGCTGGATGTTCGGGCGTTCGCGGAGGGCCGGATGTTCGGGCTGGTGAAGCTGACCATGTCGCTCTCGGGTTCGGGGGTGTCCGGATTTCCGGGCTAGAGGCCGGATATCCGGGAGCTCGGGAAGGGACGGATGTCCGGGCTGGCGGGGCCGGATGTCCGGGGCCTGTAGGATCTTGGTGGTTGAGCAGCTATAGTGGACGACGCTCCAGGGGCCGGATGTCCGGGGTCACGGCCGGATGTCCGGGGCCTAGGAGGTGTTCTTGTCTCCTTCCATTAGTTCTCTTCATCCGTGGACTTGGGGGCTTGTCTGTCTTCACGTGCATCTTCGGAAGGTCCTCTTGGTACCTAATCATGCACAACGTCTCGGACTTAGGTAGTAGCCATGTCTCGAGAGGATCATATGTAATATCACTAAGGAGAGAAGTCACCTCGGTCTCGAGAGCTCTAGCTCTAGCTCGAGTCATGGGTCCTCTTGGCACTTCGTGAGGCGATGGTAGGTCCATGGGGATGACTGTAGGATGCTCCGCATCAAATGGCACTTATGACGAGACAGTTTTAACTAGGTAGAGTGATATTCGTTGCATCTTTCATATGGTGTTTAGCTTTCATTGGTTCTAATTTGTTGAAATGCTTTCTGCTTAGTTTACTTATCATAGCTGCGAATATGAAATGTTGTCCTTTTTCTTACACATTCAATCGTCCTATCATGCGGTCGCCTTACATTAAAGTAGTTCTCGTCAGCATCCTGCATCAATGAGTTCTAAAAGTGAATTTTTATTCATGTTCTTGTGGGTTTGACTTGACACGGCAATAAAATTAAGTAAGAGGAAGGAAAACATTAAGGCAGGGACTGATGGCAGTCTTCCGGCGAAACCGGCATCCCAGGTGCTTTCTCCAGATTGGCAGTGTGGTATTGTCTTGCATGTTGCATACGGTGTCTAGCTTGTATTGCTTGTAATTTGATTAAATTACTTCTGCTTAGTTTACACAAAAAGTTGTGAATATGCCATGTCGTCCTGTTTTTCGTATATATTTCATCCTCGTATCATGTGTTTGCCTTACATCAAAGTAGTGATTGTCGGTATCATGCATGAATGAGTTCTGAAGAGTGAATTTTATTGCTTTTTCTTGTCAGTTTTACTTGACAATGCTAAATCCATAAAGCGGAAGGAAATTAGTAAGGCAGTGTATAATGGTGCTCCTTCCAACCAACTAAAAAGGAGGGCCTCTACAGATTCTACTCCGCCACCCCCCCCCAACAAGATTTGGAAGACAACACATCCATAGACACTCAACATAGCTGTGTTGATGATGAGCACATCTTCCCTAGTCTACCATCACAGGTGCTCCCTCTAACCTGGCACTGTTATATGTGGTTGCATGTTATGTATGATGTCTAGCTTGTATTGCATCTAATTTCGTTGAATTTCATCTGCTTACTTTACACATTATACTTGTGAATAAGACATGTGTTCCTGTTTCTAGAACATACAATATCTGTCTATCACACCATGTTCTTATATCAAAGTACTATTGTTGTGTAACCTACAACAATCACTTATAATAAGACATGTTTAACTTGGGAGTCTGATATAGGTTACGTCTCGCATTATTTTCTAGCTTGAACTACTAATTTGTTGAAATGGCATTAATGACAAGATAGTTTTAACTTGGTAGTGTGATATTCGTTGCATCTTACAAATGGTGTTTAGCTTTCATTGCTTCTAATTTGTTGAAATGCCTTCTGCTTAGTTTACACATCTTAGCTATGAATGCAATGCTGTGAATATGCAATGGCACTAATGACGAGAGACCTTTAACTTGGTAGTGTGATTTTGTTTGCATCTTGCATATGATTTATTTACTGCTTCACATTTGTTTAAATGCCAGTTATGACGAGACACTATTAACTCGGCGTCTCTCCTTTTCTTTTTATTTTATTTGCTGTTTTGTTTTATTATTTTTGTTTTGTATTTATTTTTAATAGCAATTTACTTTTGTAAAATATGGAACTTGGTCCAAAACTATTGTTGCAGTTTTAGACACTGCCACAAAAAAGTTTGGGAGGCAATTGAAATAGTTTGATTTTTTTCCTAATTTAGAAAAGCATTTAAAATATTGTTTTGGCACTATTTTAAAATCTAGGGCTCATTTTAGCAAACAAGTGATGTTGTTTTCCTCAACCATAATTTGTTTTGGAATATTTGCTAAATGGTGAACTATTTCCCCACCATGTTTGTGAATTTAGATTCCCACTTTAAATTTGAATTGATTTCATAGGTGGAATTTGAAATGAGATTTGAACCAAAGTGATCAAGCATTGTTTAGCAAAGTGTCTTAGCATAATCAGAGAGGGTTACTATAGCTTAATACATGGGGATGTTACAACAACCAGCATGAAATTAGTAACTCAACGGTGGTTGTAGCTAAATTCATGAGGGGTGATTTGTCAATTGCTCAATGAACGCCTATGGCATGGCTTTTACATTCATTTAAATGACAAAAAGAACTGGAGACCTTCATATAATAAAATTGCTGAATAATATGAAACAACTAATCTCGGCGAGCTCATTCATATATCATAACCTGCTCCTCGTAGAAATCAACCAATCAATGAACAACTGAAAGTAATCACAATTGAAGAAGCCCACAATGGAGCACTAGGACTGACATAAGTGAAGGATAACCAGTGAGTAAGAAATTCTAAAATTCCATGAGAAAATTCTTAGCATGCAAGACAAAATCTCAAATTACCAGCTGAAAAAAATCATGATAGTCCATGCTAGACTTTTGTTTGAACCATGCATGAGGCTCGCATGTGTAATATTAAAGAGAGAAGATAGAAGGTTTACATGACCTAAACTAGTTCATTCCAAAGACCATGAATGCGACCTGGACATCATTCTTTGATATAGGAAAAACCACGCTAGACTAACTTCAGTTCACATACTCAAGAAACTATAGTTCAGATTTTGAAAGAACAAAGGAGAGGACATAACCGTATCATGAGTTTTTTTTTGCGAATAACCATATCAAGAGGTTTATTGGTTTTTCGCACAATGCATGATAGCACTATGTGGAATCTTCATTAGATGCTCGGAAATAAAGAGGGATGAAGAGTCAAGGGATGGTCGGGCTCGCCGAGATTTAGGCACCGTCGACTTGGATGTGAAGAGGCCAACTGTTGCTAGTGCGAGATTTGAGGTGAGCGCAAGGCGATGTGCATAGGGGACAGAAATATGGTGAACAAATAGAACCTGGTATGCTCTTCAAAAAAAGAATGGAACCTGGTGTGTTGTTGCTTCAGTATGGCGTTACTACGACGGGGAGCCATCGACCTCCTTCCTACTAGCTCTGAGAAACAACATTTCCATTGTAGGAGCGCCGACGTCTCAACACGATAGCCTCCCTCCCTCTGATTCTTTCCGTCTGCAGCAGTGCCAGCATCAAAGAACTATCCACCCCTGGCCTTGGCGAGTGTGTTGCATGGGCAACAGTAGAGTGAGCGGTGGGCATGAAGATGTTTTCACAGGCCTTGGTGATCATGTGATGCCGACCTTGAGCGGCCGGTGATGAGGCGACGGAGGATCTGCTCTGGGTCAGCACGCCATGCAGGCGCAACCCACGCGGCAATGTGGCATACACCACATGGTGCCTCCAGAACACACGCATGATGGTCGTCGGGCTTGTCACGTGCGAGTGCGTCTCCCAGATCACGAGCCGCCACCGAGCTGGCCTCTTCCCAAATCTGTGCCATGCAAGTTGAGTCCACGCCAGCGCCACACACGCCTCCTAGTGCATCCGCCTCTACATCCACATCGACATCATCTTCTGTAGGTTCGCCGCATGCAACCGCATCCCGTCGTCTTCACCAGACACAACACCGAAACCTAGTCCACCCTGGCCCCGGCGAGCACGCTGGACGCCACCAGCACCACCACGGCCGGAGGACCGTTTGTGTGGTACGACTAGACAATTGCAATAGAAGAGGGCTAACAAACATATTAGAAGGCGAGGCAGCAGGGATGAGGAAAGGGGATCGGTGGGAGCTGCGGTGGATTGGATAAAGATTGATTTGTGAAATCTGTGTCGGTCAAGGCAAGGCATGTTTTGATCCTGTTATGCTTTTCCAAGGAAACGGTAGGTTGGTGAGGGATCGGCTTGTTTGGAAACAACCAAACGAGGTGTGCAGTTTGTTTTGAAAAGAATCGGTGGGAGATCCTTTGATTAATGGAGCGCTGAGGGGGACAAAGTGAACTATACCAACGACGTACGAACATGACTACAGACTCCTCCTTTAGGAGTAGACATGTAGTTGTGCCAGCTGACTGTGGAGTCCCCCTCTTTTTTTCTTTTTTTCCTGTGGAAAACCCGGAGACTGCCTTGACGCGATTAGAGTTACTCACAAGGATGCCTAAGGCGCCGACCGATCAGATCGGTGGGTGCAATGTATTCTGTCGGGATCTCGATGGCTGAACAATTAATACATGGCGGAGCGAGCGGGACGGGTGCCTTGTCACCCAAAACAGCTACGGCTCGGCTCTCAGAAGCACTTGGGAAACTCGATATTGCTACCTCTTGAGCTTGTGTTGGTTTTTCCCTTGAAGAGGAAAGGGTGATGCAGCGAAGTAGAGTAACTATTTCACTCAGCTTTTGAGAACCAAGGTATCAATCCAGTAGGAGACAATGCAACAAGCCACCGAATACCTACACAAACAAACACCAACTTGCACCCAACGCGACAAAGGGGTTGTCAATCCCTCACTACAAGAAATATGTCAACTAGTGACCTTCTGTCAATGATCCTGGAAGAATTGGTCATAGATCTATGACCATTTCAGACCAATTGGTCAAAAGCTGTTCGGGGGGCTCCAAACCCTAAACCATTGCAACCATTTTGGTCAGAAAGGTCGTAATTTCCTTACATGAAATGGTCATAAAGCAAACAGCGCTAGTCCGCTGCCTTATTTCTAGTTGTTAACAACCAATATAGATGGTCATAGCCTTGTAAATTGTGGTGGGTTGCTATGACTAGGCGCCACCTCATCAGTTTTGCCTATGTGTCATGTCCATGTGGCAGTTTTTGCCCTAGGTTGTGAAGCAACCTATATTTCTGTCATTCCCAAAATTCCCAAAAAAATCTCATAAATTCTTTGGGTCATATCTTTGTCAAATATGTAAAAAACCTTCCTTGCCTAGTTCAAAAATAATTCAACAATATTCATTTTCCTATTTTGTTCAGAACAACAGTTTGTGAAGGAAGTACCACTTTGGCATGTCCAAATAGTATCCATTTTCTACAGTGCTTTCCTATGCCCAAATAACCATCCTCCACCAAATGCCAGCTCAATCCATTCATCATTTTGAGCCCAGCTTCAACATTCATATTTATATCCAGTGTGGTACTTTGCAAAGCAAGTACCACCTAGGCTCCTCCTTTTGAGCTGAAAATTTTTTAAGACGGTCTTCTTAGTAACTTATCATCCTCAGCCAAAACTCACGCCCATTAGCCATGTACATTTCCCGCACCGCTAATCAAACACTTGGCTGCTAATTCATGTTTGAGCATCGATCAGTCTCCTCATAAGAATCTTATGTTGTAATTTTAATTTTCTTCCTAGCACCTAACTGGGGAGTGCCCAACCCACTAGACATGCCTAGGCTGCCTAGAACACATGGCAACGCCACGGTCACGCGGTGACCATGCGGCGGGCATGCGAGTTCACGCGCTCTAGAGTTGGGGGCCTTGGCCACCGCCCAAACCTCGACGTATCGCCACCAAAACATGTATTTATGATTAAATAGGTACTTATGTAACTATAAATGATTTTTTGAAAAAATAAATAGTAAACTATGAGGCAGCTGCAGTTCAAATTTGACCCGCTTTCAGCTGAATCGGCAGGAATTTGTCTTTTTCACCAGAGGTGGATCAAAACTTTTGACACCCAACCATTTTGTCAATTGTTCATTAAATATGTCCTAGTATTTTTAAAATTGATTTGGTCCAATTTTGCAACAAATATATGGTAGGTCCTTCACAAAAAAACTCATTTCGGGCACTCGGTAAATGGAAAATGTATTTTCCGTGCAAAGAAAATGAAAACTCCCGTAGGCAACATTGTTTGGAATTCCAAGATGCACCCTTGTGCACAATATGAGATCATTTGAACAAACTATGCCAAGAATGTGGCCATAAGATTGATCATTTGGCTTGAAAGCCATGAATATTCACGCATGATAGCTCATTTCTGAGAACACTTTTTAAATTATTGTCGTATTACAAGTTTATTATTTTTCCTGGAAACATGGTCACATATAATGACACAATGCGAAGGTTTTCCAATTTTTTGATTTTTTTTAAAAATTTTATGCCCGTTTCAAAATGCGGTCAAAACGGCGGGCTTGACCGTTCCTAGCTAGTGGTCGAATCTTGGAATTTTTTTTTGTTTCTCTGATTAAATAGATACTTATGTACCTAGAATTGATTTTTGGAAAAAATGAAGAGCAAACTACGAGGTAGCTACAGTTCAAATTTGACCTGCTTCCAACTAAATCGGCGAGAATTTGTCTTTTTCACGAAAGGTGGATCAAAACTTTTTACACCAAACCATTTGGTCAATTGTGCATTAAATATGTCCTAGTATTTTAGAAAATTGATTTGGTACAATTTTGCAACAAATATATGGTAGGTCCTTCACAAAAAACTCTCATTTCGAGCACTCGAAAAATAGAAAATGAATTTTCCATGCAAAGAAAATGAAAACTCCCTTAGGCAACATTGTTTGGAATTCCAAGATGCACCATTGTGCACAATATGAGATCATTTAAACAAACTATGCCATGAATGTGGCCATAAGAGTGATCATTTGGCTTGAAAGCCATGATTCTTCATGCATGATAGCTCATTTCTGAGAACACTTTTTCAAAATAATTACTGTATTACAAGTTTATAATTTTTGCTGGTAACTTGGCCACATATGATGACACAATGCGGAGGTTTTCCAATTTTTTGATTTTTTTTGAATTTTTTATGCCCGATTCAAAATGCGGTCAAAACGGCAGGCTTGACCGTTCCTAGCTAGTGGTTGAATCTTTGGATTTTTTTGGTGTTTCTCTGATTAAATAGATACTTATGTACCTAGAAATGATTTTTGGAAAAATTAAAGAGCAAACTATGAGGCAGCTGCAGTTCAAATTTGACCTGCTTCCTGCTGAATCGGCATGAATTTGTCTTTTTCACGAGAGGTGGATCAAAACTTTTTACACCCAACCATTCAGTCAATTGTGCATTAAATATGTCCTAGTATTTTGGAAAATTGATTTGGTACAATTTTGCAACAAATATATGGTAGGTCCTTCACAAAAAAAACCTCATTTCGGGCACTCGAAAAATAGAAAATGAAGTTTCCATGCAAAGAAAATGAAAACCCCCTTAGGCAACATTGTTTGCAATTCCAAGATGCACCCTTGTGCACAATATGGGATCATTTGAACAAACTATGCCATGAATGTGGCCATAAGATTGATCATTTAGCTTGAAAGCCATGAATCTTCACGCATGATAGCTCATTTCTGAGAACACTTTTTCTAAAAAAAATGCGTATTACAAGTTTATTATTTTTTCTGGCAACTTTGCCACATATAATGACACAATGCGAAGGTTTTCCAATTTTTTGATTTTTTTTTTGAATTTTTCATGTCCGTTTCAAAATGCGGTCAAAACGGCGGGCATGACCGTTCATAGCTAGTTATTGAATCTTGAAAAACTTTTGTTGTTTCTGTGATTAAATAGATACTTATGTACCTATAAATGAATTTTTGAAAAACTAAAGAGCAAACTGCGAGGAAGCTGCAGTTCAAATTTGACCCGCTTCCAACTGAATCGGCAGAAATTTGTCTTTTTCACGAGAGGTGGATCAAAACTTTTTACACCCAACCATTTGGTCAATTGTGTATTAAATATGTCCTAGTATTTTAGAAAATTTATTTGGTCCATTTTTGCAACAAATATATGGTAGGTCCTTCACAAAAAAATTCATTTTGGGCACTCGAAAAATGGAAAATTGTTTTTTCGTGCAAAGAAAATAAAAAATCCCTTCGTCGATATTGTTTACCAATCCAAGATGTAAACTTGTGCAAAATATGAGATCATTTTTTGAATTTTTCATGTGAAAAAATAGAAGAAAAACAAAAAAAGAAACACAATTATATGTGGTCTATTCTCATTGGTGGAATTCGTAGTCACACGGATCGATGACATGGCGCCCATCCATCCATCTCTTCCCACATCCATCCATCCATCTACAGAAAAGAAAAAATGAAATGAAAAAGAAAACCCCACCCGCAACCACCTACCCAAACCCTAACTCAGATCCTCGACCCCCTCCTCCCATCGCACTCCTCCTCCTCCCCCCATCTCCTCGCCGCCGTCACCGAAGGCGCCCGACTCCAAGACATCGATCCGCCGCCGCCGTCCCTCAGATCTTCCGCCGTCCGCCTCCGCGCGGCCTCCGCCTCCAACCTCCGTGCGCACCTCCACCTCCAGCCCCACCCTCGCCTTCCACTCCCCCGCGTCGCAGCTCGCCCTCCGCGGTCGACTTCGACTCTGCCCCAACCTCAATTCCGGCGGCCCCTTCCCTCTCTTCCTAGGATGACTCGAGCTGCTCATGTCGTGGCCAGATCCGACCAGCCATGCCGGCGGCGGCTGGAGAGGCCCCGCGGGTGCTGTCCTAGAAGGAGCAGGACATACATATGATGCTCGCCGCCAACGTCCACCTCGGCACCAAGAACTGCGACTTCCAGATGGAGCGCTACGCCTACAAGCGCCAATCCGACGGTACGTCCACGCTCAAGCCCTCTTGTCCTACCAAGCGCTTGTCCTCCTCATGGATCTAGCTTTACCTGTGCGCCCCCGATTTGCCGTTGGACGCTAGAACTGCCCCCGATCTAGCTTTACCTCATGGATCATGCTTCTGTACTTCTTTGAGATGGACTATGGAATGTGATGCATTCTTTCTGGTTTGTGATTCCTAGGCATCTACATCATCAATCTGGGCAAGACGTGGGAGAAGCTCCAGCTCGCAGCGAGGGTCATCGTGGCCATCGAGAACCCCCAGGACATCATCATCCAGTCCGCCCGCCCCTACGGCCAGCGCGTCGTCCTCAAGTTCGCGTAGCACACTGGCGCCAACGCCATCGCCGGGAGGCACACCCCTGGTACCTTCACCAACCAGATGCAGACCTCCTTCAGCGAGCCACGCCTGCTCATCCTCACTGACCCAAGGACCGACCACCAGGTGAATTTCTTTGCCATGCCAAATTACTCTAGTAGTAGGATATACTAGTAGTGTGCGTTAGATGCAGCTATGTTGATGACGAAGTTCTTGCATGATGCATCTACTGGCTCTAGGCCAGGATGGTTCTGCAGATGCTCCGAGATCGACCGTCCTTGCATGATGTACGGTTCTGTTAGTTGGTATTCTGAACTTCTTCTTGTTGTGTTTTGCTGCAGGTGAATGGAGCTGCTGCTTGGGACATTGCGTCTCAGCATTTGTTCAGTGGGTTTGACACACAATTTCAGTCAGTCCAAAGTGATTAGCTACTTCTTTGAAGCAAAGCTTGCAGGGTTACCTTGTACTGCTATCCTATTCCTACCAGCATAGAAGTGAAGTGTGTAGGATTGGTATTATGCCCCTGTATTATTTGTTCAGTCCTAACCAAGCTCATATTCATTTGTCCCTTGCACCTGGTTACTATAGATTGCTCAGAACTAGCTGTTGTAGTTGACCAAGTTACTTAAAGTCAGCTGATTGAGCATGCCAAATGATATTTCTGCAATAAATTTCTTGGGACAAATCATGATAGACTGTGAGTGTACTCTTTGATGATGCTTGCTTCAGAAAAAGAAATCATGGATAGATAGAGTAGGGAAACAGTGGGCTTCCTTTCAATTTAAATTAACTAATCATCATTTGGCTCATCAATTTTTCATTTCTTGTGTGACATTTGTAACCTGTTAATAATCATCTGTTCCCTTCTATTTTGAATTGACTGCACATGATTGGGCTGTGCTTCCTCTGTTACATTCAGAATAGTTTGATGTTACAGTGATGATATACTAGGAGCATTGCTTTCACCTACAATAATTGTCTCGGTTTAATAAATTATAACCAGCAGAACATCTACAATTGCACTCAAGGTTTACTACTAATAGTAGAATGTATGTGATTGCTCTGTGTTGTTAAGATCAAAGACTCTCATTTTGACATAGTGTCTTTTTTTTGTTTAAACATGCTTGCTAAGTTGTTTACTAATGTTGCTAAGCTGTTTAAACATGCTTGCTGCTAGCTTTGAAGTTGATCTGAAGAACCATTCATGCATTTACACATTCATGCCCCGACCCGACCCCTTGCTCGTCTCCCATCTCGTTTCGTTCCCTTGGTGGCTGCTGCTGTTTCGCGTTGGATTTTGATTCTGTTTGGTTTGCTGATGTTGTTTCTGTTGTGGCAGCACAGGCTCGCGGTGAAGAAGAGCAAGGCCAAGCACCCTCTGAGCGCCTTCATCGTCTTCATGTGAGTTCCCCGATTCCATTCGTGGTTCGTCTTCATGTGCTTATAGTTTGTGTGTTCTGACTAGTAATGTTAGATCTTGCGTGTTGAATGGATGGCCATTGTAGTATAATGATATTGTCGTTTCAGCACAATGTGTTGAAGTTAAGTAGCAGGACAGCACTTGTGCCATGCATATTCATATTATATCTGTTGTCTTGTATGAATACCTCATTTTAACATGTACTAGTTGAAATGTGTTTATCATTCTATAAAAAATTGTCCTTTACTCATTTACTCCTTTTTTTGAATGGAATGTTCATAATATATTGGCTCCGGTTTTTCTAATTCTTCTAAGCTGATTCATGTAACAGGGCGACTGTGGAAAGCATGTTGTATTTCTATCAGCCCAGTCCTGACTATGTCTGTCCGTGAGTCCGACATTTGATCGTTGTTGAAGTAGCTCCATGCTGAAGAAGAAAACACTTGTAAAGCTTGTAACATTACTTGGAGAGCTTGTAAAGTACTATAGAGCTTTGCATTTGTAGAGCTTGTAAAGCATTGTATAGCTTGTAGAGCTTGTTAGAGCTTGTATTACGTGTCATTTGTAGAGCTTGTAGTGAATCTGGCTATTGTTATTTGAATAATTATGTGTGTTTTCTGCTTGCCTATTTAAATACTGGTTATTTTCTTACTATGAAATTCAAATATGATGTCAAATTGAAATATGAAGAATCTGAGCCTAATAGCTGGGACCCATTTATCAGAACTTGACAAGTCGGACCTGTTTTACTAATGGACCCATTTTATAAAAAAAGAAAACTAAAACTGCTGGTACAAAAAGGCCATTGCCCAGAAAATAAAAAAGGCCAAATTGTAGGGCTTGGCCCGTGTAGTTCACCAAAATTAGCAGCAAAAAAATATAAATGTGCTGAATTGTTGGGCTAGGCCCATGTAGAAAATCGAATTGGACCGGGCTGAATCTTGTGCCATGTCAGATTGCCACGCTGGATGCCTACGTGGCCTGGGGAGGTTGCTAGTGACCAAAACACCACAGTAGACGTATTTTGGTCATAAACGTCTACGACCATTCTCACAGAAAAGGTCGTTAATTTCAGTTTACGACCGCCAGCTTTTGACCTTCTGTTTTTGGTCAAAAAGGGTCACAAATGAAAAACAATGACCTTTCAGTGACCAATAGTCAAGGTCACAAGTTGACATATTTCTTGTAGTTCCTTCACGGTTATTTGCAAAGTGAAATCTGATATAGATGGATAAACGGTAAAATAATATTTTTGGTATTTTTGGTGTATGGAACGGAAAGTAAAAGATTGCAAAGAAAGTAAATAGGAAACTAAAATTTTAGATTGGAAACTTATATGATGGAAAATAGACACGGGGGCCATAGGTTTCACTAGAGGCTTCTCTCAAGATAGAAAATATTATGGTGGGTGAACAAATTACTACCGAGAAATTGATAGAAAAGCGCAAAGTTATGATGATATCTAAGGGAATGACCATGAATATAGGCATCACGTCCGTGTCAAGTAGACCGAAATGATTCTGCATCTACTACTATTACTCCACACATCGACCGACTCCTGCCTGCATCTAGAGTATTAAGTTCATAAGAACATAGTAACGCATTAAGTAAGATGACATGATGTAGCGGGATTAACTCAAGCAATATGATGAAAACCCCATCTTGTTATCCTCGATGGCAATAATACAATACGTGTCGGTTCCCCTTCTGTCACTAGGATCGAGCACCACAAGATTGAACCCAAATCTAAGCACTTCTCCCATTGCAAGAAAAACCAATCTAATTGGCCAAACCAAATCGATAATTCGAAGAAACTTGCAAAGATATCAAATCATCATATAAGAATTCAGAGGAGATTCAAATAATATTCATAGATAAGCTAATCATAAATCCAGAATTCATCGGATCTCGGCGAACACACCACAAAAAAGTATTACATCAAATAGATCTCCAAGAGCATCGAGGAGAACTTTGTATTGAGAATCGAAGACAGAGAAGAAGCCATCTAGCTACTAGCTATAGACTCGTAGGTCTGTGGTAAACTAATCACGCTTCATCGGGGAGGCAATGGTGTTGATGTAGAAGCCCTCCGTGATTGAATCCCCCTCTGGCAAGACGCCAGAAAAGCCCCTAGATGGGATCTCATGGGTACAGAATGTTGCGGTGGTGGAAAAGTGGTTTCGTGGCTACCCTGGAAGGTTTGGGATATTTGAGAATATATAGGCAGAAGAAATAGGTCGGTGGAGTCATGAGGGTCCCACAAGGGTGGGGGCACGCCCTACCCCCTGGGCGCGCCTCCCAACCTTGTGGTCGCCCCGTGGCTTTACTGACGTGCACTCCAAGCCCTCTGGTTGTCTTCTGGTCCAAGAAAACTCATCGCGAATGTTTCATTCTATCTGGACTCCGTTTGGTATTCCTTTTCTGCGAAACTCTAAAACAAGGAAAAAACAGAAACTGACACTGGGCTCTAGGTTAATAGGTTAGTCCCAAAAATCATATAAAATAGCATATTAATGCATATAAAACATCCAAAACAGATAATATAATAGCATGGAACAAACAAAAATTATAGATACATTGGAGACGTATCAGGCATCCCCAAGCTTAATTCCTTCTCGTCCTCAAGTAGGTAAATGATAAAAACATAATTTTTGATGTGGAATGCTACCTAACATATTTATCCATGTAATTATCTTTATTGTGGCATGAATGTTCAGATCCTTATGATTCAATACAAAACTTTACTATTGACATAAAAACAATAATTCTTCAAGCATACTAACAAAATAATTATGTCTTCTCAAAATAACATGGCCAAAGAAAGCTTATCCCTACAAAATCATATAGTCTGGCTATGCTCCATCTTCATCACACAAAATATTCAAATCATGCACAACCCCGATGACAAGCCAAGCAATTGTTTCATACTTTTGATGTTCTCAAACATTTTCTACTTTCACGTAATACATGAGCGTGAGCCATGGACATAGCACTATAGGTGGAATGGACGGTGGTTGTGGACAAGACACAAAGAAGGAGATAGTCTCACATCAACTAGGTGTATCAACGGGCTATGGAGATGCCCATTAATATATATCAATGTGAGTGACTAGGGATTGCCATGCAACGGATGCACTAGAGCTATAAGTTTACGAAAGCTCAAAACGAAAACTAAGTGGGTGTGCATCCAACTCGCTTGCTCACGAAGACCTAGGGCATTTTGAGGAAGCCCATCATTGGAATATACAAGCCAAGTTCCATAATGAAAATTCCCACTAGTATATGAAAGTGATATCATAGGAGACTCTCTATCATGAAGATCATGGTGCTACTTTGACGCACAAGAGTGGTAAAAGGATAGTAACATTGTCCCTTCTCTCTTTTCTCTCATTTTTTTATTTGGGCATTCTCTCATTTTTTGACCTCTTTTTTATTTTATTTTATTTTTTGTCCTGAGTCTCATCCCGACTTGTGGGGGAATCATAGTCTCCATCATCCTTTCCTCACATGGGACAATGCTCTAATAATGAATATCATCACACTTTTATTTACTTACAACTCAAGAATTCCAACTCGATACTTAGAACAAAATATGACTCTATGTGAATGCCTCCGGCGGTGTACCGGGATGTGCAATGAATCAAGAGCGACATGTATGAAAGAATTATGAACGGTGGCTTTGCCACAAATATGATGTCAACTACATGATCATGCAAAGCAATATGACAATGATGGAGCGTGTCATATAAACGGAATGGTGAAAAGTTGCATGGCAATATATCTCGGAATGGCTATGGAAATGCCATAATAGGTAGGTATGGTGGCTGTTTTGAGGAAGGTATATGGTGAGTTTATGGTACTGGCGAAAGTTGCGTGGTACAAGAGAGGCTAGGAATGGCGGAAAGGTGAGAGTGAGTATAATCCATGGACTCAACATTAGTCATAAAGAACTCGCATACTTATTGCAAAAATCTATTAGTCATTGAAACAAAGTACTACGTGCATGCTCCTTGGGGGATAGATTGGTAGGAAAAGATCATCGCTCGTCCCCGACCGCCACTCATAAGGAAGACAATCAATAAACAAATCATGCTCCGACTTCATCACATAACGGTTCACCATACGTGCATGCTACGGGACTCACAAACTTTAACACAAGTATTTCTCAAATTCACAACTACTCACTAGCATGACTCTAATATCACCATCTTCATATCTCAAAACAATCATAAGGAATCAAACTTCTCATAGTATCAATGCACTTTATATGAAAGTTTTTATTATATCCCTCTTGGATGTATATCATATTAGGACTAATTTTATAACCAAAGCAAATTACCATGCTGTTTTTCAAGACTCTAAAAATAATATAAGTGAAGCATGAGAGTTCAACAATTTCTATAAAATAAAACCACACTGTGCTATAAAAAGATATAAGTGAAGCACTAGAGCAATTTTGCCTAGCTCAAAAGATATAAGTGAAGCACATAGAGTATTCTAATAAATCACGATTCATGCATGTCTCTCTCAAAAGGTGTGTATAGCAAGGATGATTGTGGCAAACTAAAAAGAAAAGACTCAAATCATACAAGACGCTCCAAGCAAAACACATAGCATGTGGTGAATAAAAATATAGCCTCAAGTAAAGTTACCGATAGACGAAGACGAAAGAGGGGATGCCTTCCCGGGGCATCCCCAAGCTTAGGCTTGTTGGAATCCTTGAATATTACCTTGGGGTGCCTTGGTCATCCCCAATCTTAGGCTCTTGCCACTCCTTATTCCATAGTTCATCAATTCCTTACCCAAAACTTGAAAACTTCACAACACAAAACTTCAACAGAAAATCTCATAAGCTCCGTTAGTATAAGAAAATAAATCACCACTTTTGGGACTGTTGTGAACTCATTCTTTATTTATATTGGTGTAATATCTACGGTATTCCAGATTTCCCATGGTTCATACCCCCCGATACTAGCCATAGATTCATCAAAATAAGCAAACAACACGCGAAAACAGAATCTGTCAAAAACAGAACAATATGTAGCAATCTGGAAATTACGAATACTTCTGTAACTCCAAAAATCCTGAGAAATTAGTAAGTCCTAGGCAATTTGTTTATTAATCCTCTGCAAAAATAATAAGTATTTTATCACGCTTCTGCTAAAAATGAAAACTAATCTCCTGAACGCAAAAGTTTCTTATTTTCAACAGGATCAAATCAACCATCACTGTAAGCTATCCCAGAGGTCTTACTTGGCACAAACACTAATTAAAACATAAAATCACATCTAACCAGAGGCTAGATGAATTATTCATTGCAAAACAGGACCTAAAAAGCAAGAACAAAGATAAACTTGGGTTGCCTCCAACAAGCGCTATTGTTTAACGCCCTTAGCTAGGCATAAAACACGAATAGATCTAAGTATTATCATCTTTGGTATGCAATCCATAAGTGGCTCTCATAATAGATTCATAAGGAAATTTAATTTTCTTTCTAGGGAAGTGTTCCATGCCTTTCCTTAACGGAAATTGAAATCTAATGTTCCCTTCTTTCATATCAATAATTGCACCAATCGTTCTAAGGAAAGGTCTACCAAGAATAATAGGACATGTAGGATTGCAATCCATATCAAGAACAATGAAATCTATAGGCACATAATTCCTATTTGCAAAAATAAAAACATCATTAATCCTTCCCATAGGATTCTTAGTAGTGGAATCCGCAAGACGCAAATTTAAGGAACAATCATCAAATTCATGGAAACCTAACACATCACATAAAGTTTTTGGAATCATGGAAACACTAGCACCCAAATCACACAAAGCATAGCATTCATGATCTTTAATCTTAATCTTAATAGTAGGTTCCCACTCATCATAAAGCTTTCTAGGGATAGAAACTTCCAATTCAAGCTTTTCTTCAAAAGATTGCATCATAGCATCAACGACATGTTTAGTAAAAGCTTTCTTTTCATTATAAGCATGAGGAGAATTCAACATGGATTGCAACAAGGAAATACAATCTATTAAATAACAATTATCATAATTAAAGTCCTTGAAATCCAAAAGAGTGGGTTCATTGCTACCTAAAGTTTTGACCTCTCCAATCCCACTTTTATCAATTTTTGCATTAAGATCAAAAAACTTCGAATCATTGGGACGCCTTTTAACTAAAGTTGACTCATATCCAGTCCCATCTTTATCAAGATTTATATTGGAAAACAAAGATTCAATAGGAGTCAAATCAATCCCTTTAAGATCTTCATCATTATTTTCACGGAAACTAGAAGAACACGCTTTTATAAACCAATCTTTTTAGCACGCATCTTTGCGGTTCTTTCCTTGCACTCATCAATGGAAATTCTCATGGCTTTGAGAGACTCATTGGTATCATGCTTAGGTGGAATAGATCTAAGTTTCAAAGAATCGACATCAAGAGAAATTATATCCACGTTCCTAGCCAAATCATCAAAATCTTAAGCAATTTTTCTCCAATCAAAGCATTGAAATTCTTTTGCGAACTTATAAATTCTTTAGCACTATTCTCAAAATCAGAGGGCATATTATTATAATTTCCATAAGAATTGTCGTAGGAATTACCATAATTATTAGAAGAATTACTAGGAAACGGCCTAGGATTAAAATTACCTCTATACGCGTTATTACCAAAATAGTTCCTACCAACAAAATTCACATCCATAGATTCATTATTAATCTCAATCAAAGTAGACAAATACATATCATTAGGATCAGTACGAGCACTCTTGCTAACAAATAATTTCATAAGCTCATCCATCTTTCCACTCAAAACATTAATCTCTTCAATTGCATGCACTTTTTACTAGTGGAAGATCTTTCGGTGTGCCACTAAGAATAATTAACCATAATATTATCTAGGAGTTTAGTAGATTCTCCTAAAGTAATTTCCATAAAAGTACCTCCCTTGGCCGAATCTAAAAGATTTCTAGAAGCAAAATTCAATGTGGCATAAAAGTTTTGTGTAATCATCCACAAATTCAAACCATTAGTAGGGAAATTTCTAATCATTAATTTCATCCTCTCCCAAGATTGTGCAACATGTTCATGATAAAGTTGCTTAAAATTCATAATATCGTTCCTAAGGGAGATGATCTTAGTGGGAGGAAAATACTTGGAAATAAAAGCATCTTTACACTTATTCCATGAATCAATACTATTCTTAGGCAAAGATGAAAACCAAGTTTTAGCACGATCTCGAAGTGAGAACGGAAATAGC
This sequence comes from Triticum urartu, assembly GCF_003073215.2. Classification (NCBI taxonomy): domain Eukaryota; kingdom Viridiplantae; phylum Streptophyta; class Magnoliopsida; order Poales; family Poaceae; genus Triticum; species Triticum urartu. The sequence continues at coordinate 352,677,247 of NC_053023.1, forward strand.
TTCAATTTAAAAATATCATTATCCACATCTTTTTCCTTTTTCATATCACACAAATCAATGAAATTATTGAGATGGGATGCGGTATCTTCATTGGGGAGGACGGAAAATTGATCTTTCATAACAAGATTCAGCAAAGCGATATTAATTTCACAATATTCCGCATTAGTAGCAGGAGCAATCGGAGTACTAATAAAATCATTGTTGTTGGTATTGGAAAAGTCACACAATTTGGTATTATCTTGAGCCATCGTGACAAAGCAAGCAATCCAACACACGAGCACACAAAAAGCAAGTGAAGAAGACGAACGGAAGAGGGGCGAAGAAAAGGAGAATCTTTTTGCAAATCGTTTTAGAAGTGGGGGAGAGGAAAACGAGAGACCAATGGCAAATAATGTAATGCGAGGGATGAGAGTTTATGATGGGTACTTGTTATGTCTCGGCTGGGCATAGATCTCTGATACGTCTCCAACGTATCTATAATTTTTGATTGCTCCATGCTATATTTATGTACTGTTTTGGACATTATTGGGCTTTATTATCCACTTGTATATTATTTTTGGGACTAACCTATTAACCGGAGGCCCAGCCCAGAATTGCTGTTTTTGCCTGTTTTAGGGTTTCGAAGAAAAGGAATATCAAACGGAATCCAAATGGAATGAAACCTTCGGGAACGTGATTTTCTCAACGAACAAGACCCAGGAGACTTGGAACCTACGTCAAGACACAAAAGAGGAGGCCACGAGGTAGGAGGCACGCCTACCCCCCCAGGCGCGCCCTCCACCCTCGTGGGGCCCCTGTTGCTCCACCGACGTACTCCTTCCACCTATATATACCTACATACCCCCAAACGATCAAAGACGGAGCCAAAAACCTAATTCCACCGCCGCAACTTTCTGTATCCATGAGATCCCATCTTGGGGCCTGTTTCGGAGCTCCACCGGAGGGGGCATCGATCATGGAGGGATTCTACATCAACACCATAGCCCCTCCGATGAAGTGTGAGTATTTTACCTTAGACCTACGGGTCCATAGTTATTAGCTAGATGGCTTCTTCTCTCTTTTTGGATCTCAATACAATGTTCTCCCCCTCTCTTGTGGAGAACTATTCGATGTAATCTTCTTTTTGCGTTGTGTTTGTTGAGACCGATGAATTGTGGGTTTATGATCAAGTCTATCTATTGAATCTTCTCTGAATTCTTTTATGTATGATTGGTTATCTTTGCAAGTCTCTTCGAATTATCAGTTTGGTTTGGCCTACTAGATTGATCTTTCGTACAATGGGAGAAGTGCTTAGCTTTGGGTTCAATCTTGCGGTGTCCTTTCCTAGTGACAGTAGGGGCAGCAAGGCACGTATTGTATTGTTGCCATCGAGGATAACAAGATGGGGTTTTCATCATATTGCATGAGTTTATCCCTCTACATCATGTCATCTTGCTTAAGGCGTTACTCGTTTTTAACTTAATACTCTAGATGCATGCTGGATAGCGGTCGATGAGTGGAGTAATAGTAGTAGATGCAGGCAAGAATCGGTCTACTTGTCTCGGACGTGATGCCTATATACATGATCATACCTAGATATTCTCATAACTATGCTCAATTCTGTCAATTGCTCAACAGTAATTTGTTCACCCACCGTAGAATACTTATGCACTTGAGAGAAGCCACTAGTGAAACCTATGGCCACCGGGTCTATCTTTATCATATTAATCTCCTACTACTTAGTTATTACCTTTGCTCTTTACTTTGCCTTTATTTTACTTTGCATCTTTATCACAAAAAACCAAAAATATTATCTTATCATATCTATCAGATCTCACTCTCGTAAGTGGCCGTGTAGGGATTGACAACCCCTATTCTCGTTGGTTGCGAGGATTTATTTGTTTTGTGCAGGTACGAGGGACTCGCGTGTAGCCTCCTACTGGATTGATACCTTGGTTCTCAAAACTGAGGGAAATACTTACACTACTTTGTTGCATCATCCCTTCCTCTTCGGGGAAAACCACCGCAGTGCTCAAGAGGTAGTGATGAAGACATGTATCTAGGGTAGGGACACGGACCTGACCAAAGAGTCCTACCCTAGGACATCCCTAGGAGAAGTCACCTTTCAATCGACTTAAAGGTATCCCACTCGACGGGCTCAAGACACTCGACCAGAAAGCTATCACTCGACCATGAAGCCAACCACTCGACCGCAAGGAGACCCACAGTCACTCCGCAGGCAAACGGTCAGCTGTTAAGTAGTCTTTATGGTCATCATAGCACTTTATTAGGGGCATTACCAGTAACGCCCAACCTTAAATGTACCTTAAACCCTGCATTACTGAGGGCAGGAGGGGGCCAGCGAACTCTATATAAGCCACCCCCCTCCTCAGTATGAAGGGTTCGCACCCCAGTTATTCACACGCTAGTAATCCAATCGACCGCCTCCGGGCACCGAGACGTAGGGCTGTTACTTCCTCCGCGAAGGGCCTGAACTCGTACATCTTGGTGTGTTTACAACTTCCCAATAGCTGAGATCTAGCCTCTCCATACTTACCCCCCTACATCACTGTCAGAGTTAGAACCACGACAGTTGGCGCCCACCGTGGGGCAGGAATCTTAGCGCCTGATTGGGGAAGTTGCGGTTTCTCTGATCCCCCTAATCATGGTTTCGTGCAGAGTTTTGGTGGAGGGCCGCGAGATCCGTCTCGGCGCGCTCACGTTCATCGCCGACGACTCCGCCTGGCTTCAAGAGGCGCCACTCGACGTCGACGCGCTCCCCGTCCGCGGTGCGATTCATTTCCGCGCATTCGTTCGTGGCGTCCTCCTGCGGCAGCCGTCGACCCAGTATCGGTCGGCCCCCGTATCATCTCCCCGCTCTGTCTCCCACTGGCACAAGCGCTCCGGTCGGTCGAGACTTCAGAGGTGGGTGAGGCATGCCGTGGCTCGCCAGTCGGCCACCCCACAAGTCGCGGCAATCGAGCCCGACGAATCCCTCTACGGCCTGTTCGATTTGTCGACTGGCTCCGCGGAGACCGCATCCGAGTGCGACAGCAGCGACCCAGCGGCTGAGATCCTGGCGGTCGATGGAACGCACAGTCCTCCCGGTTTCCCTCACGCCGATGGAGGCGCGGGCGGGGGCGGCCCGTCACATCCCCATGATGAGTATCTCCCCGAACCTCTCACGTCATCACAGCGAGAGGAGCTTCGCCGCCGGAACACGGACGCCCTCCGCACCCCTATCGTCGGAGAGTCCCCGAGGCCCGGGCCTTGGAGGACGCGCATTTGGCTAATTTGGACGAGCGCACTCGACTGGAGAATCTCCAGCGAGCACTCGACGAGCGAGCGCGTCAGCGGGCTCCCGAGTCTAGTCGACGCCAGCTCTTCCCGCCGACGCAGGTATATCGAACTCCAGTTCAGAATTTGGCCGCTGCGGCCCGTATAGCAGAATCAATTCAGCCCGCCCAGTCGGAGGCTGGCAGGGGCTTGTTACAGATCAGAGCGTTGCTCCGGGCGGCGGGAAACCAGAATTCCGCTGTTTCTCAGTCGCGGAACAGGATCCACAGTCGATCCGTTGCAACTGATACAGTCCAGTCGGCTCACAGCCCGCGGTCGCCCCCGAGGCATGAGGGATGTGGCGACCGGCATGATGAGTACGGAAGGAACGGGCAGTATGATCACCGATCCGATCGTGATGATCGACGTCGAGTGCCAACCCCTCCCCCGAGGAGTGGGTCATATGCGCCTCGACATCGAGATGACAGGCGCCCTCGTAGCGTTGGGCAGAGGGTTCCCGTCGACCCCAGGGACCCAGGCTTTGACGCGAGATCTGTCCTCGTTCAAGGCTTGGTTGACAGGAACAGGGCTCATCGGGAAGGCCAGAACAGAGATGCGCCCGCCAGCAGCAGAGTACATGCTTCAGGGCCAGAGTGTTTCAGTCGAGCCATCAGAGCCGCAGTGATTCCTCCCAATTTCAGGCTGGCGACTGGAATCAGCAAGTTCACCGGTGAATCTAAGCCTGACACTTGGCTCGAAGATTACCGAGTGGCTGTACAGATTGGCGGTGGCAATGATGAGGTGGCCATGAAGCATTTACCTCTCATGTTAGAGGGCTCAGCCAGAGCGTGGCTAAATCAGTTGGCACCCAGCAGCATTTACACTTGGGAGGATATCTCCTGAGTGTTTATCACAACCTTTGAGGAACATGCAAGCGACCTGCAGGCCTTACAGAGTTGCGGTCTTGCGTGCAGAAGCCGAATGAAACCCTGAGGGAATACATCCAGAGGTGGATCACACTGCATCACTCGGTTGAGAATGTGCCAGACCATCAAGCAGTCTGTGCCTTCAAGGAAGGCGTTAAATACAGAGAGTTGAATCTGAAGTTCGGTCGAACTGGAGAGATGTCTCTGAATCGGATGATGGAGATTACCACCAAGTACGCTAATGGTGAAGACGAGGACCGACTCCGGAGTGGCAAGCACAAGGCAGTCGCCCAAGAAACCGGAGGAAATTCCAGTCGGAAACAGAAGCGGAAGGCCGAGCCAGCCGCTCCCGGGGAGGCCCTGGCCGTAGCCCAGGGAAACTTCAAGGGAAAACCCAAGGGCACCTGGAAGCCCAAGAAAGTCAAGGATCAGGATGGAAGCGATGTTTTGGACCTGCCGTGTCACATCCACACCAAGAAAAATTCATGCAGTTTGTTTTTATCAAAGGCAAGAGTGTTCCATTAATTGTTGTCACTTTTGTTTACATACCAAATCCCCCAGTGGGTGACTTAGCTGCGAATCTGTTTCGCCTAAGTTTGAAAAAATCCTACCGAGTGGAGAGCAAACCTCCCACTCGGGGGCTTAGCTGCAGCCCAGTGCTCGCCTAAGTATTAAAAAAAATCCTACCGAGTGGAGAGCAAACCTCCCACTCGGGGGCTTAGCTGCAGCCCAGTGCTCGCCTAAGTGTTTAAAAATCCTACCGAGTGGAGAGCGATCCTCCCACTCGGAGGCTTAGCTGCAGTCCAGCACTCACCTAAGTTCTCTCACTTAGAGACTTAGCTGCGGTCCGGCACTCGCCTAAGTTTGAAAAAATCCTACCGAGTGGAGAGCGATCCTCCCACTCGGGGGCTTAGCTGCAGTCCAGCACTCGCCTAAGTTCTCTCACCTAGAGACTTAGCTGCAGTCCGGCACTCGCCTAAGTTTGAAAAAGTCCTACCGAGTGGAGAGCAAACCTCCCACTCGGGGGCTTAGCTGCAGCCCAGTGCTCGCCTAAGTGTTTAAAAATCCTACCGAGTGGAGAGCAAACCTCCCACTCGGGGGCTTAGCTGCAGTCCAGCACTCGCCTAAGTTCTTTCACTTAGAGACTTAGCTGTTGTCCGGCACTCGCCTAAGTTTGAAAAAATCCTACTGAGTGGAGAGCGATCCTCCCACTCGGAGGCTTAGCTGCAGTCCAGCACTCACCTAAGTTCTCTCACTTAGAGACTTAGCTGCGGTCCGGCACTCGCCTAAGTTTGAAAAAATCCTACCGAGTGGAGAGCGATCCTCCCACTCGGGGGCTTAGCTGCAGTCCAGCACTCGCCTAAGTTCTCTCACCTAGAGACTTAGCTGCAGTCCGGCACTCGCCTAAGTTTGAAAAAATCCTACCGAGTGGAGAGCAAACCTCCCACTCGGGGGCTTAGCTGCAGCCCAGTGCCCGCCTAAGTGTTTAAAAATCCTACCGAGTGGAGAGTAAACCTCTCACTCGGAGGCTTAGCTACAGCCCAGTGCTCGCCTAAGTACAAGACTCGACCCAATCCGCGAGTCGACCGCTACCTTCTCCCTCGGAGCTGCATCGCAAATACAAGATTATTCCAAGTGAAGATCAAGTTCCACTCGACGAATCAAACCGTGAAGATATCCAACGAGAAATCAAGTTCAGAAAAAGCCCAAAAGGTCCCAGACCTCAAAGTACTCGAGCCCTCGGCTCGGCGGAGTTTAAACGGTTACAAATCCACTCGGCATCCCGAGGTAAATTCAAAGTTTTTCACTCCTCGGGAGGAGGACTGGAAGGGGCGACGAACTCATCCAAGTCGATCCCGTCGGCAATGCGGGTGGCAGCAGCGATGAAGGTCTCCATGAAGTCTTGAAAGCTGTGCTTCCTGGTATTGGCAACTTGGATGGCCGCCAGCTTTTCTTCTCGCGCCTCCTTGCAATGGACGCGGACCAGAGACAGAGCGACATCAGCACCACATCTAGCAGAAGATTTCTTCCATTCCGCCACTCGACCTGGGACTTTGTTAAGTCGAGCCATCAGAAACTCGAGGTCGTTCTGAAGTGTCGTCCCAGGCCAGAGTGATGTGTCGATCCGCGACATCGCCACTTTTGGCCGAGCCAGATAGTCAACGACGCTGGCAGTACGAGACTCCAGACGGAGCACGTTCATTGCAGCCTCGTCCTTCACAAGAGAGTTAACAGGGTCCAAGCTTGGCTCCACTCGACTGGTCTCCTCTTCAAAATTCTGGCAAAGCTCTGCATACACGATCCAAGGATAAGTCAATTTTCATAGACTGAGTCGACACAAAAACTAGTCGGAACTGAATGTGCACCTTCAAGCTTAAGGTACAACTTCTTGGCGAGGCTCCCCAAGTAGCTCTCCAGGTCGTCCCTCCTGCGAGCGATGCCTTCCAGCTTCTCGCTCAGGGTGAGGTTCTCCTTCTTCCAACGTGAACACTCCCTGTTGGCTTCATTCAGAGCTGTCTTCAGCTTGCTATTCTCTTCTTCTAAGTGGTCGACCGAAGCCAGCTTCTATGCGGCCAGAGCGGTCTTGTCATCAGCCTCCTTACGGGCAACAGCCAAGTCCTGATCCTTCTTCGCCAGAGCTTCGTTCAGTTTTTCTGCGAAGAAATGATGATTGAATCGGAAATAACAAAAGGGTACTCAAGCCCATAGACTAACCAATCGACAAAGTCGTCTTACCTGCGGCGCCGTCTCTGACCTTCTGCAGCTCTGTTCTAGCCAGCTCTAGATCAAGGTTCAGTTGAATCTTCTGCTTCTCCAACTCAGTATAGCGAGCTACGAGTTCGCAGGATTTCTGTAAAAGCAAAATCAGTCGACAAACGTCCAAGATAAGTTGCTTCCGAGTAACTAAGGGACAATGACGACGTTTCTAAGACCACAGCCGAATCAAAAACATTCGATAGTAGTCTCGGGGACTACAACCAGTGGGTGCACTCAGCGTGCCCCACTGGTTTGACCAAAAAAAATTTCCACTCGACCTGGCCTGACCAAACCGAGTGAAGAAATACAGCTACAGCAACACAATGTAAAGACTACAGTCGACTGCCAGCAGTCCACCGTAGTCTCGGGAACTACACCCAGTGGGTGCACTTAGCGTGCCCCCACTTGTCCAAGGATTGGCAGACACACCCAGTGGGTGTACAGATACAAAGATCTTCAGAAAAGAGACTCTCCAAACAGCATATCATAACAGACCAAGTGTTGAGTCGACTGACCTGGACGTTGCTCTGAAGAGCCGAACTCGCGTCATAGGCTGCTTGGCTGGCCTCCCGAGCCATCTTCACTTGCTCCATCATGATCCCCGCCTGGCGTATAGCCTCCTTTGCAGCAGCCGCTTGGTCCTCAGGGACGGGGTATGTGGCAAAAAGCGAAGACGGATCCGCAGTCGACGACGAGGGCCGCGCACTCGCCAGAGGAACGGCGAAGGTCACTGAAGCCCGAGTGGTGTCACCACCATCCCGAGCCTCGGCCTCGGACGCCGGAGCGGATTGGGGGGTCTTGTCAGCCGACACCCTCTTGTGCCTCCTCACTCTCAACGGACCGTTGTCATCGTCATCCGGGAGGTCGATAACATGAGGAGAGGCTACAAAGGAAAGGTTCAATCGACCAGGGTTGCAATAAATGATCAGTCAACTCAAAGCAGAACGTCAGTAACCGTACCAGGGTTGGAGGTAACAGCATCCTCCATCTCTTGGTCACCGTCCTTGGCGGAGACCTCAGAAGTAGCAGCGCTGCAAATCTCGAAAGTCAGTCAGTTGGCTCAATGAATCGACCAAGGATCTGTCCATGGTCGACGAAGGAAAGCAAGTTTTATTATTACCCGGAAATGGTAGGGACAGCTATCTTCATCTTGGGCAGAGCCTTGGGCGGCTTGGACAGCATCGTGCGTGGGTGCTTGGGAACCTTCCCAATCGGCGTAGGAGAAGAGGTCCGAGGGCGTTTCGACGACTGCCCAACAGAATCAGTCGCCTTACCACATTCCCGCGCTGGGTCATGTGCGTGCTTGGACCGCCCCTCTGGGCGAGGGGGCTCGACCTCCTCCTCCTCCTCTTCACTGGAGTCAACGTCGTCGTCTCCCTCTCCTTCCCCGTTGGACTCTCACTCGCCTTGGTCGTCCCCACTCTCACCTCCGCTCGCCTCCCCTTCCTCAGTTGGCTCCTGAGCCCCGTTGGGCGTCGAGTACATCTCGGTGGTCACCTGGAAGACAATAGACAAGACGAAAGTCAATCGACCAACTCAAAGAAGACCAATGCAGAAAACAAGATTTCAGTCGGGAACATAAAGACATACCTGGTCCACCTCATACGAATTGTCGAGTGGAACCACCCTCCTGGCTCCTCGGGGGTTGTCTTTGTTCCCCGTAATGCTCGACAGCCACCCCTCCAGCATCTCGTCGGTGACCTCCTCCGGGTGGACCCGAGTGGTGTCGTCAAGGCCCGCGTACAGCCACATCGGGTGGTCACGGGCCTGGAGCGGTTGGATACGCCTCCGGAGGAAGACCTCCAGTAGGTCCATGCCAGTCACACCCTCACGGACGAGCTCAACCACTCGACCCGCCAACACTTTGACCTGGGCCCTTTCCTCCGGCGACACTTTCAGAGAAGCAGGCTTTTCAGCTCGGTCGAGAGAGAATGGAGGAAGTCCAGTCGACTGCCCTGGGGTCGCCTGGTCTTGACAGTAGAACCAGGTTGCCTGCCAACCGCGGACCGACTCTGGGAAAGTGATGGAAGGAAAACAACTCTTCCCCGCCAGACCCCCGCACAGCTGGATCACCTGCGTCCTCTCGTCACTCGACTTGACCTTCTTGACCGATTGAGAGCGACAGTTAAAGATGTGCTTGAAGAGTCCCTAGTGCGGGCGGCAACCCAAGAAGGCCTCGCACATAGAAATGTAAGCGGCGAGGTAGACGATGGAGTTGGGAGTGAAGTGATGGAGCTGCGCTCCGAAGAAGTTCAGAAAACTCCGGAAAAAGGGATGGGGCGGCAGAGAAAACCCTCGGTCGATGTGGGTGGCTAGGAGCACGCACTCACCGTCACGGGGTTGAGGTTCGATCTCTCCCCCCGGAAGACGCGCGGCTTGGTGGGGGATGACTCCCCCCTCGACCATGTCGTCGAGATCCTCTTGACGGAGCACCGACGGCATCCAGTCGCCCTGAATCCAACCTTTGGGCAGAGCGGTCCTAGAGGAGGATCCGCCCCGAGCCGATCTTCTTCCCTTCCCCTGCGCCGCCGCCTTCTTCGCGCGCTCCAGAGCGGAGGTCTTGCCCTTCGTCATCGTCGCCGGCGAGGTCTCGCACGAGCCTGCTGCGTTAGGGCGAGAACGGAGGTGGCGGAAGGACTTGCAAAGGGAGAGAGGAAGAAGAAAGGAGGAGAAGAGAGCGCACTGCTGGGAAACCCCGAGCCGGCGATTTATAAGGGACCGCTTCCGAGTGGCTGACAGGTAGGCCCAGGCCATCCAGTCAAATCCCGCAGCAGATGCGCACACAGTACGTGGTGAAAAGGCGACGCGGGGATCGAGGAGCTTCCGCTTTATCGCTTCCGATTACTGCGGCCGCTCCCGTCCCGCGCGCTTCCCAAAATCCGAATCCCGCGACATCCGCGGGCCACAAAACAACTTGTCAAAACAGAAGACCCCGATCGCGCCGGCGCTCGGTATGTCACAAGCAAAGAAATTCACTCGAAGAAAGGCCTAGAATGGATCAAGGCGACTGAAAAAGGTTGGCAACGTCATCCGTGACGATTGACCCAAAACGAGGCGCTCACGTAGCCCGAAGAACCAGTCGGAAAGATCTCCAACTCTTTCCCCACTCTAACCTCGATCCATTCGGGGGCTAATGATGAAGACATGTACCTACGGTAGGGACACGGACCTGACCAAAGAGTCCTACCCTAGGACATCCCTAGGAGAAGTCACCTTTCAATCGACTTAAAGGTATCCCACTCGACGGGCTCAAGACACTCGACCAGAAAGCTATCACTCGACCATGAAGCCAACCACTCGACCGCCAGGAGACCCACAGTCACTCCGCAGGCAAACGGTCAGCTGTTAAGTAGTCTTTATGGTCATCATAGCACTTTATTAGGGGCGTTACCAGTAACGCCCAACCTTAAATGTACCTTAAACCCTGCATTACTGAGGGCAGGAGGGGGCCGGCGAACTCTATATAAGCCACCCCCCTCCTCAGTATGAAAGGTTCGCACCCCAGTTATTCACACGCTAGTAATCCAATCGACCGCCTCCGGGCACCGAGACGTAGGGCTGTTACTTCCTCCGCGAAGGGCCTGAACTCGTACATCTTGGTGTGTTTACAACTTCCCAATAGCTGAGATCTAGCCTCTCCATACTTACCCCCCTACATCACTGTCAGAGTTAGAACCACGACAGGTAGCAAGAAGGATTTCTGGCGTCGTTGCCGGGGAGGTCTACGCAAAAGTCAACATACCAAGTACCCATCACATACCCTTATCTCCCGCATTACATTATTTGCCATTTGCCTCTCGTTTTCCTCTCCCCCACTTCACCCTTGCCGTTTTATTCGCCCTCTCTCTCTATCCTCTCTCTTTCTCTATTTGCCTCTTTTTGCCCGCTTGCTTTTTGTTTGCTTGTGTGTTAGTTTGCCTGCTTGTCACGATGGCTCTACCTAAATTTGGTGATCTCCACCTTAAAAGGTTAGAAGAGATCGAAAGCAATGTCAGGAGTTTTATGGTTTTGCAATTTGAACATAATAGTTTCTTCAGAAACGAGCTTAAGGAATAGAAAAGTTTTATGAGTTTTATGAATAAAGAGCTTGACGATATGTCTAAAGAATTCGATGGTTTAAGATCCCAGATTGCTTGTCTTGAGAAATTGACTGCTGAAATTTCGGATAAGCAGGCCACCTTAGTTAATAGGATGGCCGCTAAACCAGATTGCTATGAAAATAATGATGAAGATCTAAAAGTTATTTATGTGTCCCCTATTAAATTATTTTTTTGCAATATGAATCTTGATAATGATGGGACTGAATATGATCCACCTTTACCTATAAGGCGTTCCAAGAATTCAGAATTTTTTGATCTTGATGCTAAAATTGATAAAAGTGGGATTGAAGAAATTAAAACCCTAGATGTTGCTAAACCCACTATTATGGATTTCACGGAATTTAACTATGAAAATTGCTCTTTGATTGATTGTATTTCCTTGTTGAAATCCGTGCTAAATTCTCCTCATGCTTATAGTCAAAATAAAGCGTTTACTAAACATATCATTGATGCCTTGATGCAATCTTATGAAGAAAAACTTGAATTGGAAGTTTCTATCCCTAGAAAGCTTTATGATGAGTGGGAACCAACTATTAAAATTAAAATTAAAGATCATGAATGCTATGCTTTATGTGATTTGGGTGCTAGTATTTCCACAATTCCAAAGACTTTGTGTGATTTGTTAGGTTTCTGTGATTTTGATGATTGCTCTTTAAACTTGCACCTCGCGGATTCCACTATTAAGAAACATATGGGAATAATTAATGATGTTCTTATTTTTGCAAATAGGAATTATGTGCCCGTAGATTTTATTGTTCTTGACATAGATTGCAATCCTTCATGTCCTATTATTCTTGGTAGACCTTTCCTTAGAACGATTGGTGCAATTATTGATATGAAGGAAGGAAATATTAGATTCCAATTTCCATTAAGGAAAGGCATGGAACTCTTTCCTAGAAAGAAAACTAAATTACCTTATGAATCTATTATGAGATCCACTTACGGATTGCCTACCAAAGATGGCAATACCTAGATCTATCCTTGCTTGTTATGCCTAGCTAGGGGCGTTAAACGATAGCGCTTGTTGGGAGGCAACCCAATTTTATTTTTATTCCTTGCTTTTTGCTCCTGTTTAGTAATAAATAATTTTTCTAGCCTCTGTTTTTGTTGTGTTTTTTGTGTTTAATTAGTGTTTGTGCCAAGTAGAACCGTTGGGAAGACTTGGGGAAAGTCTTGTTACACTTGCTGTAAAAAACAGAAACTTTAGCGCTCACGAGAACTGCTGTCATTTTTATTTGGAAAGTGATATTTAGTTAATTATTTTTGCAGAAAATTAATAGATAAATTCCTCACGTCCACCAATTTATTTTAGAATTTTTGGGGTTCCATATCTTGCGCTAGCTACAGATTACTACAGACTGTTCTGTTTTTGACAGATTCTGTTTTTCGTGTGTTATTTGCTTATTTTGATGAATCAATGGCTAGTAAAATAGTTTATAAACCATAGAGAAGTTGGAATAAAGTAGGTGTAACACCAATATAAATAAATAATGAGTTCATTACAGTACCTTGAAGTGGTCTTTTGTTTTGTTTCGCTAACGGAGCTCACGAGATTTTCTACTTTGAGTTTTGTGTTGTGAAGTTTTCAAGTTTTGGGTAAAGATTTGATGGATTATGGAACAAGGAGTGGCAAGAGCCTAAGCTTGGCGATGCCCATGGCACCCCCAAGATAATCTAAGGACACCTAAAAGCCAAAGCTTGGGGATGCCCCGGAAGGCATCCCCTCTTTCGTCTACTTCTATCGGTAACTTTACTTGGAGCTATATTTTTATTCGCCACATGATATGTGTTTTTCTTGGAGCGTCTTGTATGATTTGAGTCTTTAATTTTTAGTTTACCACAATCATCCTTTCTGTACACACCTTTTGAGAGAGCCATACATGATTTGGAATTTGTTAGAATACTCTATGTGCTTCGCTTATATCTTTTGAGTTATATAGTTTTGCTCTAGTACTTCACTTACATCTTTTAGAGCACGGTGGTGGATTTGTTTTATAGAAACTATTGATCTCTCATGCTTCACTTAGATTATTTTGAGAGTCTTAAATAGCATGGTAATTTTCTTCAAATCCTAATGTGCTAGGTATTCAAGATTAGTAAAATTTCCTTATGAGTGTTTTGAATACTAAGAGAAGTTTGATGCTTGATGATTGTTTTGAGATATGGAAGTAATAATATCAAAGTCGTGCTAGTTGAGTAGTTCTGAAATTGAGAAATGCTTGTGTTGAAGTTTGCAAGTCCCGTAGCATGCACGTATGGTAAACGTTATGTAACAAATTTGAAAACATGAGGTGTTATTTGATTGTCCTCCTTATGAGTGGCGGTCGGGGATGAGCGATGGTCTTTTCCTACCAATCTATCCCCCTAGGAGCATGCGCGTAGTACCGAGCTTTTTGATGACTTGTAGATTTTTGCAATAAGTATGTGAGTTCTTTATGACTAATGTTGAGTCCATGGATTATACGCACTCTCACCCTTCCATCCTTGCTAGCCTCTTCGATACCGTGCATTGCCCTTTCCACATTGAGAGTTGGCACAAACTTCGCCGGTACATCCAAACCCCGTGATACGATACGCTCTTTCACACATAAACCTCCTTATATCTTCCTCAAAACAGCCACCATACCTACCTATTATGGCATTTCCATAGCCATTCCGGGATATATTGCCATGCAACCTTCCACTATTCCGTTTATCATGACACATTCATTATTGTCATATTGCTTAGCATGATCATGTAGTTGACATAGTATTTGTGGCAAATCCACCGTTCATAATTCTTTCATACATGTCACTCTTAGTCCATTGCATATCCCGGTACACCGTCGGAGGCATTCATATAGAGTCATCTTTTATTCTAGTATCGAGTTGTAATCATTGAGTTGTAAATAAATAGAAGTGTGATGATCATCATTTTCTAGAGCATTCTCCCAAGTGAGGAATTATAAAAAAAGAGAGAAAGGCCATAAAAAGAGAGAAGGCCCAAAAAATGAGAGAAAAAGAGAGAAGGGACAATGTTACTATCCTTTGCCACACGTGTGCTTCAAAGTAGCATTGTAATCTTCATGATAGAAAGTTTCTTGTTTTGTCACTTTCATATACTAGTGGGAAATTTTCATTATAAAACTTGGCTTGTATATTCCAACAATGGGCCTCCTCAAGTGCCCAAGGTCTTCGTGAGCAAGCAAGTTGGATGCACACCCACTTACTTTCTTTTGTTCAGCTTTCATACATTTATAGCTGTAGTGCACCCGTTGCATGGCAATCCCTACTCCTTGCATTAACATCAATCGGTGGGCATCTTCATAGCCCATTGATTAGCCTCATTGATGTGAGACTTTCTGCTTTTTGTCTTCTCCACATAACCCCCCTCATTATATTCTATTCCACCCATAGTGCTATGTCCATGCCTCGCGCTCATATATTGCGTGAAAGTTTATAGGTTTGAGATTACTAAAGTATGAAACAATTGCTTGGCTTGTCATCGGAGTTGTGCATGATGAGAGCATTCTTGTGTGACGAAAATGGAGCATGACTAAACTATATGATTTTGTAGGGATGAACTTTCTTTGGCCATGTTATTTTGAGAAGACATAATTGCTTAGTTAGTATGCTTGAAGTATTATTATTTTTATGTCAATATGAACTTTTGTCTTGAATCTTTTGGATCTGAATATTCATACCATAATTAAGAAGAATTACATTAAAATTATGCCAAGTAGCACTCCGCATCAAAAAATCTGTTTTTATTTACCTACTCGAGGACGAGCAGGAATTAAGCTTGGGGATGCTTGATACGTCTCCAACGTATCTATAATTTTTGATTGCTCCATGCTATATTATCTACTGTTTTGGACATTATTGGGCTTTATTATCCACTTTTACATTATTTTTGGGACTAACCTATTAACCGGAGGACCAGCCCAGAATTGTTGTTTTTTGCCTGTTTAGGGTTTCGAAGAAAAGGAATATCAAACGGAGTCCAAACGTAATGAAACCCTCAGGAACGTGATTTTCTCAACGAACAAGACCCAGGAGACTTGGAACCTATGTCAAGACACAAAAGAGGAGGCCACGAGGTAGGGGGCACGCCTACCCCCCCCCCCAGGCGTGCCCTCCACCCTCGTGGGGCCCCTGTTGCTCCACCGACGTACTCCTTCCTCCTATATATACCTACGTACCCCCAAACGATCAAAGACGGAGCCAAAAACCTAATTCCACCGCCGCAACTTTCTGTATCCACGAGATCCCATCTTGGGGCCTGTTCCGGAGCTCCACCGGAGGGGGCATCAATCACGGAGGGCTTCTACATCAACACCATAGCCCCTCCGATGAAGTGTGAGTAGTTTACCTCAGACCTACGGGTCCATAGTTATTAGCTAGATGGCTTCTTCTCTCTTTTTGGATCTCAATACAATGTTCTCCCCCTCTCTTGTGGAGAACTATTCGATGTAATCTTCTTTTTGCGGTGTGTTTGTTGAGACCAATGAATTGTGGGTTTATGATCAAGTCTATCTATGAACAATATTTGAATCTTCTCTGAATTCTTTTATGTATGATTGGTTATCTTTGCAAGTCTCTTCAAATTATCAGTTTGGTTTGGCCTACTAGATTGATCTTTCTTGCAATGGGAGAAGTGCTTAGCTTTGGGTTCAATCTTGCGGTGTCCTTTCCCAGTGATAGTAGGGGCAGCAAGGCACGTATTGTATTGTTGCCATCGAGGATAACAAGATGGGGTTTTCATCATATTGCATGAGTTTATCCCTCTACATCATGTCATCTTGCTTAAGGCATTACTTTGTTTTTAACTTAATACTCTAGATGCATGCTGGATGGCGGTCGATGAGTGGAGTAATAGTAGTAGATGCAGGCAGGAGTCAGTCTACTTGTCTCGGACATGATGCCTATATACATGATCATACCTAGATATTCTCATAACTATGCTCAATTATGTCAATTGCTCAACAGTAATTTGTTCACCCACCGTAGAATACTTATGCTCTTGAGAGAAGCCACAAGTGAAACCTATGGCCCCCGGGTCTATCTTTATCATATTAATCTCCTACTACTTAGTTATTTCCTTTGCTCTTTACTTTGCCTTTATTTTACTTTGCATCTTTATCACAAAAATACCAAAAATATTATCTTATCATATCTATCAGATCTCACTCTCGTAAGTGGCCGTGTAGGGATTGACAACCCCTATTCGTGTTGGTTGCGAGGATTTATTTGTTTTGTGCAGGTACGAGGGACTCGCGCGTAGCCTCCTACCGTATTGATACCTTGGTTCTCAAAAACTGAGGGAAATACTTACGCTACTTTGCTGCATCATCCCTTCCTCTTCGGGGAAAACCAACGCAATGCTCAAGAGGTAGCAATCTCCCCGGCGACGGCGCCAGAAATTCTTCCTGCTACCTCTTGAGCATGTGTTGGTTTTTCCCTTGAAGAGGAAAGGGTGATGCAGCAAAGTAGAGTAAGTATTTCCCCTAGCTTTTGAGAACCAATGTATCAATCCAGTAGGAGACAACGCAACAAGCCACCGAATACCTACACAAACAAACACCAACTTGCTCCCAACGTGACAAAGGGGTTGTCAATCCCTTCAGGGTTATTTGCAAAGTGAAATCTGATATAGATGGATAAACGGTAAAGTAATATTTTTGGTATTTTTGGTGTATGGTACGGAAAGTAAAAGATTGCAAAGAAAGTAAATAGGAAACTAAAATTGTAGATCGGAAACTTATATGATGGAAAATAGACCCGGGGGCCATAGGTTTCACTAGAGGCTTCTCTCAAGATAGAAAATATTACGGTGGGTGAACAAATTACTGTCGAGCAATTGATAGAAAAGCGCAAAGTTATGATGATATCTAAGGCAATGATCATGAATATAGGCATCACGTCCGTGTCAAGTAGACCGAAAAGATTCTGTATCTACTACTATTACTCCACACATCGACCGACTCCTGCCTGCATCTAGAGTATTAAGTTCATAAGAACAGAGTAACGCATTAAGTAAGATGACATGATGTAGTGGGATTAACTCAAGCAATACGATGAAAACCCCGTCTTGTTATCCTCGATGGCAACAATACAATACGTGTAGGTTCTCCTTCTGTCACTAGGATCGAGCACCGCAAGATTGAACCCAAAGCTAAGCACTTCTCCCATTGCAATAAAAACCAATCTAGATGGCCAAACCAAATCGATAGTTCGAAGAGACTTGCAAAGATATCAAATCATGAATATAAGAATTCAGAGGATATTCAAATAATATTCATAGATAAGCTAATCATAAATCCACAATTCATCGGATCTCGGCGAACACACCACAAAAAAGTATTACATTGAATAGATCTCCAAGAACATAGAGGAGAACTTTGTATTGAGAATCAAAGAGATAGAAGAAGCCATCTAGCTACTAGCTATGGACCCGTAGGTCTGTGGTAAACTACTCACGCTTCATCGAAGAGGCAATGGTGTTGATGTAGAAGCCCTCCATGGTCGAATCCCCCTCCGGCAGGATGCCGGAAAAGGCCCCTAGATGGGATCTCACGGGTATAGAAGGTTGCGGCGGTGTAAAAGTGGTTTTGTGGCTCCCCTAGAAGGTTTTGGGGTATTTTAGAATATATAGGCGGAAGAAATAGGTCGGTGGAGTCACGAGGGGCCCACAAGGGTGGGTGCATGCCCTACCCCCCTGGGCGCGCCCTCCAACCTTGTGGCCGCCTTGTGGCTTCTCTGACTTGCACTCCAAGTCCTCTGGATGTCTTCTGGTCCAAGAAAAATCATCGCGAAAGTTTCATTCCGTTTGGACTCTGTTTGGTATTCCTTTTCTGTGAAACTCTAAAACAAGGGGAAAATAGAAACTGCCACTGGGCTCTAGGTTAATAGGTTAGTCCCAAAAATCATATAAAATAGCATATTAATGCATATAAAACATCCAAATAGACAATATAATAGCATGGAACAATCAAAAAATATAGATACGTTGGAGACGTATCAGATATCACAGAGGAAGAAGCCACTCCTTTGGTGATAGATGATCGTGAGGATGGGGAACAACAGAAGTGGATGATCGCCAGAAAGGTTCTTCATAGGAACATACTACATATCTAGACCATCACCAATGCTCTTCGCCCAGCATGGGGAAACCCTAAAGGTTTGGTATTCAGATCAGTAGGGGAAACATATTTGTTGCTGAATTTGCCACTAAGAGAGATTATGATCGTGTGTGGGAGGGATCCCCTTGGCACATCAGCAAGCATGCAGTAATTTTATCTGAATTTGTTGATTGCATGAGGCCGTCTGAACTCAGATTTGAGAGCCTCCAGGTTTGGGCAAGAGTTGTAAATTTACCGTCTAATCTACGGAATGATGCCTGGAGTGATGAGATCGCTAAGCAAATAGACAAGCAAGCAGCCATGATGCATTTTGATCATGTACGAGGATTCTTGCGTGCAAGAGTCACCTTGGATGTCAGGAAACCGTGAGGTGGTGGATCTTGATTGAGTTGGCAAAATGAAAGAGAACAGATGCGTATGACATACAGTACGAGAATATCCCACACTTCTATTTCTCTTGCGGCCGTTTGGGTCATGCGGATTTACATTGTTCGATGCCAGGTACAAGGGACGCTAATGGAGATCTTCCTTTTGGAAAGAGTTTACGGCCACTGGAAGAACGCAAATGTACGGGGTCTACTGACAGCTCGACTAGAGAGCAGAATTTAGCAAGTAATAGGAAGCAAGAAACAACTCAGTCGAGTACGGCAGGAAAGGCCGGAGTTGAGGCTAACTCCTCTGTCAAAACAAATAAGAATAAATGTAAGGGAGGAGGAGAGCCAAAGCAGGTTTATCGGAGGGTTCACCAGCAACTTTTGTTAACTAACAACGAGCATGGAGGGGAAACGGTGCTGCCAGGAGACCAACAAAATGGTGCTGAGCTGACAAATACAGGGGCATAAGATGAGCTTATCATCGAACGAGAGAAGAAGAAAAAGCGACCTACTCCAAAAAATTCTAGTTCCTCGATAGCGGCTGCGAGACAGCCCTGCCAGGACCAATGAATGCCATGAGTTGGAACTGTCGAGGGCTTGGGAACCCTGCGATAATTCATGAGCTTCGCAAGATTGTGAAGCAAGAAGGTCTCGCCCTTCTCTTCGTGATGGAAACGGAGATTAGGGGGAAAGAGTGGAAAGTTTGTGAGCTCACTTGGGCTATGTAGGATGTTTCGCGGTTGATAGTGATGGACTCAGTGGGGGTATTGGCCTGACCTGGAATGAGGAAGTACATGTTGAACTCAATAACTACAGCCAAGCACACAAAGATGTGACTGTCAAAAGGAAGAATTATGATCATCCTCCCTGGCGGTTCACAGGTTTTTACGGGGAACCAAGAGCAGAGAACATGCATCACAGCTGGGAGTTCCTTTGTACTTTGTTTGCTATCAGAGATGAGGGGTGGGTATGCATGGGTGATTACAACGAAACTCCTTTTCCAGAAGAACACTTCAGTGTGCATGCCAGACCAGCATGGCAGATGCAAGCATTTCGAGATGTAGTAGATCACTGCTCTCTTCAGGATTTAGGCTAGAGAGGAGTACCGTTTACATGGGCCAACAACCAACAGGGCAATGCAAATGTTAAGGCTCGACTTGATCGAGCTCTGGCCAACCCAAAGTTTTAAGAGTTGTTTGAATATTCCAGTTTAAAACATATTAGTTATACGGCCTCAAATCATTGTTATGTTATTGCCGAATTAAGATATGTTCCTTCGAACGCTTGGCCCCATGCTCAACATTCGTTTCATTACGAGAATGTGTGGCATACCCACCCTGAGTACGACACCTTTATAAAAAAATTGTGGATTCCGGGGTGTTGCGAACGCAACATGCAATTTCAAAAAATTTCCTACGCTCATGCAAGATCTATCTAGGATATGCATAGAACCGAGAGGGGAAGAGTGTGTCCACGTACCCTCATAGACCAAAAGCGGAAGCGTCAGCTTAACGCGGTTGATGTAGTCGGACGTCTTCTCGATTCAACCGATCAAGCACCGAACGTACGGCACCTCCAAGTTCTGCACATGTTTAGATCGATGACGTCCCTCGAACTCTTGATCCAGCAAAGTGTCGAGGGAGAGTTCTGTCAGCACGACGGGGTGTGACGGTGATGGTGAACTGATCCGCGCAGGGCTTCGCCTAAGCACTACGTGAATATGACCAGAGGTGTAAACTGTGGAGAGGGGCACCGCACACGGCTTGGAACAATTGATGTGTGTTAGAGGCGCCCCCACCCCCGTATATAAAGGAGGGAGAGGTGAGGAGGCCAGCCCTAGGCGCGCCCCAAGTAGGGGAGTCCTACTTGGGCTCCTAGTAGGATTCGCCCCCCCCCTTTCCTTTTACCGAAAGGGGAAAGGGGCGAGGAGAGAGAGGAGGAGAAGGAAAGGGCCCCCTCCCCTAGTCCAATTCGGACTCCTCCCTTGGGGGAACCCCTTGTGGGCTGGCTTGCCTCCCTCCTATGGCCCATATCTTCCCCCAGGGTTCTGGTAACCCCACCGGTAATCTAATATGTACCCGATACATTCCGAAACACTTCCGGTGTCCGAATACTGTCATCCAATATATCAATATTTACCTCTCAACCATTTCGAGACTCCTCATCATGTCTGTGATCTCATCCGGGACTCGGAACAACATTCAGTCACCAAATCACATAACTCATATAATACAAATCATCATCGAACATTAAGCGTGCGGACCCTACGGGTTCGAGAACTATGTAGACATGACCGAGACACCTCTCAAGTCAATAACCAATAGCGGAACCAGGATGCTCATATTGGTTCCTATATATTCTACAAAGATCTTTATAGGTCAAACTGGAATGAAAACATACGTCATTCCCTTTGTCATCGGTATGTTACTTGCCCGAGATTCGACCGTCGGTATCTTCATACTGAGTTCAATCTTGTTACCAGCAAGTCTCTTTACTCGTTCTATAATGCATCATCCCGCAACTAACTCATTAGTCACATTTCTTGCAAGGCTTATCATGGTGTGCATTACCGAGAGGGCCCAGAGATACCTCTTCGATACTCGGAGTGACAAATCCTAATCTCGGTCTATGCCAACCCAACAAACACCTTCAGAGTTACCTGTAGAGCATATTTATAATCACCCGGTTACGTTGTGACGTTTGATAGCACACAAGGTATTCCTCTAGTAATCTGGAGTTGCATAATCTCATAGTCAAAGGAATATGTA
This sequence comes from Triticum urartu, assembly GCF_003073215.2. Classification (NCBI taxonomy): domain Eukaryota; kingdom Viridiplantae; phylum Streptophyta; class Magnoliopsida; order Poales; family Poaceae; genus Triticum; species Triticum urartu. Next base: position 352,698,548 of record NC_053023.1, read on the forward strand.
TAAGTCATGAAGAAAGCAATAGCAATAAAACTTAACGATCATTATGCTAAGCTAACGGATGGGTCTTGTCCATCACATCATTATCCTAATGATGTGATCCCATTCATCAAATGACAACTCATGTCTATGGTCAGGAAACTTAACCATCTTTGATCAACGAGCTAGTCTAGTAGAGGCTTACTAGGGACACTGTGTTTTGTCTATGTATTCACACATGTATCACACTACAAAAAATACACTTCCGTGATGATACGTGTTTGTCACAGTAGGTCGCTTTTTTGTCATGCATGTACACCCATGACAAATTTATGACAGAATCAAGATAGTCATACCTGTGCTGTCGTAGAAGTGTTCCATGACATTACCAAAATTATCATCACGGAAGTGTCCACTTCCATGACGATAAATCGCGCGTCACAGAAGTGCTTTCGTCAAGGGTGACCGACACGTGGCATCCACCGTAATGGAACGCCGTTAAGCTATCGGGTCGGGTTTTGGATCCGATAACCCGTTAACAGCCCCGACCAATGGGGATTTTCCACGTGTAAAATCATCATTGGCTGGAGGAAACACGTGTCGGCTCATCGTTGGGACAGATGTCAACCACTCATTGGACGGAAGGCGCCTATGATACATCGACACATGGCACGACCCAACAGAGGCCCATTCCTGTGAAAAGTCCGGCCCGTTTGACTTGGTCAAAAGGTGGCGGGCCGGCCCATGGAAAACCTGTTAACGGCCTGTTCGCATATAGCCCATTTACAGCCTGCTAACCCAAGGCCTGTTACGCCCTATCCGAATTAGGCCCAGTAGCGTCATCTGGGCCATCCAATATGATTCCAGCCCATTTTCACTTCTGGCCCATGTATGGCCCATGACGTCTTTCGGCCCATATGAGGCCCTATGTAACTCTTGGCCTATTAACGGCCCGTGGTGAAACTGGCCCGTAATGAACAGTGTATCACTTTACACCCATTAACAGCCCGTGGTGAAACTGGCCCATAATGAACAGTGTATCACTTTATACCCATTAACGGCCCGTTATTCTGTTGGGCCGTCTCCAGCCCATGTTATCTTTCGGCCTTCTCAAAGCCCATTTATTCTTGGGCTCATTTCCAGCATTCGTTTACTTACGACTCGTTACTGTCATTTTCTACTTGTGGGCCAAATTCAGCCCGTGGTTACAGTCGGCCCGTTTGTGGTCCGTTAATACGTTGGGCCATTTTCATAGCGTCATCAAATACGGCCTATTACCGATGGCCTGTTACGGTCGGCCCATGAACGGACGATTCTAACTCTAGCCCGTTTACGGCCATAATGCGGCCTGTTATTGGCCCATGTTTGGCCAATCGATCATACGGCCCGTATAAAGCCCATTGATGATACGGCCCGTAGAAGGCCCATTGTTTTTACGGCCCGTAGAAGGCCTACTGTTTATACGGCCCGTAGAAGCCCCACTGTTTCTACGGCCCGTAGGAGGCCCAGCGTCACTACAGTAAATATTAGCCCATGGTTATTGTGGCCTAGTTTTAAAAAATAGGTTATTGCAGCCACTAGTTAACCGCGGAAAAAGAACTGCAATGACTACAAGCAAACAAATAAACAAGACAACAAGGAAATAAATAAGCAAGCAACTAACGCTAGGCTATCACGGCTATTACACATATTACATCCACTGGGCATCAAAGTTCGCCACCAGTGCAAATATAGGGAACAAAGCAGCATATCATATACACTGGTCATCAAAATTGGCCACCAGTGCAAATAAACGCGGCAGCAAAACAAGAGCATAACTGAAACAACTTCAGAAGAGCTCAAGAAACGTTACCATGGGTATCCACCATGCTGGCAATAAGCTTAGCAAGCTGATTAGCTTTGTCCTGTTTGGCGCTAAAATCCTCCAACGCTTGTTGTTGCACTAGAAAGTATGCATCTGAATGCTCCAGGGACTTCCGCAGTCCTTCCGCTTCTTGTCGCAGCACAGTTGATCGATGTCTTTCAGCTTGTAGTTGAGACTCAAGAAACTGAACTGATTCAGACAGTGAGTTTGAATAGCTTGTGCAAGCGGTAGTGGCCAGTAACTCCAGCACTAAACCAAGACAGGATGTGTCACTATCCTGAACCTTATCTGCATTACTTCCTTTACCGTTGCTTAATAAGGCACTCTTCCCCAATATTCTGTCAGCATTCTAAAAGAAGAAACAAGCAGACACATAACAAGTTTAGCATGTACTAGTATATGAAACTCATTTCGGTGAACCAGTTCATTAGTAAGGTGGACAGGATTAAACTACCAAGTCTTCTATTGCCGAGTACTAGTACATAATAAAAGAATCAAACAAACATATATCTATGTCCTATGGTAGCAATGGAATCTTAAATTAGAACAGTTGTTCTTCAGGTTTAGGCACTTGTTCTACATGAACAGAGTACAGTAAGATGCAAGAATATAATACTTAAAAATAGAAAATGAGCTCATAGACCTTACCACATTCTTGGTTCGGGACCAGTACAGAACAAGGCATTCCCAGTCATCATCCAGTAAATGTTTCTCAGGAGAACATAAAGGAATTTGATGAGTTTCTTTGCCGGTGAAGTACGTTTTCTTCAGGTAATTCCGATACTGCCACCAAGCATTCTTGAAGATAGCAGAGGTATTAGCACAGGTTACCTCATCCTGAGTTTCCAAATCGGTCCTTCTCTATAGAGAAAAATGGGAAAATTCGATGTATTATAACCATCATGGAGGTAGGATGTATGGGACGAAGCAAAGTAATTGCCATGAATAACATTACTTACACATAACTCCTGGACAAACACCTGCAACTGGCATTTTCCTTCATCTTCAGTATAATATTTCCAAGATGGGAAGATACGCACATATGATTTAACAACATCAAATGCGATAGATGCTAAACTACGACTAGCTGGTTGTGCTTCCTCCATAGGAATAGGCGTACTAACTGGTGGAGTTGGGGTTCGCCGTGATAGTACTGGCCCTATGGGCACTTGAGCCGCCTTACTAACTGCTCTTGTTTGGGAGCTCTGTGGTGGAGATGGTGCTGTGTCAACAGGAACTGGGTTACTATCGGCTGGGGTTGGGGTTAGATTGGGTGAAGTTGGTTCTCTGTCCATCGTAGTAGGGGTACAATCTGCGAGAGTTTGGGTTATGTGTGGTAGGGCTGGTTCTTGTGCATGTACAACCGGGGTGCTATCTCCACCAGGAGGTAGCACTGTTTTATTTGAAGACCATGTTTTTAGTCCGCTAGATACTAGCATCACCCGCTCCAATTCAAATGGCTGATAAACAGGAAACATAGTTAAATGTACAGACATTGTATGAGAGATAGATGCAATAGATAGTGTGGAAAAAAGAGGGCATGAAATAGTTGACATGCATATTGTTTAACTAAAACGGATAGCATGACATAATTTCACATATATGATGTCTATCTAAACTGGATAGCATAGCATAACATAATTCAAAGATATGATGAATAACTAAATAGGATCGCATGACATAATTCACCTACATGTTATCTAAGTAATCAGGATCGCATCATTTAATTCACATATGTGATTTATATGCTAAACAGAGGGCATTCGAGATGATGTCTGAACTAAGAACATGGTGTTGAATATTGTGTATATGATGTCTAAACTATGCAATGCAAGACACCGTATGCATGGTATGAGCAGTATAACCGTGCCAAGTTAGAGCATACACCTCAGTGGGGGAATAGGACTGGTCATCTGTCTCTGAATCCATCTCTGAGGAGCTATCGGGACCCAACAAGAGATCTGCTTCGACGGGTAGCACTGTCTGCTCCGAAGGCCTTGTTTTGACTCCAGATTTTTCCATCTCCCACGCAAATGGCTGATTCACAGGAAGAGTAGTTTAATGTACAAACATTGTCGACAAATGGAAATGTAATGAAGAAAAGGATGGGCAAGATATCATTCAAATATATGATGCCTGGTTAAATAGGATGGCATTGCACATTTCACATATATTATGGCTGGCTAAAAGACATGAGACTGCATAATTCCCATATATGATATAGAAACTAAACAGGTGGCATTACAGAACATGTCTAAACTAAGCAGATGACATATATGATGTTAAAAGTAGGCACTGCAAGGCAACATATGCATGATATGACTAACATCATCATGCCAAGGTAGAGCAAACACCTTGGGGGGTAAATAGGAGTGGTCAGCGGCGTCCGAATCCGCCTCAGAACAGATATCTTCCTCTGGATTACAATCTGGAGAGGGGTGGGGAGGGTTTGCCATTGAACCCACCATGGAGCGATGTCTGCATGACATTGTATTGCCGCACAAAAGTCTTCTCTTTTTCTCTACATGTTCAGCATGACTGTGTACAATATCTGACATGCATACGAAAAAAATATGGTGAGATTATGTAAGGAGAGCATGCAGAAATTTAGAGTGATGGTAACAACCAGTGGATCAATGTTTTTCCGTTGAACCAAAATAGCCCTAATGGATCGACATGAATGTATAGTAATAAGTGATGCAACAAGTGTACAACCTCTTTGCCGTAGCCGTGTCGACCTCAGCATCATTGGGTTGGTCGCTGAAGCAGTTGAGGCAGAGGTGGTTGTCGGAGGTGTGGAGGAAGATTTGAGGAATCTGTAGACGGCGTCCAGGGCACTGCTTTGTTGTGACAGATCGTTCTGTCATTGGAGCAGCTCCGGTGAGCCGTAAGACGTCAAGGCTGAAGCAGCACAAGACAGACATCATCAATCTCAAGTGGGATTCTAATAGCATCTCTAATAGATGATGTAAAATGGATGTAAAATTAACATCACCAAAAACCACCTGACTACAACAGATGAGGTAAAAACTGTTGACTCTGAACTTAACTGTCGAAACTGAAATTTACTGTGGAATCTGAATGCTACTGTCGAAACTGAACGCAATGGTAGCAGAGAGGCACTTGACATGTAGTTTAGGGAGGGCCTACAGTTCATCTTCAACCTGCACCCCCCTGAGCCGCCAGCCACCACCGGCCGAACCGCCGGCCCCAGCGCCGCCTCGCCGCCCCGAAACAACTCGCCACCGCCGCCCCGGCCAGCCCTCTAGGCCCCCCGTCCCCACCCTGAACCCTAAGATAGATAGTGGGGTACCTCTCCAGTGAGCCTCCGTCCCCGCTACGGGTGGTTCTTCCTTAACTCCAGCGAGCCCCCAACCCCTGAAAATCGACTGACCCAAAAGTCGATTCAGTCGACTGAAGTGTGGCTTAATCGGAGCAGAGCAGCAGCACGAGCGAGGGGGAGAGCAGCAGCAGCAGCTGGGCGAGCGAGCGATCGAGAGAGAGCCGGGGCAGCAGCAGCAGATCCGGCTCGTATGGACGCCGCTGCCGAAGGGGCCTCACACTGGGGGAGAGCCGCCGTGGAGATGTCGCCCGCGACGCCGGCTTCAAGGTAGCCGCTCCATGGGGGTGCGGGATGGAGCACCGCCGGCGCCGGGAGGTCGAGTTAAGGAGAAGGTGCGATGCGATGAGTGTACAACCTCTTTGGTGGCGCCGAGTAGGCCTCAGCTTCGTCCGAGGAGTCGGTGAGGATGTTGTGGTTCCGGTGGAGCAGGTTAAGGCGGTGCTATGGGGATGGAGCAGCCGCGATAGACGAGGCGATCGTCGGAGCAGCTCCTTGGAGGTGGAGGACGGGGCGGCTGAACCGGCAGGACGGCGAGATGGACGACGGATCCTCATTCGGGGAGGTGGACGAGGGACGTCGAGTTGTTGCGCTGGACGATGTCGTCGGGGAAGAGGCTCCGGCTGGGCAGCGGTGACGTGGCGGACGGAGGAGGGTGGGGTTTCGCGGCTGGAGCGGAGAGGTTATGGCGGCCTGGGATTTCGAATGGCAAAAAGGGGGCGATGGGAGGGGTGAAGCATGACTTAGGAATGCGCTTGTCCAAAATGTAGGGTGTGTTACAAAAGTACCCCCCACCGATTTGAACTAGCGGCCCTTTCGGCTCAGGGTTAGAAGGGGGATTTCGCGTGTCGGGATTTGGCAGCTCGAGGGAGCTTTCGCGTGTGTTGTAATTTCGGGATAGCAAGGCGCGAGTTTTGGGAGCACAATATCTGAATTTTCGGGATATAACAAGACGCGGGTTGAATTTTAGGGACAAGCCTAACATGTAGTAATATTGTACTTGTACGTACCAAATCAATTCGCACTTCCCTCAACCAAAAAGAAAACGAAAAAATAAAACTATTCACACCACACAAAGAGAGAGTCTTGCCCCGTTTTACTATACAAATGCTATTCAAAGCTACTCCCTCCTTCCATCTATATAGGGCCTAATGCATTTTTCGATGCTAACTTTGACCAAATATTAGAGCAATGATATATGACATGCAACTTACACAAAGCACACCGTTAAATTCGTCTGTGAAAGGTTCTTTCAATGATATAATTTTCACATTGTGCATGTCATGTACTATTAATCTTGTCAATAGTCAAAGGCGGTCTTAAAAATCTCATTACGCCCTATATAGATGGAAGGAGGGAGTATGAATCCATGTTATGTCCGATTAAATTTTTTCACTTGCTGTATAATGCATGTAACCTAGTCATACCAACATTTTAGTGCATTCCAAATGTCTATACTACCGCTGCAATTCGAACTAAATTCGAATTCGTTTCTCTATTTCAATAAGAATCTACAATCATGATTGTTGCCAACTTCAACCATCATAGTTTCCTTGCTATCCGCCAGATATAAATCAGACGGCCTATAATGCAAGATGGCAGGCACACCATCATCAACAACTCCGTTTTTTATAAGAGTAGAGATAAAACATATTAAATGTAGTATACCATGTTCATAACCACACCATGTGTATCACCGTTATATATATTCACACATCCGTCGGTTTGAAACACTATGATAAATTCTTCAAATATCCGAATTCACTTTTTATAATGAAGTATATATGATCTCTATTCGTCTTTTACACCCACACAACCCTCTTATCTTTGTAGCTAGCGCTAACTTTCTCTTGTGCATGCACACGCCCGCATCCCTCTCACCCTACCTCAGCATTCTCTAGCTCCATCGCGCAAATTCGTCTTTTCACTTTAGGTCGTTCACCCACGGTGTGTGTAGGCCCCCCAGCTCCTTCTTTACGGCACACATCGATCGATATGCCTCTCTAGCCAGGTGTGCCTAGCACAAACACAAGCTTCCCCTCTTCTCTTGTCACCGTCCATGCCTCACTCCCAGCACTCTTTTCATCGTTCTCGTACTCGCACACTCCTCCCCCTTGATATAGTATGCCTCTCGTACCACCTCCTACATGCATCCATCTCTCTCTATCCTTCTCCTCGTGCCTCATTTGCTTCTAACACACACATGCATGTATACCGATCGATCTCCCAACATATACCTAGATCGACTTTAACTACCCCCCCCCATCAATCGACGTACCTCACAAGTTATGTCTCTCCTTTATCTTACAAAGGGCGATTGATCTTCCTATGTAGTTACGTCTGCTTACCACAGCCACATCGTCCCCCCTCATCATTCGTGCATGCCTCCTGACCCGTCTCTCACACGCACGTGCATAGACAACAAGCAGCCATCTCCTCTCTTATTGATATTGCGAGCGTGCCCTCCGTTTGTCTAGCAAGCCTATCCCACCATTTGTTAGAAGCAACTCCACTACCACCCCCTCCAACACTCTAGCTCTGTCTCTCTCCCAACCTTATTCATCTCTTGCACATATGCATGGATGCCGATCGATCTCCCTTAATACATGAGGCAGATCGATCTCCTTAATACATGAGGTAGGCCTCTCTCCTCCTCCACACATATACCAGCCATTGTACCTCTATAGTTAATTGGGCCTCCCTCTTCCCCCACCACACACCGATAGTCGAGCGCTGCAGGTAGGTATCCATGCCACAGAGACAAACTGCACATGTCCCATCTCACGTTCTAGTAGGCCAGCCACTCTATATCTTTGACGTGGGCACACACAAATTCGATGGCACTCTTTATCGATCGCGCGCACACACACACACATCATCCCTCTCTTCGATTCTATGGACACCTCAAGCCGATGATACCTCCACTCTCTTCTCGTGGATCGCCCCCTCTATATATATGTTATATCCAAGACTCTATTTCACACACATTGCATATGTTAAATTTTTTGATTGACCTCCCCCCCCCACAAAAAAACTCTCAAGAACCCACACACTATATCTCTCTAGGTTTGTATCTCTATCACACAACCCCACGTAGGTGGTGTACATATACAAGAAGAGAATAGATGCACCGTGCACGTACTCACGCTTCGTGCCCAGCCACACCCGCGCGGGTACACGGTGGAGCTCATTTCTCCGCAGAAGCTGAATTTGTTTTTGAAACATCAAGTGGCCAGAGACTCGAAAAATTATTTGCCCATTAGTGACTTGTCAGGGCGGTGGATTTTAGTTTGTACGATAATGCTGCATCCACCTAAAGTAACGAAAGTTCTTACGTAAACTTCCTAGTAATTCCCTCTTCGTAGGTGCAGCATTACTCCTAACATTTGTAATATCAGTTTGAAACTTGTAATATTGCCATGTCCTATTCCTCAGTCTGTGCATTTAAAAACCAAACCGAAAAACCATACCGAAAATAAACCGAACCGAACCAATTTTATGGTTTTTATGGTTTCTGGTTTTGGTATGGTATGAACTTTTCATACCGATTTGAACTTGGTTTTTATGGTATATACCGGAAAACTGAACGGTTAACCGAATAAACCGAAGTAAAAAGTAAATTTATATTTCTTGAGATGAACAACCATACAAGTTGTCATTTTTCTTGTACATGAGTCAAATGCACTACTAAGCACGTAATTTTTTCTTGTAACATAGTCATTTTTCTATTTTTAAAATGCTAAGCACGTCCATAACCATCAACAGATGAATCAATGCATGCATATATACTTATATATATAGTCATATACTATTTGTGTAGAATAGTATGTGTTTTGAGTCATAAATTTGCTAATTATTATTACGTCATTTCCAAATTCGCGTCAACTTTGGTTTTTATGGTATATACCGAAACCATACCGAAATAATTTGATATATACCGAAACCGAACCGTATTTTAATTTCATACCATATTTATCGAAGTATTAATACCGTACAAACTGAAAAACCGTATAAATCGAACCATGTAAACTGAATAAACCGAACGCACAGGGTGACCTATTCCTGCGTTTACAAAATCCTGTGAATCAAACAGGTCCTGAGTTTGTGATGATGTTGTGCCTCCCATCTTTCACCAATAGCCGTCGGATCTAGATCTGATGCATACAAACCAAGCTTCTCCATTTTTGCAAAAAGATGCCCGCACTTGTTCCTTATTTACAAACAACTCCTTGTCTCTCACAATCAACATCATCTCCTCCCCACCACATCTAGGAGTCGAAGGCCGTGGAAAAATCTGGCGCGATGGCCGCTGCCGGAGCCGTCCACCCCCAATCTTGGTGTTCCGTGCAATGCACGGGCATCTACGCACGGGAAATTATGTCGAACAAGGCTAGTTGTAAGCAGGCTAGCTCTACAGCCATGATGATAGTGACTGCAGACGGTGAGGCTGACTATGGTATGCCGAACACGGCGCCTATACTCAGGTGTCATCTCCGGCACAGGGTCTTGTCACTTCACTGTGAGGAGCAGCACGTAATAATTTGACCAACGGATAGTACAGTGCTAGTACTCCTACTACTACATTGGTAGTACTACTACTAGTACTAGTAGCACCACCGTCTGGATTTAGGAGTACTACCACGTCCATCTAGATTTTAGTATTTGACTAGCAATATCTAGTAATGCATGTCACCAAAAATGTACTACTCCCTCTGTAAATAAATACATGGTGTTTTATTCCTATCGGCGAGAGAACTTAACGTTTTTTTGCTACTCCTAACTAGAGTACTAATACGATTACATGCAATGAACTAAACACTGCATGTCATGTTTGGTAGTCTCAAGTCATTGAAAGCATGCACAGCCCACATCTCTCATTGGTTGATATGTCACGAAATAAGAAACAAGGAGGGAGTTAATGCACCATGCCTAAGTATTTTGGGATTATTTGGTTTTCGTAAGGTGACTTACACAACATTTTTGTTTACATGCATTAACATTTAATAGTTAAATCAAAGGTCAAAACTTGGCACAAAATGCAAAGGGGACCAATAAACCAGCAAACATCAAACTTCTCTTGTTTGGACCCAACTAGAGGTCCGGTGAGATGACTATACTGCACCGGCACGGAGGGGGACGCAGCTTCATTGACTTACGGCAACTGCCTTTGGGTGAATGACACGTGGCCCCAGGGGGTGGCTGGCCCACCTATCATACAGCCAAAGGCAGGTGCAGTAGAGGGACGGGGAGTAGTATGAAATCATACGCACCTACGCACGCTAACCAAGGGCTTAGTGATCACTCGAATCGCAAGATCAGTTGACTAGAAGCTACGCTAGACCCATGGAGGTGATGAGCGCGAGCATCAGCTGGCTGTGCCAGATGGTCCACGACGCCGGCCTGCGGCCCAGCACCGAGGAACGTCTCCAGGTAGTATTGCCTGAGGCCGCCAGGGCGAGGGGCCGCTTGGACGACAGCTTCGTCTCCTTGTTTGACGAGGTCCTCGTCGGTTTCCTCGACAAGTTCACCGTCGTCAAGAAGCTTGCGGACGACTTTGACGTAAGCCTCCAGCCGACGCGCCCAGGCTCTGCGATGCCCGCCACCCTCAACGACCACTATGGTAACAACCTCTTCGACGCACTGGTGGCCCTGCGACTGCCCGCCGTCGCGCCGAAGAATGTCCACCTCAAGGTTGCGCTCGCCGCGCAACGCCTGGCGCAGCAAGACACCATCGACATAATCACCCACGTCTACGCGCAAATCGTCCACAATGACTACTACATGAAAGAGGAGGACGATAGGACCCTAGCCTTCTTGGAGCGCAGGGCAACCTTGGACGGCACTGTTCAGAAGCACGTTGAGCTCGCCGCCAACGCCGCTGCTCCTCACACGTCGGTTGGTGACCTGGCGCACTAGGGCGTGAGGATATCGTTGAACGTTGATGGATCCGTATGTATTTTTATCTTTCTGTCAAATCCATGTAGTAGTATATGATACTATAGTAATTATCTTGTCGGATGGCTGAGAAAACAGGAGGGAGAAGAGATGGCTATAGCACGGACTCCAAGAAAATTGGTGTCGGATGGGACTCGTGTGGGTGGCGTGTGCCGTACTGCTAGACGTGAATGCTACTGAGTTATGGCCCATGCCACCCCACTATATCGAGGTACATAGAACAAATTTCCTGCAGTCCGTGCTCAGCCCTCCTCTATCTCTCTTCTCAGCCAGCCAGCGGACGCGCGGAGCCCATCGTCTGTTTGCTCACATGCGGCCCCACATGTCAGTGAAAACGCAAGAGGACCCACTGAACCTGCACATCTTTCACCTCGACGTGCTGGTGATGAAAAACAAATCCAATAAAGATCTTCGGTGGCCGCTTTTGGAGTTACTCAAGAGTAGTAAGATTCTATTTACAGTTTAACCCAAGATGCACATCTCGTGGCTTCAACTACCACTCTATTTTCTTTCATGACACAACCTGGATGCTGGATGTCCCACGTGTCGGCAAAAGGAGGAAGAACCCGACCAAATCTTCGGTTCTGCTATCAGATGAGATTAGTGCACTTGTTGATACTCCTACTAGAATAGAGGCTAGACATGAAACTAGATGCGAGGAAGCAACGTCTACTTCTTTACACTCAAAGAAGAAAGAAGCACGCAAGATCGAGCCTCCGCAGATCAACAATGAATGCATTAAGAAGGCACTAATCCAACTTAAAGGAGTAGTAAAATGTATTCTTGTGGTTCTTGTTTTCTTTGGTCTTGCTTTTCTAGTCAAAATTATCGTTGGAGTTCATGCAAAACGGAGGTCCGTTTGGGGTCATGCATTGGAGTTGGCCTTACAAGTGGGACCGTAGTTAAGGAAACTAACTATCGGCAAACTCCCACCTCGCCCACCGCGTGATGGCTGAAGTTAGGCTGGTCATAGTGGGAGTAACTTAGCAAGTAACATAGTGCATTTCAAGACAAGTTTGCTTATGTGGCATATAGTTAATGACGAGAGAAATGTTTGGAGTAACATAATATGTTACTATAACATAACGCAAACCAAAGCAAAATGAGTCTATAATGTAATAAATGCAATCATCTATGATACTACTTGTATGTTACTTTGCACTATGAAGGTAGTAACAAAGACTAGTGTCATATGCATGACACTAGTCTAAGTTACTCCCCACTATAACCAGCCTTAGAGAAACGACGAGGTTGAAGAGATTGCTCTAGCACGGACTCCAAGAAATAATATGGTGTCAGATGGATGTCGTGGTGGTGGCGTGTGCCATACTCCTGGACGTGAATGCTTGTTCTGGCCCATGCCACCCTACTACTCCTACTACTTACTCCTACTAGTATATAGTATACTAGTATCGAGGATTCGAGGTGCTGGTTACGTACAACGAACACATTAACATATGGCTACAGTAAAAACACCCGCCCGACGCGCGAAGCATGTGAAGCTAGTACAAATTTAGAGAAGCGACTCGAAAGCCATTCATAAATTTAGTAAGTTTATCACAGGCATATCATTTTATTACATACAACAGGTCATCAACCCACATCGACAACGAGGATACATTATAAATACTAAAGTTTTCACCACACAACAAATAACAAGCCATGAAATGAACGTCAACTCAACCATTCCGCGGCGTTGGAAACGCTTGCTTTGAACCACAACTGATTCTCTGGGATGGGCCATCTGTTGTCGATCTGGAGACCAACGCAGGACCGATCATCCAGGCTGAAGCGGCCTACTATATCAGTACGAGGGTAGGGAACCACCCAAATGTCCGAGGTATAGACACAGTTGCTTCTCATAAATGTGTCAGCGGCAGTTGGATCACCTTTCACCATCATCGGATAGTTTTGTCCAAGGAAGAGCGAGTTTTCTCCAAGACTATCAATTCTGTGCCAGGGAGAAGGAGTTGGCGCTAGCACACTAGTATCCATCCCGAATACCATGCAACGGGTGTTGGAATAGATCCGGAGAGTGCGACCATGGGAGACACCTGCTTCCTTACCAGTAACATCATCAGTGGGTTGTATACATACAAGAAGAGGTGATCCATCGGAATTAGTTGCCAGGCGCCACAGAGTATATCGGCGCTGCTTGTCCTCATGCTCGTGATCATCACCATCGTCATCTCCCCCTTGGTTATAAAAATTTTCAAGTATAGGTGGTGGGATGTACACAGGACCTTGGAAACACAAGAAGAAGGTTAATTAGTAAAGGGAAACTTGCTAACCCGCATGCATGTGGATGAAACAATTATAATTATGGTGGAAGACAAACGTACCGAAACTACTAGGATGCCATGCAAAAACAGTGCCACGAGTGGTGGCAGCAAACACAAGGCCCTCATATTAAATTGCATCACAGTACTCATCCGTGTACAGAAACTAATTTTTGAGCAATATCCATCGAGTCGAACCACGAAGGACGGCAACAAGCTTGTCGAAGATAGCAACAACTTGATAGTTGTTGTAATTCCAAGAGCGGTTGGGAACTCGACAAATTGCTATCTTCCATAGAAGACAGTCACCATGATCGTATTTGAACATGCGTACATTACCGGTGTGCTCAACCTCTGGGCAGTGTGCTGAGATTTTTGGAAGTGGAACCCACTGACGAGTGTACACATTCACAAGTTCCCACTTGCAGTTGGACCCAATGTAAACAAACCAATCTCCATTTGCGCCCGCCCAAGCCTTGCCCTCGAGCGATGTCATCTTAACATCATACATATCATTATCAAGCGGCATCAACTGGCATAGGGCGAGGCCTCCGTCATGCCGGCGCCAGTCATCAGGGTCACGGCAAAGAAGATAGGGGAGATTAAACCGCTCCTTGACTCTTGGGTTCTTTGTAATGATGTTATTAGTTGACTCGAGAATGGGCTTGAACGAACCTGCCATGCTAGCCAAGGTGATGATGTCGCACCGATCAATGAGTTCCTCCACCACGTCATCTTTCAGATCGGGGCAAGAATAACGGGGTCGTTTCCGGCCTGTTACCTCCATGGAGAAGACGATCAAACAATGGCAGAAGAAAGGGTGAAGGGCTGAAGGAAAATGGAGGAGGGAGAGGAAGAGCATGCGACAACAGTTCCAAATCGAGAGGGAAAGGCGAAGAGTCGGTGGACGGTTGCGAGTTTGCCATAGTTCACGAAGAGGCGCCCCGGCCTACACGTCCGTTCGGAAATACTGGGTTGTGCGGGACACTCTGGCCTGTCTAGACAGCCTTTTCTTTTATGTTTACCACAGACCAGCCCAGTAGTTTTTTTTTCTTTCTGAAAATGGCTAGCCCAGTTCTTTTGTGATTTGTCAAGTAAGTCGCTTTATCAGGCCTGCTGGGCTGCAAATCTTTCAAGACGAGGAGAGCTTCATTCGGCTGGCCGAGAAAATGGCCTATCAGTAATGAGAAATGGTCTGTACATTTTTAAAACACATCAAACCGGCAATTATTTTCAAATATCTTTTTTTCATTTCAAGATTTTAAATTGCACTGATTTTCATGCGTGGACAATTTATTGGATTTTATATTGATATACATTTATTTTTTAAATCAGTCTGAATGTGACTCGAAATTTCGGGATTAAAAACAGTTCAGACCGCACCGACATATGCAAAATTTCGCATAATTTTTTAATCGTGGCCACAATATGGGCTGTAATGCTAACATAAAGAATATGGGCTCCAAAAAAACCCGTAAGAATCAGCAAATGGGCTGTAAATTATTTGAAATAATGGCAGATGGGCTATATGCTGTTTTCCATAGATTTGAGGCTTTCCACAGATGGCATGTATACTGTTGGATGTCCATCCAACGGCCGTCGTGCTTCTTCAATCTCTGCTCTTCCTACTCCAGCTGCTCAAACAAGCGCCGGCGGGACTGCCTGCTCCCTCCTCCCCGTGGCCGGCTGTGCTGCCGCGCAGGCCTCACTGCCCCATCGTACTCCCATCGCTGGCCTAGCCATCCCTCTACTCACCCACACCTGTTGTTATTCTCCGGCGATGGCAAACGAACCAGTAAACCCTCGTACAGTCATACTCCCCTCCGCGTGGGAAACAAAAACAACGGCCGAGTCTTCCCTGCCTCCGTGTCATTCCCGTCCTAGGCCTCGCCGTCGTCCACCACCCTGGTGCTCTCGGCGTGGCGTGGTCGGCGTGGTCAACGACCGACATGCATCTGAAGTGGACTGTACGTGGAGAGGCTGACAGCTGGGTCCATGGCCGCACGCAAGGAAATGCCTCCTTATTACGCGCAAAATAATGATTTCCTCCACCTGACATCTGAGACCCACCGAAACGGCCTCTGTATTAAGCGGAAAAAACGTTACCGCCGCTGACAGCTCGGACCCACCAGCTATATCTTCGCACGCAAGGAAGTGCCTCCTTATTACGCACAAAAAAATGAATACCCCCTGCTAGCTGGGACCCAGTATAGTGGGCCTACTAAGTTGACGGGGACGAAGGGCTTTGTCAACTTAGTCAATACGCACGATTCTAGCTCGACTGACCGTACGATGTCCATCCAACGGTCGTAGTGCTTCCTCAACCTCTGGTCTTCTTGCTCCAGCCGCCCAAAGCAGCGCCGGTCGTGCCGCCTGCTCCTGCCTCCCGTGGCCGGTTGTGCTGCCGCGGAGGCCTCACCTTCCCCATACTACTCCCACCGCTGGCCAGGCCATCCCTCCACTCCACTCACCCACACCCCTTGTTATTCTGCGGTGACGGTAGCGCAGCCAAACCAGTGAACCCTCGTACTCCTCTCCGTGTGGGCATCCATTGCCGCATCTTCCCCGGCTCCGCGTCGTCCCCTTCCTCGGCCTCGCCGTCGTCCACCGTCGTGGTGCTGTCAGCGCGGCGTGGTCAATGTGGTCAACGACCGAATTCCATCGGAAGAATACTGTACATGGAGAGGTTGATAGTTGGGTCCACGGCAGCCGCAAGGAAGTGCCTCCTTATTACGCGGAAAATAATTATTCCTCCACCTCATAGCAGGGACCCACCGGACGCCCACCAGTATATCGCGAAAAAAACGTTTGCCCCTGACTGCTGGGACCCACCCGACGGGCCACCGTATTTCGTGAAAAAAACGTTCCCCCTGCTGTCAGCTCGGACCCACTGGAAGTGCCTCCTTATTACGCACAAAAAAATGAATACCCCCTTGCTAGCTGGGACCCACCTTAGTGGCAGGCTGACTTGTGGGCCTACTAAGTTGACAGGGACGGAGGGCTTTGTCAACTTAGTCAATATGCACGATTCTAGCTCCAGTGACCGTGCGATGTCCATCCAACGGTCGTAGTGCTTCTTCAACCTCTGGTCTTCTTGCTCCAGCCGCCCAAACCAGCGTCGGTCGTGCCTCGTGCTCCTGCCTCCCGTGGCCGGCTGCGATGCTGCGGAGGCCTCACCGCCCCTACTACTCCCACCGTTGGCCAGGCCATCCCTCTACTCACCCACACCCCCTGTTATTCTGCGGCGACGGCAGCCTCACACCGCAGCGAACCAGTGAACCCTCATACTCCTCTACGCGTGGGCATCCACTGCCGCGTCTTCCCTGGCTCCGCGTCGTCCCCTTCCTGGCCTCGCCGTCGTCCACCGCCCTGGTGCTCTCGGCGCGGCGTGGTCAACATGGTCAAGGAACGGCTTCCATCGGACGTGGACTGTACGTGGAGAGGCTGACAGCCGGGTCCACGGCGGCAGCAAGGAAGTGCCTCCTTATTATGTGCAAAATAATTATTCCTCCACCTAACAGCGGGGACCCACCGGACGGGCCACCAGTATTTTGCGAAAAAAAAATCTTTTCCCCCTGACAGCTGGGACCCACCGGGCGGGCCACCGTATTTCGCGAAAAAACGTCCCCCCCCCCCCGCTGTCAGCTTGGACCCACTGGAAGTGCCTCCTTATTACGCACAAGAAAATGAATACTCCCCCGGCTAGCTGGGACCCACCTTGCTGGGAGGCTGACTTGTGGTCCTACTAAGTTGACGGGGACGAAGGGCTTTGTCAACTTAGTCAATATGAACGATTCTAGCTCCAGTGACCGTACGATGTCCATCCAACGGCCGTAGTGCTTCTTCAACCTCTGGTCTTCTTACTCCAGCCGCCCAAAGCAGCACCGGTCGTGCCGCATGCTCCTGCCTCCCGTGGTCGGATGTGCTGTCGCAGAGGCCTCACCACCCCCTACTATTCCCACCGCTGGCCAGGCCCTGCAGCAACGGCAGCCTCACACCGTAGCTGAACCAGTGAACCCTCGTAATCCTCTCTGCGCGGGCTTCCACTGTCGCGTCGCCCCCTTCCTAGGCCTCGCCGTCATCCACCGCCGTGGTGCTCTCCATGCGGCGTGGTCAACGTGGTCAAGGAACGACTTCCATCGAAAGAGTACTGTACGTGGAGAGGCTGACAACTGGGTCCACGGCCACAACCCAGTTTTTTTGTGATTTGCCAAGTAAGTCGCTTTGTCAGGCCTGTTGGGCTACAAATCTTTCAAGACGAGGAGAGCTTTCATTCGGCTAGCCGAGAAAATGGCCCATCAGTAATGAGAAATGGGTTGTACATTTTTAAAACACATCAAACCGGCAATTAGTTTCAAATATCTTTTTTTCATTTCAATATTTTAAATTACATTAATTTTTATGTGTGGAGAATTTGTGGGATTTTATATTGATATACATTTATTTTTAAAATCCGTTTGAATGTGAGTCGAAATTTCGGGATTAAAAACAGTTCGGATCACACCAAAATATGCAAAATTTCGTATAATTTTTTAACCATTGCCACAATATGGGCTGTAATGCTAACAAAAAGAATACGGGCTCCAAAAAAACTTTAAGAATTAGCAAATGGGCTGTAAATTATTAGAAATAATGGCAGATGGGTTGTATGTTGTTTTCCACAGATTTGAGGCTTTCCTAAAAAAAAGGTTGACGCACAAGCACTAACTGTTGGATGTCCATCCAACGGCCGTCGTGCTTCTTCAATCTCTGCTCTTCCTGCTCCAGCCGCTCAAACAAGCGCCGGCGGGACTGCCTGCTCCCTCCTCCTCGCGGCCGGCTGTGCTGCCGCGCAGGCCTCACTGCCCGACCGTACTCCCATCGCTGGCCTAGCCATCCCTCTACTCACCCACACCTGCTGTTATTCTCCAGCGACGGCAGACGAACCAATAAACCCTCGTACAGTCATACTCCCCTCCACGTGGGAAACAACTGCCGAGTCTTCCCTGCCTCTGTGTCGTCCCCTTCCTAGGCCTCACCGTCGTCCACCGCCCTGGTGCTCTCGGCGCGGCGTGGTCAACGTGGTCAAGGAACGACTTCCATCGGACGTGGACTGTACGCGGATAGGCTAACAGGTGGGTCCACGGCCGCAGCAAGGAAGTGCCTCCTTATTACGCGGAAAATAATGATTCCTCCACCTGACAGCTGGGACCCACCGGACGGGCCACTGTATTTCGCGAAAAAAACGTTTCCCCCTGACTGTTGGGACCCACCAGCTACATCTTCGCACGCAAGGAAGCGCGTCCGGGAAAAAAAAAGATTTGCCCCCTGACTGCTGGGACCCACCAGCTACATGTTCGCAGGCAAGGAAGTGCCTGACAGTCGGGACCCACCTGGTCGAAGTGTGCGTAGCATTGTCATTCTGGTCGCGAATGTGTATGTACATACTGGTCGATGTAGAGGCGCGCACGTGTCGTAGTAGAGGCACGCACGTAGCATGTACATGTACGTACAGCGGCCAGGGTGCAAGAAAGAAAATATTGCCACATATGTGTACATACGGGTGGGGTCTCGAACGCCTACTCGCGCATATGTCCGGCAAGGGCTTGTGTACATGGCTGGGTCGGAACAGAGAAACAGCGTCATCATCGTGTTCATGGGGAGGCAACGGAATGCGTCGTGTTCATGGGGAGGCAACGGAATGCGTCATGTTCATCGGGAGGCAACGGAATGCGTGGGAGCCAACCGGCTGGGTCGGAACGGAATGTGTGGTCGTGTTCATCGAGAGGGCTTGGACGGAACAGACGATGGAAACGAGGCCTGGCGTACCGCACAATGGAGGAAACAGACCTCCTACGTTCGGAACGGGGTCCTGTTGATCGGGAGGGGTCTGGCGTACCGCAAAATGGAGGAAACGGACCTCCTACGGTCGAAACAGGGGTCCTGTTGATCGGGAGGGGTGTGGCGTACCGCAAAACGGACGAAACGGACTTGTGTTGGAGCGCTACGGTCGAAACGGGGGTCCTCTTCATCGGGAGGGGTGTGGCGTACCGCAAAACAGGACTCCACGGGATACTGTTCATCTCCACCGTCGACCCCCTCCAGCCTCCACGAGCTACTGTTCATCCACCGTCGACCTCCTCCAGCCTCCACCTGCGACTGTTCATCCACGAGCTCCTGTTCATCCAGCCTCCACCGCGCGCTACTCCACCGGCTACTGTTCAACCAGCCCTCTCCACGGGCTCCTGTTCAACCAACCATCCACGGGCTACTGTTCATCCTTCCCTCCACCGTCTACTGTTCATCCTGCCCTCCACGGGGTGGTCCTGTTCATCCAGCCCTCCACGGGGTCCTGTTCATCCAGCCCCAACCGGCTTGATCGATCGGGGTCCTGTTCATCCAGAGGCAACACCATGGGGTCCTGTTCATCCACCCCACCGGGAACTGTTCATCCAACCCCCCTCCCCCGCAACGCTCACTGTTCATCCAGAGGCAGCATCGATCGGTTTCAGTTAGCAACAGTAGCGAAGGAATCGCTCGATCAGGTTCAGTTAACAGCCATCGATCGATCGCTCGGATTCAGTAACGCGTAGCCTGCAGTGCAATCGCTCGGGTTCAGTTAGAGCCCAATGCCTCGCTCGGGTTCAGTTAGAGCCAACGCCTCGCACACACGCGCGTACGTGTACGAGAGAAACGCGCATCGGTCGGCCCCCGACCTCCCACCGTAACCGGGAACTCCCCGAAATTTTCCTCCCCCTCGCTTCTACCATGGTTTTTTTCATCATGGACGGCCCAAAGAATGTCATGCAGCTGCGTCTCCGGCCCGCCCAGGACGAAAAGCCCATTTTCTGTCATGATTTTTTGTCATAGAAGTAGGAGCCCACCACATCTATGATGATACCAGGTTTTGTCACAATTATCGTCATAGAAGTGTCATATGTATGACAGGAAAAAAATTCGTTCAGCCCAAAATGTCACGGATGTGTCTTGTTTTTGTAGTGTCAAGTTTCCGGTTAATACATTTCTAGGATGAATAATAAACATTTATCATGATATAAGGAAATATAAATAACAACTTTATTATTGCCTCTAGGGAATATTTCCTTCAGTCTCTCACTTGCACTAGAGTCAGTAATCTAGATTATATTGTAATGATTCTAACACCCATGGAGTCTTGGTGTTGATCATGTTTTGCTCGTGGAAGAGTCTTAGTCAACGGGTCTGCCACATTCAGATACGTATGTATTTTGCAAATATGTATGTCTCCCTCCTTGACTTGATCATGGATGGAGTTGAAGCGTCTCTTGATGTGTTTGGTTCTCTTGTGAAATCTGGATTCCTTCGCCAAGGCAATTGTTGCAGTATTGTCACAAAAGATTTATTGGACCCGATGCACTAGGTATTACACCTAGATCGGATATGAACTCCTTCATCCAGACTCCTTCATTCGCTGCTTCTGAAGCAGCTATGTACCCCGCTTCACACGTAGATCCCGTCACGACGCTTTGCTTGGAACTGCACCAACTGACAGTTCCACCATTCAATATAAATACGTATCCGGTTTGTGACTTGGAGTCATCCGGATCAGTGTCAACGCTAGCATCGATGTAACCATTTACGACGAGCTCTTTGTCACCTCCATAAACGAGAAACATATCCTTAGTCCTTTTCAGGTACTTCAGGATGTTCTTGACCGCTGTCCAGTGATCCACTCCTGGATTACTTTGGTACCTCCCTGCTAG
Source organism: Triticum urartu (assembly GCF_003073215.2). Taxonomy (NCBI): domain Eukaryota; kingdom Viridiplantae; phylum Streptophyta; class Magnoliopsida; order Poales; family Poaceae; genus Triticum; species Triticum urartu. The sequence goes on from NC_053023.1 coordinate 352,719,683, forward strand.
ACTTATAGCAAGGCACACATCAGGTCTAGTACACAACATTGCATACATGATAGAACCTATGGTTGAGGCATAGGGAATGACTTTCATTTTCTCTCTATCTTCTGCAGTGGTTGGACACTAAGTAGTGACTCAACTTCACACCTTGTAACATAGGCAAGAACCCTTTCTTTGACTCATCCATTTTGAACTTCTTCAAAACTTTATCAAGGTATGTGCTCTGTGAAAGTCCAATTAAGCATCTTGATCTATCTCTATAGATCTTGATGCCCAATATATAAGCAGCTTCACCGAGGTCTTTCATTGAAAAATTCTTATTCAAGTATCCTTTTATGCTATCCAGAAATTCTATATCATTTCCAATCAACAATATGTCATCCACATATAATATTAGAAATGCTACAGAGCTCCCACTCACTTTCTTGTAAATAGAGGCTTCTCCAAAAGTCTGTATAAAACCATATGCTTTGATCACTTCATCAAAGCGTATATTCCAACTCCAACATGCTTACACCAGTCCATAAATGGATCATTGGAGCTTGCACACTTTGTTAGCACATTTAGGATCGACAAAACCTTCTGGTTGCATCATATACAACTCTTCTTTAATATATCCATTAAGGAATGCATTTTTGATGTCCATTTGCCAGATTTCATAATCATAAAATGCAGCAATTGCTAACATGATTCGGACAGACTTAAGCATCGCTACGGGTGAGAAGGTCTCATCGTAGTCATCTCCTTGAACTTGTCGAAAACCTTTCACAACAATTCAAACTTTGTAGACAGTAACATTACCATCATCGTTAATCTTCTTCTTGAAGATCCATTTATTCTCTATGGCTTGCCGATCATCAGGCAAGTCAACCAAAGTCCACACTTTGTTCTCATACATGGATCTCATCTGAGATTTCATGGCCTCAAGCCATTTCGTGGAATCTGGGCTCATCATCGCTTCCTGGTAGTTCATAGGTTCGTCATGGTCTAGTAACATGACTTCCAGAACAGGATTACCGTACCACTCTGGTGCAAAACGTATTCTGGTTGACCTACGAGGTTCAGTAGTAACTTGATCTGAAGTTTCATAATCATCATCATTAGCTTCCTCACTAGTTGGTGTAGGTATCATGGGAACGGTTTTCTATGATGGGCTACTTTCCAATTCGAGAGAAGGTACAATTACCTCATGAAGTTCTACTTTCCTCTCACTCACTTCTTTCGAGAGAAACTCCTTCTCTAGAAAGGATCCATTATTAGCAACAAAGATCTTGCCTTCGGATCTGTGATAGAAGGTGTACCCAACAGTTTCTTTTGGGTATCCTATGAAGACACACTTCTCCGATTTGGGTTCGAGCTTATCAGGCTGAAGCTTTTTCACATAAGCATCACAACCCCAAACTTTAAGAAATGAGAACTTAGGTTTCTTGCCAAACCACAATTCATATGGTGTCGTCTCACCGGATTTAGATGGTGCCCTATTTAATGTGAATGCAATTGTCTCTAATGCATAACCCCAAAACAATAGTGGTAAATCAGTAAGAGACATCATAGTTCGCACCACATCTAATAAAGTATGGTTACGATGTTCAGACACACCATTATGCCATGGTGTTCCAGGTGGCGTGAGTTGTGAAACTATTGCATATTGTTTTAAATGAAGGCCAAACTCGTAACTCAAATATTCACCTCCGCGATTAGATCGTAGAAACTTTATTTTCTTGTTACAATGATTCTCAACTTCACTCTGAAATTCTTTGAACTTTTCAAATGTTTCAGACTTGTGTTTCATTAAGTAGATATACCCATATCTGCTCAAATCATATGTGAAGGTCAGAAAATAACGATACCCGCCGCGAGCCTCAACACTCATCGGACCGCATACATCGGTATGTATTATTTCCAATAAGTCAGTGGCTTGCTCCATTGTTCCGGAGAACGGAGTCTTAGTCATCTTGCCCATGAGGCATGGTTCACAAGCACCAAATGATTCATAATCAAGTGATTCCAAAAGTCCATCCGCATGGAGTTTCTTCATGCGCTTTACACCAATTGACCTAAATGGCAGTGCCACAAATATGTTGCACTATCATTATCAACTTTGCATCTTTGGCATCAATATTATGAATATGTGTATCACCACGATCCAGATTCAATAAAAATAGACCACTCTTTAAGGGTGCATGACCATAAAAGATATTACTCATATAAATAGAACAATCATTACTCTCTGATTTACATGAATAACCGTCTCGCATCAAACAAGATCCAGATATAATGTTAATGCTCAACGCTAGCACCAAATAACAATTATTCAGGTCTAAAACTAATCCCAAAGGTAGATGTAGAGGTAGCGTGCCGACGGCGATCATATCGACCTTGGAACCATTCCATATGCGCATCATCACCTCGTCCTTAGCCAATCTTCGTTTAATTCATACCACCTGTTTCAAGTTGCAAATATGAGCAACAAAACCAGTATCAAATACCCAGTCGCTACTACGAGCATTAGTAAGGTACACACCAATAACATGTATATCAAATATACCTTTGTTCACTTTGCCATCCTTCTTATCCGCCAAATACTTGGGGCAGTTCCGCTTCCAGTGACCAGTCCCTTTGCAGTAGAAGCACTCAGTTTCAGGCTTGGGTCCAGTATTGCGTTTCTTCCCGGGAGTGACAACTTGCTTTCCATTCTTCTTGAAGTTCTCCTTCTTTCCCTTGCCCTTTTTCTTGCAACTAGTGGTCTTGTTAACCGTCAACCCTTGATGCTCTTTCTTAATTTCTACCTCCGCAGCTTTGAGCATAGCGAAGAGCTCGGGAATTGTCTTATTCATCCATTGCATATTATAGTTCATCACGAAGCCTTTGTAGCTTGGTGGCAGTGATTGAAGGATTCTGTCAATAACACTATCATCTAGAAGATTAACTCCTAGCTGAGTCAAGTGGTTATGGTACCCAGACATTCTGAGTATGTGTTCACTGACAGAACTGTTCCCCTCCATCTTGCAGCTATAGAACTTGTTGGAGACTTCATATCTCTCAACTTGGGCATTTGCTTGAAATATTAACTTCCACTCCTGGAACATCTCATATGGTCCAGGATGTTCAAAACATCTTTAAAGTCCCAATTCTAAGCTGTAGAGCATGGCACACTGAACTATAGAGTAGTCATCAGACCGCATCTGCCAGACGTTCAAAAGCGTCTACATTAGTGGGAGGGAGCTTGTCACCTAGCGGTGCATCAAGGACATAATTCTTCTGTGCAGCAATGAGGATAATCCTCAGGTTACGGACCGAGTCCATGTAGTTGCTACCATCATCTTTCAACTGAGCTTTCTCTAGGAACGCATTAAAATTCAAGGGAACGGTAGCACGGGCCATTAATCTACAACATAGATATGCAAAAACTATCAGGACTAAGTTCATGATAAATTAAGTTCAATTAATCATATTACTTAAGAACTCCCACTTAGATAGACATCCCTCAAGTCATCTAAATGATCACTTGATCCATATCAACTAAACCATGTTCGATCATCACGTGAGATGGAGTAGTTTTCAATGGTGAACATCTCTATGTTGATCATATCTACTATATGATTCACGTTCGACCTTTCGGTCTCCAGTGTTCCGAGGCCATGTCTGTACATGCTAGGCTCGTCAAGTTTAACCCAAGTATTCTGCACGTGCAAAACCGTCTTGCACCCGTTGTATGTGAACATAGAGCTTATCACACCCGGTCATCACATGGTGTCTCGACACGACGAACTATCGCAACGGTGCATACTCAGGGAGAACACTTATACCTTGAAATTTTTAGTGAGGGATCATCTTATAATGCTACCGCCGTACTAAGAAAAATAAGATGCATAAAAGATAAACATCACATGCAATTAAAATATGTGACATGATATGGCCATCATCATCATCTTGTGCCTTTGATCTCCATCTCCAAAGCACCGTCATGATTTCCATCGTCACCGTCTTGACACCTTGATCTCCATCGTAGCGTCGTTGTTGTCTCACCAACTATTACTTCTACAACTATTGCTAACACATAGTGATAAAAGTAAAGCAATTACACGTCGATTGCATTTGATACAATAAATCGACAACCATAAGGCTCCTGCCAGTTGCCGATAACTTTTACAAAACATGATCATTTCATACAATAACGTATATCACATTATGTCTTGACCATATCACATCACAACATGCCCTGGAAAAACAAGTTAGACATTCTCTACTTTGTTGTTGCAAGTTTTACGTGGCTGCTATGGGCTTCTAGTAAGAACCATTCTTACCTACGTATCAAAACCACAACGGTGTTTCGTCAAGTTTGTTGTTTTAACCTTCAACAAGGACCGACCGTAGTCAAATTCGATTCAACTAAAGTTGGAGAAACAGACACCCACCAGCCACCTTTATGCAAAACAAGTTGCATGTCTGTTGGTGGAACCGGTCTCATGAACGTGGTCATGTAAGGTTGGCCCGGGCCGCTTCATCCAACAATAACGCCAAATCAAAATAAGACGTTGGTGCTAAGCAGTATGACTATCACCTCCCACAACTCTTTGTGTTCTACTCGTGCATATCATCTAAGCATAGACCTGGCTCGGATGCCACTGTTGGGGAACGCAACATGAAAATTCCTACGCTCAGGCAAGATCTATCTAGGAGATGCATAGCAACAAGAGGGAAAGAGTGTGTCCACGTACCCTTGTAGGCCGAAAGCGGAAGCGTTAGCTTAACGCGGTAGATGTAGTCAAACGCCTTCTCGATTCAACCGATCAAGCACCGAACGTATGGCACCTCCGAGTTCTACACACATTCAGCTCAATGACGTCCCTCGAACTCTTGATCCAGCAAAGTGTCGAGGGAGAGTTCTATCAGCACGACGGCATGGTGACGGTGATGGTGAAGTGATCCGCGCAGGGCTTCGCCTAAGCACTACGTGAATATGACCGGAGGCGTAAACTATGGAGGGGGCGCCGCACACGGCTTGGAACAATTGATGTGTGTTAGAGGCGCCCCCACCCCCGTATATAAAGGAGGGAGAGGGGAGGAGGCCGGCCCTAGGCGCGCACCAAGTAGGGGAGTCCTACTTGGGCTCCTAGTAGGATTCGCCCCCCCCCCCCATTTCCATTTACCGGAAGGGGAAAGGGGGAAGGAGAGAGAGAGGAGAAGGAAAGGGGGGCGCCACCCCCTCCCATAGTCCAATTCAAACTCCTCCCTTGGGGGGGAGGCGCCCCCTTGTGGGATGGCTTGCCTCCCTCCTATGGCCCATATGGCCCATATCTCCCCCCCGGGGGGGGTCCAGTAACCCCCCCAGTAATCCGACATGTACCCGATACAATCCGAAGCACTTCCGGTGTCTGAATACTATCATCCAATATATCAAACTTTACCTCTTGACCATTTCGAGACTCCTCGTCATGTCCGTGATCTCATCCGGGACTCCGAACAACATTCGGTCACCAAATCACATAACTCATATAATACAAATCATCATCGAACGTTAAGCGTGCGGACCCTACAGGTTCGAGAACTATGTAGACATGACGGAGACACCTATCAGGTCAATAACCAATAGCGGAACCTGGATTCTCATATTGGTTCATACATATTCTATGAAGATCTTTATCGGTCAAACTGTAATGACAACATACGTCATTCCCTTTGTCATCGATATGTTACTTGCCCGAGATTCGATCATCGATATCTTCATACCTAGTTCAATATCGTTACCGGCAAGTCTCTTTACTCGTTACGTAATGCATCATCCCGCAACCAACTCATTAGTCACATTGCTTGCAAGGCTTATCATGATGTGCATTACCAAGAGGGCCCAGAGATACCTCTCCGATACTCGGAGTGACAAATCCTAATCTCGATCTATGCCAACCCAACAAACACCTTCAGAGATACTTGTAGAGCATCTTTATAATCACCCCGCCCGTTACACTGTGACGTTTGATAGCACACAAGGTATTCCTCCGGTATTCAGGAGTTGCATAATCTCATAGTCAAAGGAATATGTATAAGTCATGAAGAAAGCAATAGCAATAAAACTTAACGATCATTATGCTAATCTAACATATTGGTCTTGTCAACCACATCATTATCCTAATGATGTGATCCCGTTCATCAAATGACAACTCATGTCTATGGTCAGGAAACTTAACCATCTTTAATCAACGAGCTAGGCTAGTAGAGGCTTACTAGGGACACTGTGTTTTGTCTATGTATTCACACATGTATCAAGTTTCCGATTAATACAATTCTAGCATGAATAATAAACATTTATCATGATATAAGAAAATATAAATAACAACTTTATTATTGCCTCTAGGGCATATTTCCTTCACAGGGTCTGGCCAGAGAGGTTTTGGTGAAGTATTGACTGCCTTAGAAATAGTACAACAACGTCTCGGTTCCTAGGGTGAGCGCGAGTTTGGCAGCCTGGCTAAGAAGGTTCGCAAATTGCAATCTAGACTAGAACGCCTCCGTGCCACCTCGGTTGGGCAAGGCCCAACAGTGGAAGAGCTCACGGTTGCTGCTCAGCTATGTGAGGCCCTTCGTCAAGAAGAAATATGGATGAAACAAAGTTCTCGGGTTCGTTGGCTTCGAGCTGGTGATTGGAATACGGTTTTTTAAGCCCAGGTAGCCCAGCGAAAATGAGATAATAGGATTACCTCTCTCCAACTTGGAGATGGGAGAATCAACGTGGATCCGGGCAAGCTGAAAACAAAAATAAATGAATTTTACCAAACTTTGTATCAGTCTCAGGGATACAATGATATGCAACTCTTGTTGCAGCATGTTCCTAGCCGAGTTAGCGAAGCCATGAACGACTCTTTATCCAAGGATTACTCGTCAGAGGAGATAAAAACCGCTCTATTTCAAATGGCTCCCTCGAAGGCCCCTGGAGTAGATGGGTTTACAACAGGCTTCTTCCAACGGCATTGGGAGATAGTGGGCGAAGATGTGACACATGCCCTTTTGGGATTTCTTAATGGGGGCGATCTTCCTTCGGGTCTAAATGACACGTCGATTACATTGATACATAAGGTACGGAACCCCAAAAAGATCTCTCAATTTAGACCGATTACTCTTTGTCCCGTTCTTTACAAGATCGCGTCCAAGATTGGTACAAACAGACTAAAGGGTCTTATGGACGAGGTAATTGGTATGGAGGAGAGCGCATTTGTACTAGGACGATTAATCACTGATAATATCCTGGTTGCATACGAGAGTGTACACGCCATGAAGAAGAAGAAAAGATGTAATTCAACGTCTTGTGCAGTTAAGCTCGATATGCTTAAGGAATACGATAGAGTCAAGTGGCACTACCTGGAAGCGATGATGATCAAGCTGGGTTTCTGCACCAAGTTCGTTAGGTTGGTCATGAAATGTGTTTCCTCTGTATGTTTTTTAGTCAAGGTGAATGGATGTCTACTCCCCTCCTTCATACCGTCCAGAGGATTACGCCAAGGGGATCCTTGGTCTCCTTTTTTGTTCTTGTTGTGCGCCAAAGGTTTCAGTTCTTTGACGAATTACTACGGTGACAACTTCATGGATCGTGGCATTCGAGTAAATGTTCAGTCACCTTGGATTAATCATTTACTCTTCGCCGACGATAGTCTCATTTTTCTCAATGCTCAAGTACAAAGTGCCACACGTTTGAACGACATACTTCACATTTACTCTGAGTGTTCGGGACAAGCAGTGAACAGAGAAAAAAGCTCTCTATATTTCAGTCCTAATGCCTCACAACCTGTCAGAACAACAATGAAACATACATTAGGGATACATGTGGAGGCTTTTACGGAAAGATATCTTGGCCTTCCCACTGCAGTCGGACAGATCAACATTGGCACGTTCGAACATATCTGCGAGAGAAGCCGGACAGGAATGAAAGGTTGGTGAGAGTGGAATTTTGCATGTGCAGGGAGAGAATTTTATCTGAAGTCCATTATTCAGTCCATCCCGTTACACAACATGAGTTGTTTTCAACTAACCAAAAAAGTTTGTAAGCAATTGACGTCTTGCATGGCAAAGTACTGGTGGAGCAGCTCTATCAACAAACGCTTATTACACTGGATTTCATGGGAGAACCTAGCTACACCAAAAATCAAAGGAGGCATGGGATTTTGAGATTTTGAGAAGTTTAACTTGGCACTTATTGGGAAACAAGGATGGCATTTGATTGCACATCCCGATTCACTATGCTCACATGTCCTCAAAGGGAAATACTTCCCGGAGTGTGATTTTATGCAGGCTCAAGCTCCAACTAAATCTTCTACAACATGGAGAGCGATTATCGCCAGGAGAACAATGCTACAAATAGAATTGTTGAAACGAGTGGGAGACGGCTCAACAATTCCCATATGGATCGATCAGTGGATTCCTACCATAGCAACACTGATGCCTATGGGAAGAATAGAAAATGAGGACCTGAATCTGGTTTCAGACCTCATTAATCAACACGGACAGTGGGATGTTGAAACAGTAAGGAGAAATTTCTTTGCGACAGACATAGAGGCCATTCTCAACATACCTTTGCGGGCGTCAGGTGGGGAAGATACCTTGAGTTGGGCTTTGGAAAGATCAAGGGAATATTCAGTCAAAACAACATACCGCACTCTTGTGACTCGCGACAAGCATCGAGCTCTAGAGGAAGGGCGGCAACAGGGACTTCATTGTCAGATGTTCACCTCTGGTATGCTTTATGGAAGCTCAAGGTAATCCCGAGAATTCGGGTCTTTTGATGGAGAGTTCTTCAGGGAATTCTTCCAGATGCTACACTGAAGCATCGACATATTAGACATATTGCTAGATGCGACCTCTGTGAAGCAATGGATGAAAATATGATGCATGCTCTTGTATCATGTTCCCATGCTATTGGATGGCAGCCAGAGAGGTTCTGGATGTTAAACTACCTCAACTCCATCCGGACACATGGGCTAAAGATATTGTGCTTGACCAACGGTTCGGTGACAAGGACAGATGCAAAATTATCACGACCATACACATTATATGGGCGTCTCGTAACAATTGGACACATGAAAAGGAGCCTTTTGACCCAGTTCATACGGTCAAAAAGGGTCGGGGATGATCTCTCAGTACTGGACATGCCTCCAGATACACAACAATTGCGGCAAGGACAGTGTTTAAGACCCCCGAACCGGGCTGGGTAAAGATAAACACCGATGGTGCTATTGATTCCGATTCTTAGAATGGAGGTGGAGGAGGTGTAGCAAGATCGCATCTCAGTTTCCAAGGAGCTTGGAGCAAACCGTTTTCAGGGATAACCGATCGATTTATAGCTAAAATTTTGGCTTTACAAGAAGGAGTTATATTTGTCCAGCTAAGGGACTTCTCACATGTGATAATGGAGACAAACCGTTTAGAGGTTGTCAACCTCTTGTTGTCATCACGGCACAATGATCACTCAATTGTGACGCCTATCTTTGATGAAATAGGGGAAAGATTTTCAACATTTTGCATCTTTTTCGGTTCGTCATGTTATGAGGGAGGCTAATTCCCCGGCTGACTTATGTGCTAAATATGCAAATACAATTAGTAGTACAGATTGCTGGATTGACGAAAATCTAGGGTTTCTTATTAGAACCCTTGTGGCTGATTGTAATCGAATTTTTGTAAAGTAATAAAGATCCTGAGTTTTGAGTCAAAAATGTAGTTGTACCAAATATGCGTCAATTAATATATGGATTGGACGGAGTAGTAACTCTTTTTCAAATGAATAAAGTTCGACGTAGGCTTTTCCTTTTTTATGTAGTACTATTATTAGATATAGAAAAAAGGGAAAAATTCAGCAGCACAGCTGTATCCTACAACTGCAGTTCCGTTTCTTCTCTCCTCGCCTCCCCTCTCCCCTCTTCAGAGTTCAGACCCCTGCCGGCCTGCCGTCACACGAACCCGTAGAACCCCACGCAAGCGCCTCTCAGCTGTGTACCTCGATCCGAATGGAGACGGGAAGCAGCGGCGGCCGGAGGCTGCCGAAGACGGAGTCGGCGGAGATGCGGTGGGTGGTCCCCGGCGGCGCTTATGAAGAGGATGAGATCGATAGCTCGGACGACGGCGACGGCGGCACAGACACCCCCACGGCCGCCCTGGGCTCCCGTGGCGGTGGAGGCGGCTACTCGGACGCTGAAGAGGATGAGGAGGACGCGCTGCTGCGCCAGCGCCTCGTGCGCACCGGCCCGCGCGCCGACTCCTTCGACGTCGAAGCTCTCGATGTCCCCGGTCTGTACCGCCACCAGGTCTGCCTCCCATCCGCCCCCATCGCGTGTGATTAAATTGGCTTCAATTTCGTTGCGGGCTAGGTGGTTGCGTGCAAGCTGTTAGTGGGATTGCCTTCTTGCCTCCATCTCTTTGATCGATCGATATCTCTTGTTAGAACTTAGGTGTTCCTACTTAGCGCGATTGTTTATACGAGTTTGTGGCATGGGGCTGATAAGCTTTACCGGGTTAGGAGTGTTAAGACCATGTATTGTATGATTGCTCACTAGGTGTTTGTGCATTTGATTATGAGCTTGCTTGGAGTGGGTTGCTAAGGTTTGTTAGGTTGGTTCGGGCGGTGCATGTAGCACAGTCTTAGACGGGCTTGCTTGTGCAGTGCGGGTTCTATTGGGTGGTTTACATCTACATGCGGGCGAGGTGTGTTTGCAGCGTTGTTCAGATGAACCTGCCTAATGCGAACGTCCAGTAAATCTTCGGTAAATTTGATGATCTTGCCTTCTGTAGTATCTGTGTTGGTACTTGTGGTCTGCAAGCTAGATTTTGTTCTTAATTTTGTGAAGGCCTAATTAGGGGGCATAATTTGTATTTTTTAGACATAATTTCTTTCCATGAAAGATTTATTTTGTTTCAGAAAAGTTAGGTTATGTTCATTGTCCTTATAATACTCAACTTGCTTTATAAGAGTGTTTCGCAAAAGCTGAAGCATTTGAAACAAATCTTTGATGGTCTGCTCAGACTTCCAGTGTTGGTTCCACCTCAAGATATCCATCAAACAAGGTTGTAAGTTTTAAAATTGAGTTGTGTCACCATGCCACCAACTTGCCAACTTGTCATGACTAGTCTTTGACTATGTGTCACCTCTATTTGTTGCCTGTTGCTGCTACAACTTCTAGGCAGGATCAGAGAGGGAAATAGAGAGATTGCTTTATTTTAACACATTTGGCCTCATACGACAGGCTCAAATTTGGATTTCGGGGCTATGAATACTGGAAAGAGTGGCAGATTGTGCATTGAGGGGTGGTAGCCTATTTAGAGGTATTGGTGGTGAGTGAGTGAGGGATTTTTTTCCTATCTTTTTATTTTAGTTCTTGCAAGCATGATTTGCGATTTACCTTTTCTGAGGTACATAATCTAAATTTCTCATGATTTTTTTAAGGCGTACTATGATTACCTAAGAACATAGAGGTGAAGCAATGAGCAATGGCAAGTTGTGAAAGACTTATATGCACTATGCCCTTTAGGTGGAATCAGGTTGAATGGACATCCAAAAAATCATGTAATTTTTCAAAAAAATATAAATAGCTTTGACACAAGATGTATCTACCATCACAAAATTTAAAATCTAAATGATAGGTTGATGAAAAAAAGAATTCTTTGGGAAAGCTGAAAAGTTGCTAATTCTGATTTGACTGCCCCGCTACTATTCATGCTAGAATATCAAGTGAAACCCCCGCTACTTTGATAGCCCTGTGGACTATCCTCTTGCTCCTACTAGCTAATGGCCCGTGTGTTGCAGCGGGAGCAAACATATTTTAGTGATTCAGCATCAATTACGAGTGCCTCAACAAAGAAGTCACGAGTCTATGGCACGTCCCACATCGACATCGTCAGGTAAGATCGTGTGGCAGAACGTGAATATGATGGAAAGGAAACGAGAGATTTTAGGAGGAGCCCACATAAAATGGTACTTTCCCTAAATTAAGGTGATCCTCGCTTGAGGTATTTATAACCGTAGTACGCACGCTATAGTCAAAACCGGAAAAGAATGATACTCTCCGTAATTAATGCGATTCTTCCGTCGCGATAGATGATTGTTAGAGTACGTAATGGGCCTAATGGCCTGGGCTGGCGGTATAGCCCGTTAGTCTTAGGGTTAATTAGAGATAAGGGTCGCTTGCTTAGGGGTCAAGTAAGCCTTGCTTGGGAGTCAAGTAAACCTCTCTCTATAAAGAGAGGAGATGTATCAATCTAATCAAGCAAGAATTAAGAAGGAAATCCCTTCCATCTTGCCCGGCCGTGGGCAAAAGGCCCCTGGCCGGCCCTCTCGCGCCCTCCTTCTAGCAGCGCCATAACAATTTGGTATCAGCTAGCTTCGGTTCGATCATGTCTTCACCGCCGCCCAACCCGTCTCTTCCGTTGCCGGTCACCTCGTCGCCTCCGGTGACCACCACGACCGTCGCCCCGCTCCTGCCCACGCCGGGATCCTCCGTCGGGCCCGCCCCTGCCGTCCTCACCCCGGAGGAGGTGTCCAGGGCGCTGCGAGACCTAACCCAGGCGGTCCAGGAGATCTACCTGTTCTTGGACGGGTCCTACGGGCCGCACCCGGCTGCGCCACCCATCGCTGCCACCGCGCCGCCGTGGCAGCCGCTGCACCAGGCGGCCTCCGCCGCACTCGCCGGGCCGCTGCCGCTGCCATCCACCGCCGCGCCCTGGCTGCAGTGGCAGCCGCCGCTCCTGGCGGCCTCCGCTGCGCCCGGCGCTCCGCCGCAGCAGCCGATGCCGCTGCCCCAGGGCGTTCCCGCCGCGCTCGTCGGGCTGCTGCAGCTGCCATCCACCGCCACCACCGCCCCACCCTGGCTACAGTGGCAGCCGCCGCTCCTGGCGGCCTCCGCCGCGCCCGGCGCTCCGCTGCAGCAGCCGCCGCTCCTGGCGGCCAACGCCGCGCTCGGCGCTCCGCTGCAGCAGCTACCGCCGGTCAGCTCCGGCCCCGCATCGACCGCGTCGGCGGGTGTCCCGATCCACCAGATCAAGTTCCCGTCGTCGCCATTACCGCTTCCCCAAGGCGTCACCATCCAGCAGATCAAGTTCCCGCCGTCGCCGTCATCGCTTCTGGTTTGGATCACTACCCGCCACGTGTCGGCGGCGGTGAGGCTGCAGGCTGCTGCGCGCGGCCTCCTAGCGCGTCGGTGTGTGCGGGAGATGCGTGGTCTACAGCTGCCGCTCCTCCCAGCTGCCCTTCGCTGCGCAAAGGACCTCGATCTCGTCCGCTGCGTCGGGGATCTTGGGCATGCTGTTTTCATCGCGGGCAGCGACCTTAAAGTCTCCGACATCTGCAGTTGGGGGGGGGGGGCGCACCCCTCCTCGTCATTCTCCATCGCAAGCTCTCCACTCTTCTCTGTGTAGTGCAGACCAACAGCCGTCCGGCGGGGATAAGGCAGGGTGTCACCGATAGGAGTGCACCGCGTAGCACCACTGTATTCCGCCGGCCGCCGCGAGGACGCCTCTGCTGGTCGCTCTTGCGACCACTTCCAGGTGGCCATACACATGCACTCCTTTTGTCCAGATGGTGTCCATGGGATCCAGGTGGCTGTACACGTGCACGTCCGACGTGCGGATGGTGTCCACTTTTTGTTAAGGGGTCCAAAATAAATCGTCCCAGTCCATTTCAGGTTGAGAGTAATAAAACAAGCCGAGATGTAAAAGGCTTGTTTTTAGGTGTTAGGTTTGTGTTGCGTCGAGTCATGGTTATAAGTTGGTTAGGCTGCAGCTCGAGGACAAGCTGCATGTCCAGGTGGGGTGTCGTGTTAGAGTACGTAATGCGCCTAATGGCCTGGGCTGGCGGTATAGCCCGTTAGTCTTAGGGTTAATTAGAGATAAGGGTCGCTTGCTTAGGGGTCATGTAAGCCTTGCTTGGGAGTCAAGTAAACCTCTCTATATAAAGAGAGGAGATGTATCAATCTAATCAAGCAAGAATTAAGAAGGAAATCCCTTCCATCTTGCCCGGCCATGGGCAAAAGGCCCCCGCCCGGCCCTCTCGCGCCCTCCTTCTAGCAGCGCCATAACAATGATATTTTCCATAAATTAATGGATGCTGTTTTTTGTTTTTTTGTTTTAAGGGAATGGGTAGGACAAGGAAAGGAAAATATCGATTTGGTTCAGAGCCATATATGTATTTTTTGTTTTGTGTGACATCGGTTGAGATTACCAACAAAATCTACAAAAAACCAAGCGGGGATGGGGACGCGGGGATGAAAAAACTGGGGGAAGAGGCGAGGCGAGCCTACCAACTCCCCTTTAATAGTAGAGATAAGTTTTTTTTTGGTTACTTTGTAGATAAACCAGGGAAGGGGAGCCTTGGCACAGTGGTAAAGCTGTTGCGTTGTGACCATGAAGTCATGGGTTTGAGTCCTTGAAACAGCCTCTTGCAGAAATGTAGGGAAAAGCTGCGTGCAAAAGACCCAAAGTGGTCGGACCCTTCCCTGGACCCTGCGCAAGCGGGAGCTATGTGCACCGGGCTGCCTTTTTCTTTTGTAGACCCATGTAGTTGAACAACTTTTCTTTTGCCCACAACCTCTTTGCAAATTTCTAGATCGGCCATATGAAATTGGTATAAGTAGATTTTTGTCATAATATATACCTTTTAGAAGTAAAATACCGCTTCCATTCCAAAATATAAGGCGTTTTTTTTGCAGAAGTCAAACTTTTCTATGCTTGACCATGTTTATAAAAACAAATATCAATATCACAGTAAAAATTCTAGTGAAGATCATATTTTTGCAGAGCAGTCAATGTGCAAAGGCCCACTTTTTGTGATGAGATCTAAGCATTTTTTTCTAGTCTTTATTAAATTTTCCTAAATAATTATGGGAATTTGCTGTGTCATGGTAAATTGGTAAATTTAAGAAGCAACTTTCATGGATCATACATTGCTATTCCAGCTGCTATATCCGCCATGCATACGTCATCTCTGCACAGGATATTGTTATCAGATGTGCATGAGTATGTTGATTGTTGAGCCCTTGACTTTGCTGATATCTTGATTCTTCATTTCCTTTCAGGAATTTACCATGGGAAGGAGTATTGTTTTGGCCCTTCAGACGTTAGGCGTTGTCTTTGGGGATGTTGGCACCAGCCCATTGTACACTTTCGATATAATGTTCAACAAATACCCAAATACTTCGAAGGAGGATGTGCTTGGAGCACTCTCACTTGTAATATACACTCTGATTCTAATTCCATTTCTGAAGTATACTCTGATTGTTTTATGGGGAAATGATGATGGAGAAGGTATTAATACCACCCCATTGGAACTAGATTAGACAATAGTACTTTTATTTGAGCTTTATGTTTAATAATGATTGTTCTGTATATTTGGCAGGAGGGATATTTGCTTTGTACTCTCTAATATGCAGGAATGCAAAGGCTAGTCTCCTCCCTAACCAACTGCCCTCTGACACCCGCATATCAAGTTTCCAACTCAAGGTACCATCGGTCGAACTCGAGAGGTCTCTGAGGATCAAGGAGCGCCTCGAGACTTCATCTATGCTAAAGAAGCTACTTTTGATGCTTGTTCTTTTTGGTACTTCTATGGTGATAGCGGATGGTGTTGTTACACCAGCGATGTCAGGTTCATATATTTCTGATCCATTGTTCGTCTTATTTCTCTTCACCTAGTCTGATGATCTTGCATATTTGCTTTCAGCAGTAGTATTGTGTTATCAGTTTTCATCTTATCACAGTATTAATTCCTTTTTCTCTGTCGGTAAATCTGCAGTGATGTCTGCTGTTAATGGCTTGAAGGTTGGAATATCTAGTGTTAATGAAGGTGACCTTGAATATATTGCTTGGTATTAATTGGTTAAATAGAAAATTATGGTACTGCTTAAAAGTGCAGGATGCTCACCTTATATTGTAATTTTTTTGGCAGGTGAAGTGGTCATGATAAGCGTTGCATTTCTCATTGTTCTATTCAGTCTGCAAAGGTTTGGAACAAGCAAAGTTGGGCTTGCTGTTGGACCTGCCTTGTTCATATGGTTTTGCTGCCTTTCTGGGATAGGAATATATAACATTATGAAATATGGTACAGAAGTATTACGGGCATTCAATCCTATATACATCTACTACTATTTTGAAAGAAACCCAACTCAAGCTTGGATGTCTCTTGGGGGCTGCCTTTTATGCGCTACAGGTATGTTTTTTTGACCATATTCTTAATGTTAGTTATGATTAAACATTTAAACTTGTTTGAAGATCTCTAAGGTGTGTTTGCTTGAGGTGCATTTTTTGTTTGAGTTACATAAAATCAGTTACAGTCTATCATGTGTCCTTTTGTTTTTTCTTCTGTTATAGGAATTCTGCAACCTATAAGTATGCTGACTGCATTTGTGGTGGTACTAAACATAATTAGACCTCTTTCTTGTTCTTACTAGTAACTGTGCCATGTGCAACGCACGCCATGAGCCCATGACCAAATTGAACGTATCACAAGCACAGGAATTTGAAGAAACCCTCTTTGATGTTTTTTTATCTCTCGAGAAAACGCAAAGGACCTTTGCGTTTCTTCTCACTGAAAAGGTAGAAGTTCAGTTACAATCCTCCGAGGAGGTGGGGTGTACAAAAAGATGAAAGAAAATCAGTGAATATCCAGGTTGAGGGTAGAACGACCCTGAGTCCTGGAGCACCAGCCTTTGCCTAGGAGGAGGCCTCATCTTTGATCCTGCGAACTAGTGTAGCAGTTGAAGGTCTGGCATTCTCGAAGACGCACTCGTTCCGGTGTTTCCAGACCATCCAAGGCACGAGCAGGGCGATAGATGCCAGAGCCTTGCGTTGCATCGTCGGCTTGTCCTGTTTCACGCGCAGCCACCAATCCATCAGCGTGGCTTCATGGTCTGGAGTCCGGATTGGTATTCTTAGCCAAGCTAGGATTTCATGCAGGTTTGGCAGGCGAAGGGGCAGTCCAGCAGTAGATGCCGAATAGTTTCCGGGGTTTAGTCACATAGGAGGCAGCGGGGATGGTGCTGCAGTCCATGGCGAGCAAGCCTATCAGCGGTCCAACATCGATCCTGGTTGGCCAATCAGTGGAAGAACTTCACCCGCGGCGGCGCCCAGCTTTTCCAGACGAGTTCCAGGAGTAGCATTGTAACGCCCACAATGCGGCTATATCTCCCACGTGTCGAAGCACGACTTAGAGGCATAACCGCAGTGTAAGCAATGTCGCAAGTGAGGTAATCTTAACACAACCCATGTAATACATAAGGGAAAGAGATACATAGTTGGCTTACAATCGCCCCGTCACACAATACATGAATATAGCATTACAACATCCAGATACAATCAAGGCCCGACTACGGTACCAAAATAAAAGAAGACTACCCCAAATGCTACAGATCCCCGATCGCCCCGACTGGGCTCCACTACTGATCAACTGGAAACGGAACAACAAAACGAACACGATCTTCATCGAGCTCCTCCTTGAGCTTGGTTGCGTCACCTGCATGATATCATCGGCACCTGCAAGCTGGTTTTGGAAGTATCTGTGAGTCACGGGGACTTAGCAATCTCACACCCTCGCGATCAAGACTATTTAAGCTTATAGGTAGGGTAAAAGGTATGAGGTGGAGCTGCAGCAAGCACTAGCATATATGGTGGCTAACATACGCAAATGAGAGCGAGAAGAGAAGGCAAGGCACGGTCGAGAAACTATGATCAAGAAGTGATCCTAGAACAACCTACGTCAAGCATAACTCCAACACCGTGTTCACTTCCCGAACTTTGCCGGAAAGAGACCATCACGGCTACACACGCGGTTGATGCATTTTAATTAAGTTAAGATTCAGGTTTTCTACAACCGGACATCAACAAATTCCCATCTGCCCATAACCGCGGGCACGGCTTTCGAAAGTTCATATCCCTGCAGGGGTGTCCCAACTTAGCCCATCACAAGCTCTCACGGTCAACGAAGAATATTCCTTCTCCCAGGAAGACCCGATCAGGCTCGGAATCCCGGTTACAAGACATTTCGACAATGGTAAAACAAGACCAGCAAAGCCACCCAGATGTGCCGATAAATCCCGATAGGAGCTGCACATATCTCGTTCTCAGGGCACACCGGATGAGCCAGATGTCGGGTAGGCCAGCCCAGAGTTGCCCCTGGTAGCTCCGGACATCGCTCAGTTTGGATCAACGCTTAGAGAAGCACTGGCCTGGGGGGGGGGTGTTAAAATAAAGATGACCCTTGGGTTGGCCGACCCAAGGGAAAGAAAAAGGCTAGGTGGCAAATGGTAAAACCAATGTTGGGCCTTGGTGGAGGAGTTTTATTCAAGGCGAACTGTCAATGGGTTCCCATTATAACCCAACCGTGTAAGGAACGCAAAATCAAGGAACATGACACCGGTATGACGGAAACTAGGGCGACAAGAGTGGAACAAAACACCAGGCATAAGGCCGAGCCTTCCACCCTTTATCAAGTATATAGATGCATTAATTAAATAAGAGATATTGTGATATCCCAACAAATATCCATGTTTCAACATGGAACAAACTCCAATCTTCACCTGCAACTAGCAACGCTATAAGAGGGGCTGAGCAAAGCGGTAACATAGCCAAACAACGGTTTGCTAGGACAAGGTGTGTTAGAGGTTTGACATGGCAATATGGGAGGCATGGTAAGCAAGTGGTAGGTATCGTAGCATAGGCATAGCAAAAGCGCAAGCAACTAGCAAGCAAAGATAGAATTGATTTCGAGGGTATGGTCATCTTGCCTGAGATCCCGCAAGGAAGAAGAACGAGTCCATGAAGAAGACACACGGACATAGTCGAACGGATTCTCACAAACGCGACGTTAACGGAACTAACCCGAAGAAGCAACAACGGAAAGAAGCAAACAACATAGTAAACAACCAAGCATAACATGGCATGATGCACAACCAAGTATGATGCATGTCCGGTTTAATGAGGCATGACATGGCAAAGTGCACAAACAATACTACAAGTTAAGTGGAGCTCAATATGCAACGAGTTACATATTGACGGAACACCACATCCTTATTTGGTTCACTCTCGGTTAGATACTCAACAATATTAAATGTTGTTAAACATGGCAAGAGGTGAAACATGAGTAGAAAACATAGTTAGGCATTTTAAATGAGGCCGGAAACAACAACAATTCCGGTAAATCCCCATATGCATTTAGCAATTTGGTGCAACAACAAATTTAAACATTTAAAGGTTATTATCATGATGCAGATGACGTTTGCAAGTTTTATGCAATTTTTATTAAAAGTTGACATGAGCGTGATGAGAGCATTTGTCACTGTGGTAGAAAGAAAGGGGTGCCACGCGATGATAACAATAACGGTGCCACGGCAACGTTCCGGTTCCGGTACTTGATTGAGATACCGATGCAAAGGGGAAGTGTGCGGATGCGTGCAACAGATGGTGGGGCGCTCCCGGATTCCAGGTGTCCCACGAGTTGGCGACAAGGAAACGAGTGACACTTTGGACAGGGTGCAAACACGAGCATCTCAAACATCGCAAGCATTTGTTCACGGACGTCGTCTCGGGGTTATACCTTCGAAGTGTGCAAACGGGACGGTTCTCGTTCGGTGCCAAGTAAAGGAAGTATACGTTCTCGGGACGTAGTGGAAGTAGGGGGTACACGACGACGGTAGAGGTACTCGCGACGGTAGTGGTACACGTTTTCGTAGAAGGACTTGACGAATCCGAGTCACTTGGGGTCGACGGTAGTTGTTCATGTTTCGAGGAGGAAGTAGAGGTTCTCGCGATCTCGGCGACGGTAGTTGTTCACGGCGGTAGTGGAACTTGACGGATCCGAGCTCTTCGAGGGTCGTCGTGGTACTCGTTCACGTTGTAGTCATACATGTTCAAGAAGAAACTTATGCGGTGTCGTGGCACTTGGCGACATGCCCGTCGATGGTAGTTGTTCTCGTATCCTCGTGGTACTTGGCGATATCCGTGCGTAGAGGTACTTGGCAGTCTTGTGTAGACGAACTTGAGGTGCTCCGGGGTAGAGGAATCAACGTTGCAACGGTGGTCTCGACGTAACCAGATTGAAGCAAGGCCAAGGGGCTTCGCGCATCGCAGATCGAAGCCGCGGTCGTACTCATCCTCCCGCGAGCAGAGACGAGGGCACCATGACGACCTACGAGGAGCAGCAACAGCAAGGGCGTCGAGGAGGCCTAGCGCGGCGCCGGAGACGGGAACGGGTGGAAAACGAGGTTCCCCGGCAGCAGGGACGACATCTGGCGATCCCTGGCCCGGCGGCTCGATGCAGGGCGCGGGAGGAGGCTAGAAGGCGCGGCGGTGGCCTCCTGCAAGGTCACCTGGATGGCGATGCGCGGGGCTTGACATCAGCTTGGCGCGAGCGTTGGGGCCGCCGGAGTTGTCCCCTCCAGTGGTGGCGCGGGGAGGCACGGCGCTCGAGGTCGCCGACGTTCGGCAGGGACCGGCGTTGAGGAGGGATCGGGGAAGGGGCGCTGCCTCTTCCTCTCTGGTGGCGCACAGGAGGGAGGAAGGGAACGAGAGGGAGGTGGCGGCGCTACGGGAGGAGCTGGCGATGGGGGTGGATTAGGCGAGCGCCCGTGCGAGCGGACCGAGCAGGGCTCTCCCTGGCTCGACGCACGGGTGTGGGTGGCGGCGGATGGGAACGAGAGAGGGAGAGGGAGAGATCGAAGGAGATGGTGGTTGGACGTGGGGCTTCTGCCTGGCGCGTGAGGGAGAGAACGAGAGGAGGGAGAGATGGATCGAGCCGCGGCTCTCCTGGCGGCGCAGCGAGGGGAAACGGGAGAGATCGAACGAGGGGAGAGGGAGCGAGGGTTAGGGTTAGATCCGGTGCGGGCTGGGCCTTAGAGGTTGGCCCAGTGGAGAGGCAAAAGACCAGGGGCCTTAGAGAGGGATTAGGAGGGGGGGTTCGGCTGGGCCTGCAGATGGGCCGGCTAGTTGCCGCTTCGGAGCAAAAAGGCCGACTTTTGGCTATTTCTCATTTACAGAAAAGTAGACAGAAGGAAAAAGGAAGGAAAGAAATAGCTAGGGGTTTTAGAAAATGCTGAAACTTTTCCTACTGAGTCTAAGAATTATACTTAGACCAAGAAAAGAAGTTTCACGCGAAATAGAAGAGTTTAATTCAAACTCATTTAAATTTAATTCAAATGATTTGAACTAGGCCGAGGTTTTAGGAGTATCCAAAAAATGTTCGGATTTTTGAGGAACCTCGGAATATGATGAAAGAATAAATAGCAAAGTTAGAGGCCAAGAGTTGTGATAACAAAGGCATTGAGATTTATTTTGCAAGTGTGTTCCGGTGAATTCCAACAAATGGAATATTTAATATAGCTCCCTACTATCGGGAGGGTATGTTATAAAGAGAAGTCACCAGGTGAATTCCCTCGGTTTAAATGGATCAAAGATCCATGCCATTTATTTAGTTGAGTTGTAAAAGATTTATGAGAAGATGGCATGGTGACATGATGCAATGCAAAAATAAAAGGGCAGGCACAAATGAAACACACAGCGAAACCCGGAAACCCTGGAAGGCATCTGAAGCTCCGGTCTTGGGGCGTCACAAGCACAGTGTGGACCCGTGGAAGGTGGCCAAATTGCAGGACTGCGCAGAGTTGGTGCCATTGACAGACCACTTCCAGAGCAGCCGTCAGGCTCGTCGGAGAGGATGGTGTGCTGCACAGCCTGCCAGAGCTGCAAGTATTGGCTGATCTCATGTATGCCAAGGGCCCCGTGTATGTCTTGCGCCCTGGTATTGCCCTGGAGCCCATCGTCCACCGTTCTGATCTTGCGGTGCCTCTTGTGGATGCATTGGTGGAGCAGGGGCATGATCTCGCTGACAGACTGTCCGTTGAGCCATCGATCCTCCCAAAATAAGGCGGGGGCACTGTTGCCGACAAACATGGTTGTGGATGCGAAGAAGAGTGCACGCTCCTCAGCCAAGAACTGTAGGTCGAGCCCCTGCCGTGTGTTCCCTGCATCTGTGTGAGAAAACCAAAGCCAGCGTAGCCGAAGTGCAAGCTCAGCGTGTTCCAGATCCTGTACCTCCAGGCCACCATGCGCGAGAGGGCGTCAGTCCGTCAGACATGGCGCCAGTTCATGTGACAATGCCCTCAGTTGGCGCGGCGCGTCCAGCCCAGAGAAACCCTCGCTGAATCTTCTTGAGCTGCTTGAGGGTTTTCTTTGGGGGTGCAAACGCCAGAATCTGGTGAACCGGGATCGAGCTAAGGACGGACTTGACCAGGGATAGGTGTCCGGTTTTGTTCATCAGCCAGGCCTTCCACGCTGGGAGTCGGCCAGCCGCCCCATCGACGAGGGGCTGCAGATGGGCGGCTGTGGGGTGGCGCGCCGTCAAGGGGATGCCAAGGTAGGTGATTGGGAGCTCCACGACGGGGCATCCTAGCTGGGCGATCATCACCGCGGTTACCTTGGGGTCGCCTTGCAGAAGAGTGGCTGAGGTTTTTGTGAAGTTGACCCGGAGGCCAGAGGCCTCGCCAAACAGGCTCAGAATATCTTTGACTGTCGTGACATCGTCCTGCGTGGGGTGGCAGAACAGCATCACATCATCGGCATACAGATATAGCCAGGATCTCACACCGTGGGTGTAGCTGCTGCAAGATGTCGAGGTCGTGGGCACGTTTCACAAACCAACCCAGGGTGTCGACGGCGAGAACGAAGAGCTGCGGGGACAAGGGGTTGCCTTGGCGAAGCCCACGATGGTGCTAAATTGGCGTGCCAGGCCGTTTAGCAAGACCGGGGTGCTGGCCGTCGATAGGAGGATGGCTAGCCACTTCAAAAAACGGGCGTCGAAACCATATTGGCGCAAAACCTCAAATGGCCAAGATATAGAGTCGAAGGCGCGCCCTAGGTCGAGCTTGAGTGTAATCCTCAGGGCCCCAAGTTGGTGCAGCAGCTTAAGCGATTGCTTGACAAGGACGAAGTTGTCGTGGAGGCTTCGCCCCGTGATGTTGATCAGGCTGTTGAGCTTGGGGGCGAGGCGCAGCGATAGGACTTTAGCGAAGATCATGGCCATGAGATGGATCAACCTTATCAGGCGGTAGTCGTTAAGCTGGCAGGCATTAGCGCGTTTGGGCAGCAGGGCGAGGAGGGCCTGGTTGAGATTGCAGAAACTGCGGCCGCGCATCTCGAAAAGCTGCTGGAAGAAATCCACAAAATCCTGCCTGACCGTACCCCAGCAGGCGCGCAGGAATTCGGCAGTGAACCCGTCCGGTCTGGGTGCCTTTCGTGCGGGCAGGTGCTTAATTGCATCCCAAATCTTGTCCACGCTGAAGGGGGCGTCGAGGTCAGCCAGGTCACAGGGATCGATGAGCTGCGACAGGTCCAGCGTGTGGTCGTGCTCGACGGCGGTGCCAAGAAACGCGTCAAAGTGCAGGAATGCCGCTTCCGCCATCTCCTTGTGCTCGGTGAGCACGTGTCCATCAGCGGCGAGGCTGAACACACGTTTTTTCTGCTGGTGGAAGGTGCACTGCCGGTGGAAGAAAGCTGCGTTAGCGTCGCCGTCCTTGAGGTTGGTGATGCGAGCACATTGCTTTGATGTTTCCAAATAGTGGAACCTCTGTCGAAAGGCAGAACATCACACACATCTGAATTCGACATCATAGAAAAGAGAAACTTATTCATTTTATTGCTAACAAATTTAACACATTATTGCTAAAATTATTATTTCGAGATATATGCTACACTCAGCATACACTTCTATTTTACCAAGACACTATAACTATTTGCATCAGTTACCAATATGGCGCATTTCTGAAACCTCTGGCCCTCACAGAGATCCTAGAAAAGTTTGAAATGGTTTTCCCCCTCTTCTATTTAGGGACAGCATCCAGTATATTCACAGGTTCCTTAGTTAATAGTTAAATCTACTTCAACTTAAGATGAGAGGTCGAACATCAGGGCTAGGGGTGGGCGTTCGGTTCGGTGCTTCGGTGTTTTTTGATTCTCGGTTCTCAGGAAATATGGACCGATCGGTCTGTACCAATTAACATAACCGAGAGTTCGGTCTCTGGATCGTTCGGTTCGGTCCTCGGGTCTGCACCGGAAAGACCTGCTACTGGAAAGATGGGGCGCTGGGCTAGGCTGGGATGGTCGGATAGAATATATTATATATAGCTGCTAATGCTAGATGAATTGGCATAGCAAACAAACGTGAGAAACAAGCACAGGCGCACAACTTCCTCTCACGAAAAAAACTTCAGGCAGCCACAAACTGCACCAACAGACAACATTCAGGCTTACAAATGATCAGCTACAAATTTTCACAGCAGGCGATTAGCTGCATATTATGTACAAAAAATATTGCCAGCATATAACCTGTACCACACCGTTCTCTAACAGAAAAGAATGACAGTAAACATAGCAGATTCGTCTCAAAAAATAGTATCCAACAAAACCTGTAGTTTAGCACACATGACACATTGATAGGTCTGACTAAATACTTAAGTTGATAAAAAGAAGCAGGCAATCAGCAAGAAGCTTTTCGAACAGGATACGTAGAACCTCGCCGCTGCCATCTGCTAATCTCCCATCATCTAAACTTCAAGCTTGATTGTTTGTTCTTCAACCTTCATCAATGGTTGACTTGCAGCACATCTGCACGACACCATCAATCTTGATCTTCTCGAAATGATTCCAGATCTCTGCTCGTGCAGCCATCAGCTTTTGAGCCTCCTTATTTTCACTCTCGTCTATGTGCACACGAGTCTCCTCTGCCTCAGAAGACATCTACAACATAGAGCAACCCTTAATTCACACAAGAACAGTGCACCTGACAACAAGGATCAAGTCACGAACTTGGATCTGGATGGAATCAAGAATATGACAGAATAGAAATCAACTACTGTACTTACTTTGCAGGCAAGCAGCGGTATTCGATGCGGAATTCGTCCAATCACTTGTTGCGGCTTGCAGCAGCCAATTTTCTTCTTCTTGTGCAGAAATTGACCCTGCCGCCGCTGCCGGTGTGGTGGACAGAGGACAGGGATCTTGGCGGACGGGCGGCACAGCGAGGCATCAGACCTCATATAGGATTCTCGGGCGACAGAAAATCAAGCGGCCATGGGGAGTACAGATTACGGACGCGAGACTTGCGGTCTTGGGGAGGGAAAGATTGATCTGTGCCGCAATTTTGGGAGGAGGCGATTTGGGAGGAGCGACGTTTTGGGAAGAGGGCAGGAGGAGGCGCTAGTTACCTAGTTCTATGGGTGCGAGCGACCGTGCGGGGCTGCGGTTGTGCGGCAGCTGGCAGGATAGGAATTAGGTGTAGGGCGTCGGTGCTTCGGTCAGTTCGGTGGACCGAGGGTACAGACCGAATTCACCGAACTTAATTCGGTTTTTTAGAATTGCTAACCGAGCTTTGTACCGAAGGTTTCGGTCACTTCGGCTTCGGTCCAGGTTAAATCGGTTCGGTAAATCGGTTTTCAGGTTATATGCCCATCCCTAATCAGGGCAAGCAAATGGCAGTCAAGTGATATTGGATTTTATACCAGTTATTAAATAATTGCTACTATGGTTCCGGCGTTAGTAAAGTAAGTAAAGAGAGGTGAATGTCAAATTCTTTAAGAGGATAATGCGGGAGATAACCATCACCTAGAACATTAGAATCCTCTCTATTGGTGTGATGCAGAGATCCTACAAACAGTGTGGGCTCTTTTATGGACTCTTCTTGTCATTCTATCTTTACTTGTGTTTGCAATACAAAATATGTCATTCTACCTTTACTTGCCTCAGTTTGGAAGTAAACTATTGTAGTTTGTAGCATAGATGGAGAAAGCTTTCTGTACTAATGAAGTAGGAAAAATAGAAACAAAAGAACGAGGGGAAATGTAGATCCATATCTTGGTGTGTCCACACCCTATAATGGTTTGCGCTTTCTGTATTAAAAAATGAAAACAAAATCATGGATATAGAATGCGTGAACACTTGGGTTTTGAAAATATTTAAGTTTTTTTTTTTTTGGCAGGATCTGAGGCAATGTTTGCTGATCTATGCTACTTCTCTGTTAGATCTGTCCAGGTAGTCTTTTGTACTGTCTGAGGGCTCCATGCTACACTTCCAGTACATAGTTTATAACTTACTGTTGCTTATATGTTGCAGCTTACCTTTGTGTGTCTTGTTCTTCCATGCCTTCTACTGGGTTACCTAGGGCAAGCTGCATTTCTTATGGAAAACTTGACTGAAAATGAGCAGGTCTTCTTTTTATCTATCCCGAGTAAGACCAACTGGTTTGTTTGAAGCCCATTTCAAATCTGATATGTTTATTGCCACGTAATGTTTCAAGCATTATGAAATTATTATATTATAGTAAAACTAAGCTTCTTTTTATTTAAAAAATTAAGCTTCGGTTTACCACTAGTCCCTTTTTGATAACTGTTTCGTTCCATGTTTCAGGTCAGGTGTTTTGGCCAGTGGTGTTCATAGCTACTCTAGCAGCACTAATTGCTAGTCGTACAATGACAACTGCTATTTTCTCAATCATTAAGCAGGCCACAGCTCTTGGCTGTTTTCCCCGCCTCAAGATTATTCACACTTCAAGAAAGTTCATGGGTCAAATATACATCCCAGTGATGAACTGGTTTTTGCTGGTTTCCTGTCTCGCGTTTGTTACGACATTTGGGAGCATTAATGAGATTGGCAATGCATACGGTGCGTAAGTTTAGAATAAGGGCCACTCTGTTTATTCACATAGAATATTATCTGCTGGTTCATTCTCAGTGCACTAGTTCCTCTGATTATTTTTGTGTGATGTAGTTTCGTTTCCTTTATAAATGATGTTTCATTTAATTTTTTATACCAATGCAAGACCTCATAGCCTTACTAAGATTATATTCCGCCGAAGTGTAAATTTAATAAGCTATGTAGGATATGACGAAAGGAAGAGAGTTCTAAGCATTTGAAAATTTACTCAAAGGCATTTCATAAGAACTTTATAGGCAGCCAAATGAGATACACAAAATGATAGATGTAACTATTGTTCAATAGCACTGGTATTTGACCGCAAGAAATATTGCTTTTATTCGCGTTTAATTTTATGAAGAGTTTTGACTTGTTCGATGAATTAAAACATCATCAACCAGCAGTTTCTCATTGGAAGTTCTGAGATGTACATTACTTCATTGCATAAGTAGGGGCTAAACTATGTTTCTATGCTGACTTTATAGTGTTTCTCATGATATGCATAGTGTTGAAACTGGTAGAACTGGATCTGTTCAATTTGTGCCTATCATGTATGTATAAATTGAATTTGGTTGTTTAGAACTGTTGTCAGTTCAATATTTCTCTGTGCTAGGTTTACTTGATGGGCTTGGTAATGCTTTAGTATGGTACTATATTAAGCACACATTATTGTGGATTGGCAAAAAAATATAACATCTATGACTTCTGTTATTCTGAATAAAAACCAATGTCCTACGTCATTCAAGCACTGATTTGTTATATACTATTCCTTTCTTTCACTCTAATTGTCACCACTACCGCCACATAATCTTTCTAATGCCCAATATTTATTACAGGTATAGCTGAACTTGGGGTCATGATGATGACTACTATATTGGTGACCATCATAATGCTTCTGATATGGCAGGTCAACATCATTGTTGTTCTATGCTTTCTCACCCTCTTCCTGGGCCTGGAGCTATTTTTCTTTTCTTCTGTATTGGGCAGTGTAGCAGATGGCAGTTGGGTTCTTTTGGTGTTTGCGGCTGTACTGTATCTGGTAATGTACATATGGAACTATGGGACCAAGTTGAAGTACGAAACTGAGGTTAAGCAAAAACTTTCGATGGATTTAATGATGGATCTAGGCTGCAATCTCGGTACAGTCAGAGCGCCTGGAATTGGATTGCTTTATAATGAACTGGTGAGGGGGGTTCCTGCAATCTTTGGTCACTTCCTGACCACAATGCCAGCCATTCATTCGATGATCATTTTTGTCTGCATCAAGTGGGTTCCTGTTCCTGTCGTTCCTCAGAATGAAAGGTTTCTCTTTCGCCGGGTCTGCCCAAAGAACTACCATATGTTTCGCTGCATTGCTAGGTATGGACATAGAAAAAGTTCTGCTTGGCTTCAAACCTTCTGACTCATAATTATGTTATACTGACTACACTGGCTTGAAACCTTTAAGGTATAATGGAATGCATCTATTTATTTTTGGTATCATTACTGTCACAACAATCTATCTATTCTGACATCTTCGCGAATATATAGGCAGGCAGGTGCTTCTGGGAATACTATAGTTTAGTATCCCCTAATGCTGTCATTCATATTTCACACCGTAGCCAGTCAAAATGTTTTTTTATCCCTCAACTGATCATATCAGGGGATTCTTGGCTCTTGGGCAGAGCACTTTTTTACTTAGTGATCGATTCCTTTGATTTGGAACTTCATTTTTATTCCTCACAACAGTGTAGGTGATATACACTAGCTTGAAATGTGTCAGGTTGGCCCTTGGTGGTATTTTCTTAACCTATGCATAGCTTTGATATGGACATAGCAAAGCTGCGTCGTATATATAGAATAACTTTATGGTGAGGAGAGTTTATTTGCTACCTGTGCTAATCATACATGTCTGCAGGTATGGGTACAAAGATGTACGCAAAGAGAACCCCCAAACATTTGAACAGCTTCTGATAGAAAGTCTAGAGAAATTTATACGGCGAGAAGCTCAAGAGCGCTCCTTGGAGAGTGACGAGAATGGTAACACGGACTCTGATGAGGAGGTTGCGTCAAGCTCATCAAGAGTTCTTGTTGGTCCAAATGGTAGCATCTACTCTCTTGGTGTTCCACTCCTTGCGGAGTGTGCTGGTGTTTCAAATCCAAACTTTGGATCAAGCACATCATTTGATGGATCTCTGGACGGGACAATGGATGGAAGGCGAAGCCTGGACAATGAGCTGTCTTTCATTCACAAGGCCAAGGAGTGTGGCGTGGTTTACCTTCTTGGACATGGCGACATCCGAGCTCGGAAGGAGTCATTCTTTGTCAAGAAGCTAGTGATCAACTATTTCTACGCGTTCCTGAGGAAGAACTGCCGGAGAGGCATAGCAACGTTGAGCATACCGCACACAAGGCTGATGCAGGTCGCAATGCAATACATGGTGTAGGGTTGTTTTTACCCCAAATTTTCTCTCTCCGATGGCCAGGGTGCTAACTCGTGGTAGATACAAAGGCACTGTTTACTGGAGCTACTTTTCTGCTATAGATTCACTATGTAGTAGTGGGCGTTAACAAATGCACTGTTTAGTGGAAGGCTGTCGGAGACTGACCCGTTTAATGAAAACATGAAATCTCCGTTTCTCCCTTTTCGTCAGCCTATGTCCCCCTCGGTCGAAAGAAGTATCCAAGTATACACCTGTGCGTGGACTGCTGCTCTGATGGTTTTAATGGCCTCTCTCTCTCCTTCTCGGGTTTCTGCACAAGTAGGACGGGATGCATCCATGGCAATCTCGTTGTCCTTATATTTTGGCCTTTTGGCCGGGGGAAGATGCTCTTTATCAAAAAGATATGTCCCGATTCTCATCTTGGAATTGATCAACATTTGTATGTGAGGGAAATATTTACATGATCTCTTTTGATTAGCAACTGTTCTCTTCATGGTCTCAACAATCAAACTCATCACCTTGAATTTTTGGGGTACATCAAACATGTGGAGCAAGCTGATTGAGTGACCATGAATCATTCTATGATCTCCTGATTTGGGCAAAAGAGTGTGCCTCAAGATAGTGTTGATAGTGGTCAAGCCAGACATCAGATAGTATATTGATCCAAGCTTATGTGTCTCGAGGGCCTTATCGGGAATGGTCTTAAACATGTTGGTCATGGAGTTGTGATCCTTCCTAGGCTTGGCATATACATCAGTGGCATTCTCATCTTTCTTTGGGGCATTGATCAATTTGGCCCGTTCAGAGATTGTTGATTGATACTTTGTTACTTTAGTCATCCAGACAATCCTTTCATATGGGTAGAAGTGAGCAGTGGAGTATGCATGATCATCTCATCGTTTCACTTTGTCAATTTTTGACCAACAAATTTGTCAATGTCATTCATTCTGAAGCTCTCATGCACACTTGGGAAGTAGTCCTCATTGTCATCAATATATTCCCAGTCAACCCACTTCATATCATAGACAATGGGCTTCTTGTCTAACAAGATAGTCTCATATAAATCTTATTGTTCCTTCGTGTGAAAATGATAGTCCACATCAGTTCTCCTCCTGATGGCATAGGGATCAGTCTGTCTCCAGAGTCTCAGATGCATCCTTCTTTTCTTTCATGTTCTCTGCCACAAGATGATCATCACTATGATCTGGAATCTTGGACTTGAATTTTCTGAGCACTAGTGGCTCATCATCTTCTTGAGCTTCAGGCACTAGGGCCTTATTCTTCTTAGCAGCAGAAATGTTCCTTGTTGATCTCTTGGGTGCAGATGGTTTGGGGGCTTGAGCTTGAGCTGAAGGCTTGGGGGCAGACTTGGGCTTAGATGGAGCAGCCCCAGTCCTTATGGCATCCCCCATAAGCTTTTGTGTCTTGGCAGGAGGTGCAACAGGCTCTTCCTCCTCATCTTCTTCATCAGACTCTCTCATCATAGAGGGTTTGCCAATGACTTTGACCAGTCTTTTTGACTCTCTCCTTCCTCTTTTTTCCTCCAGCAGTCTTTTTTCCTCCAGCAGCCTCTTCCTCTCTTGGTTCAAGAGTGAACTCCATGGTTTCCTGAGTTGAGGCTTTGGCTTTTGACATAGGCTTCCTCTTAGCAGGAGCTTTCTTGGACTGACCAGGCTTTGTGGCAGCAGCAGTAGAATACTATTTCTTGAGCACCTTCTTTTTGGAGGTCACCTCCTCAATGACAAAGTCCTCCTCCTCAGACTCAGAAGTTCTCTTCCTTGTCCTGGTGGCTGCCTTGGGCAAGTTCACTGTAGCTCCATGGGCGCTTCATTGCAACCTCAACAACAACCTGCTGCTCGCCGTCGAAGCTTCACTGGAGCGCCATCGCCGCGTGGCGGTGCTCCATCGCAGCACTGGCTGCCCTGTCGAAGTTCCAGCATAGCATTGATGGCCGCCGACAAAGTTTCACTACAACGCAACACGACAATGACGGGGGTGCTGCGACAAAGCACACAGCGGCAACATGCAGATCTTGCGACACAACACGATGGCGATGGAGATGCTGCGATGCAGCACACAGTGGCGATGGATGGATCTTGCAGCAGCAAAAGGAGCTCCTGAACTCGTACGCTAGTGGTTAGGAGTGGTGGTCTGCTCCTTGTCTTGCAGTATCAGCATGGCTTGCAGCGACGGTGAGGTCGGGCCTTGCAGTGTCATTCCATGGCGGCGGCGGCCCGTTGGTGATGGTGGATGGAAAATGTGAAAGGGGATGAAAGGAAGGAGACAACTGAGAGTGAAAGGATAAGGAAGGTGGATGGGGCAGTGGGTGGCTCCTGTGACACCTTGGATTTTGCATTTTTCTTTTTATTGGATTTATTGAATATTTGAATGGAAAACACTCCATTTCAACCAGATGATAATAACAAACGTAAACCTCGCGCGGTGCTTGCCACGTGCCCCTCTGGGCCCATCCACTTGCTTCGCTCCAGCCAGCCTTATCTCTTTGCTTCGCTTCTCCTCCGCACGTCGTCACCACTTGTCTTTTCCCCCTCCCCATCTCTGCTCATCCCGCTCAAAGGAGAGAAGATCCCATGGCAACTCTGGCGACCCCGCCTTGCTGCAGCAAACCAGGGAGGAGCGACGACGCCCATGACCTGCTACATCCCTGCCACAAATGGAGGGCGCTGAAGCCGCCTACGCCACCGCTGTGGTGCAGCATCCTAGCGGCGGCGACACAACACACTGAAGGAGGCGACTGCTCGTCGTAGCTGCCGGCGATGCGGCGCTCACCCACAATAGCCGGTGCTGCAAAGCATCCATGGCCAACGTGCTGCGACGCAACAACTCGCGCACTGCCGTCATGCTGCGATGCACCTCGTCGACGCTGCTTTGCTCTGATGCATCTCGTCGACGACATCCGGTGCTGCAACACAACAATGCTTCCATGGCCGTCGTGCTGCGCTGCAGCAACTCACCACTATTGCCGTGTTGCGATGCACCTCGTTGGTGCTGCTCATGCCGCAATGCAACCTCATCGTGGCTGCTCTTGCTGCGATGCAACTCGTTGTCACTGCTGGTGCTTCAACACACCGGTGGACATAGCTGCAATGGAGCGCTCGTTGATGGCTCTCTCGTGCTGCATCGCAAAGCTCGCCGGTGGCTATCAGAGAAGTTCGGTGATGCAATGGAGCGACCTCCCATGGCTCCCCTTGCTCCAATGCAACGCTTGTCGACGGCTCCCGGTGCTGAATCACAGCGTCGCCGACGGCTACATGCGGCGGTGGGTGCTGCTATGGAGCCCTCGCCCAACGACACCTGATGTTGCGATGGACAACTCGCCGGGGTCTCTTGCATGCTTGGAGATTGAAGCAGAGCAAAGGCTGGGTGGTGCGATGCAAGGAGAAGAACGTGTGGCATTGACATATCTAAGGGCCGAGAGAAACAGATCGGAGGGCTGGCGACCCGACTGATTTTTGCCAGAATATTATTCGGTTGACGCCTAGCAGCGGCCTATTTGAATTTGCATTTGGGTTTTAGTCAATTCTTTGGACTTACCACTTGGAAATCATTTTTATTTTCTTCCAAGTGGGTTCTATCATCCTTAAACCCTCTCTAGACCTCATCCCTCTCTATAATGCCATGGGATAATTTTCTTTAATGGCACAATATTCATTTTCCTTCTAAAAATGAATGTTTCTCACTATGCTATGAAGCAACCCGCATTTTTATTGCTCTATAAATCCCAAGAAAATTCCCAAATATTCTTTGGATCATGCCTCACCTTCCCATGCAAAATTTTCCCACTGTCCTTCGTAATATTTCAGCTAAGGAAAATGTCGCGGGAAACCACGACCACCTATGGGACCAGGAGGCCCCTTGCTGGTTCGGCAGGGGGACTTCGCGTTGCACAAAGAGCAGACGGGCGTGGGGCAGCACAACAGAGATCACACAGACAATTTTACCTAGGTTCAGGCCGCCGTGAGGCGTAAAACCCCACTCCTGCTTTGGTGGATTGATGGTGGAAAGGTGGTGGTGGAGCGCAGTACACTTGCCCGGCAGGGATTGCCTCAGGGCGGCAGTGGCTACGCGGGTATGGGGGTGTGAGTTATCCAACCTTCTAACCCCGTCTATGGTTGCCATGGGCCTCCTTTTATAGATCAAGGGGTTACCACAGTGGCAAAGTAGTCATTATGCACTGATAAGATAGCAAACAATGCTATCGTACCTAACTCTGCGGGCTGACAGGGCGCATTAAATGCACCGCTCAACGTCACATCGTTGGTTGCTCGGCAAGGCTTGCCAGGCAATCTTGCCAGCTCCACGCCTGCTCACTTGACACGTCGCAGGACGGGTGTCATCTGTGGGTTTTCCTACAGAGAGAGGCTGCCATGTGGCGAATGGCTACCACTTAGCCACTCTGCGGCTTGACACCGCACTGATCGATGACGTGGGTCGTGGTGGAGTGGTTGGTGAGGTGGTCTCGTCTTCGTGAGTCCCGGCAGGCCCTGCCGTGGTGTCTTGGTTGTCTCCTTCTGGGCGTGGCCTCGCCCTTTGCAGGGCTCGCCTGCCCGGCAAAGGAGGCCTTCTCCTGATGGTGTCTTGCTTCTCTGGCTCGACCCTGGTCCCTCTGATCTGTATGTTGGTCCTTCGAATCTCTTAGTCCCTCGAACTCTGACTTGGGCTGGTGCTCTAATCTTATTCCCGTGCCTGTGCACAGTCTGGGCAACAGACCCAAGATTTGTTGCACCGACAGAAGCCCCTGGGCCTGCCCCGAACACGCTGCCGAGCATCGTCGGGGTAGGGTCTAATAAGTGCACATGCAGGGCTGCTGAAGAGGCTGGTCTTTTGAGGTCCTCTTTGCTTCTTCATTAGCCTTGATTTTCGGGCTAGTTTCTGGTTTTCTCGCGCGTCCTGTAAAGCCGATAGTGGTGGGGCCGCTCCAGTAATGGCCCATGAATGACTTTAACGCACGGGGTAGAAACTGCCAATTCACTCTTCCCATCACGCCCTTACCCTTAGCCACGTATGCTGCATGCATCGTGCGGGGTAGGTAACGGAGGCGCATGGCGTGGAAGAGCATCAAGGTGAGGGCCCGGTCATCTTGAATTGGAGGAGGAGGATGGTGGCCGCCCATTGAGGGAGCGACTCCCCTCACCGACCCGCCTATAAAAGGGAAGGGCGGAGGAGGGCGGAGTCATCGTCCTCATGTTCCTCATCTTCTGTCTTCTACTTCTCGTCGGATATGCTGAAGAGGAGAGCCTGGGGCCAGCCCCGGGCTCTTGGCTGGGGCTAGTGTTGCCAAACGCTGGTAGTGGCGCTCGGGGAGTGAGCTTGGTCCTTGCTGTGGCGAATCTCTTTGTTCCTTCGAGGCTCGGCCGGGAGGCGGGGCCGGAGATCATCAGTAATCCTGGCACTGCCCCTCTTGGAAGTCTTGGGTCTGATGTCGATGAGAGGCGTGCCTTCCTACCCGCCAAGGTGGGGAGCGGCGCGCCTCGAGCCCCCTGGCCGTCTCCTTGGGGGAGGCGCTGGACTAGAGTCTTGGCGCTTCTCGGGAGCAGCAGTGGGAAGGAGAAAACAAGGGAGGACGGAGAAGGCGGGTGGCAAGGGGTCAGGTCGAAGTACGATGGCATGGATGCCTTCGCCTCCGACCGGCGTCCTGCCGCCTCGTCTTCCCGCTCTTCCCCTCCCCCCGGCATCATCATCACCAGCCTCCTAGGGTGATAGCCGGGGATGGATGTTCTCTTGGCGCCTTCGCCTCCCCTCCAGTAGTCTTCCGGCTGAGCTTTGGTGGTTGACCCCACCGGTGCTCAAGCCGGGGCTTCTTGCTGGCTCTGGAGGTGGCGACCAGAGGGCGCCACCCCGTCCTCCATACTCCTCCTTCGCAGCCTCGCCACTCCCGGTCTTGTCAGGCCGCGTCATGTGGGTCGCGACGGGACCGGGATGGGCTCCTGTTTGGGTGCCCTTTTCTCATCTTTTCCTCCTTCCGCCGCAGTGCCTGATGGAGGGAAAATGAAAAGAGGGGATTACGGGGCACTTATCTTTTTTCAATCTTAAATCTGTAGGCATTAGCCAAATTTTAATTCAAATAATGTAATCTCTGGAGTCCGTGTTTGTGTTCTGTAATGCTTGTACTTGTTTCCACATATTAATGAAAAAGATGAACCTTGCTGGGAACCAGTGCATGTGTATGTCCATGCAGAGGTGGGATGCCTCTTTAATGTAAATAAACGAGTTTTCCCCGCCAGGCTATCCTTTCGGTACCCTTTTTGTCTACCGAAGAGCTACGTCTACCAGGTGACAGACAAAGGGACCAGCCCCCCGCCAACTCCTTTTTACCAAAGGCAACTGCGACCATCCTGACCGAAGCAACGTTCGAGTCAGGGATGGGAGCACCTAAGTGTCAAAGAGTGGAGAGGTTTTCTTATGCACAAGTTATAGCTTACAGAACACTAACGGACATGAGGTAGAACTTATCTGTTTGGCTTGCCGGGGATTGCAACGCTGGGCAATCTTCTCAACTCCTTGTCAAAGCCAAGTTCACGGCAGGAACCTGCAGCTTCATGCAGATGAGAATGAATGCAAGATACAATCTATATGCATATGCAAATGCTCATGAAATGCTTATGCAGTGATCTTGGAATGCTCGTGCATGCATGCAATCTTGGTCGCCCCCACCACTTCTTTATTTTCTCTTCCATAGGGTCATCGCCCTGGCTTTGTACAAGGGGTTACATGCAGCTGAGGCAAGGCCTATACAAAAGGGTGGCTGCCGAGCAGGGCCCGACAGCCGCGCCTTACGGGTAGAACTTGCAGAGATGCTCAATATTCCATGAGTTTTGCAACCGAGTGCCATCTCCTATCTCCAGACGGACTGTGCTAGGTCTGGTGACTCGTACTACTTGGTAAGGGCCTTCCCACTTCAGTGAAAACTTGTTTGTACCCTTGGTGGACTGAACACGCCTAAGGACAAGGTCACCTTCCTCAAAACACCGTGTGTGAACCCTGTGGCTATGATAGCGACGCATGCACTACTGCAGGATGCTGCTAACATGACACTACGATCAAAGACCCTTCGACGAAACTGTGTGTGATGTAATAATCGCAAACGGTGGTGTAAAAAGACTGTCAAAAAGGTACAAAATGTTTGCGATGACGGATGCATCAAACACGGTTCGGATTTTAGTTGCTGTGCGATGCAGTGCATACGGTTTAGTTCAATTAACTGTTTGCGATGAGGAGGAACAAAAGAAACGACAGCCAGATGGAGGTGTGTGCGATATATAGCATATGGTTCACTAGGATGAACTGTTTGTGATTAGGCAACACAAAAGAAACGGTCAACCATATCAAGTTGTGTGCGATATACGGCATGCAGTTCACTCGGATGAACTGTTTGCGTTGAGACAAGAGAACAGAAACGGTCAACCAGATTAAGGTGTGTGCAATGTACAACATATGGTTCACTCGAATGAACTGTTTGTGATTAGGCAACACAAAAGAAACAGTCAGCCAGATCAAGGTGTGTGCGATATACGGCATGCGGTTCACTCGGCCTTGTCGTCAATGTGTGACCTCTATGGCAACTGTTTGCTCCCCACTAGCCTCTTCTTGTACCGTGGCAACCGTCCATCGCCTCTTCGCCTTTCCCTCTCGATTTGGAACTGCTGTCGCACGCTCTTCCTCCCTCCATTTCCCTTCACCCTTCGTTCTGCCATTGTTCGATCATCTTCTCCATGGAGGGAACAGGCGGGAAACGACCCCGTTATTCTTGCCCCGATCTGAAAGATGACGTGGTGGAGGAACTCATTAATCGATGTGACGTCATCACCTCGGCTAGCATGGCAGGTTCGTTCAAGACCATTCTCGACTCAACTAATAACATCATTACAAGGAACCCAAGGGTCCATGAGCGGTTTGATCTCCCCTATCTTCTTCGCCGTGACCCTACTGACCGGCGCAGGGACGAGGGAAGCCTCGCCTTATGCAAGTTGATGCCGCTTGATAATGATACGTATGATGTTAAGATGCCATCGCTTGAGGGCAAGGCTTGGCAGGCGCAAATGGAGATTGAGTTGTTTATATTGGGTACAACTGCGAGTGGGAACTTGTGAATGTGTATACTCGTCACCGGGTTTCACTTCCAAAAATCTCAGACTGCCCAGAGGTTGAGTACACCGGTATTCTATGTGAGTTCAAATATGATCATGGTGACTGTCGTCTACGGAAGATAGCAATATGTCGAGTTCCCAACCGCTCTTGGGATTACACAAACTATGAAGTTGTTGCTATCTTCGACAAGCTTGTTGCCTTCCTTACTTCCACGCCTCGATGGATATTGCTCAAAAATCAATTTCTATACATGGATGAGTACTGTGATGCAATTCAATACGAGGGTCTTGTGTTTGCTGCCACCACTCGTGGCACTATTTTTTGCATGCAATCCTGATGCTTTTGGTATGTTTGTCTTCCACCGTAATTATAACTGTTTCATCCACATGCATGCGGGTTAGCTAGTTTCCCTTTACTAATTAACCTTCTTGTGTTTCCAAGGTCTTGTGAACATTCCACCACGTATACTTGAAAATTTTTATAACCAAGGGGGAGATGACGATGCTGATGATCACGAGCATGAGGACCCATATACTCAGTGGCGCCTGGCAACTTATTCCGATGGATCACCTCTTCTTGTCTGTATACAGGGCACTGCTGATGTTACTAAGGAAGCAGGTGTTGTCTCGCATGGTCGCACTCCCCGGACCTATTCCAACATCAGTTGCAGGGTATTCCGGATGGATACTAGTGTACTAGCGCCAACACCTTCTCCCTGGTTCAGTACTGAAAGTCTTGGAGGAAACTCGCTCTTCCTTGGACAAAACTATCCAATGATGGTGGAAGGCGATCCAGCTGCTGTTGACACAATGTTACTGCCATTTATGAGAAGCAACTGTATCTATACCTCGGACATTGCTATGCTTCCCTACCGTCCCAATATGGGTCCTGACATAGGTCGTTTCAGCCTGGATGATCAGTCCTGCGTTGGTCTTGAGATTGACAGTAGCTGGCCCTTCCTAGTGACTCACTTCTGGTTCAAAGCAAGTGTTTCCAACGCCGACAAGTGGTTGAGCTGAAGTTCATGTCATCGCTTTGTTATTTGTTGTGTGAGAAAAACTTTACTTTACTAGAATGTTTTGTTGGAAATGATCTATAATCCAACGTGTATCCTCGTTGTCGTTGTGGGTTGATGACTTGTTGTATGTAATCAATGGTACATTTGCATATGCGTCCATCAACTCACGCCTGCTAGTGCTGTCCATATGAACAGTGCTAGTGATTTTAGTTACAAAAATTAGATAGTGCTAGTGATTTTTAGCTGCATATTTTGACAAATCGCAGTGTTACAAGGTTGACAAATGGCAATGTTACTAGGTAAACAAATGTCAATCTTTCCAGTTTGACAAATGACAACATAACCAAAATGACAGATGCAAATCTTACCCAATTGTTTCTACGTGGTTGCACACGGGTCATGCAAAACAACCGTTTGTGTTGAAGGGATGCAGAAATCCTGCTCGTCACATTTTCCCTTGGCTTCCTGGGGAAGCAGTCGGTTTGCGTACGGGTGTTCTAACTAAAACGTTTGCGATGAGTGTTTTATATTTAAAAGCCATTGGCGTTTTTTTTCAAAATAAAATGGTTTGATAAGTCTATACATTAAGAGAGAAAAAGGCAAGTTCGTTCAAACCATATCTTTCATTCAGTCACACTGCGAATTTATATTCATATGATCGAGAATTCGAGATACAGTATTAAACCCCCAAAAGAACTATTTCTGGTGGCGGCGGAGGCGGCGTGCCTCGCCGTCGTTGTCGTCCTTCGGGACGCCGTTGTTGAAGTCTTCAAGGCAGCACAAAATGTTCTTCACTTGTAAATCAAACATCATGTCGTCGCGCAATTGACGGGCGGGGCGCGGGAGGACGGCAACTGGCGCCGCTGAGAGGTAGCGGTCGACGGCAGCGTCCCATGCCGCTGAGGGGGGCACGCGCACGGGCACGGGCGCGACGGGTGCAACCAAACGCACGGGGACCGGTGCCATGATGGGTGGAAGGGCGCACACTTGCAGGGGCACGGGCGCGGTGGGTGCAGCCAAACACACGGGGGCCGGCGCCACGATGGGTGGTGGGGTGCGCACGAGCATAGGCACGGGCGCTGGCATGTACACGAGCTCGCGCGGGTCCACGGAGACCTCGCTGACGCCCGTGGCTTCGAGCTCTGCGACCAGCCCGTCAATGCTACGGGGATGGTCGCTGGCGCGAGCGCGGGGATGGGGGCTGGGACGGGAGCGGGGGCAGAAACCGCCGCGACCAGCTCGTTCTGGGCCATGTCCATGAGGCCCCATTCCTCCTTATTTTCTATCTCCTCCGGCTCGGAGTCGGCTTCACCAAACTTGAAGACTAGTGGCAGATGATCATTCTGCGCCATGGGGTTGGTGGAGGTCTGCGGGAGGGAGGGGAATGGGAGGCGAACAGTAAGGCCGCCCGTATTAAACAGCAGCTCGGGCGCCATCAATGGAGAGGAAGGCGGGCGGCCCTGGAAGTCGAAGGGCTCACTTCCGAGTGAGCCTGCGCAACGTATAGCTCGCACGCTTCCCGGTGAGCCTGCACATTGGAGGACAGCTTGCACGCCTCTTGGTCAGCCTGCGCACCGGACTCCGCTCGCACGCCTCCCGTTCAGTCAAGGTCAACCAACTGTCCACACGACACCTCCTATAGCCATTAAAATGACGACACATGGCGTCACGTGAACAGTTAACACAACGCACACGATTTGAATTATACAACCTTTGAGATATTAAAGTGACAGCTATTTTTTCAAAGTGCCTTTGTTGGCTATTATTTGAGTGCACCTTCTCTCAAAATGGACACGAAAAATACCACAACATGTCGGGTGCCATTCCATGATAGCATGCCAAGTTTCATGAATTTCAGACGAGTTTTAGATTTACTAGAATTTAAAAACAAAGTATCTCAACGTTTTGCCGGCAATCAACGGTGCCCTTGTGTTTGAAATTCATTCCCATTTCTTGCATGGGACCTAAGCATGCACCCAAGGACACATATTTGATTTTTCAACCAATTTATATGCACTGGACCATATGCATGTAGTTAAAATTTGAATTATGCACGTAAATGCACTGAAAAACTCAGTTAATGCATAAAAATGTCCAAACGAACCCCGAAAAATCACAAAAATTGACACAACACTCCTGTTGTTCTATGTTGACACGAGAAAATATTTGAAAGCAATAAGAGGCAATGGATATTGTTTCGTCCCCAAAGGTGGGACGTCCCTATCGAAACCATCATGCTTGTTGTGAGAAGCTCTGGCCTGTGAGAAGCATATACCCAAACCTGCCCCAAATGGGACAAATTTTTTACCACGACATGTTGATGCCGCTCCATTATAGCATGCCAAGTTTCATGAATTTCAGACGAGTTTTGGATTTACTAGAATTTATAAACCAGGCATCTCAACATTTTGCCGGCAATCAACGGTGCCCTGGTGTTTGAAATTCATTCCCATTTCTTGCATGGGACCTAAGCATGCACCCAAGGACACAAATTTGATTTTCAACCAATTTATATGCACTGGAGCATGTGCATGTAGTTCAGATTTGAATTATGCACATAAATGCATTGAAAACACAGTTAATGCATAAAAATGTCCAAACGAACCCCGAAAAATCACAAAAATTGACACAATATTCCTGTTGTTCTATGTTGACACGAGAATTTTTTTTTGAAAGCAATAAGAGGCAATGGACATCGTTTCTTTCTCAAAGGTGGGACGTTCCCTATCGAAACCATCATGCTTGTTGTGAGAAGCATATACCCAAACCTGCCCCAAATGGGACAAGTTTTTTACCACGACATGTTGATGCGCTCCATGATAGCATGCCAAGTTTCATGAATTTCAGACGAGTTTTGGATTTACTAGAATTTAAAAACCAGGCATCTCAACGTTTTGCCGGCAATCAACGGTGCCCTGGTGTTTGAAATTCAATCCCATTTCTTGCATGGGACCAAAGCATGCACCCAAGGACACATAATTGATTTTCAACCAATTTATATGCACTGGAGCATGTGCATGTAGTTCAAATTTGAATTATGCACATAAATACATTGAAAACTCAGTTAATGCATACAAATTTCAAAATGAACCCCGAAAAATCACAAAAATTTACACAACACTCCTGTTGTTCTATGTTGACACGCGAAAAAAATTGAAAGCAATAAGAGGCAATGGATATTGTTTCGTCCCCAAAGGTGGGACGTACCCTATCGAAACCATCATGCTTGTTGTGAGAAGCTCTGGTCTATGAGAAGCATATACCCAAAACTACCCCAAATGGGACAATTTTTTTACCACGACATGTTGATGCCGCTCCATGATAGCATGCCAAGTTTCATGAATTTTAGATAAGTTTTGGATTACTATAATTTAAAAACCAAGCATCTCAACGTTTTGCTCGCAACCAACGGTGCTCTAGTGTTTGAAATTCATTCCCAGTTCTTGCATGGGACCTAAGCATGCACCCAAGGACACAAATTTGATTTTCAACCAATTTATAAGCACTGGAGCATGTGCATGTAGTTCAAATTTGAATTATGCACATAAATGGATTGAAACCTCAGTTAATGCATAAAAGTGTCCAAACGAACCCCGAAAAATCACAAAAATTGACACAACACTCCTGTTGTTCTATATTGACACGCGAAAAAATTTGAAAGCAATAAGAGGTAATGGACAACGTTTCGTCCCCAAAGGTGGGACGTTCCCTATCGAAACCATCATGCTTGTTGTGAGAAGATCTGGTCTGTGAGAAGCATATATCCAAACCTGCCCCAAACGGGACACATTTTTTACCACGACATGTTGATGCCGCTCCATGATAGCATGCCAAGTTTCATGAATTTCAGACGAGTTTTGGATTTACTAAAATTTAAAAACCATTCATCTCAACGTTTTGCCGGCAATCAACGCTGCCCTGGTGTTTGAAATTCATTCCCATTTCTTGCATGGGACCTAAGCATGCATCCAAGGACATAAATATGATTTTTCAACCCATTTATATGCACCGGAGCATGTGCATGTAGTTCAAATTTGAATTATGCACATAAATGCATTGAAAACTCAGCTAATGCATAAAAATGTCCAAACGAACCCTGAAAAATCACAAAAATTGACACAACACTCCTGTTGTTCTATGTTGACATGAGAAAATTTTTTGAAAGCAATAAGAGGCAATGGATATCGTTTCGTCCCAAAGGTGGGACGTTCGCTATCGAAACCATCATGCTTGTTGTGAGAAGCTCTAGCCTGTGAGAAGCATATACCCAAACCTGCCCCAAATGGGGCAATTTTTTACGACGGCATGTTGATGCTGCTCCATGATAGCATGCCAAGTTTCATGAATTTAAGACAAGTTTTTATTTACTAGATTTTAAAAACCAGGCATCTCAACGTTTTGCCGGCAATCAAGGGTGCCCTGGTGTTTGAAATTCATTCCCATTTCTTGCATGGGACCTAAGCATGCACCCAAGGACACAAATTTGATTTTTCAACCAATTTATATGCACTGGACCATGTGCATGTAGTTCAAATTTGAATTATGCACATAAATGCATTGAAAACTCAGTTAATGCATAACAATATCAAAACGAACCACAAAAAATCACAAAAATTGACACAACACTCCTGTTGTTCTATGTTGCACGCGAAAAAATTTGAAAGCAATAAGAGGCAATGGATATTGTTTTGTCCCCAAAGGTGGGACGTTTCCTATCGAAACTATCATGCTTGTTGTGAGAAGCTCTGGTCTGTGAGAAGCATATACCCAAACCTGCCCCAAATGGGACAATTTTTTTACCACGACATGTTGATGCCGCTTCATGATAGCATGCCAAGTTTCATGAATTTCAGACGAGTTTTGGATTTACTAGAATTTAAAACGGGACATCTCAATGTTTTGCCGGCAATCAACGGTGCCCTGGTGTTTGAAATTCATTCCCATTTCTTGCATGGGACCTAAGCATGCACCCAAGGACACAAATTTGATTTTTCAACCAATTTATATGCACTGGACCATGTGCATGTAGTTCAAATTTGAATTATGCACATAAATGCATTGAAAACTCAGTTAATGCATAACAATATCAAAACGAACCACAAAAAATCACAAAAATTGACACAACACTCCTGTTGTTCTATGTTGCACGCGAAAAAATTTGAAAGCAATAAGAGGCAATGGATATTGTTTTGTCCCCAAAGGTGGGACGTTTCCTATCGAAACTATCATGCTTGTTGTGAGAAGCTCTGGTCTGTGAGAAGCATATACCCAAACCTGCCCCAAATGGGACAATTTTTTTACCACGACATGTTGATGCCGCTTCATGATAGCATGCCAAGTTTCATGAATTTCAGACGAGTTTTGGATTTACTAGAATTTAAAACGGGACATCTCAATGTTTTGCCGGCAATCAACGGTGCCCTGGTGTTTGAAATTCATTCCCATTT
Source organism: Triticum urartu (assembly GCF_003073215.2). Taxonomy (NCBI): domain Eukaryota; kingdom Viridiplantae; phylum Streptophyta; class Magnoliopsida; order Poales; family Poaceae; genus Triticum; species Triticum urartu. The sequence goes on from NC_053023.1 coordinate 352,763,374, forward strand.
CTTGCATGGGACCTAAGCATGCACCCAAGGACACAAATTTGATTTTTCAACCAATTTATATGCACCGAAGCATGTGCATGTAGTTAAAATTTGAATTACGCACATAAATGCATTGAAAACTCAGTGAATGCATAAAAATGTCCAAATGAACCCCAAAAATCACAAAAATTGACACAACACTCCTGTTGTTCTATGTTGACACGAGAAAAAATTTGAAAGCAATAAGGGGCAATGGATACCGTTTCGTCCCCAAAGATGGGACGTTCCCTATCGAAACCATCATGCTTGTCGTGAGAAGCTCTGGTCTGTGAGAAGCATATACCCAAACCTGCCCCAAATGGGACAATTTTTTACCACGACATGTTGATGCCGCTCCATGATAGCATGCCAAGTTTCATGAATTTCAGACAAGTTTTGGATTTACTAAAATTTAAAAACCATTCATCTCAATGTTTTGCCGGCAATCAACGGTGCCCTGGTGTTTGAAATTCAATCCCATTTCTTGCATGGGACCAAAGCATGCACCCAAGGACACATAATTGATTTTTCAACCAATTTATATGCACTGGAGCATGTGCATGTAGTTCAAATTTGAATTATGCACATAAATGCATTGGAAACTCAGTTAATGCATAAAAATGTCCAAACGAACCCCGAAAAATCACAAAAATTGACACAACACTCCTGTTGTTCTATGTTGTCACGAGAAAAATATTTGAAAGCTATAAGAGGCAATGGATATCGTTTCGTCCCCAAAGGTGGGACGTTCCCTATCGAAACCATCATGCTTGTTATGAGAAGCTCTGGCCTGTGAGAAGCATATACCCAAACCTACCCCAAATGGGAATTTTTTTACCATGACATGTTGATGCCGCTCCATGATAGCATGCCAAGTTTCATAAATTTCAGACAAGTTTTGGATTTACTAGAATTTAAAAACCAGGCATCTCAACATTTTGTGGGCCATCAACGGTGCCCTGGTGTTTGAAATTCATTCCCATTTGTTGCATGGGACCTAAACATGCACCCAAGGACACATATTTGATTTTTCAACCAATTTATATGCACTGGAGCATGTGCAAGTAGTTCAAATTTGAGTTATGCACATAAATGCATTGAAAACTCAGTTAATGCATAAAAATGTCCAAACAAACACCAAAAAATCACAAAAATTGACACAACACTCCTGTTGTTCTATGTTGACACGTGAATTTTTTTGAAAGCAATAAGAGGCAATGGATATCGTTTCGTCCCCAAAGGTGGGACGTTCCCTATCGAAACCATCATGCTTGTCGTGAGAAGCTCTGGTCTGTGAGAAGCATACACCCAAACCTGCCCCAAATGGGATAAATTTTTTACCACGACATGTTGATGATGCTCCATGATAGAATGCCAAGTTTCATGAATTTCAGACAAGTTTTGGATTTACTAGAATTTAAAAACCAGGCATCTCAACGTTTTGCCGGCAATCAACGGTGCCCTGGTGTTTGAAATTCATTCCCATTCTTGCATGGGACCTAAGCATGCACCCAAGGACACAAATGTGATTTTTCAACCAATTTACATGCACTAGAGCATGTGCATGTAGTTCAAATTTGAATTGTGCACATAAATGCATTGAAAACTCAGTTAATGCATAAAAATGTCCAAACGAACCCTGAAAAATCACAAAAATTGACACAACACTCCTGTTGTTCTATGTTGACATGAGAAAAAAATGAAAGCAATAAGAGGCAATGGATATCGTTTCGTCCCCAAAGGCGGGACGTTCCCTATCAAAACCATCATGCTTGTTGTGAGAAGCTCTAGTTTGTGAGAAGCTTATACCCAAACCTGCCCCAAATGGGAGAATTTGTTTACCACGGCATATTGATGCCGCTCCATGGTAGCATGCTGTAACGCCCCGAGACCGATGTGCCAGGTGTCCTCTAGTTATTCGCTGTTGTTGACTTGTCATTGCTTGCGTGTCATGCATTGTATATCATGTCATCATGTGCATTTCATTTGCATACATGTTCGTCTCATGCATCCGAGCATTTTCCCCATTGTCCGTTTTGCATTCTGGCGCTCCTATCTCCTCCGGTGGTCCTTTCTTCCTTCTTTCATGTGTGGGGGTTAAACATTTTTGGATTGGACCGAGACTTGCCAAGCGGCCTTGGTTTACTACCGGTAGACCGCCTGTCAAGTTTCGTACCATTTGGACTTCGTTTGATACTCCAACGGTTAACCGAGGGACCGAGAAAGCCTCGTGTGTGTTGCAGCCCAACACCCTTCCATTTTGGCTCAAAACCCACCTAAACCATCTCCATCATCTCAGTCGTTCGATCACAATCGCGTGGCCGAAAACCGCACCTCATTTGGACTCTCCTAGCTCCCTCTACCTATAAATATGTGACCCCCTCCGAAAATCCCGCAGTCCAAACCCTAGCCCCGCTCCTCTCGCGTCGCCGGACAAAAATTCCCGCGCCTGGACATGTCCAACCGCCGCCGCCGGCGAATCCCAGCTTGACATGTCATCCACCGCCACCCTCTCTCTCCTCCAGCCCCGCCGCCGGCCCGCGCGGCCCAGATCGGGCCCGCGGGGCCCATCTCCGCCGCCGCCAGATCCCGCGCGCCCCGCCGCTTGGCTCTTCCCGAGCGCCTCGCTGCGTCGCCTCCCGCCGGCGACTTGCTCCGCCGGCTCGCTCGCCGGCCGGCGCCGCCGTCTCTGTCGCCGCGTTTTGCTCCGCCCCGCCCGCGAGATGCCGCGCCGCCCCGCTCCTCCGCTGCTCGCTTGCCGGCACGCCGCGCCTCGCACCACCGCCACTGTCCACCGTCCGGCGCCCTGCCTCGTCACGCCGGCGAGCCGCCTCTCACCGGAGTTGCCTCGCCGGACCCCGTCCCGGCCAGATCTACCCCGGTGGATGAGATCCACTGGGAGATGAACCAAATGGCCCCGTCCAGATCCGGATCCCTCCGTCCCGCACGTCTCCGTCCCGAGTTGACTTTTCCCACGGGGTAAAATTCCTCTAAGTCCCCGAAGTTTCCAGATTCATATGCCCATGTTCATCATGTCGTAACTTTGCATCCGTAGCTCCGTTTCGCGCGTGTAGCATATCAAAATGTTCATATCAGAGAGAAAATCATTTCATATCATTGCAACATTTTTATTTGAGCTCATCTTGATGCCCGAAATGCTGTTGGAAGAGAGATATTTGAGTTAATTGTCAGATCTGCTGCACCAAATAGCTATTTGCCATTTTTGCCATGATTAATGTGTGCATGGTATGCCCTGAGCTCTACTTGTGTTTTGTTATGTGCTTTGCCATCTTTACAGAGGTGCTATCCATGTATTTTTGTGATATGTGTGGTGACTAGCACAAGCTTGCGAAGTGGTGCATTCGTTAATGCTGATTTCAGGGACTTAGAATTTCACCAAGTCCTTGATCTGTTTTTATCAATATGCCATATGTTCATGTTGTTTCCTAGTGATCCGTGCCTCTTTTGAGGACGATTAGTAAGGATGTTTTGTTAATCTTGTGGTGCTCTATCCATCCATGTCTTTGTTTGCAATTATGGAGCACCCTAGCTTGAGTCAATCAAACTCTACTTTTGCTATTTCATGAATCTGGGCAGATTGTCTACTTGTTAGCAATTTTGCCAAGGATGTTGTTGTTGATCCGTGCATGCTATGTTGTGGTTATTGCCATGTCTAGCTTGTACAATATGTATTCTTGATGGGTGTATGCTTAGATTGTCATGCCTTGCTCTGTAGTGAGTGCATCGAGCTCGTAAACATGCCTACTTGATATCTGATTTGCATGCTCCAGTTTTTCACTAAGTCTGAGATCTGATTATATTTTTGCCATGTTCACATGCTTGCAATGGTATTTTCTGATCCCTTTTGGCTCAAGGTCACTAAGGGACATTTGTTAAGCTCTTTGAGTAGCTCAATGCCATGCTTTACTTTGCCATGTTAAGTTCCTGTAGCATATAGTTTTCTTGCTCCAAAGTGTGCTACCTGATCTGAAATTCCAGGCTTGTGTTAATTTCACCAAGTCTGAAACCTGTTATCATTTGCTCTTTTGCTATGCTTGTTTGAACCTGTTAATGGATGAATTGGCCGTAGCTCAGTGTTCATATTTTGTCAAGCATCATGAGTGGATCCCTGCCTTGTATTTTGTTGTCATGTTTGAGTGCTGTAGCACAATTATCTTGATGCATTTAGATGGCTACTTGTTGTTTATCGCACACCGGTGCCATATTTGTTTCGCTTGCCATTTCCAAACCGTGTCTCCGATTCCGGTGTTCTTTATATAGATTTCAACCGAAATCACCTCACCTTTCCAGTGGCACTCTTGGATTTCCAAGTTGAGGCCAGGTCCAATCATTCCTTGTCAAATCTTGCATATGCATCCCATACCGCATCCCGCATATCATACCATGTTCATGTGTTTGTTGTTTACTATGTTGTGTGCTTCTTTTTGGTGTTTTCTTCTTCGGGTTGGTTCCGGTAACGTCGCGTTTGTGAGGACCCGTTCGACTATGTCCGTTTGTCTTCTTCATGGACTCGTTCTTCTTCCTTGCGGGATCTCAGGCAAGATGACCATACCCTCGAAATCACTTCTATCTTTGCTTGCTAGTTGCTCGCTCTTTTGCTATGCCTATGCTGCGATACCTACCACTTGCTTATCATGCCACCCATATTGTTGAACCAAGCCTCTAAACCACCACATCCTAGCAAACCGTTGTTTGGCTATGTTACCGCTTTGCTCAGCCCCTCTTATAGCGTTGTTAGTTGCAGGTGAAGATTGACGTTTGTTCCTTGTTGGAACATGTTTACTTGTTGGGATATCACAATATCTCTTATTTAATTAATGCATCTATATACTTGGTAAAGGGTGGAAGGCTCGGCCTTATGCCTGGTGTTTTGTTCCACTCTTGCCTACCTAGTTTCCGTCATATCAGTGTTATGTTCCCGGATTTTGCGTTCCTTACGCGGTTGGGTTATAATGGGAACCCCTTGACAGTTCGCCTTGAATAAAACTCCTCCAGCAAGGCCCAACCTTGGTTTTACCATTCGCCACCTAGCCTTTTTCCCTTGGGAGTCGCGCATCCCGAGGGTCATCTTTATTTTTAACCCCCCCGGGCCAGTGCTTGTCTAAGTGTTGGTCCGAACTAGAGTCCGTTGCAGCGCTACCTCGGGGAAACTCGAGGTTTGGTTTTAGTTGTATGGAGCGCTCATCTGAGTGTGCCCTGAGAACGAGATATGTGCAGCTCCTATCGGGATTTGTCGGCACATTCGGGCGGTGTTGCTGGATTTGTTTTAACTTGTCGAAGTTGTCTTGTAGAACCGGGATGCCGAGTCTGATCGGAATGTCTCGGGAGAAGGTATATCCTTTGTTGACCGTGAGAGCTTGTCATGGGCTAAGTTGGGACTCCCCTGCAGGGATTTGAACTTTCGAAAGCCGTGCCCGCGGTTATGGGCAGATGGGAATTTGTTAATGTCTGGTTGTAGAAAACCTGAAGTTGACCTTAATTAAAATACATCAACCGCGTGTGTAGCCGTGATGGTCTCTTCTCGGCGGAGTCCGGGAAGTGAACACGGTGTTGGAGTTATGTTTGACGTAGGTTGTTCTAGGATCACTTCTTGATCATAGTTTCTCGACCGTGCTTCGCCTTCTCTTCTCGCTCTCATTTGCGTATGTTAGTCACCATATATGCTAGTCGCTTGCTACAGCTCCACCTCATACATTTACCTTACCCATAAGCTTAAATAGTCTTGATCGCGAGAGTGTGAGATTGCTGAGTCCCCGTGGCTCACAGATACTTCCAAAACCAGTTTGCAGGTGCCGATGATACCGTGCAGATGACGCAACCAAGCTCAAGGAGGAGCTCGATGAAGATCTTGCCCTTTGTGTTGTTTCGTTCTAGTTGATCAGTAGTGGAGCCCAGTTGGGGTCGATCGGGGATCTGTGTAGCATTTGGGGTAGTCTTCTTTTATTTTGGCTCCGTAGTCGGGCCCTGATTGTATTTGGATGATGTAATGCTTTATTCATGTATTTGGGTGAAGTGGCGATTGTAAGCCAACTATGTATCTTTTCCCTTATTGTATTACATGGGTTGTTTGCGAAGATTACCTCACTTGTGACATTGCTTTCAATGCGGTTATGCCTCTAAGTCGTGCTTCGACACGTGGGAGATATAGTCGCATCGAGGGCGTTACACATGCCAAGTTTCATGAATTTCAGACGTGTTTTGGATTTACTTGAATTTAAAAACCAGGCATCTCAACGTTTTTCCCGCAATCAACAGTGCCCTGGTGTTTGAATTTCATTCCATTCTCTTGCATGGGACCAAGAAATTCACCCAAGGACACACATGTGATTTTTCAACCAACTTTATGCACCAGAGCATGTGCTTGTAGTTGAAATTTGAATTATGCACATAAAATGCCTAGAAAACCCAGTTAATGTATAAAAAGGTTAAACGAACCCCTAAAAATTCCAATATTAAACACAACACTCCTGTTGTTCTATGTTGACACTAGAAATTTTTTGAAAGCAAGAAGAGGCAACAGATATCGTTCCGTCCCCAAAGGTGGCACGTTCCCTACCGAAACCATCACACTTGTTGTGAGAAGCTCTGGTTTGTGAGAAGCTTATACCCAAACCCGCCACAAATGGGACAAAAGTTTCACCATGGCATGTTGATGCCACTCCATGATAGCATGCCAAGTTTCATGAATTTCAGACGAGTTTTGGATTTACTAGAATTGAAAAACCAGGTATCTCAACGTTTGGCCGGCAATCAACAATGCCCCAGTGTTTGAAATTCATTCCCATCTCTTGCATGGGACCTAAACATGCACCCAAGGACACACATGTGATTTTTGAACCAACTTTGGTGCACTAGAGCATGTGCTTGTAGTTCAAATTTGAATTATGCACATAAAATGCCTAGAAAACCAAGTTAATGTATAAAAAGGCCAAACGAACCCCAAAAAGTTCAGTCCCATTTCTTGCATGGGACCTAAGCATGCACTGAAGGACACATATTTGATTTTTCAACCAATTTATATGCACCGGAGCATGTGCATGAAGTTTAATTTTGAATTGTGCACCTGAAATGGCTAGAAAACCAGTTTAATGTATAAAATGTTCATTTTACGACACACATATAGCTGCATGTTCACTGGAGATAAAAGGTCTAGCAATTCAAACATCGTCCATTGCCGCTGTGACCCCATTATGTAATTCAAATCAAGTAGACCCCGCATAGTTTATTATCACTAACCGTGTGAGATGCAGTACAAAATATCTTGGAGCACCGTCGGTGTATAGTATGCCTATGTCTTACGCAAGAAGGTGCATCGGCTACAGTCCACAGCCGGCGTGTCAAGCACACTAGCTCACTTCCCAAAAACTCCCACTCTACTTCAGTCCCTTGATTCAAATTTTCAGTAGCCCCGGCATTTTACTCCCGCCTCTGCATCCCTCGCAATCTCAAAATATCTGCTCGCCCTTGATCCAAATTTTCAGTAGCCCCGCCTTGTTACTCCCGCCTAGTAAAATTTCCAGTTACCGCAGTATTTCCTGAAACACAACCTTGCCCCCTCGAAACCATTGGTAGGTCACCGCCATCGCCGGTGCCTCCATCCTCAACCTCTGCATGTGTGCTGGGGAGCTCGAGGAGCCAATGGCCAAAAAGAGCTTTATCACGGCCTTTTCGCTCGACGTCGGCGAGGTGGCCGCCGAGGTGTCCCTGTCGTCCTCCGCGGGCCCGATCCACCATCTCCGGTCCCCCGATCCGCCCTTCGCCGTGCCCCTACGCCGGTTCGAGGACTTCCCCGTCCTTCCTCGGACCCGGCAGCCGACGAGGTCCTACCTCGGGGTCCGGCAACGGCGATGGGGGACGTGGGTCGCAGAGATTACAGATCAAGAGACCCACACCCGCCGGTGGCTCGGTAGCTTCCACACGACCGAGCTCGCGGCCATGGAGTACGACCGCTGGCAGGTCCGCTACCACGGCGCGGCGGCTAGGCTCAATTTCCCCTTCGGCACACATTCGGTCGACCTTGTTCCGCTGGAGCTAGGGGTGGTGAGCTCGGCTATGTGGCGGGAGGACCACGAGGTGTGGGAGTGCCTCGAGGCCGAGGCCACCGCTGAGGCCTACATGCAAGAGCTCCGCCGGCAGCACCCGGAGCTCGTGGAGGCGGAGCGGGTGATCTTTGCCGGCATGGAGGGTGGCGAGGTTATCGCGTTCTCCTCCAATGACAAGGTCGAAGGCGACAGCGACGGTGGCGCGGAGGGTGTAGAGGTGGGCCCCGAGGATGAGGAGATCGACATCGATGAGTGGAGGAGTGCCTTCCCTAACGACCCCGACGACGGTACCGGTCCGGACCTGGCTCGCGGCACACCGTACATGACGAGGAAGGATTGGCTCGACCTCTACTTCAACCGAAAGTAGTTTAGCTTAGTTTAAATTTATGTTTTATGTTCGGTTATGCAAAAATATCTATGTTTATGTTTGAATGCATGTTACTTTCGGTTGAACCTGCTTTGAACTTGATCAAATTGAACTTTACAACCTTAAGTTTAGGGGATCGACTAGAAAAGGCCAAAAATTGCTGAAGTATATATATATATATCCACTAAGGGTTTTAGTCCTTTAACTTTTTAAGGATCGCCTAGAGATGTCCTTATGACTTGTTTATTTCAGTTCTTCACAATGTGATGCTCTATATGTGCAACTATTTGCCATGCAGTTCAATTTCATCAATAATAGTTTCAACAATACCACTATGAATTACGATATTTGGTTGTTGGTAAGGATATTGTAGCTAACATGCCTTTTCATTTTTCAATTGTTGTTTAGCAACATGAATTGTACTGAATGACTAAATATGTAATCCCAGGCTACATAGCAACATGAATTGTACTGAATGATGTCTAGATATACATGTAAAAAAATCTTATATAATGGGATGGAAGGAGTGTTGTACTACATCATTTTTCAATTGTTGTTTAGCTTCTAATATTAACTTGGTGCTTTTAGGTACATATATCATTGCCAAAGATCCACACTTCGACCCTTTCTGCGTATGGGGCAATCCGATATTCATGAACCAGCATCAAGTGAGGAAACTGATAAAGATTGTTATTAAAATGGGTCAAAAGATGTCAATCGAACTATTTGTTTACAATTTATGCAAGACAACAGTGAACTTCACGATGGTAAGTAAGAACCCTGTAGCCTTCTTTTTACTGCCCGTAATGAGTTGTGTTAGATGACAATATCTGAATCTTTTTTCTTTTGCAATGGATCCTGAAGCAGTTTACTCGAGATTACCTCTCAAACTACATGATTGGTGGCCAGCCATCACAAGGGGATGGACTAGAGTCCTCCATGCCTTCTACATCCAGGAGAACACAATAGGGCCATTCCGCTTCACCTTGTTCAGCAATCCGAATGTCTGTCGCCTCTTTCTTTACCATCTGCAATAGTACAAGTATAGAACCCTGGTTCATCATTCTTTATTTGGTGCTTATGTAATTCTTAAACATATGTACCTGTTGTCGACGTCCTGGGAATGGGGGTCCGCAGACTTGCATGCCTGCGGCCCATGGTGTAACGCCCCGAGACCGATGCGCCAAGTGTCTTCTGGTTATTCGTCGTGGCCATGTCATTTGCTTGCGTGTTGCATCTTTTCATGTCATCATGTGCATTGCATCATCATGTTTTCAAAACTTGCATCTGTCCAGGTCTCCCCGTTCCTTCCGTTGTCCGTTCTGAGTCCAACCACACTCGCACGCGCCCGCGGCATGTCCGAAATAGTATTTTATAAGTGGCCGGGAGATGTTCTCGGAATGGGTTGAAAGTTGGCGTGTGGTCTTATTAAGTGTATATAGACAGCCTGTAAAGTTTCATCGCATTCGGAGTTCGGCTAATAGCCCAACCGTTAAACTATAGCGGCATTATAGCCGGGCACACGTCGGACGTTTTCGGTCCCCGAAAAACAGTCACCGGGCCTCCCTCTCTTCTCTTCTCTCAGATCGAGACTGTCTACACAACTCACTACCTACCGCCAGGTCCAACCTAACCTCTCTCGTCAGCCCGCAGCCCCCCTCGCGCGCGTCCGAAAGCTGTCCTGGACCTAACCCGGACAGTCGTCACCGTTGGATCCGGATCATCCCCAAACGTCTACAAAACGTCACCGTTTTCTTTTTTGGACTCCCTAGCTATTTTATTCGCGACCGTCCGATTTTGATCGGAGGCTCCAGATAGCCCCTAACCTTTTTCACCTAATGTATATATTTGGTCCAACCCTAAAATTAGGAGGTCTGTCCCATCCACCCTACTGCCCGCCGCCACCTACCTTTCTTCCTCGGGATCCCCTCATTCCCCCCGATCCAATCCCACCAACCAGACTCCACCCGAGGCCTCCCCTCGATCCAACTCGTCCTTGCTCTCCTCGTCGACCAGGGAGATGAGCTCCTCCCGAGACCAGCAGATGAGCCCCCGTCGCGACCCTCTCCTTCTGTTCCCTCTTCCCTGCAGCTCCCTCTCCCTAATCTCCTCATCCCTCTGTACCTCAACAGGAGCTCCAGCACCATGGCTGATCCTCTCACCGAGCTCCGTCAAGTCCGCCGCCCGCTGCCGTCTTCTTGGCGAACCACGTCAACCCGCCGCTTCTCGTGCCTGTCGACGTCCCGCCTGCTCCTCTGCTGCTGCCATTGTTGTGCTCTGTCGGAGACGGCGATCCTCGCCTCGTATACACGCCGATCTGCCGCGGACTGCCCTCAGAACGGAGCTCCATCGCCATCGAGCCTCGGATCCGTCCGGTTCCTGCGTGTCCTCGACCGCGCCAAGTCCCTTGCCCTGCGCCGCCGTCTTCCTCTTTCGCCTCGCGCCGAACCTCTGCTTCCAACCACGTGGTTGCTCTGCTCCCTATAGATCAGAGGACCGCGCCCGCTTCAGTTCATCCCCTCTGTACGGATCGAGCGAGAGGAGCTCGCCAGGTCCAGCCGCATGTTGTCCGCGACCCCAAGGCCCAGTTGCACGCCCCTGGCCTGCCTCCTACGCGCCGTGGACCGCGCCTCCAGGCCCAGCGCGCCCTTTCGCGGCCTGCCAGGCCTCTCCTTCTACTGGGCGAGGCCCATGGCAAAGTGAGCAGCCCCTCCAGTGCCCCCTTTCCTGTGCACTTCTGGGCCTGCCAGTTTTGGCCCGTGGTATCTTTTTTTAGTCGAACGATTTTCCATATTATCCTGAGACTGCAGATTTGCAGAAAAACCCTTGCACTTCATGCATATAATAACTTCACAACCGTGCATCGGATTAAAACAAACTTAATATGAAACTTGCTTAGATTTTCATCTAGTTTAATATTATGCAACTTTCATCTATGTTCAAAATGCTTAAAATGCTGTTTGCTTAAATTTGCTCCTATGCCATGTTAAAATGCTTTATTTCATAACTAAATAACCGTAACTCGGAATTTAATAAACTTTATATGTAAATGGGGTAGAATTTTGCCTAGTTTAACATGGTGGCCTTACTTTGCATGTTTAATAACTCTAAAATTATGTTTAGGGCAGAACAGTACCAAACCTAATATATGCATATGAGGATTTATCGGAATTGTTGTTCATTGCTTTCGGCCTCATTTAAACTTGCCTAGATAGATAGTTTCATTATGCTTCACCTCTTGCCATGCTAACAACATTTAATATTGTTGGGTAAATAAACGAGATTGAACTAAATAACTTATTGTGGTGTTTCGTCAATATGCAACTCGTTGCATAGTGAGCTCCACTTAATTTGTAGAATTGCTTGTGCACTTTGCCATGCCATGCCCTCTTTAAACCGGACATGCATCATACTTGTTGTGCGTCATGCCATGTTGTTGTAGTGGTTGTTTACTATGTTGTTTGCTTCTTTCCGGGTTGCCTTTCTCGTGAGCTGCGGTTCCGTTCCGGAGTTGTGAGGATCCGTTCGACTTCGTCCATGTGTCTTCTTCACGACTCGTTCTTCTTCCTTGCGGGATCTCAGGCAAGATGACCATACCCTCGAAATCACTTCTATCTTTGCTTGCTAGTTGCTCGCTCTTTTGCTATGCCTATGGTGCGATACCTACCACTTGCTTATCATGCCTCCCATGTTGTTAAACCAAGCCTCTAACCCACCTTGTCCTAGCAAACCGTTGATTGGCTATGTTACCGCTTTGCTCAGCCCCTCTTATAGCGTTGTTAGTTGCAGGTGAAGATTGAAGTTTGTTCCTTGTTGGAACATGGAGATGTTGTTCCTTGTTGGAACATGTTTACTTGTTGGGATATCACAATATATCTTAATTGATTAATGCATCTATATACTTGGTAAAGGGTGGAAGGCTCGGCCTTTTGCTTAGTGTTTTGTTCCACTCTTGCCACCCTAGTTTCCGTCATATCGGTGTTATGTTCCTGGATTTTGCGTTCCTTACGCGGTTGGGTAATAATGGGAACCCCTTGACATTTTGCCTTGAATAGAACTCTTCCAGCAATGCCCAACATTGGTTTTACCATTTGCCACCTAGCCTTTTTTCCCTTGGGTTTCGCGGACTCAAGGGTCATCTTATTTAAACCCCCCCGGGCCAGTGCTCCTCTGAGTGTTGGTCCAAACTAGAGCCCTGTGCAGTGCCCCCTCGGGGAAACTCGAGGTTTGGTTTTAGTTGTACGGATTGCTCATCTGAGTGTGCCCTGAGAACGAGATATGTGCATCTCCTATCGGGATTTGTCGGCAGATTCGGGCGGTGTTGCTGGATTTTTTTTAACTTGTCGAAGTTGTCTTGTAGAACCGGGATACCGAGTCTAATCGGAATGTCTCGAGAGAAGGTATATCCTTCATTGACCGTGAGAGCTTGTCATGGGCTAAGTTGGGACACCCCTGCAGGGATTTGAACTTTTGAAAGCCATGCCCGCGGTTATGGGAAGATGGGAATTTGTTAATGTCCGGTTGTAGAAAACCTGAAGATTATCTTAATTAAAATGCATCAACCGCGTGTGTTACCGTGATGCTCTCTTCTCGGCGGGGTCCGGGAAGTGAACATGGTGTTGGAGTTATGCTTGACGTAGGTTGTTCTAGGATCACTTCTTGATCATAGTTTCTCGATCGTGCTTTGCCTTCTCTTCTTGCTCTCTTTTGCGTATGTTAGCCACCATATATGCTAGTCGCTTGCTGCAGCTCCACATCATACCTTTACCTTACCCATAAGCTTAAATAGTCTTGATCGCGAGGGTGTGAGATTGCTGAGTCCCCGTGGCTCACAGATTACTTCAAAACCAGCTTGCAGGTGCCGATGAGTCCGTGCAGATGACGCAACCAAGCTCAGGAGGAGCTTGATGAAGATCTTGTCCTTTGTGTTGTTTCGTTCTAGTTGATCAGTAGTGGAGCCCAGTTGGGGTCGATCGGGGACCGTGTCGCATTTGGGGTTCTTCTTTTATTTTGGCTTCGTAGTCGGGCCTTGATTGTAACTGGTTGATGTAATGCTTTATTCAAGTAATTGTGTGAAGTGGCGATTGTGAGCCAACTATGTATCTCCTTCCCTTATGTATTACATGGGTTGTGTGAAGATTACCTCACTTGCGACATTGCTTTCAATGCGGTTATGCCTCTAAGTCGTGCTTCGACACGTGGGAGATATAGCCGCATCGAGGGCGTTACAAGTTGGTAATCAGAGCCTTCCCCGACCTTAGGAGCCCCAGTGCTTGATCGAATTAGCGGACGAGTTGAGTCTAGAAAAATGTTTTGAGTCATTTAGGAATTATATATCGGAGAGTTTAGGAATTCTTTTTACTCCCTAGTCCCTTCATCGCTCTGGTAAGGCATCCTGACGTAGAGTTTTGACTCTTCTCTTCTCAAATTTCACTAATTTTTTTTAGGATCACGCGGGTATCTTGGAATCATTCCGATGGTTTTGTGATGAGAACATTGTTCTTGGTGCCTCCTGACATTTAGGGGTTGTGGCAGTGTCCCGGGGAGTTGAGCTCCGAGGTGTTGTCGTCACAATTTTATCGTTGCAGTTCTGGAATACCTGAGATTAGTTTCCCCGACATCGAAAATCTCTCTTATGAAGTTGTTCGTGAGATAACCTCGACGCCACCCAGTACTGGGGCGGGAGTTCGGGAGTATTGCCATAACTCATATAACGGATGCTTTTTGAAGGTTGAGGTAGACGATTTCCGAAGGTTTCTTGGTTATGTGTTGAAGGATGGATACAGCTGGATATAGCATTTGCTAGTTTTGGGTGAGATATTATGCTTCCCCTGTATCCCCAACACCCGATTGCATAACTGGAAAATTTCGGGAGTTTATAAGTGGGAATTCAAGTAGCTCTTAGGATATCTTTCCGACAGATGTATGATATGAAATTGGGGTTTGACGTCTAGTGGTCTGCCTATCCACGGTTGGTTTTACAGTGGTCTCGCTGTGTCTTAAAGAGTCCTTGGCTATGCCGACTCGGGGACGCTTCGTATGTCATGTGCACTGCCTTGTACATGATGGTGCTGTACGATCGAGCCCGTGTAGGCCCCACCACGAAAACTTCGGACGAAATCTCTATCATATGTTTGTTCTGGCTTATTTTGCAAGCCAATACTTTGTTTTGTTTTGAGTTGTGGTATTCGAGTTGCTTCGAAGTCAAATGTTGATTCCACACCTTCCCCAAATGGTGTTCTCATACTCCGATGTGAATACTAATCCTTCTTGATCATAGAGGTTGTCATGTTAATTCCTTTTCACCGGCATGCTTCTCTTCAAGTGGATCCGATCACTTCAACATCCGCAGGATTCAATCTCAGTTCTTCTCAATGGTGTTTGTTTGTTTTCCCGCCCTCCCTCCCTTGTTTTCTTCAAGGACTCAGATTTCTTAATCAAGTATCTTTTTATTCGTGTGAAGTCTCTCCATTCTTTTTCGTCAATGTTCTTACCCGGGGGTTCTCATGAAGATTATAATGGAGCTTCAAGTTCGTCATTCTTCATTATTTTCTTCTCCGGTGGTTTCAAGTCAAGCTTTGTTGATCATATCGTTTCCTCGTTTCAATGTTTTCTCATGCCGGTGCAATTCTTAATCATTCACCTCTCGCTATTCATTTGTTTCGGCGTGCTCAAGCTTTCTCAAAAGGCCCGTCTTGTCATTCAAGATCTGTTCAACCTATTTCGAGGTTGTTATCCCATTCAAGCCATTTAATTCAACCGGTGCAATCTTTTCTTCAAATCGTTCAACGGTGTATCTTTTGAGTGGGCCCTAACCCACAGGTCTTTTTCCCAGGATCTTACCTGACTCTCCTCTTTTTCCGGAGTTATTCTCATATTCATCTCAAAGTTTGATGTAAGAATGATTTATCATCAGTCAAATGCTTTTCTCCAAGATCTGTCGAATTCTTTTCATCGTTGGCTCAACCTCTTCGTTTTGATTCTTCCGGAGTGTCTAAATAATTCTTGGTGGTGTTTCTCGTCGTCATTCTCAAAATTTGAAGACCGAAGAAGAGTTTTACCTCCATATTTTATCCGTTTCTCTCAGAGATTCGTGATTCTAGTTTGTTGCCATCCTCTCATAATTGCTTTCAATTGTGACAATTCTCTTCACCCATCCGAAGCAATTCAAGAGTCTTCTCAGTTTGATTATCCAGAGTCCATCATTTCAGGTTTATTCATTCTCAGCTTTCAGCTATCATTCTCCAAATCTTACCGGTGCATCATTAAAGTATTCTCGTATCAGTTTGTGATCTATTCATTCGCATATATCAAATTCCCTAAAGTATCTTCATTCATTCTCTAATTCTTCCCGGTGTTTCTTTATCTTTACTTCGTTCATTTTCAATTCTTACCGGTGGCTCATTCAAGATTTCTCTTCCATTGTTATTGTATCGATTCATTTGTTATTTCTATCCTACCGGTGGTTCGTTCAAGATTTTTTTCTTCTTTCTTATCATATCAATTCATTCGTTGTTTCCTAATTCTACCGGTGGTTCATCAAAAACCTTCGTAAGTTTGCGCTATATCTCTCTTAATCTTTCTACGAGGATAAGTAGTATGACAAATCCGTTGCTTGTCAGCAATTAAATTGTTGAAGGATACGCATAACATAATTCTTATTCTTGTTCCATCCAAGTGATTAATTCCTTTTTTCCGGAGTGGTTCATCATATCATATTCTCAGTTCGAGATGCCTTATCTTTTCTTTCCCGGAGTTCCAAGCTCTAATTATCACGGAGATCCATCTAAATCATTGCAAGGATTCACCTTGTGTTTTCAATTTCTCTTTCTTGTTATTCTTTTCTTACCGGAGTTTCTTCATGGAGGCTATACATGATAGTTCACCAAGGACTTAATCCGTTCTCGAAACATTCATCAAGATTATTTTCAGAGGAGTTCAAGCTTTCTTCTTATTGTAATCCGGAGTGCAATTCTTTCTTCCGTATCATTGGAGATGGTATTTTGTCATTCTTGATAATCTGAGTTCATGTTTCATGATTCGAATGTTGTTAAGAATGAGATATTTTAAATCCATCAACCTCTTCGTTGGAGTTATCTTGGGTTATTTTTCACCTAAAGCCTTCCCTAAGGATTGTTGCTATTTATGGTGCTCATAAATGACCCAAGCTCTTCATTTATCCTCCCGGTGATATAGTTTCTCGTCTCCTTGTTCTTATCAATCCAATTCTTTTTCCCGTGAGTGGTAGGTTGACTCCTCATAATTTGAGATGTATTCCTTAAGCCCATTTCAAGTTTATTCTTTTGTTGTTGTTTCTTTCAACAATTTCGTTCGACCTTTCTCTTCAAGATGCTTTTCAAGCTCATTTGAGTTAGAAGATGGTGTTTTATTCTCCGTCCTTTTGTTCCGACGATCTACCTTTTATTCCTTCATCCGGAGGCATTGTGATGTTGCTCTCTTCAACCCTTCTTCTTGTTCTTGTCAGGACCTTGTTCTTTTTGTGCTTATCCACTTAACCGGAGTGTCGTGTCCTCTGATCAAGTTCTTTTCATTGTATCAAGTCTTGCATAACTTCTCAACCGGAGTGCTGCTCGAAGTTGTTCTTCCTTGTCCCTCTTTTCTAACGGAGTGTTTTCAACTTCGTTCATCACCGTTGTGTTCTTTTCTCGAAATGGCTTAAACTTTTCAAGGTTCGTGGTTTCACTCGTTTATCAAAGAAGCAACATAGTTTCACCTCACCTCTTCCTCTTCCTTTCCCCTCCGGTGCCATCCCTAGGATCTCGGGTCGAGATCCTCTCATAGTGGTGGAGTGTTGTAACGCCCCAAGACCGATGCGCCAGGTGTCTTTCGGTTATTCGTCGTTGCCATGTCATTTGCTTGCGTGTTGCATCTTGTCATGTAATCATGTGCATTGCATCATCATGTTTTCAAAACTTGCATCTGTCCAGGTCTCCCCGTTCCTTCCGTTGTCCGTTCTGAGTCCAACCACACTCGCACGCGCCCGCGGCATGTCCGAAATAATATTTTATAAGTGGCCGGGAGATGTTATTGGAATGGGTTGAAAGTTGGCGTGTGGTCTTATTATAGTGTAGATAGACCGCCTGTCAAGTTTCATCGCATTCGGAGTTCGGCTGATAGCCCAACCGTTAAACTATAGCGGCATTATAGCCGGGCACACGTCGGACGTTTTCGGTCTTCGAAAAACAGTCGCCGGGCCTCCCTCTCTTCTCTTCTTTCAGCTCGAGACCGTCTACACAACTCACTACCTACCGCCAGGTCCAACCTAACCTCTCTCGTCAGCCCGCAGCCCCCCTCGCGCGCGTCCGAAAGCTGTCCCGGACCCAACCCGGACAGTCGTCACCGTTTGATCCGGATCATCCCCAAACGTCTACAAAACGTCACCGTTTTCTTTTTTGGACTCCCTAGCTATTTTATTCGTGACCGTCCGATTTTGATCGGAGGCTCCAGATAGCCCCTAACCTTTTTCACCTGATGTATATATTTGGTCCAACCCTGAAATTAGGAGGTCTGTCCCATCCACCCTCCTGCCCGCCGCCACCTACCTTTCTTCCTCGGGATCCCCTCATTCCCCCCCTTCCAATCCCACCAACCAGACTCCACCCGAGGCCTCCCCTCGATCCAACTCGTCCTCGCTCTCCTCGTCGACCAGGGAGACGAGCTCCTCCCGAGACCAGTAGATGAGCCCCCGTCGCGACCCTCTCCTTCTGTTCCCTCTTCCCTGCAGCTCCCTCTCCCTAATCTCCTCATCCCTCTGTACCTCAACAGGAGCTCCAGCGCCATGGCTGATCCTCTCACCGAGCTCCGTCAAGTCCGCCGCCCGCTGCCATCTTCCCGGCGAACCACGTCAACTCGCCGCTTCCCATGCCTGCCGACATCCCGCCTGCTCCTCTGCTGCTGCCATTGTTGTGCTCTGTCGGAGACGGCGAGCCTCGCCTCGTCTGCACGCCGATCTGCCGCGGACTGCCCTCGGAACAGAGCTCCATCGCCACCGAGCCTCGGATCCGGCCGGTTCCTGCGCGTCCTCGACCGCGCCAAGTCCCTTGCCCTGCGCCGCCGTCTTCCTCTTTCGCCTCGCGCCGAACCTCTGCTTCCAACCACGTGGTTGCTCTGCTCCCTATAGATCAGAGGACCGCGCCCGCTTCAGTTCATCCCCTCTGTACGGATCGAGTGAGAGGAGCTCGCCCGGTCCAGCCGCACATTGTCCGCGACCCCAAGGCCCAGTTGCACGCCCCTGGCCTGCCTCCTACGCGCCGTGGACCGCGCCTCCAGGCCCAGCGCGTCCTTTCGCGGCCTGCCAGGCCTCTCCTTCTACTGGGCCAGGACCATGGCAAAGTGAGCAGCCCCTCCAGTGCCCCCTTTCCTGTGCACTTCTGGGCCTGCCAGTTTTGGCCCGTGGTATCTTTTTTTAGTCGAACGATTTTCCATATTATCCTGAGACTGCAGATTTGCAGAAAAACCCTTGCACTTCATGCATATAATAACTTCACAACCGTGCATCGGATTAAAACAAACTTAATATGAAACTTGCTTAGATTTTCATCTAGTTTAATATTATGCAACTTTCATCTATGTTCAAAATGCTTAAAATGCTGTTTGCTTAAATTTGCTCCTATGCCATGTTAAAATGCTTTATTTCATAACTAAATAACCGTAACTCGGAATTTAATAAACTTTATATGTAAATGGGGTAGAATTTTGCCTAGTTTAACATGGTGGCCTTACTTTGCATGTTTAATAACTCTAAAATTATGTTTAGGGCAGAACAGTACCAAACCTAATATATGCATATGAGGATTTATCGGAATTGTTGTTCATTGCTTTCGGCCTCATTTAAACTTGCCTAGATAGATAGTTTCATTATGCTTCACCTCTTGCCATGCTAAAAACATTTAATATTGTTGGGTAAATAAACGAGATCAAACTAAATAACTTGTTGTGGTGTTTCGTCAATATGCAACTCGTTGCATAGTGAGCTCCACTTAATTTATAGAATTGCTTGTGCGCTTTGCCATGCCATGCCCTCTTTAAACCGGACATGCATCATACTTGTTGTGCGTCATGCCATGTTGTTGTAGTGGTTGTTTACTATGTTGTTTGCTTCTTTCCGGGTTGCCTTTCTCGTGAGCTGCGGTTCCGTTCCGGAGTTGTGAGGATCCGTTCGACTTCGTCCATGTGTCTTCTTCACGACTCGTTCTTCTTCCTTGCGGGATCTCAGGCAAGATGACCATACCCTCGAAATCACTTCTATCTTTGCTTGCTAGTTGCTCGCTCTTTTGCTATGCCTATGGTGCGATACCTACCACTTGCTTATCATGCCTCCCATGTTGTTAAACCAAGCCTCTAACCCACCTTGTCCTAGCAAACCGTTGATTGGCTATGTTACCGCTTTGCTCAGCACCTCTTATAGCGTTGTTAGTTGCAGGTGAAGATTGAAGTTTGTTCCTTGTTGGAACATGGAGATGTTGTTCCTTGTTGGAACATGTTTACTTGTTGGGATATCACAATATATCTTATTTGATTAATGTATCTATATACTTGGTAAAGGGTGGAAGGCTCGGACTTTTGCTTAGTGTTTTGTTCCACTCTTGCCGCCCTAGTTTCTGTCATATCGGTGTTATGTTCCCGGATTTTGCGTTCCTTACGCGGTTGGGTAATAATGGGAACCCCTTGACATTTTGCCTTGAATAGAACTCTTCCAGCAATGCCCAACATTGGTTTTACCATTTTCCACCTAGCCTTTTTCCCTTGGGTTTCGCGGACTCAAGGGTCATCTTATTTAAACCCCCCGGGCCAGTGCTCCTCTGAGTGTTGGTCCAAACTAGAGCCCTGTGCAGCGCCCCCTCGGGGAAACTCGAGGTTTGGTTTTAGTTGTACGAATTGCTCATCTGAGTGTGCCCTGAGAACGAGATATGTGCAGCTCCTATCGGGATTTGTCGGCACATTCGGGCGGTGTTGCTGGATTTGTTTTAACTTGTCGAAGTTGTCTTGTAGAACCGGGATACCGAGTCTGATCGGAATGTCTCGAGAGAAGGTATATCCTTCGTTGACCGTGAGAGCTTGTCATGGGCTAAGTTGGGACACCCCTGCAGGGATTTGAACTTTCGAAAGCCGTGCCCACGGTTATGGGCAGATGGGAATTTGTTAATTTCTTAATTAAAATGCAGCAACCGCGTGTGTTACCGTGATGCTCTCTTCTCGGCGGGGTCCAGGAAGTGAACACGGTGTTGGAGTTATGCTTGACGTAGGTTGTTCTAGGATCACTTCTTGATCATAGTTTCTCGATCGTGCTTTGCCTTCTCTTCTCGCTCTCTTTTGCGTATGTTAGCCACCATATATGCTAGTCGCTTGCTGCAGCTCCACATCATACCTTTACCTTACCCATAAGCTTAAATAGTCTTGATCGCGAGGGTGCGAGATTGCTGAGTCCCCGTGGCTCACAGATTACTTCAAAACCAGCTTGCAGGTGCCGATGAGTCCGTGCAGATGATGCAACCAAGCTCAGGAGGAGCTTGATGAAGATCTTGTCCTTTGTGTTGTTTCGTTCTAGTTGATCAGTAGTGGAGCCCACTTGGGGTCGATCGGGGACCGTGTCGCATTTGGGGTTCTTCTTTTAGTTTGGCTCCGTAATCGGGCCTTGATTGTAACTGGTTGATGTAATGCTTTATTCTAGTAATTGTGTGAAGTGGCGATTGTAAGCCAACTATGTATCTCTTTCCCTTATGTATTACATGGGTTGTGTGAAGATTACCTCACTTGCGACATTGCTTTCAATGCAGTGATGCCTCTAAGTCGTGCTTCGACACGTGGGAGATATAGCCGCATCGAGGGCGTTACACATGGGGTGGCTCCGCCAGCGGCCCCGTACGGCTTATCTTCACCAGCAAACACTCAAGACCCTCGCGAGGGGCTGAGCCTCATGAGGCGGACGACGCAAGACCTCCTCAGGGGCGGCCTCACCAGGCTGGCTCGCGAGGGGTGGAGAGATCAAGGCAAGGGGCACCTCACGAGGTTCCTATGACGCAAGCCATGACGTACAAGGCCAGGCGGGCACCAGGCGGGTGCCAGCGCGCAGTGTCCTCGTTTCCTCTTTGGTGCTAAAGGAACATGCACAGGCGGGGGTCCCGAGGCATCATGCAAAGGTTTCCATATCAGTGCAACGAGACTAACACTAGCAGGACGACAGGACGGAGGTCACCGTGGAGCCCAGGATGGCGTCACCACCAGAGCCTTTGGCATGCGAAGATCACCTTTAGTCAGGATAACTTGTACTAGTTGTCTCCCTTCAAATTTGGCCGTTGTGGCATCCCTTCCCGCCAGCATTGGGGAAGAGGACCAGGGCCTCTATAAATAGGGCTAGCCACCACAGTAGGAAGCAACTGATCCGAGGCCATTCAGATCATCCTCATCCACACAAACTCACCAAGCACAAGAGCACCTCTCCTCCGGAGGCTGTTCTTCCCTTGTAACTGTTCATCCTCAGCCGAAGAGGCAATCCACCACACCACACTGGAGTAGGGCAACGGTGGCCTGAACCAGTATAAATCTTGTGTCCCTTTGTTCTGCGAGTTCGACGTGCTTAGCTCTGAGATCATGGTGAGAGCGTGAGCTCGGGGGGGGGGGGATCTTCGTGCGCACCCCAGTGTTCGAACCTCAAGGATTTTGCCGGAACCCGAAATCCGACATTTGGCGTGCCAGGTAGGGGTGTGCCGAAGCCTCTCTTCCATCAGTAGACCCGCCAATGCTCTACAGCACCGATGTCCGGCGACCCGAGGGCCGACGCCGACCACCAAGCAGCCTGGCTAGCCCGGGCGGCATCGTCCTCCCAACAAGACCTAAACTCCGCGCTCCAGGCGGCATGCGC
Source organism: Triticum urartu (assembly GCF_003073215.2). Taxonomy (NCBI): domain Eukaryota; kingdom Viridiplantae; phylum Streptophyta; class Magnoliopsida; order Poales; family Poaceae; genus Triticum; species Triticum urartu. The sequence goes on from NC_053023.1 coordinate 352,785,704, forward strand.
ACAGCCAAACGCCGCGGAGCGCGGGCGGCGTGGTCCGACGCCTTCCACCCTTATCCCGCGGTGCGCGCGGGCTGGCGCAAGGGCCTCAAGCTATGCCGCGGCGACAGTGCCGCACTCCTGACGGGAATAAGCGAACATGAGGTCCGCGCTCACAGTGGCACGGGAGCTGCTGCGATGCCGACTGATGGAGAGCGGCCGAGATGCATTGCTGGAGCGTGTTGCCGAGCTATTGGACGCCGCAGCCAGGGGTACACCGCTTTCTACTCCTTGCTTATGCCTCAGGCTGCGACCGGATCACACGGTGGGCCTCGCTGCGCCCGTGCGCCCCCGGGCGGACCAGGAGGTTTCGTCGACATCGGCTCAACCAGCGGCGCCGGACGCCCAACCGCACCTGTGCCATCCCCGATGGGCGCAGGCACGAGCGTCGCCACCCATGGCCCCGGTAGGATGCCGCCCTACCATCCCCAGGGTGACGCGCCGGGCCTGGCGACGTGGAGCGTGGGGCACCTCAACGAGGTTTCCGGGGCGACGGCTCCGGAGGCCTATGTATCCCGCATGATGGACGAGGAGTACACACCGGAAGATGACCCGACTCGTTCCTCGAGCCGGATTGGGAAGAGGAGACGCTGGCAGCTGAGGCCTTCCAGGAGCCACCCGGGAGCCTCGCCGACCACGCCGGCGGCAACAGCTACAGGGTACCACTAATGTCTCAGGAGCAGGTTTACGCTAACCATGGGTCGCAAGTGAATCAGGTCACAACGGTAGACAACGGCCCCAGCACGGCAGCCCCCCTTCCACCAGGGGAGGCGCATTGGGGCTGTGGGGGAGGAGCCGGGAGCAAGGCCCGTTCCCGCATCGTATGGAGCAAGGCGTCACCCGGAGGTAGGTCCTCTGCAGGGGAGGCATTGGCGAGCCTTCCCCCTGGCAGAGGACCCGTGGTCGCCGAGGGCGCCGCTAATGTCCCCTTTGCCCCTTGGCATCGTCCTGGTATCCGAATGCCCCAACAGTGGTCGAGGGTGGCGCAAGGCAGGGCCCTCGCCTGACGATATGAAGCAAGGCTCACGCTTGTGAAGGTCTCCGCTCTGACACTCTCACGTAATAATGAGTGAGGTTGTACACGCCCCAGAGTCTCCGGAGTGCCGCCCTTGGGCCTCGGGGGCTCCCGCCCACGTCCTAGTGGAAGCACCATCCTCCATGCTGGCCGTCAACACCGTCCCCCAATGACTATGCTCACGGCCTATGAAAGCACTTAGCTCCGTGCTGGTGAGAAGACTCAAAGACAAGAAGACTAGCTAGTGCCGGACGCGACCATTTGCTTTTGACCTCTTTTCTGTAGCTCAGACTTGCAGCTTTTGATCTTGAATTTGAAGTTGCATTTCCATTAGCAGTAGTGGGAGCATCCTTTCTCATTCGTGTTGATTTCGTGAATTTCTAGATTCGTGTTTTGTTTGAGGTTCGCGTCCGCTACCTCCCCCCTTTCAAGCACCTCGCGAGCTGGGGCTGGCAACGGCGTACATGCACTACACGCACACCTTGCCATTACTGGCGCTTGCTTCTCGCAAGACCCTCTTGGGTGGACCGGCGGACTTCTCAGGAAACCAAAACCTCGTGAGCTCGTGAGGGGATCCTCTCAGAAGGAATGCATGTCCACAGCTGCCAAATCAGTTTGAAGCCTGGCTAAACCAAAGTAAGTTACGACATCAAGCCCACAAGGGGAGTCGCGAGCACCCAAAAGCGCGCTTTAAGCCTAGCCTAAGGAATCAAGTGGTAGTCTATTTACATGAGGGGATTCCCCTCTCCAAAATGCTCTTACATTGTGAGGGGCCGTACCCAAGCTTTTGTGTGCAGGTTCAAAATAAAGGAGCGAGGGCTCAGCCGGACATATCGCTCGCCTCGTCTCCCAAATCGCTTCCGGACAGGCTGCTGGCGTCGTCGCTGTCGCTGTCTTCACCGCCATCAGCCACACCGCCATCAACCACGCCGCCCTCATCCGCCGCGACCACCACCGCGTCATCATCAAAAGCAAAGGCCCTAACTAGAGCATCCACATTGTCGTCCACCCAGTGCGCTAGGTTGCCCCGGATGACCTCAGGCACTGGGGCAATGGCAGCGGCAAAATCAAAGTCAGGATTGGTATTCAGGATATGGCTGAAGACCCAGGAGAATGCGCGCCCGAGAAGGCCTCGGCTCTTTTCGTCCACAAGCTCGTGAGCCCTCTCAGCACGGCTCTCCAGGCGCGTCACAACATCAGTGAAGAAGCGAAGATGGCTGGCGTAATCCTCGGCGTGGGGATGAGGGGCATGTTCATCGCAGATGGTACCAAGCGCCTGGTTGGCCTTCGTCCTGAGGCCCCGAAGCATGGGAGCGTGCTCGCGTAGTAATGTCTGCCGGTGAAGTGCCTCTTCCCTGCTTTGCTGCGCGAAGGACTCGGCGCTAGCAACCCGCTGCTGAAGAGAGAGCAGCTCGGCACGGGCGGATGCCAGCTCAGCCTGCATAGAGGTCAGAGCGGCCGAGGCGGCTTTCTCGCGCTGTTCCGCTTCAGCCAGTGCTGGCTTGAGGGCAGTGGTCCTGCCCACAGCTTTGGCTTCCATGAGCGCCAGCTTCAGGTTATACCTGCCAACAAGGACCGCGCGAGCCTCCGCCACCCGGCGGTCGACCTCCTCATGAGCCTTGGCCTCACACGCACCAACAGCATCTTCTGCTTGGGCGACCTGGCACTCCCTCATCTCCAACCGCTCGAGCTCGAGGCTACGCTCCGTGGCCTCCAGCAGCAGTGCTTCTTCGCGCCTCAAGATCTCCTCCTCGTCGGAAGGTGCGCCCCTCATCGACGCTAAGGCATCTTTGCACGCCTCCACCTGCTGCTCTGTCGGATTTCGGGTCCCGACAGACCCTTGAGGTTCGAACACTAGGGTGCGCGCGGAGATTTCGCCTTCTACCTACCTGCACCCCACCGCCACGCTAAGATCTAAGCTATGGAAAGAACATCACAAGAGACACAGGGTTTATACTAGTTCGGGCCACCATTGTGGTGTAATACCCTACTCTAGTTTGTGGTGTGGTGGATTGCCTCTTGGGATGATGATGATGAGCAATACAAGGAAGAACAGCCTCACGAGGGTCTGTTCTTGGCTGGGGCGATGAACTGCTAGGAGGAGTTCAGTCACCCTTCTCTCTCTCTCTCTTTGATCTGATCTGATCCGATCTGATCTCATCCCTACCCTGGGGGTGGCTAGTCCTATTTATAGGCAAAGGCCCTGGGCCTCTTCCCAAATATTGAGCGGGAAAGGGCGCCAACAATTGGCCATTTTGAAGGGGAACATCTGGTACACTTATCCTGACTAAAGTTGGTCCTCGCCTGCCAAAGGCTCTGGTGGTGACGCTGGCTTGGGCTCCAAAATGACTTCCTCCCTGCCATTGGGCTGGTCTTGGTCTCATTGCACTGAAACGGGTGCCTTTGCTTGATGCTCTCGCCTGCGCTTGCTCCCTTTGCACCAAAGAGGAAAGGAGGATACTGCGCGAGCTGGCGCCCGCCTGGCACCCTTGGTCGTCATGGCTTGTGTCACGGGCACCTCGTGAGGTACCCCGCCTTGATCTCTCCGCCTCCTCGTGAGCCAGCCTGATAAGGCCGTGCCCGAGGAAGCTCCGTGTCATACGCCCCGCGAGGCTTGGCCCCTCGCGAGGGTCTTGGGTCTGTGTTGATGAAGATGGGCTGTGCTGGGCCCCCTTTGAGCCATGCCGCAGGCAGGCAAGTCTGGGGACCCCCGTTCCCAGAACGCCGACATTCTCCAAGGAGGCGTTCAAGGCCTGGAGCTCCCGCCTACGCTCCTCGGCAATCGTGTGGCGATAGTCTGCCTCCCTGGCCTCCTCCAAGGCTCAGGCGCTGGCCTCGCGCGAGGTTGCCTGGATGCCTCGGCCTTCGCATTGGCATGCTCACGCTGAAAGCGCCCGAGGTTGATAGCCACCTTCAGTTGATGCCACTCCTCCACCAGCCGGAGACCCTCGGCCTCAAGGCGCGCATCAACATCCACGAGTTCTCCGCCGAGCCGGCTCATCGCGCCCATTGCCTCCTGAAAGAGCTCATGGCGTATGACATTCCGCTCATGTGCAAACTTAAGCGTGCGACCGGGTCCGTCCCCCACAGCGGGGGTTGCCAACGGGATCTGAAGCGGCTCACCCCCTTTTAGCAGGGGGCTAGGGGCTGGCGCCTCCCGGGTCGCCAACCGGCCTTCTGCAGGGGCCCGGATGGGTAGAGGCCTGTTGCTCGAAGAAGCCAGGATAGAATTCATCCAGCCGCCGTCTATAACCAGAGGAGGATCCCTTGGCACACTTGCCGCACCCCAAGCGAGGCCACGAAGGAGAGATGGAAAAGGCCCTGGCTCAAGGCGCCAGGCTAGTGTGTTTGCCTCTCCGGCCGACCTCGCGCCGGGTGCAGCATGCTGGCTTGGGGCGCTCAAGGCCAGCGGGGGATTCGAGGCAGGAGGAGGTTGCTTCTCGGGAGACTTCGCCTCCTTAGCAGAAGGGACCCCGAGGAGCCACAGTCAGGAGGGGAAGCAGCACTCGAGAAATTATAAAGATAAGGTACTTACTTGTCTATGGCGATGTACTTCCTCTGCTTCAACAGCAGGAAGGCACAACTGCTGCAGCTTGGAGACCCTTTCCTCTTGCGGAGCGCATCAAAGTCCAGACAGAGCTGGACGAAGCCTTGGACGCGGCAAGCAGCGCAGGGCGCGGCTGGTGAGGCGCCCGAGGAGATGACCTAGGGACTGCCGGGCTGAGGGGAGCCCTCTGGCTCCGCCTCATGATGACCTGCTGAGACCTCGGAGGCTTCGGACTCAGGAGCAGTGGATTGCGTCGCCCCCTCAGCTGTCACCCCAGGGCAAGAGTCACGGGCTCCCGGGAATGGCACCTTGGGAGCCTCGAGCGGTGTCGACGCCTCAGCTCCCACGCCTCCAGCCTCCAGCGGTGCTCGCCCCCCTGCATCCACTCTTGGGGTAAGTTCGGTGCTGGCGGCAAGGAGGGGAACCATGAAGATAGGGTTCTCGCGGGGCCCTTCAAGGCCGACTGAACGCAACCCCCATTCATCGAAGGGGCCATCTGCCCCACGAACTACACCCTTTTTGAGCAGCATTACAAAAGACAGCCCTCCTGCAGCATATCGGCTGGCGAGGGGTCGCCCGTCAGGACCTCGATCACCGTTCTTCGCGCCTCGGGCAGAAGCCCCGACTCCTGAAGCCTCATGCGATCCTGGCTGCCGGACAGGGCCCACATTGGCGGGAATGGCTCTGGAGTGGGGCAACGTGGCGTCGGAGGAATTC